>NW_022900920.1:16445660-16603254 GCF_012274545.1 Fukomys damarensis | reverse complement strand
TTTTTTTTTTTTTTTTTTTTTTTTTTGGCTTAAAAAGAAACCAGTTAGTGAAAGACATAGTATAAACAAAACCTCTTCAGAGGGGATAGTTCATTAAAATCAAGTAACTTGTTCCAACAGGTTTTCAGCCAAATTGCTTAATGCCTGTTTTATAAGACTTTACGAAAGGCATCTGCCAACATTTAGCCAGAGTGGCGAGTTTCGTGTGTTGGTTTTTCTCTGCAGGGAAGATGCAAGAAAATGCTAATAGGATGTGAAGATCATTACTGAGAAGCATGTTGATGAAGACTGGAAAAATAAATGAGGCGCTATTAAACCTGCCAAAATTGGAGCCAGCCTCTAACTATATGTAAAGGCAGAAAGGCAGAGTTCTGCAGAAGCATGTTGAGATGAAGGTCATGAAGAATCCACCAGCATCTGTCCCAATTGTAGCCACTGCTCCGAATTCCATGCAGCTCTTGCCCCAGACACAAGCATCAGAAACTCAATTTACAGTTTAGTACTCCGGGGTATGTGGAGGAGGGGAATGAAATGCATCCTGATATTGATCCTGTTTTCTCTGGCTTAAAGATTAACCTAAAAGCAACTCTAGGTTTCATTACAGTGAAAGAAGGTAGACATATCTACTGGGAGGAAAGTCTGCCATTGAGTGCACAAATACATGCTCACAACAGATCTGCTCAGACTTGAATAGTAAGAAACGTTCATGACTGTGGCTCCCCAGGCTCTCCCCTGTCTGCCCTTCACTACCTCTGCAACCACCTTCACCATACAGACATATTCTAATCTTTCAGAGTACCCTACTGCTCCCTACACACACCAAGTAGTTTCATGGCTCCCGGTTTTTGCATATCCTGCCCCTAGACCACTGCTTGTTTTCTTGTACGCTCTTCTTTCCTGATACAGCTCATAGACCCGCTTCTTTGGGAAATTCCCCACTCAAGCGTTCCATTTTGACCTAAACTTGTCGCTTTCTTCTTTATTCCCCCTGGGCCGTGTCCACCCTCTCATAGGATTTCCCGGTACACTGGGTGGGTAGGAGCT
This sequence comes from Fukomys damarensis, assembly GCF_012274545.1. Taxonomy (NCBI): domain Eukaryota; kingdom Metazoa; phylum Chordata; class Mammalia; order Rodentia; family Bathyergidae; genus Fukomys; species Fukomys damarensis. Next base: position 16,602,210 of record NW_022900920.1, on the reverse strand, counting down.
TTGTTGGACTTCACTGCTTATCGCTGCAATGAACTCAAGGTAATTTGACTCTTTAGTGTGAGAGAATGAGAAAATATTGGAGGAGCGCTGCCTTGAAAAATGTTCAGAAGGAATGAGGGCTACATTCATCTAGAGACTCCGGAAGACTGCCCACACAGCCCTGATGATTCCCGGGACAAAATACGTTCTGCAGTATCACCAAGGCTTTCCCTGGCCAAGGAGTCCATCAGTGTCGGCTTAATACCCAGGCTGTCCCATGCGCCATGCCTCGTTTCCTGAGTAAAAGGTACACTGGGTTTTTAGAAGAAAAGCTCAGTCAGATAGAGGAGTGAGGAAGATGAGAGAAAACCACGTGGATGGCAAACAAGAAAAGCTCTTAAAGCCTGGACGTCTGTAGCTCGTGAAAATATTCTGCCTGGAAGAGTCTTGAGAGAGTACAGCACTTTGATCCTAAAATGGCCTCTCTTGGATTCCGAAGAGCTGTGTTGGAAACTGCGGAGTCCCTCATAACTCACAGATCCAGACCCCTCATAACATTTCCACTTCTTTCTGACTTCTTAACCAGATAATGATTACACAACGAGGCTCAGTCAATGACTGAACATTTACTCTGGGTGAAATTCAGAGTTAGAACAGAGAGAGAACCAGCAGAGAGAAAAGACTGTACTTTAGAAACACTTTTCCTCCTACTAGAAGATTGGCTATTCTGTCACATTTAAAACAACGGCTTCTCAGAATTCATCAAAAAGATAAAGCTGAACACACCAGACCTCTTCATTACTGCAGTGGCCCGACAGACTCCTAAAGGAAAGAGGGGCCGGTTTCTGAGCAGACCCGGGGACGTTGGCTGTATACTCCATGGGGGAGAGAAGGCTAAATCAGCCGGAAAAAGGTGGAGCTGTACAGTTCACTAAGCACGCGTGCAGACAAGCATGGATAATTTTAACTCCCAATACAGCTGGACTGACCACTAAACTGTCACCTCACATCGAGCCTGTAACTGAGAAACCACAATTATCCTTTTGAGCACATTTACGAGGACGCACAGGGAGCCCGTGGTGTTACGGGTGAGACTATTTAGAGCAGGTGGATGGGGCTATGAGTGAGGATTGTCACATGTGGCTCCCTGCAGAGATGGGGAAGGGAAGCCAGAAGGCCAGCTCTGCAACAGCCCTTACTATAAAAGGGACAGAGCAAAAAAGAGGCAGGGTTGGAACTGAGGTGGCAAAAGGAAGAATAGAAAGAAGCAAATGACAATTGCTAACTTCTTTAGAAGTGCCAGCAGCTTCCAAGCTCCAGCACTGATGATTAGTCCTTGAGGCCAAAGAAACAACTCTGAAGTGATGGAAATGCCTTCTTTTCTTTTTCTTCTTTGCACAGAAAGTCTTCCCCAACCAAATCTGATTATTTTCTTCCTTTTCAATTTCTAAACCCCTGAAGGGGACACATGCAGCTTTACCTATAGTTTGATCCAGTACTAAGAATATGATGTACTATATTTCTGACAGTTGCTGACATGTTTTGAATAATGAAGATAATAAATCATTTACATTCTACAAATTCCTTTAAAGCTTCTTCAAAGAAATAATCCCTGTGTGTAGTCCCTAGTTTGAGATGTACAGAAAGCTACTGTTTCTAATTGTCCCCAGTTACTCAGCTTCAGTTTAGAAAGATAATCAAGCAGTAAAATTCTCTATTGCTTACAACACTATGTGTTTTTCTTCTTCCCACTTAAAACCCCCAATATGTGAAAATTCCAACAATTTGGAGGATTGATAACCCAGGGCACTGGCTTACGTTACACAACCCGAGGGCTTAAATTTTAAGCATTCTTGAAGCATGGCAAAAGATTTCGGTGAGTTTCTACAAATGAAGTCAGACATCAAACCTCTACTCATGTCAGACATTAAAAACTCAAATGACAAGAGGTGAGTTAAATTCTAAGAATGTGTCATACAGGATCAGTCAGTCTACAGGAACAGGAGGAATTTCTGTCGATGAGGGAAGTGTCAAGTGTTGAGGCAGAGAGCAAGGTATAGAGAGGCTGGGGGAAGAAGTCACAGCATCAAGGAAAAGAGGCAGCGCCAAGCCAGGACCCTGCACCAGAATACCCCAAGGCTGACCCTGGGCCTCTTCCCTATCTCTCCCATGGAGTCCCTCTCTGACCAAACTCTTACAGTGGAGATCAACAAGCAAACAGGACTTGTGTGTAGTATAGAGATTGCTCTGTTCTCTTCTGTAAAGACAGAAATGTCAGTATTCCTACTGAACACAAAGACAAAACGACAGCAGCTCCCCATTCTCCACGTCCCAAGATGCACAGTGGATGCCTGAAACAGTGCAGAGTATGCTTTCTCCTACTCATACATACCTGTGATAAAGTTTAATTTATACGCAGGCATAGTAGGAGATTATCAGCAATAACCAACAATAAAATAGCACAATTATCACCATACTGCAATAAAGTTTATATGGATATGGTCTTTTGCTTCCTCTCTCTTAAAATATCTTACTGTGCTGTAGATCTCAGCAACCTCTGCATGCATTTTGTTTTATTTCCTTAAGCTGAAAACTTTTACCTTTTCACTTAGCACCTTATTACCTTTACCCTACCCTTCCCATTTTCCCTACACCTTTAGCCCTTTTCTTCTTATTCACATGGTCAATTATCTCATTAGGATCTTATGTACTATTATAGCTTTTCACACCAGAGAAACTATTCAGTATTTACACATGTGTGACTTATTTATTTCACTTAGGAGTATATCCTCAATATGTATCTATTTTCCTATGAATGAATCTAATTTCTCATTCTTTATGGCTGAGTAGTATTCCATTTTATAGAAATAAGGGAAAAGAAAAAATATGACAAAATGAAAAAATGGAAATAAAGTGTTTGTAAATGGGGAGGGGAGAAGGGGGTGAAGGGAGGGCAGGGACAAGGGGGAAAAATGAGAACCAAGACCTGTCATGTAAAGGTACAAGATCCCAGTAATAAATGTAATTGTACTGTATACCTAAAATGTACCAATAAACTCAATAAAAGAAAAAAAAAACTTTTACCTTTTCAGTAAAAGGAAGCACTTCAGCTTCTCTGTGGCATAGCGTGAAGCCTCATTGCTCTTGTGGAGTGGGGCCTTTATTAGTAAAGTGAAAGTAACTGGAACGCAAGTGTGATGGCGAATCTGATGTCCAAGATGTCTTCTAAGCAATTCATGGGCAGGCGATGTATACAGCATGGATACATTGGGCAGGGATGACTCACATCCTGGGTAGACCAGAGAAGGATAGTGAGGGGTTTCGTGAAACAACTCAAGATGGGATGCAATTTAAAACTTAGGAATTGTTTATTTCTGGACTTTTCCTTTCAGTATTTTCAGACCATGATTTACCGCAAGTAAGTGAAATCAAGGAAAATGAAATTGTGGGTAAGGGGGACTACTGTATCTCTCATAAAATGTTTTGTTCTTCAAATGAGATAAGAGAACTAAGGTACGATATCCAGCATAAGAGATGGGCCCCTTCACCTTTGATCTCAACTGACAAGGCCCTTTGTGCCTTTTCTCTTATATCAGCGTTGCTCCGAATGTGCTCCCCAGGCCAGCAGCACCAGCACTGGCTGAAATGCATCGCCGCAGGGCTCCCCTACCCAAGCCTAACCATTTCCAGGACAGACTCACAATGCAAGTTTTCATAAATTCTCTCAAGAATTCCGGTGTTTGCCAGAAACATGAGCACTGTGGGCCTGCATTAGCTCTCTTCTCTGAATTTCACTATCCACTATCCACAGACTAATTTCCACTCCGAGGAGACATGGAAGCCAGTGTTCCCTGCTGTGCTCTGGGGAACCTGTGAGCAAAAGTCTCCCATGCAGCCTGTTTACAGGTCTGCTTTATTCTTCCTATTCCTGCCATGGGCACATGTTTAACTTGGAACAATACTTCTCTAGAAACAGTGTGAACATCTTATACTAAGTTTTAAAAAAAAATTTTTTTTAACCATTTCAGGTAACAATCACCCATGTATGTGGCTTGTAACGCTCAATGCTCTGGTGAATGTTCTGATTATTGTGCAGACAGGAAGTGACTGCCGCATTAACACTATCCAGAAGTGAGTGGTGATAAACTCTGGCACTGCCTCAGAAAGGAACAACCAGGCTCAGAGGCGCAGACACTTGAAGGATACATTCTGCAGTGGCGAGGACAAACCCGCACAAATTCAAAACAAAAACCAGTTCAAATAAACCTCACTCCTTGCCATCTATAAACAGAGTGAGTTCAAGGGAGAATCTTTTGGCCCCAGCAAGAACCATGGAATGAGATAAGATGTCTTTTCCCTTACTTTAATGTGTAGACTGTAGGAGAACCTCATTATAAAGGCATTTCAAATATTCATTAATTGACTGAGTCCCATTATCCTCATTTATCTGCCCAAAGCTTTCTGCTATTATCAAGTCTCTGGAGGCTTAATGAAGGATGCATGTCAACAAATGCTTTTGTGTTTGTTTGTTTGTTTGTTTGCTTTTAAACTGGCAGGTAAACTTAGAAGAAGCAAGTGCTCCATTAGATGTAGAGAGGCCACTGGTGCCCCGACTTGACTTGGATGTGTGACACAAACACTTCAAGGAGTCTACAAGGCTCAGGGTGACAGAACTGTCTGATCTTGTTCCGAAGAGGACATTCTCCTGGCTTGCAAGACAATCCAGCTAATGAATTTACCTTCTTTGTGTCCCAGGTACTGGTCAGCCTGCCCAACATGAAAGTCTTTTGTGCCAAATAGTTCAAATCTATATCACTTCAAATTCCTTCAGGAAGGCAGGGCTACACTTTGTTTCCAGGCCTTTGTGACACATCGGAACTGTGAGGCCTGGTCGTGTTTCCAGGAGCAATCATTGGAATTCTCTCTAACCCAACCAAACCCCTTTTAATGAGTTCAGGGGAATCAGCATGTTTGTGTTGGCCAGCCAGGCTTCTAGGCTCACAGACCCGGCCAGCTCGGGCCCAGTCGTCAGCCGGCGAAGGCATTAACCTCCCCCACATTGCCACCCCACGAGCTTCATGTCAGAGAGCAATGCCAGGGAATTCAAGTGATTACTTGCTTTAGGGAAACAAAAGCTAACAGTCCAAGAATCAACGTTCCCAGGTAAAGGTCAGTCGTCCCCGGTGCTGTAATGAATGTAACAAATATTGAAATAAGGATAATATAAAAATGTGTTCAGTCATTTTGATTTATTTCCAGGTACTTGGCTTTCACTCCACGGAGTGGCTCACCAATTCAGACTTGATCTCGGCTGACTCGTAGAGCCACACTACTCTTGTTTTCCCTCTTTCTGCATGCCTTTCAATCATATTTCACAGTCCCTTCCAAACGGACCACAAAGTATAGCACTAGAGATAGGTCTTAGTTCCTTCAGTGACTACATATTATGTGGTTTTGTAGAGCAGAGAAGCTGATCCCAGCTTCTGTACAATGCAGAGAGAAATTCAAGGCTTTAGATAGAAGGGTCCAAAGCCTCAGTGAGGCCAGACCCAGATCCATTCCAGAAGCTTCTTCTTTTTCCAAGGCATGAGTCCTGCCTAGATAACAGTTTTTAAAAAGATGAAAACCACCTTGAATTTGGAATTGCAATGCATCTCAGGCAGAAGCGCCCCCAAGAAATTCACTATCTTAACCCCGGGGGAAGCAGAGGGCTGACCCAAAAAAGTAGGTTGCCCAAGATTTTCTGTAAGTCGGTACAGCAAGTCAAGTCAACACAGCAAGTCAAAACACAGGAAGAACAGCCCTGGCCTGGGGATGCTACTCCGCTCTCCCTCTTACCCACCCAGCTGCATTCTCGCAATTTAATCTTAGGGGAACTCCAGGGATGGCAAGGCACTGCTCTGACCCTGGATGGGCAATAAGCCTCTCCTTCCCTAAGTAGAGTGGTATGTTGGATGGAAGGGGTGCCCCGGCGATCTGTTCCACAGAGTGGGATCTGTGCCCTCCTCCGTGGGTGCCCCTGAACTCTCTTTCTAGGCCTCTCTCCTAGGATTTTACTGTGAAAATAATTCCATGGACACACCAGTACAACTTAGAGTCGTGGGCTGCCCCCTCACTATTGCGCCCACTCTGTTTCTCAGTGGGGGCAGAAAAATGATACCTTTTAACTACAGTCCTTCTTTCAACTCAAGTACCCGCCACTTATTGAGCACACACTCTGCACACTATGAACTACAGAGATACATTTCATCACAGGATCCTTGCAAAGTAACATCCATGAAGTCTTCAGACTGCTCTCTAAGGAGTATTAGTATATTTGCCCTGAAGCACTGTTGTAATTTTCACTTTATTTTCTATTTTTGCTTTAATTTCAAGTTAACTGCCAATTCCACAATAGAGGTGATCTCGCCCAATTGTCAATTTTATTCCACATTCCTAAGACAATTCCCCACATGCACAGAACATACTTAATAAGTGCTTGCTAAGTGAATAAAAATCCTCCTATCACAGGTGAGGAAACTTAGTCTTAGGCAAGTGAATTAATTTATTCAAGGCCATTTGACCAATTAGAGGAAAAGTCTTTCAAACACAAATATATATTTTATGAATTTAATTGGGTACAAAGATACACACATGCTTAAAGGAATTGGAAATGCTCCATGTTCCCCATCTTTTCCCCTAAGGCCCATGGGCAGTAACTTCCTTAAGGTCCTGACCTCGCTGGCCCTGCACTTGCTGCAGTGAGAAATAACAAGATGTAATAATTTTAATAGATGGAGCATTGCCTCAATGACATATTTCTACTGCTCAGGAGACTGGTAACTGGTTGAGAAATAGCATCTACTACTATTGAACTTATTTGACTGACAGGCTCCAATCCAACAGGAAGAGCACTGGGTTCTTCAGAGAAACTGTGTTTGATGACAAATTCCATGTATACACACAAATAACAAAATGAGTTATTAAGAAATCTGCTAAATGCTTAGAATTACAACCTTCCACAGTAGTAGTATTGTTGGACATGTTGATGTAACAAATTGATTACAGAGAGAAATAAAGACTGCTTAGGGAAAACTGTTAATAGGCTTTGGGTTCTTGAACATTTACTGAACAAAGGATATTTTCCAGATGCTCTGTGTCCTCACAGAACCAAACACTAACTGAAGCTGAAGCCTGCTGTGTGCAGAGTGTGGGATGGTTGTAAAACAGAAGCTCCCTCATGATGGGCCACAGGGAAGTGGGAAAATAGGTCCAAGAGTGTTCTGAAAATAGGACAATATGCCAGCGTGGGAGTGACCCAAATTTAAGGCAAGAGTTAAATGAGCTGGCCCATCACTGGCCCCAGAATTATTCATTTTTCACTTTCTCAGAAGAGAAAGTCACTGGCATTCAGGTAATTTACTTTGTACCATGTTACGAAGAAAAATAAGGAATCTAACAGCCTTAATGAAAAATAAATAAATAAATCTTTGGAAGTTGTTATCTGGGAAACCTGAACAGTAAAGGACCTGGTTGCCTGTGACAACCTATGTTTGCCTGATGGGATTTCCAGTGGGTCAGATATCAGCCCATAAAGTTGCTACTATAATTGATGCAGCTCGGTGGGAGGGAAAGCATCAATCAGAGTTAGAAATGCGCACAGAGCAGGGGTGGGGGTGGGGACACTCGCTGGAAGGCTTAACTCTGAAAACAGAAGGTCTCCGTGGCATTCTTTTGCAGACTACAATGGGAGGCCAAGTAAAACCAGGTGTTAGGAACAGGTGATGAGCACTAGCTTGGCCTTCTCTAAATTCAGGATGTGAACCATTTGTTGCCTTCAAACTGCAGCAACTGGAAATTTAGCTCTTTCTTTCAATGGTGACTTCAAAGTTTAGAAGCTTCTCATATTAAGTTCTTCAGTTTTGATGGTAGACAAGAAAATACCCATTTTGGCAGGTGGTTAAATTCATTTTATGCCTGGGTTTGTGGTTTAGTATTATCATATGTCAAGCCAAGTCTGACCTCTTATTTTATTTTACATTGCCTTCCTTTTCTCCCTACTTATATTAGGGGGCTCAATGCTAGGAGATTGAATAGCATTTCTTAAAGTGCTAAGCAAGTGCTCTACCACTGAATCACACCTCCTTTTCCTCCTAATCTCCTAATCCCCTTTCTCTCTCCATATAAGCAACCATTTTAATGCATTTAATATATATCCTCAAATTTTAGGTATCTCTATAATGTGCATAACTGCTTTCTGTGTTTATATTTTAATTAGCATCAAAAGCCTTAGAGTAAGGACCACATTTCCCCACTTTTTTTAATTCAATGCTATTCTTTAAATGTCTGTACCTGTTGCTATGAACCCATCAGTTTTATGACCTCTGTCTACCGTGTACTGTTTCATAATACCCACACACTGCGTTTTACCAAATGATGTCTCACTGATGGAAATGCAGATCAACTCCATTTTACTGTGACACAAAGAGTAAACAGCTATTGTTTGTATCCATGTCTTCCTTTGGATTCTTGCAAAGATTTTCTTGTCTCTGAGATTGCTCACAATGGGATCCTGAGTAAGCCCTGCCTCGGTTGCTGTCTTGGATGCTTGAACAGTCCCCACTGCTGCCAGAAGGACACAAGGTTCTTATGATCCCACACAGTGCCAACCCATGAATATAAATTGGATATGTTTTTGACACGTAAAATGAATAATGTTATCCTGCTCTTTATTTTAATTTGTATTTCTCTGAATATTGCTGAGTTTGAGCATCTTTTTGTATATTGCTAGCCATTCACATTTTCTTTCTGTGTTTCAATTTATATACTTTATCCATAATTTTCTAATTTTTTCTCTTTATTGCTCATTGGCAGAATTCTTTACATACTACATATTGGTCTTTCATTGGTGTGGGACATTTCAAATATGTTTCCCTAATCTTTCATCTGTCTGTTAACTTTGCTAAAGCTGTCTTTTTAAAACAGAACTCTTTATGTTACGTGTAATTCAGTGATGGATGATTCTCCTAATTGTTTTTTCCATTGAGGTTGTGTTGCAGAAGTCCATCTTTTCCTCTAGATCAGATATTTTCTCTATTAGCATTCTAGATTTACTTTTCACACTTGGGTTTTCCATTCATCCAGGGTCCACTTTGTATATCTTGTCAGGCAGGGCTCTTCTGTATGTAGTGAGATCATTTACATCATGTTTTCTCTTAAGTAATTGTTTCTGATGCCTAGTGGCATCCATCATATCTAATTGCCATATCTAAAGGAATCAGTCGATGCATTATTTCTGTTCAATAGGTCTATTGATATTCCTGTTTTTGAAACACTGTTTTCTTCTTGTAGTTTGTGCTCTGTGTGTGTGTGTGTGTGTGTGTGTGTGTGTGCACACGCACACACATGCTGGGGATGGATTGCAGAGCCTGTTTATACTCAGCAAACACTTCACTGAGCTACATCTCTACCTCTTACTATCTTAGTATCTGGGGAGGGAAGGTTGTTTTTTTCCTGTTTTTTTCAAAATAAGTTAGCTCTTCATGATGCTATACTTTATATATTTAGAATATCTTTGTCACAGTCCTTTAAAAAATTTACTAGAATTATTTTTGGATTACACTGAAACTGTAGGTTAGTTTGGAGAGCACAACAACTTTAAATGTTAAAGCAATCTCTTAGTAAGCATACAGTAGCTCTACACTTATTCATATTCTCCTAAAATGTTACTCATGCTGTGCAGTGTTTATTAATCCTTACATGATTTTGTAATTTGTGTTGCCATTTGAAAGGCATCTTATCTTTGTTGTATTTTTTTTATTGGCTTCTAGCGGCATGGAGATTTTTTGAGTCAATTTTTCTAAGTTGATCTGTGTCTGAGATTCCTCATTTTAATCTCCTATTGATTCTGATAGATTTCTATTTAGATAAGCTTACTAGCAAATGACAATTTAACACCCTCCCTCTTGGTCACTAAACTGCCAATGTTTTGGTGTTTTTCTTCTGACAGAGTTGGCCAGGCCCATCAACTACATGTTAAGCAGTAGAAGCAGTAACAATATACGTGCCTAATTTGGAGATGTAAAGTATGTTGTCTACAGTAGGGTAGAGGCATAATCTTCACCCCATTAAAGAAGTTCCCTTCTAGATATAGTTTGCTCTGACATTTTATCATAAATGGATGTTGGACTTACTAAAAATGCTTTTTTAATATCTTTTGAGATGATGAGGGATTTTTTTTTCTCCATTAGGTGAATGGAGCTATTTTCTGAGGTTGAACCATCTTTGCTTTTCTGGGTCAAACTCCCATGACCATCTATTACTTTTACCTGTTTAATATTTGTTTGTCTGATATTTTTATTTTGCCATTTTATATCTGTGTTCAAAACCCAAATGGGCCTTTTGTGACCTCAGCAACTCAGGAGACTGAGGCAGAAGGAATACAGCAAGGTCAAGGCCAGCCTGGGCAACTTAGAAAGAACCTCACTCAAAATTTGCAAATAAAAATAAATTTTAAAGGACTGAAGATATAATTCAGCACTCCCTGGTTTCATTCCCAGTATCACATGCACACACACACACCCATATACACACAAAGAGATACTAGTCTCATAAAGTGATTTCTATTGCTTTCACCATTTTCTATTTTCAGAGTTGTCTGTTTCTTGAAACTTTGGTAAAACTTGCCAACAAACTACTGGGTCTGTGGCTTTTATAAGAGAAAAGATCTTAATTACCATTTAATTTTATTATTACTTGCTGATCTATTTAATTTTATATTTTTCCAGAACTTTCCATGAACTTTCCATTTCCTGTAGTTTTTCAACTTATTGATGGATAATTTCTCAAACTAGTTTTTGTTAATATTTCTATCAGCTATGTCATTTATTTTCCTCTTTTTCATTTTGTATTTTTATTATTTCTTTCTATGTTCTGATCAGTCTTGCCAAGAAGAACATGCTCTCTTTTTGGTGTTTTCAAAGTACCAGATTTAGAGTTTCTTAATCTTTATTATTTCATTTAGTGTGCCTTATATTTTCTACCATAAATGCATTGTATATCTCCTTGTTTCCTTTTCCAACCTTTTCATTTGAACCTTTAATTTATTTTCACTCTTTCTTGTTTTCACACAAATATGTTTAAAGGTATAAAATACTATACCACTAAGTATTGTTTTACTAATAATACAAACTTTGATACAGAATTTTTAAACTTTTCTACCTTGTTCCAAAGATTTTATAATTCCTTTTTAAAGAAACTTATTTAGGTTCCAGATATTTGCACTGTTTTTCTAATCTTTCCTTTGACATAAATTCCTCATCTTACCGCACTTTTGTTAGAAAACATATTCTGTATTAAATAGTATTCATTGGAATATAGAAGATTCTTTGGGCACTTAGTAGATGGGGATTTTGAGTGAACAATCTATTCAAAGAAAAAGTACCATTCTTATTTGTTTGATATATCTATTAGATTTTCTACTTATTGTATGATTCAGATCTGTTGTATTTTTGCTCAGTGTTGGTCTACTTAGGCCATAAGCTTGAGAGAGTTGTTTTAAAATTTCTACCCACAATTGTTGACATGTATTTCTTCCCAGGATTTTATTAATTGTCATTTTATAAATATTTTAAGGTACACCTGGATTCCTTAACAAAATACATTGATTGTTCTATCGTTACACTTATAAGTATGCTGCATTCTTCTCTGCCCCATAATGGTTTTTGTTTTTCATTTGTTTAATCAGATACAAATATTGCTATACCAGCTTTCTTTTGTTTCATTTATCTAGTATATATTTTTTCATCCTTTTGTTATTAACCTAACTGAATTCTTTCCTATCACTAGTCTGTTACAGCCAAATATTGCTGGATCATATGTATTTTAACTGATATAATTACTTTTGTCTTTTGATTGGTGAATATTATACACACACAGACACACACACATGAATATATATATTACAGTTACATTGGGATTTATTACTGCCATCATATTTTAGGGGATTTTTTTCATCTATATATTCTTTCCTGTGTTTTCTTTTCTCTTTTCCTGCCCTCCAATGAATTGATGAAATTGTTTGCCTATTGGAAACTTATATAATATATTTCTACTTTCCAACAGTTAGTCCTAACTTAATTACATTTCTCTTTACACCCATTTCTTTTTTAAAAAGTTAACTTTATTGGTACACTTTATATATATATAATGATCATATTCATCATAGGGAATATGTACTTGTACATGATATATCTTGAGTCCTCTTTTTTTCTGTATTCCCCTCCCCTTCCTTCAAGCCCTCTTCCCCTCCTTTTTACAAAAGCTTTGTTTCCATTTTTTCTTCTATTCTCTTTTTTTAACCTATTCTCTTCCTTTCATTCCCTTCCTCCCCTTATTCTCCTTCCCACTTGAACATTTTCTTTATATTTCCTAATATCTATCATCCATTTTGGTTCTTATTTCCCATTTTTGTTCTTCACACAAGACAAACGATATGATATTTAAACGTGTGTCTGATTTATTTCACTTAAAATTATGTTCTCAAGGTGCATCCATTTTACCTAGAAATGTCTCAAATCCATCCTTCATATGGCAGTGTATTACTCCATTGTACATAAATACCACATTTCTTTACTCATTCATCCATCCATGGGCATCTGAGCTGTTTGGGGGATTTGGCTATTACAAATTGTGCTGCTATGAATGTGGGTGTTTATATATCGCTGTGGTATGATGCTTTTAATTCTTTCAAGAAAAATACCAAGAAAGGGAATAGTTGGGTCAAATGGAGTCTCTAGTTTTAGTTTTTTTAAGTAATCTCCACAGTGATTTTCAGATTGGTTGTACCAAATTACACTCCCACCAACAATGGAGAAGGGTTTCTTTTTCCTCATAACCCCACCTGCATTTGTTATTGATTGATTTCCTGATAATAGCCATTCTTTCTGGAGTGAGTTAGATTATCTAACAATGTTTTTCATTACAGTCATCATCTCTTTAGTTATCCGTGTAATTATTTCTGATTTGTTTTTTCCTAGAGACTCATTTATTTGCTTTGTTACTTCCACTGCTACCATTTCAGAAAGTTCACCTGGGTGGCTTCGTAATTCTTCCACCCAGTGCCTCCTGTATTTGCCTTTGGCAAGCTGAAGGTCTGGGGTTTCATCTTGCTTCCGTTTCTTCTCATTTTCTATTTTAAATTTGTTTTCTGCATTGATGCTTGTAAATTGCTTGTGGTAGGTACCTTTATCACTGGTACAGAGACCTTCTTAGGAAACTACTAACTTTCAGAGATGTCTTCCACATTGTTGCTGGATTGGGGTTTTGAGTCTGTGTCAAGATCCTGCCAGTTCAATTTATTAGAGTTGAGAGGTTGCTCCTATTTGGCCTAGCATCTACTTCTTTGGTACTGGACTATGGTATTATTTATGATCCCCAGACAAACTCAGTATTGGCATACAAGGAGGAACAACTGATCACAACTATGTCACTTTGGCTAAAGTAGTACAATCAGTTCAAGACCAGCCTGGGCTACATAGTGAGTTCAACACTACCCTGAAGTGCATAGTGAGACCCTGTCTCAAAAAAAAAAAAAAGGCAGTACAATCAGCAATAATAAAAGCATCAGAGTCTTGAAAATTATAAACTGTGGTAATTGTTAATTTGCCACCTTTAACCATAGATACAAGATTTTATAGTTATATAACAAAATCTAAAAATACAAATAAAAAAATTATACATAGTAAATATTCCCTCAATAGAGCAATTTTATCCTTAGAAGAGAAAATGTAAAAGGACTATAAAGGAAAAATAGAGAAATAAAAGCAGAGAAAGAGATAAGAAGCAAGCCTGAAAAACAAGGGAAGATTAACCAAACTTTGGGAAACAGATGAAGAAGACAGGAGAGATAGAAGGAAAAAACAAAACAAGAACTAAACAAAATTCTAAAAAACTAAGAATAATGTTCACACTCATGAAAAAAGAAAAACAAACAATCAAAAACAAAGCAGAAAAAGAAAAAGAAAACAGGAAAAAAATAGAGATTTCTCTGTGATTTCAAGCCTGTGGTTGTCTTCTGGGGTTTACGGTTTTTTGTGGTGTATTTCCACTGTCACTGGTAGACAAAGGAGGCAGACTGAGCCCAGATCTGTGCTGGATGATCCCAGCAAACCTGTGGTAAAAATAGGGTGGGGTGCCAATTCTGGTGCTTTCAACTCCACAGATGTTCAGGCTGATCCTAGCCTCTGCTTGTGGATTTAGAGCCCGAGCTGTTCAGCCTGTAACACTCTGGGTGTCTCTTGCTGGCCTGACCTCAGCTCCCTGACCCTGGATGTCTCCCACAGTCATCCTTCACCCAACCACTATGGGATTTCAACCCTGGGAGCCCTGAGATGAAGCAGCCCACAGCTGCTCTGAGTCTAAAGTTCATTTGGCCCCTCCCTAAAATGTCATCTGGCCAAGCACCCTTTCTGGGAGACTTGGCAGACTCTTGGACTAGAGTTACTCATCAGCTGTTGTAGCTCACAGTACCCACTGCTCAGTTCCACCAGTGCATTTCTCCTTGGAGGCCTCTGGACTCAACTGCCTCTACTGTGTCTTTGTAGATTCAAGTCTCCTCTCTCATGAGCCCAGAGTCAGGGAGAAAGTGCAGTTTTCCATCTCGTTTTTTTTTTTTGCATTGGGATCAATCTCTTTGCCTTCTCTGTGGGCTTCAATTCTCCCTTAAGATTATTCCTAGGTCCTGGGGATCCACCTCCTTCCTTTTCTTCCCCAAAGTGTTATATTCCAGTGTCTAGATTCTGAATCTCAGAGAGGCTGCTTTGCTGCTGTTTACTGCTATACCATCTTCCCTGAAGTCCTTCCACCATTTCTTAAGCTTATTGACCCTTACACCTTGCATTGAACAAAACAAATGCATTGGCACACCCTTGCCTACCTGTCTTCTCTCCTGGCCCATAGTTATGAGGCTCATTGTGTCTCACATTTTAGTTCTATGTTATTGCAAACATCAGTGATGGAGAAAACACATCAGTGATTCTTCTGGAGGTGGGTGACTTCAAAGATGCTTGTCTAGGCTCTTCCCTCTTTACTCAGATAAACTTGAAAGTGTATGTGCTGGACATACATAAGCTGCTTTCTCCAGATACAGTGGTATAGTTGTTGACTCACAGGCAATTAACAAAAATAAACTTTACCACATGAATGATAGCAAATCATCACTAACAACAATAGCCTTGGAAACTTACTAGTGGGAAAGAAGTATTTCTTCTTTCCCAGGAGAAAAGCAATCCTATTTCATTGCTTGACTATAAACCAGGTATCCTGGTGGACTCAAGAGAAAACAGGAGCTATTACGCTCAGTGAGAACCAATGCCTAAAAACTGTGGATCCCTTCCTATAAATTTACCTATTTATCCTAGTCCTTCCATTCTATAGATGCTTTAAATATCTTAGCCATTCTCTTCTAAAGCCTCAAAAAAAAATCTCCTTAAATTGTCATACAGCTGAATGTTCCCAGTCTTCACAAAGCCTTTAGACAGAAATAAGATTAAATTAATTGAATGGCCAGGCTCTTTCAGTTCCAAAATCTCCCTTTTTATCTGCAAAAGATCAGCCCTCTTCCTTGGCCTTCCCCAAGTTACTTCTATGACATCTTAGATGTGTACCACCTATTTCCCTCACCTGCTGCCCCCTAGGCCACCAGACTATCACACAACATGCTTCCTCCTTTATAACCAGGGCAGTGTCATACCCACTGAGACGGAAACTCACTGGGCACCAATGAAGGATCCCAAAGGCAGCTCTTCATCCTCATCTTTCAAAGTACTTTATCAAAATAACTCCTTTAGCTCCCCATTTGCCGCTTCCTCTCTCTCTGGGGCTCAGATCTCTTTATCCATGGAAGCAGGCTGAAAAACAGGAAGATGACTGCAATCACCATCTATCGTTTCAGAGGAAAGCATACAAAAGTCTTTATGCAAACTCCAACTTCATGGCCTTCTGTTATGTAAATAAAGTTGTTATAGACATTAAGTCATGGAAATAGACACAGGAGAGGCATGGTTCAGACACAACTAGGCCCTGAATCTTGGTTTAGAACAGCATGGAACATCTCCTATATGGATTATTCTTTTTGCTATTTCTTTTTCCTGAAAAAAACTACAGATATTTTGAAATACTCATTTTATTCAACAAATACTTTTGAGGTATCAAAATGTCATCAACGTGGGAAAGTATCCCATGGATTTCCCATATATTGATTCATTAACAACAGCTGAACCAGGATTGTATCATATTTGTATTTCAATGCTGTAGTGACCATTAGTTTTGTTCCCAGATGCTCTGGCTCACATTCACCCAGATACATGGTGAGATTGTTCTTCCCTATCCTCACAAAGCTTGGAAAAATGTGTGGGTTGGTTTGGCCAATGAAAGGCATAAGAAAATGATGAGTGTTACTTCCAGAAATTTCTGAATTGCAGTGTGAGACATGCAGTGCTCACTTTCTCCACCATGATGCTTATGACATGCCATAAAAAAGCTCACAGCAACCCGGGTTTCTGAATTACTACAAAGAACAGAGTCATCTCTGACCCTTATGGGACACACAGCATATTTGAGAAACAAGTGTTAGATAATTTTAGCCACTGACATTTTGGAGATGTTTGCTACCATGCCCAACCTTGCCCATCCTGAAAGGAACAAAGGGCAAAGTATATCTGAGATTTCTTTAGGATCTATAAATGCAGGGCTGCTGCCTGGTACAGCCAGGTAACATCATTCATGCTGTATTCTATGGGAACTGCATATAGCACAGTCAATCACTCTGTGTTCTGTGATTTTGGAATTAAGCAGCACTTTTACCCTAAATTAATATGTATATTTACTGAGCTCTCTATCAAAATTACCTCATAAATTGTGCATTCTTATTGGGGTATAATAGTTTAAGGCCTGTAGCAAAAGTTGTTGTTTATATCTACTTTTGGAAAGATCTTTCTTCACAGTGTCCTCAGAGTACCATGTTTTACAATAAAAGAGTAGTTCTCAACCAGGACCTGGGAGAAATCTTGCACCCCCACAACCCCCGTTACATTGGTAAATATCTGAAGGCACTTTTGATTGTCTTCATGGGGGATGGCCTGATGGTATTTAGTACATAGAGGTCAAGAGTGCTGGGGAACTTCCTGCGGAAGTGTGGCTGCTCCCAATACAAGGAGTTATCTTGCCAATGTGTCAATAGTGTCACTGAGGAGAAAACTTTACCTGAAGGAAAAACCAAAGGGAAATGTAACAGTCATCCTCAGGGAGGTCATTTTCATTTTATACTAGCCAAGTGCTCTCCTTCATTAAGAATAAAAACGAGAAA
This sequence comes from Fukomys damarensis, assembly GCF_012274545.1. Lineage (NCBI taxonomy): Eukaryota > Metazoa > Chordata > Mammalia > Rodentia > Bathyergidae > Fukomys > Fukomys damarensis. The sequence continues at coordinate 16,584,887 of NW_022900920.1, read as the reverse complement.
AAATGTAAATGATAGAAATGTCAAGGAGATGAAGCATAGGTTTCTGCTCCTTCTGGGATCTGTGCCTTGTGTCTTTCTTCCTTAAAATATAGTATGAAAGAACAAAGAACATCTGTCTCCATCCATGCTCCCACAGCCTGGAACCACACATCTCTTACAGCCTCCAGTTAGTCACAGTAGTTATTGTTCATTTGTTTTTAACTAATATTTAACGAATATTCCCCCCATACCGGGGATCGAACTCAGGATCTTGTGCTTGCAAGGCAGGTGCAGTGCCACTGAGCTAAATCCCTGGCCCCTTAATGTACTTTTGATATAGGGGGGAGTAGATGTAACATTCAAACCTGGTAATATTGGTGGTAATATTGGTCCACAGGAGAAAGCATGAGGTGTACACGAAGTGGGACAAAACTATGATCAATCAATAAGATTACTACTCATATAGTCACCTAGGTAATATTGATTAAATGGGGGTCCAATGGGGAAGCAAGTCATGTAGTTAGCATACAAGGACCGAGCAAGGAGTTTTGGTAAGGGGCAGGTCAGGGATCTTTCCTAGAAGGAGTGGATTAAGACCTTGGTCCCCCACCCAGGTGATTGGTACCTATTTAGAGTAACAGTCACTGCTTTCCATCCCTCGGGGAAGCATGAGGGTGTAGTAGTTTCTCTTCTTGTGCATGTGCCCTCGATTGCTCTCCATGTTGGCTCCTCAAGGGCCAGCTCTAACTGCCTACAAGTTATCTAATTAACTTACCTATCTACAATACTTTGATTGGGCCAAAACTGACATAAAAGAAAATTAATAACTTCAAATTCAGTGCCATTACATATGTTCACAACGTTGTTCACCTATCATCACTAATTCCACAACTTCACTAATCATCACTAATTTCATAACTTCAAAAAGAATCTTGTGCCCACAAAGCAGCCACTTCCCATTCTCACCTGCCCCCAGCCCCTGTCAACCACTAATCTTTCAATGTCTATAAATTCACCTATTGTTGATATTTTATGTAAATTAAATCATTCAGTATGTACCCTGTTTGTTGTGTCTGATATCTTTGTTTTCAAGGTCTACTCATGTTGTAGCCCATATGAATATTTCATTCCATGTCTGCAGCCATACCACCCTGAACACACCTGACCTCGTCTGAATACTTCATTTCTTTTCATGGCTTACTAACATGCCACTGTATGGATTTGTCACACTTTGTTTCATTCATCAGCTACTAGATATTTTGGATGTTTACGTCTTGTGGCTATTATAGATAATGCTGCTATGAACATACATGTTTAAGTTTCTAAGTAAGCATGTGTTTCCCATTCTTTAGAGTATGCACCAAGGAGTGGAATTCCTAGGTTGTATGCTAATTCTATTCTAAACTCTTTGGGGAATCTCCAAACTGTTTGCTACATTGGTTGAACTATTTTATAGCCCACCCCCAGCAATGCATGAAGGTTTTAATTTCTCTACAATGTTTCATTTATTATTGTTGTTGTTAAAGCCATCCTGGTTGATATGAAATGGCTTCTCATTGTGGTTTTGATAGACACATTTCTTTAATGACTAAAGACATTGAGCTTTTATCTCATGTGGATAGTGACCACTTGTGAATCTCCTTTGGAAAATACTGGCTCTTGGGTTCTTCATCACTCGTGCCCACAGGAGTCAGCTCAAGGACCATGAGGACACCCCTCCTCCTTCTTTAGGTCTCCAGGGAAAAGGACAACCCCGGGTAGACAGCTGACGCTCTCGACTTGGGACAGGAAACCCTCTCATTTTAGAAATGGGCCACATGAAAGAGTGACCTTGAGATTTGATTAGGGAAAGGCCCAAGGGTTCCTGCCAACAGTAGGAGCAGTTGGAATCAGGGTGGAAGGAGAGCACCATGATGTGGGGCTTTATATGGGGCTTAAAGTGTGAGTGGAATTGATTTTGAGTATACCACTGATTCATTTATTCCTCAGTGCCACAGACAGATTTTAACAACCATGTTGTGCTGGGAAGCCTGTGTGTCTGAGATGGGGATGTCGGGCCCCGAGACCTCAAACCTGCCTCAGGCACCACCCTGCTCAGACACCCTTCCAGCACCTGCGGCTGCTCCTAGACAAATGATATCCTCTCTCTCTCCCTCTCCCTCTCTCTTCCTGTGTTGATGAACCCCTAATACATAGAAATAAGAACAAGATGACAGTGCCGAAAGACTCTCTTAGCTGACAAGATTCAGAAGAACATCAGAGCTAACTCTATAGCCGATCTGTCCTTATCTTGCCCTTCGTTACAATCTGCTTTCCACGGTCTTCCAAATCCAGTCCCCAAGAGTTGAAATCAAAACATTTGTCCTGGTTTTTTTCTTTGATTATTTAATTAAATAGTCACACAGAGACATTTTTAATGTTGAAATTTTTATCTCTTGACTCTCTATAAGGACAGTCCTCAGTGGTGAGCCTGTGCTCATCACTATAAATAAAACTGACCAGAAATACTTCCGCTTACTTGATGTGAAAAAGGCCTTTAGAAATATGATCTCATAGACTGAATAAAGATGTGATTTTTCTATAAAATGGAATACTATTCAGCCATAAAGAATGAGAAATTAGACTCATTCATAGGAAAATGGATACATATTGAGGATATACTCCTAAGTGAAATAAGTAAGTCACACATTCGGTATGAATACCGAATAGTTTTCTCTGGTGTGAAAAACTATAATGGTACATAAGATCCTAATGGTATAATTGACAATGTGAAATAGGAAGAAAAGGGCTAAAGGTGTAGCAAAAGTCGGGAGGGTAGGGGAAAGGAAATAAGGGAAAAGAAAAAAAACATGAGAAAATGAAAGTAAGTATTTGTAAATAGGGAAGGGAGGAGAGAGTGAAGGGTGGGCAGGGGTAAGGGGAAAAAATGAGAACCAAGACCTGTCATGTAGAGGTACAAGATCCCAATAATGAATGTAACGGTACTGTATACTTAAAATGTACCAATAAACCCAATGAGGAAAAAATTATGATCTCATACATTCTTCTCAAGAACCTGTGAGGTATCCTGACCACTCCCAGTTTACAGATGAGTAGAGTAAGGCAAAAAGAAATGAGATGATTTGCCCAAATTCAAACCACTCATAAGTGATGAAGCCGAGGTTTCGTTTTAGTTTTTTACTTTTAAAGTTTCTGATATATTCTTTTTTGGGGGGTGGTACCAGGGGATCAAACTGAGGACTTGCACTTGTGAGGCAGGCATGATGTCACTGAGCTAAATCCTTAGTCCCTCCTATATATGTACTTTTTGGGGGGGTACCAGGAATTGTACTCTGGACCCTGCACTTGCAAGGTGGGCAGCAGCTTCCTGATATATTCTTAATAATAAAAGCAACATAATAATTATGGCCTAGGAACATATTATATATTATTAATGAGATACGGTTGCTCAGCAATTCTATTTTCTAGAAAATTAGTAACAGTTAAATTTTGATGACAGAGCTCCCTGCCTTAGTTTCCAATGCTCTCAACATTTTGCATATTTAATTTTTGGACACCAATTTCTTGGAAAGGGATCCAAACAAAATTTCAAACCCACACTGTGCCCTCAATGAAACAATGGCTTTTCCCAAAATAGTCCATGGGAAGACTGTTACACATTGTGCTCAATGACCAGGAACGCAGCTGGCAGAAATCACCATCTAATGTTTTCCTATTTGCTGAGATGGTTTCGTGCTTGATCCTGGTGGATTGCTCTTAATAATTTAGTCACGCACTTCTCCGAAGTATATTGCTTCCACAATGCTAATTTAAACCATGTCAGGGTGCTTGCAAGACGACTGACAATAGCCAAAAACTTTTTAAAATTCACTCTCCAAATTAAATGTGTACTATTTATTCATCTGTGAACACTGTGCTTGAGTTGCTAGTTAGAATTTTCTTTTTCTCTTCCTCTCTCTTCTTCTCTTTCCACTTCCTTCTCATTTCTTCCCCTCCTTTTTCTTCTTCTCCCATCTCTCTCTCTCATATGTGCGCGTGCACACACACACACACACACACACACACACACACACACACATTGGATAATTTCCAAGTGTCTAACATACACTTCACTAAAACAGGCTGCACAGACCACACACACAACAGCAAATGGCCTAAATAAGTCAGATGCATAAGCAACAGCCACTTGAGTGCAGAGAATGTTTAAACTTCATAGAAAAAACAATAAATTAAAGCATAGACTTTCTTCTCAACTGATTCCGTTTTGAGGCTTCTGCTCTGAATTAGAAGGAGGTTGGGTCAGGGTGGTGTACATATCCGGGGCCCAACCTGAACTTTCTCTTTCCACAGGACAAGACAAATGGCTCCATGGAGAGGGACAGCCCTGGGACAAAGACAGTCCACACTCTGGAATAAAATGAAGGCCCACAGCTTGGGCTACATTGTTCTCCATTTTTTCAGGGTAGTCTTTGATTATTATAAACCTGTGAGATTTAAGGTCGCTCTTGTAGGAATTCAAAGCTGACCTGCCACGCTGGCCTCATGAGCCAGCAACAGATAGAAACCCAGACACAGAGAAGATATCATTTGAAAACATAATTAGACAAACATTACATTCTACCCACGGCACATCCCAGAATCACCATTGTGGCCTCCAAGATCCACAGGGCCTGGGGCCTGTCTAGCTTTCCAAGTCGCTACCTACCCACAGCGCCTCAGCCACCCTTGATTCCTTGTCTTGTCCACTTCTCCAAGTGAGCTCCTGCTGTGGGCCCTCCTCCCAGACAAGGCCTCTCCATGACACTTTCCTCAAGATCATCTCAGGGCCATTTCCTTGGCTTTATTTGTTCTCAATTTAAATGTCACCTTCTCGGAAGGATTCTCATGCTCTCGGGCATGGACTAGATGATTTGTCACATTTCGAGTCCTAAAAGAAAACAACCTCCAACCTAGACTGATATATCCTGCAAAACTGTCTTTCGAAATTGATGGGGAAATAGGATACTTCCATGACAAAGAACACCTGAAAATTTTCATCAACACCAAACCGGCACTCCAAACACTTCTGAACAATATATCCTGGAAAAAGACAATGAAGGCCACAACTCCATAGATGATTTGTCACAATTCTTATTCTCTGGTAAGAGAATATATACGGCCACACCTCTACAGGTTTCTTCATAATGCCTTTCAGTGTGAATGTGGCAACTCTTCTCTCCATTGACATTGGTCATGGGATCCACTTTGCTTGGAGGCATGTGGCTGTCAGTGAGAGAAAGCCAGGCCTGAGCTGCCATCTCAGGAACTATTACCTGTTTCCACTCAGCTGCTTGCTCACCTGCCCAGATGATCACCATCACCATTTGTTTACAGCAAATGAGGAACTCACAGATAAATCAGGAATCCCCACTTAAGTTTGTTGTCATAAGCCACTGAGATTTCTTTCTTTCCTCCCTTTTCTCTCTCTCTCTTTCTTTCTTTCCTTCTTTCTTTTTTTCTTCATTCTTTCATTCATTCTTTGGTTTGTTTTACAAAACTTTTTATTTTTTTATTTTGAGACTGGGTCTCACCCATTTGCACAGGCTAGATCTGAACTTGCAATCTGTCTACCTCAGCCTCCCTAGTAGCTGGGATTACAGGCAAGCAACACCACCCCTAGCTGCCACTGAGAGTTTAATGTTATTTCTCATACTAATACTCAGAAAATGAATACTCAGTACAATTAAACTAGACTTTTCAGGCTCTGTTATTTTGTTTTGTTTTTCTAATAAGCTTTATATTCCTAGCAGAGTTTCTGATGTATTTGCTCATTGTGCATTTTCTTCAATTATAATGGGCATTATAGTTGATGCCTTGGGAGCTCTGTATCTTAAAACAGTGTGTGGCTCATAGTAGGTATCCCAAAAATATTTGTTACATGAGTAAATGAAATTCCCATTTTCATCTTTGAAGGGGTTTTATATTTTCCAGTCCCAAACCATTTGGGTCCTAGAGCAAAAGCACTGATTTTTATGTTTAAAAAAAATCAACAAACAAAAAATATAATATCGTTATCTGAGACAAACTGCATCCAAGCTTTGTTTCTTCCAAGAAGCTAATAACAACTAGTTCTGTCCCTATCTCCATAATGGGAAAATAATAAGCAAGAACAGGGTAAAGATAACCAAAATGATGAGGATGATGGGGGAGAGGTGGAATAATGGAAGCGGTTATAGTGGTGATAAGGATGATGACGGAGGTGATATTGGTAGTGATAATGACAATATAGAGGCAATGATGGTGATGAAGATAGTGACGTTGGTAGTGATGATGACAATGGAGGTGGTGGTGGTGGTGATGGAGGTGGAAATGACAGAGATGGCTGTTCAGACCAGTTGTTCCAACCCAGTTATCTGGGACTGATACCACCATGCCCTCCACCACACACAGAAGAAATCGGTCTTCAGTGAATGAGTTCTGGGAACAATGGAGGCTAAGAGTAGGAAAAATTTATTGAAGGACACTTCTGTCTAAAAGAGACAGAAGGGAGACTGGAAAGTAGGTTGCCCACCCACCCACCTGCTTCTCAAAGGTGTTTTATGGGACAATGCCATGAGGTGAGATGCGTACAAAGAGGAACAAAACAATAGTCAACTAGTAAGATTACAAGTACAATGTGTTAGGTGATACTGGTCCACTGAGAAATTACAAGGTGGACATAAAGTGGGACAAAATTATAATCAACCAACAAGATTACAAGTATAGTGGCTTAGGTAGTATTCACTAAATGGCAAATCACAAGGTGGACATGAGGTGGGACGAAACTATGATCAACTAATAAGATTACAACAAGTATAGTGGCTTAAATAATATTGATTAAATGTGGATCCAATTGGGAAATGAGTCACATAGCAAGTGTAAAAGGAAGGAACAAGCATTTTCAGTAAGGGATGGGTCAGGGACCTTTCCAAGAAGAGATGGGTTACGGTCTTGGTCCCCTACCCAAATGACTGATACTTATTTAGAATATCAATCACTGCTCTTCACACCTGGGGAAATACGTGGGTGTAGTAGTTTCTCTCCTCTTACAATGTTGACCTTCAGTGAATGTGTCTCAAGTGTCCTGCATATTGACTTGAGGGCCTCCAGGTCTAACTGTCCAGAAGATATCCAATTAACTTGCCTATCTATAACAGTATGAATGAGATAGTGCAGGAAGAGGGCAGGAGTGAAGGGTGAGTCTGACTCTACCTTTCCAAACTCAGAATTTTAGTTGAGACTCTTTAGAGTCAGAGAGTTGAGGCCTGGGACCTCAGGAAAGGAAGTTAGGAGGCAGGAAGGGCTCCCTGGGGCCACTCCAATCATACACACCCATCACAAACTAGAGAATCCTCTTCATTTGCTTTCAGTTGTAAAAATACTAAAAATAAACCTTTCAAGTACAGTAATGGCTCCAAATGAGACCTGTTCCTTGAGCCCTGGCCTGACTTGCTGGTTAGGAGAAGTCAGTGCATGCTACCTTGGGAAAGTCTCCTGGAACAGAAAAGTCCCTTTCCCTACCAGAGATGCTTAGTGACCAAATATGGCAGCTATAGTTCAAGTCCCACTAGGGCATCAGATGCTGATATTCTGCCCTGAAGAGGACATGTCACTGTAAAGTGCCCTCCTAGGGGCTGGGGTTTCTGGACAAGAGCAGCCAGGAGAAAGGATACTCGGGAAAGGTGGCAGATGGAATAAGCTGTGGATTTGGACCATGAAGACCACATTCAAGTCCTGTTCTGGCACCTTGATATCCGTGCCATGTGGTCTATCCCCTCACACTTGAGGACTCTCCCTGTCTACAGAAGGGAGTATCATTTCCTCTGAGGGCTGGCATGGACCTCACATGAACAGTCATCTCAGAGATGCCCTGGGCCAAATGACAGTGGCTATGACCGGGACCAGGGCTGCTCAGCCTCTAGGCTGGAACTATCCCTTCAGCCCCAGGTGGTCACAGCAGCTGCCCAATTCCAGAGAAGGTGAGAGCAGCGCAACTTGATGTTGTGGGCATAGTTTCTCGATTTTCTGATTTAGGTAATCCAAACAGGGTAAGCAATTTATTATTCTACTTTGGGGCAGGGTTGAGCAATTCAGTAGAAGAGCAAGGACTATAGAGCCAGGATGGCAGGCTTTGTTTTCTGGTTCTGCTGCTTAAGTGCTGGGTGTCCGTGAGATGGTCGGTCGCCTCATTCTCTGACTTTTGAAGTAAACTGGGGGCAACTTACAAGGTCCAGCAGCACTCTCTCTCTCTCTCTCTCTGTCTCTGTCTGTCTGTCTGTCTCTCTCTCTCTCTCTCTCTCTCTCTTGCTCTCTCTCTCTTCCTTTGTTTCTGTCTGTCTCTCTCTCTCTCTCTCTCTCTCTCTGTCCCTCTATCTGTTGCTCTGTGTCATTTCTTTGGAACGCTTACCAGAAGTTATCTTATTTGTATTACTTATTATTGACTGCCTCATCCAAGTAGACCTTGAGGTTCCATGAAAGCAGGGAACGCCCCCGCCCATGGAGATTCCTCCAGAGCTGATACATAGGAGAAATGCAGTATTCGTGGAGCAAATGAGCAAAGAAATGACTAAACCCCACCAAAAGCTTTAATCCTGCTTCACAGCAGGAATCTGAGGCTCAGAGAATGAAAGGCTTTCTTAAGAGAGAGGAGGTTAAGAGGTGATAGAAACCAATTTTAATTTTCAAGCCCACAGTGTCTCCAGGATACTACTTAGCCTTGAGGAATCTAGAGCCTGCATGTCTGTGAAATGCATGGCACTCCAAATAATTTAAAAAAATAACATGATCCTAAGTGGCCTATAAGAACTTGCCTACCTCTGTCACCCCACTTGTCAGCTCTGTCAACCTTGGCTGTGTCCATCAGACACACAAAACTTGCTACCCCAGGGCCTTTACACTAGCTCTTTGCTCTACCTGCAGTACTCTGCCCCCACATCTTCCTAAGGGTGATGTTTTCTGATCATTCCATTCTCAGTGCAAACAGCAGGTGAGAGGGAGTGGGTGGGACAAAGGTATTCCCTGGACAACCTCAGCCATAGGAGCCTCTTATCTCCACCTGCCCCCTTGAGTTGTTGTCTGATCCACCCACCTGCTCTAATTTCTTTAGTGTTTATCAGTACCTGAATTTATCTTGTTTCACATGCTGTTGTCTGCATCCCCACCCCACCACAGTCAGAGCTTCACAAGAGACTAGTGCAGGACAAACAGCACCTGTAGCACAGTTTTAATTTATCTATCACATGGGCAGTATTGTCCTGACCATTTGCTGCACCAGTAAAAGGAGAAAGGTGCCCCTTTCCTCAGAAGCAATTACACTTTGTAGAACATATGATGAACTGACCTACAGCATTGTTACAGTGATTTAACTATGACGGCATTACATTTTATTTTTACCCCAAATCCAGATGGGAAGTGGCATCCTTTATTGTTTTCTTAAAATATTTACTATATGACAATGAAATGACAGTTCCTGACCTTATGGCTTAGAGCCAAAGGCAAAGACAGTCAAGTTTAACTCCTCCCTCAGCATGAAATGAAAAGAAAGTGTAATCCGCACTCAGAGCACAGAGCAGACCACAGAGCTGGGCAAGGTCGGGGTAGGGAGATGACAGTTCAGCAGAGAACTCGAGGAAAAGGTAGGAAAGGTCATTTCGGGCACAAGGGACAAGAGCATGAAGGTGAAAAATGCAAATGAATCCAGGGCCTTGGGGAGCACTGACAACAGGACACAGCACACTGTGCATTGTGTGAAGTACACAGCCACCTGGGTAATTTCCTGTATTTCTACTTTTGATAAAGACATGAGTACGGAGAAAGATTTCTCTTCTCTAAGAAGAACAATGTGTTACAAGAAATTGAGAAAGGCCAGCCACAGAGGCAGGAAGGCAGTGTAAAGAAAGAGGCTGGGATTGTTCATTCAGCTCTCACAAGCCCTGGGCAGACCAGTGATGCTAGATCCTTCATATTTTACCAGAGAGAAATTCACATTTTTGTTTTTCAGGATCTCTTTTTTATGGAGACCCATAAAATATTTAAGTGGTGTATAAGCCAAGCAAAATACACAAAGAGGATCAAACCTATGGATGCATAAAATGGAATAACCAAAGAAGTTTCTAAGCATGCTCATTTGGAATTCAATAGAGTTGATAGTGTTTGAAATTACTGTTCATTTTGAAAATGCCACAGGCAGTAATAACAAAAACCCGATTAATAGCAGAAAGTAGGTAACAAGTAGGAATTTTTCAAAGTTTTAAATAGCCAGGCATGGTAGCACATGCCTACAATCCCAGCACTCCAGGAGGCTAAGCAGGAAGGATGATTATGAGTTCAAGGGCTGTGAGCGTAGCTCAGTGCAAAGGCCCTGGGTTCAATTTCTACTACAGGAGAAAAAAAAAAGATTGGAATAATGACATAATTCTGGTAAACCAGATATTTTCAAAATTACTATAGTGCCATACCCATGCACAAACTAAATGTACTGGACAATTGCTAGGATTCTAAGCATGTTATTGCAAACGTGCATATTCAGAGGATATCTTCTCACGAAGTGAATGCTGAGGGCATTGGCCCAGCATCATACATTTAAATACAAATTGCCACATCAGTAATGAAGCCTCTCCTTTCCTTCACAGAATGGGGGTGGCCTTTTCATATGTATATATATATATTTTTTTTTTTTTTGCTTTTTCCCACTTTGCAAGTATGAACTACACCGAGCAAATGGTTTCTGTTCAGCTGTCCAACTCCAACACTCCTGTCGTTCTTCAGCACAAGCTTTATTTAGAAATTCCCAGAGAATGAAAGTGAGAAAATCCAGTTCAGAAAGGCAATGGATATAAAGAGCTCCATTAATACAGCTGCTGGGCCTGGAAAGTCAACAAAGCCCGATAATGTGTTTTATTTGGACCTATCCTCTCCTGCGCACTGGCGATAAGGAGGCCCACGCAGCTCCCACACTCACTGCGCTACACGCACGCAGCCCCTTATTGACTTGGAAACAATGCTCCCTTTCAGATCACACCCACCTAAGTGAATAATAACGAGGGGAGAGGACAGGGGGCCGTCCTAGGAGCACAAGGAGGCAGCATAGAGGGGGCTGTGTTTCAGGTGCTGCCTACGGCTTTGCTCAGTGATCACAGCCAATTCATTTCACCTCACTGTGCCCTCATTTCTCTGCAAAATGGGCCTGGAGCACTTGCTTGCAGCCACAGTGCTCGTTCTTTAAAAAAGAAAAAAAAATCACTTTGTTGAAGCATGATGGACAATAAAAGCCTAAGCATATTTACTATTCACAATTCAATGTGTTTGGGGATAACATCACATCATGAAACCCTCACCACCATCAGGGCTATAAATATACCCATCACCTCCCAGCGTCTCCAGGAGCCCTCTTATTAATACTGCTATTAATATCCTTCTCCAGGGATCCCATAAGACCCAAGGTCATCTTTTATGAAAAACTTGGTGCCCAGTCTATATGGGCAATAGTCAAGTCTCAAAACCCCGGTTAGAAGGGCAATCAACAGGCACCTAGTCCAACCTCACCCTCTGCCTGTTCCAGGATCCCTCTAGTGGCTTCCACAGCCTGCCCCAGCCCTCAAGGACCACTGCTCTGTGGTCATTTCCTCTGTGGTCATTTCCCCCATACTTTCCACTCCAGCCTCACTGGGCTTCTGCAACCTCATGCAGCCTCCTGATTTGTGCTTGCTGTTTCCTGTGCGTGGAAGGCCACTCCCTTGACTGTCATGGAGCCTAGCCCTATGCCACCTTCATAGTGACCTTCCCTTGCCATCCTACGTGATGTCCCTCCTCAAGGCCCTCTATCACATCACCATCTACTGCTCTCTGAAGAGCACATGTCTCTCTCAGAAATGATCTTGACAATCATCTGTTATGCTGTACAGTTTCATCATCACCTTCTGGCATAAAAGCCCCATGAGGGCAAGGACCTGTCTTGCCCAGGTATAAACCCCCAGTGCTCCAAAGTATGTGTGGCAGAATTTCAAATGCTTCCTGAAGTCAGGCAGGAGGCAGCAATAGTGACAAAGCTGGGGAGCAAGGACAGAGAAGAGAGCCATGCTGGATGAGAAACCTCTAATCTACCACTCTTGCTACAAGTCAAGCAAAATACCAAAGCCCAAAAATCCTCTCTGCCACCAACTCTAGCTTGGCAAAACTCATTTTCAAATGAGGTTCTCAGTGTGCTATTGCTAAGTTGGGTAGGGTCCAGGAAGCCCTAGCAGACTTTTTTTCTCCCCAGGATCCAGCACGCTCCTGGGCTCTTGATTTGGGAATTGGTTTTGTTCTTAGTGACCGTGTATTGCCTTTAGCAAATATATTCAACCAAAGAAACTGTAGGTTTGTTTTCAAACTGGCCCCCCAAAACATTGTCTTCTTTCAGATTATGCAACCAAAATTATAGATCAAACTTTAATCAAGAGAGCTAAAGAATTAGGACAGGAAGAAATCAAGGCTGACGGATTATTTTTAAATGTCAGTGATGGAGGGAGCAGAATATATTGTCTGGTTTATTCTCGAACGTTATTTATTCTCTGAATCCCACTTGGTTTAGATTATTAGTAAAAGAAATGTCTTTCTCCAGTCTTGGGGCATACACTAACAGACACATGCTGCCCAGAAGCAGGAAATGTTCATCAACTGGTATTAAACATTTTTCTACAGGTCATCCACCATCAATCTAATCCCTGAAGATCTCTCAAATATATTCACAGTAACAGCAAAGCCCCCCAAAATAGGAAATCGATAGTTTTCAAGTAAATTTTGGGCAGATCTAAATCAAAATATCTCTTTGAGACTGGAAAATTTGGGATGATTTCTCTAGCTAGAAAAAAAATTGAAAAGTATAAGTATATGTCATCAGAAACACTGCTTGCTCCATGCTTTCTGCTCAATCTAAGCCAAAAAGCTAAGGAAACACATCAGAAGCAGAGCTATCTGTTACGTCCCAATTTCCACTGTGGTTAGATTTTTTTCACGCAGGCACAAACCTATTAAGTCCTCTCCAAATAAAGCTAAACCTCTGCAGCCCTCCCATCCACTAACCATTATAACGCACGAATGGAATTAATCTGAAACTTCACTTCTCCACATTTCTCAAATCAGAAGTGGATGTGAAGAGAGCAAAGCTAAACTTACTGAAAATTAAAACATCGATAACCCCTCTGTGGCCCTCCCCTACACTCCCAAACACTTTGTCTGGTTAGAAGCTTAGGTGTCAGCTCTTTAACAAAAATGATTCAGGGCTCCTCAACAGCCCTTTAATGCTGCCAACAGAGAGTAAGAACTGGAAGCATTTTTGATCTGCAGTCTTCAGTCTGCTTCAAAGCGATATGTTTCACAGTCTATTGTGGTCATCGGGAGCCGGCAGAGATCTCAAAAGTCTAAAACATCAGAAACTCGTAAGATCACAACTGCCACTTGCTGACAAAGCCAACTCATTTCATGTGGCCCGACCTGGCTTACTTTACACAAGAGTACCCCTCCCTTCGAGGACTTTCTTCCATCTGGAAACAAGACTTTAAGCAGAAGCACAGAATCCCTGGCAGAGCTGCCTGGGCTTTGGCATCTGCACAATTCCATTGTTCAGCCCAATTTGGGGAGGTCAGAGGAGGAGAGTTCAGAGGGGCACAGGGCTCTGAGTTACAAAGCCCAGCCCCATTGTTCCCAGCACCAGCTCCCTCCTTCCCCGGGCTCCAAAGCGGCCCCTTGGCCTCTGAAAGGCTCCGCATCCACTTCACATAATACTGTAGGAGGAATATTTAGGTTCTTCTAGACAATGGTCCAAACAACTCACCGACCTCTCTCCAGAGCTGGGCATCACATAAGAAAAGAGCCCCCTGTCCCAAAGCCCTGTCTCAGTAGTAGACTTTTAAATAAAGTCCTCTGGTGTCTCCATGCCTTTGGACTTGGTTAGTACCGTGGGTTAAATATTAGCAGTGTCTTTATTATTGCTTTATGCTCCCAAGCCTGTGGGGCAGGGAGGGGGTGAGAAAGACACACACAAAACCCCCAGGGTTTTACCTCTTCTCTTGTCCAGAGCTACAAATACCATGGGTGGAAAGAAACAATTGGAAGAGGGGTCAGAAAGCCATATTGTCCCCCATGGGTACTCAGAGAATGGAGTAGAGGGATTTGAATGGGGTGGAACCAGCCTATAAGAACAAGAGACAGGAGATGGGGCCAGGGATTTAGCTCAGTGGTGCTACTGCCTGCCTCATAAGTGCAAGGACTCAATTTCAATCCCAGGTACCCACACCCAAAAAAGAGCAAGAGACAAACCTGCAAAGCCATAAAACTTGTCATGAGGATGCAGGTCATAAAAAGAGGGCACATTTAGAGGTCTTCTTGGGAGGGACATTTTGAAGATTAATGTTGGGTTTGAGACAGATGTGGGGGACAGATGGATTGAACTTTTACAAATTTCAAGATTGGACATCATTGATTGTTCCTGAAACCATTTCTAAACCCTCCATCGTTAACCAGGAATCGACGAATTACTGACTCTGAAGAGTTTGATTCCTTAGAAGGCTGAGGCAGGAAGACCAGCCTGAAGGCCCTGTGTTCAATGCCCAGTAGTAGGGAAAACAAAATAGTGTCTCCTGGCAAAGAATGTTTTCACAGAGAGAAACATACACACATATACATGCACATGACACATACATACAGTCCCCAATTTACCAGAGCTCAAATTATAATTTTCCAACTTTACAATGGTGTAGTATTGGTCAGTCCCACTCATAATGGCAATAACAGATATTCTACAGTATGCTGTATGAAGGATTATGATGGATTTATCCATTAAGGGCTTATGATGGATTTATCCTTGAAATGTAATCCCAATAAACTCATCCTAAGCTGAAAGGTACGGTCACGGAGTATCTGAGTGTCACCTGTCAGGCTAGAAAATTCCTGCTGATTCAGAAAGAAAATTATCAGTCTGATCCACCTAAAATCTGAAGGGTCAGGGGAGAGCTCAAGGCCAATGACTTCCTTGCCAGCACAACCTTCAGACTTTGCCAACTTGGTTCCTTTTGCATGGGACAGATCCCAAGACAGTGACAGTGGGGTGGCCTCTGAGGGAGTCTCCTGGGGTGTGAACGGACACGAGCCTGTGAAAGTTCCCTCCAGACCTTCACCTGGACCTTGACTGCCAGAAATCCCTGGTCTATGAATGACCCTGGAGGTCAGCTGATTGCACAAACACAAGCTAGAAGGTGCGGGAAGCACCAGGATGAAAGGAATCCAAATGCCAGCTCCGCTGTCCACGTCAGTGGCCAGGGAGCCTCTGAAACTGAATCCAGAGTCCTGTAAATTGGTTACAGAAACACAGCTCAGAAGGCGAAAGCAAGTCAAAATGATCAAAAATGGGAGAGCTAACGCCACTGGACACCTTAGTAAAACAACTGTAAAATCTGAGCCATGGCCAGGAGCACAGAGCTATCTGAGGATCTATGTTTGTAGCCAGGGCGGTGAGCTGAAGAGTGAGCTGGAAAGATGGCTCTGCTTTTTTGGTGGTTGCTTGCACTCTGGCAGTGAACTGTACATTGACTCGCTTCTTTAAATTTGCCAAAATGATCCAGGAAATATAACTTCTTCGAGTCTCTCCAGGTTCTTAACATTAGTTCTACATTTTTTAAATTACTATAACACTATAATGTATCGGGAACTCAAATTAACAAAAGCTGAACACGTGAAGCCAACATTCATTTTATTTGTTAGTTATGTATTTGGTGTTCTCTAGAGGGGAAGATGCAGAGTGGGGGAGGCACAGGGGAAGCATCTGGCAAAACGCAGAGCCCTCACCCCCAGTGACAGTCGGGTCTGACCCTGTCCTGAGCTTGGCAGGCACTTCCTGGGAATGAGCCACTTGGCCATGTGAGATGAATTAACTGTTTAGGGCAACGGAACCTGATACTGTTAGTTTCTTCTCACACCAGAGCAGGGCTGTCAAATTGGAGTTAAGGGCAAGGCAATGACCCATATAATTTAGAGACGGAGATGGGAGGGGGCAGATTGTTTGCATATATAGTTTATGACTAAACACCAAACACAGGCTACTGTCCAAGGTAGGCTGGAGCAACCTGAAATTAATAAATTCAGAACACTCGTACACCCTTCCATCCCAAAAGATAATTACTTCTTTAAAGAAAATCTAATCTGTTGATTAAAGAAGGCATAGGCACTTGAGAATGTTGACCCAGCCTGCTAATTTTAAGACTGTGATCCATTTCTGGGAAAACAAACAGGTCTTCCCTTCCATGTGAACACTGTTGTCCTTAAAAAAGAAGCCCAGTGGCAAAGTCGGCCATGTCTGTCTCATGGGAGACAGCACCCTGAAAAGTACATGCGCAGTAAGTGGGTTTCACTTCAAGCTGCACCAGCTCAGGGGCTATACTTACTTATCTACATGATGTACTGACTTTCCTACTTGAACTGGTGTCACTTGCATATGTATCTCTGCTAGGGAGAGCAGCAAGAGTCGTCTCTATACCCTGCTTCTCCATGGGGCACAGTCTTGCTTACTTCTCCTTCAAGTCCCAGTACTATGGTCTGTTGAGCACCTTCTCTGACCAGCCCTACATCCCCTGCCCTGATGCAGTGAACTGCACCCACTTCTGTTCTTTCCCAGTATGTTTTACTAACAGCAGATGTGTCTCTTTCTCTCTCTGAGCCTTGGTTTCTTCATTTGTTGAATGGAAATCATGCCTTACAAGAGTGATGCAAGAAAAATACACAACATGGAAAACAATAAGTGCAGTATCGAGTGTATTATGGGCATCTCAAAAATGTAGCTTCTTCATTCTATCCATATAACTATTACAGAACGTGTTTTAGTATGTTATTTCATCTGTTCCCCAATATGGTTTCTTGCATACAAAGACTGTCTCTGTTCATACCTCAGAATCTAGCACAAAGCCTCTAACACAGTGGTACCTAGTATTAGGCAAACCCGTTACAAAATGATAATGAATTAATAAATTAATGCATATTTATTTAGCACTTACTATGTGCCAAGCAGTTTCAGGGATGAAAAAGGCAGATATGATCTGTCCTCTCATGAAAATGAGTCTAAAGAACATACAGAACAGAGCGTGAGGCCAATAAAGCAGCAAGAATACTATAATCCTTTCACCTGAGAAGGGCATTTTTACATATGGAATTCGGATACATAGATGGATAGATGGATGAATGACAGATGAGTGAATGATAAATGGGAACTTTTGAACAAAGTTAAAAACAAACCTATCAGAAATCCCGTTTAGACCAAGGAAACAATAAATTATATATGAATCTCTGCTCGCCACTCATGGGCAATTTCAGGATCAAAAGAAAGGGTCCAGTCGTGATGGTCACCTCCTCTCTGATCTTTGCAGGCCACCTCTGGGGTCAACCTTCTCCCTGCCCAGGAATAAAGTAGCCTTCACCCTTACCTCTGGATGTTCCTTTCTACCTCCTCTGTTCAAGGATCCTTCCTCTTACCCCAGGACACCTCTAGGACTTCATGGGCATGTTCACCAGTCTGTCCAATGTGAATGAAGTGGATAATACCTCCTCTCCACAAAAGAAGGTGTTAAGACAAGATTTTCTGGATGGGGACATCACCCTCCCTTGTTCGGCTCTAAATCATCAGATGCTGGAGGGGAATTCACTGCCAGAGAACCATTTACTCACCACAGAATTACAGCCACAAATAAAATGAGAAGTACTTTGTTTTATTTTTAGATAAAACAAGTGCCTTTTAAGTTCAAGATTTCTCAGTGCTCTTAGAAATGTCATATTTATCCCACCATGTAAGGGTTTTTCTTAGAGGGGAAGGAGAGCCAAAACATCAAAACGGCTTGACCTAGGAACAGCTAGTGTCCTTAGTGGACCGCACGAGAGGAGCAAGATCCAGAATGCCCCCTGTGATGAACACTTGCCAGAGAAATGCCCGCTGGCTCAATTCTATCCCATGGGCCTCAGTGCTTCAGTTCCACTCTACTCTTCCGCTCCTGTTCCCCAGGTTCCCTACCTACCTGATCTCATATCCATTCTCCTATTTCAAGAACCCTGGTTCATTCAAATGAGGGTATCCACCACCTCAAGCAGACCATAATCGCCCTGTACACTCACCTCACCACTTGTCAGTTTTACTATTGTGCCCCCATAAAATGCCTCCCCTCGACTTTGCCCATTGCAGGAACATCTACCTCTCAAAGACCAACTCCAGGGACAGTGGCTCCCAACATACGGGCATCTTGGTCCTTAAAGTAGAACCGTTGCATGACTAAGGCACGTGCCCATCTGCTTTGCATCATACTACTCAACGAGGAACTTTATATTTGCAATAAGAACCCTGATATCCAAGCTGTCCCATCCAGCCTTTGTAGGGATGGAACTTAGCATGACACAAGGCGGGTGGACACAGCACAGCTGAATGCATGAATGGATGGATGAATGAATGGCTCCTTGTTTGAGGAAAGCTCTTCTTTTATATATTTCTCTTCTCTCATAAATCTAGTGACTATAAAGATGAGGAAGTTCTTTTTTTTTTCACTTTTGGGATTTAATTGTAAGTCCCTTGAGCTAGATTTTTCTGTTAACACACTTGTCAAAAGTCTCCTAGGTTTTGTTAATGAAACTAATGGAAACTTCATTTCCACCATCACTACCCTCTAATGGATTTTTCTTTTCTAGCAATATTTTTCCCTTTCTTTACTTTTTTTAAAAAATACTTTTTATTTTCTACCAATAACTTTTAAAACATTCAGAAATTCCAAAAGCCAAGGCCAATGCTTCCACCCGAGAAACCTTAAATCTCAGAGATAAGGTAGGAGAGATGAGGGTTTAACGCCATTTCCCTATAATTAGAAAATTTCCAGTGAGCAAGCTATTTGGCAATTCTTACAGATGTGAATATATTTCATTTATAAAAACTGAGGCCAGGTGAGTCAAGTTTTAATTCACTTTCAAGCTTCAATTCCAAGAGATTCTAACCAACTTTATAGTCAATGTTCATTCCCTCATGAAATGCATATTAAAGAACCAAGCAGGCCTTAAGATGGGCTCTGGGAGTCATCCCTCCCTTAAATAACACCCCAACATCACACTGACACACTGGCACTTCCAGTTGTCTTTTGAAAATTATTTTGATAACATTAGATCTTACCCTCTTAACAATTTACTTTGAAGACAAATTAAATGCCACAAGAAATACATTAATTTTATCTGGAGACAAGGGGCCAAGGATTTAGCTCAGTGGTGCCACTGCCTGCCTCACAGTGCAAGGACCTGAGTTTAATCCCCAGGGCCCCCAAAAGAAAATTTATCTGGAGAGAAAAGTCATGGTCATCTCCTGGAATCGGTGTTGATACAGTTTTCTCTGTTCCCTAAAGAATGTGTTCTTTCTCTCCAATGGCCTGACTAGATATGCTGCTCCATATGGATCTGCCTAATCCCCAGCTAGTTCCCTACCTAGTTTCCTGACAAATCACCTATACCAGAGAGTGACTGGTTTTGTTTTCATTTCATTAAAGTAAAATTCACATAACCCAAAATTGATCAGTTTAACCACTTACAGCATAAAACTCAGCGGCATTTAGCACATCCAAATGCTGTGCCACCACCTGCCACTAATCTACTTCCCATCGCTAGTTTTGCTTATTCTGGATATTTTATATAAATGTGATCTTTACAATACATGACCCTTTGTGCCAAGCTTGTTCCGCCTAGCCTAATGTCTTCCAGGCTCTCCCATATTGTAGAATGTATCAAAACATCATTCCTTTTGTGGCTAAATAATATTCCATTGTGTGTATATTCCATATTTTATTTATCCATCACACCAGGCAATTTTTCTCTACAATCTGTTTACAGTGCAAAGGTTTCCACATTTTGGAGCATTGGAACCTTTGAAATCTAGTCCTAGTTCATGATATTGGGACAAGGGAATAAAAATGGTGGCCCTGTGGTAAAAGCAGGCTCACCAAATAAGAAAATGTTTACTCCTAAAAACAATCCTGTCAACAATGGGCCCTATGGGCCAGGGATTTAGCTCAGTGGCCCCACATCTGCCTCATGCAATGTCCTGAGTTTGATCCCTGGTACTGGAAAAAAACAAAACAAAACAACAATGGGTCCTAACAATTTAGTAGGAGAACCAGCATCCTGGAATATGTTTATACTGCTAATAATTATGTCTAATGTATTTCAAGGACATAATGACAGATGAAAAGAAATATCATATGAGGGTGTTTATCACATGGTTATTCATATTAGCAAAAAAATTATAAACACCTAACAAAATGAGAGTGACTGAAGAATTCATGGTATGTTCTTTTGACAGAACACTCTCCAACCATTCAGATAACATCCTCAGAGACCATTTTAGACCATGCAATAGTGATAGCAAAAAACAAGCATAAAATATGACAAATAAAATTGTAATACCACAAATCCATTTCTTTTTTTATTTGTTTGTTTTTTTGAGACAGGGTCTCACTATGTAGTTGAGGCTGACCTGGAACTCACTATGTAGCCCAGGTTGATCTAAAACTCACAGGGATCCTCCTGCCTCAGCCTCCGGAGTGCTGGGATTACAGGCATGTGCCACCACACCCAGCTCCCACTTCTTTCTTAATGTAAATACACATGTGTGTATAAATAAATTACTTAAGTGCGATGGTAATAGAAGGCATCTCAGAATAGCACAATAATGGAATAGTCTTCATTTTCATAATTTTCCATTTTCCCATACTGTACATGCCTAATGTTTAGGATAAGATAAATATCAATGATCTGGCTCCGGAGGCCCCCTCTTCCCTTCCCTCTTCCAGAGCCCTGTGGATGGTCTGTGAGTTTCTCATCCATAGTAGTGCACTCATGATAACTGCAGCAGTCAATGTCTCATTTTTGAGTCATTTTTTAAAAAAATGCAGGCTTCCAACTCCTAACGAAGAAAGACTGCGGCTCCCCCAAGCTACTGCAGAGCTTCCTGTGCTTCACTGTCGCAGCAGTGAAGCACAGTTTGTAGCTCTTTGATGTCTGCCCCGTGCACTGAAATGTGAAGTTTGCAAAATCTAAGGTAAGCTGGGAGGACCTGCTTGGTGAATGTTTGCAGAACGGAGGAATCCATGACAGCCTTTCAAACCTGGACTCGGACACTGATCCTGCTGTGTGCCTTAACTTGCTCTTTCACTTTCTCAAACAGGCAGCCTCTGACCATTTTTATTTCCTAACCTGCTTGTTTAAAAGGAGGACAAATTCAGTTCACCTTATGTGGGCACGGCGAGGACTTGTGTGTATTTACTGAGAGGCTCTGGGACATGCAGAAGAGTTATTATTAATGTGCTTTCCAAATTTCCAAAAGAAAAACATGATCACACAGATGTGGTGTAACACACATGTGTGTGTTGGAGCAGAAATACTCTCCATGGTGTCTGTTTATTTCCTGAATTTTATGGTTCTTTTGGAAACTCAAATGAGTAGTGAACATAACATGGAAATGGCTGCTCCACTGGCCCCCACTGGCGGAAATGCACACACTGCGTCATGAGGAAAGACAAATCAATGCCCTAATTGTAGCTATGAATCCAAGATGGCTGCCACAGAAAAGGCCAGACTGAAGCTATTAGAAACTGGTTTTAAAATGTTAACATTTCTTTCTTGACACTTTTAGCAGAGTAGCTGGATACAAGATCAACACCCAAAAATCAATAGCCTTCTTGTATACAAATAACAGACTCACTGAGAGAAATTAGGGAAACAATTCCTTTCACAATAGCATCCAAAAAACTGAAGTATCTAGGAATCAATCTAACAAAGGAAGCAAAAGACCTCTACGCTGAAAACTATAGCACTCTGGAAAAAAAGATAGAAGAGGATATAAGAAAATGGAAAGATATCCCCTGCTCCTGGGTAGGAAGAATCAACATAGTGACAATGGCCATACTGCCAAAACTGCTATACAGATTCAATGCAATGCCAATTGAAATTCCAACACTATATTTCGCAGAACTAGAAAAAAGAATCCAAAAATTCATTTGGAACCATAAGAGAACTAGAATAGCAAAAGCCATCCTAGGCAACAGGCACATGGCAGTGGGTATAGCAATTCCCAATATGAAACTACACTACAAAGCCACTGTGATAAAAACAGCATGGTACTGGCAAAGAAACAGACCTGAGGATCAGTGGAACAGATTGGAAGACACAAAAACAACTCCAGATATACTCAGCAACCTCATCTTTGACAAAGGAGCTTACCGTCCCCACTGGAGAAAGGATGGCCTCTTTAATAAATGGTGTTGGAAAAACTGGATCTCAACCTGCCAAAGATGAAAACTAGACCCTTATCTTTCACTATGCACTAAATTAAAATCCAAGTGGATTAAAGATCTAAATATTAAAACAGAAACACTAAACTTGCTGTAAGATAAGTTAGGCAGAATTCTTGAAGATATTGACATAGGAAAAGACTTTATGAACAAATCCTCAGTAGCACGGGAACTAGCAGAAAGAGTCAACAACTGGGATTTCATCTTAAGAAGCTTCTGCACTACAAAAGAAACCATTAGCAGAACTAAGAGACAACCTACAATGTGGAGGAAAAAAATTTACCAGCTGCTCCTGAGACAAAGGACTATTATCTAGAATATATAAAGAACTCAAAACAATCAGCCCCCCCAAATATAAAGACTTGATTCAAAAATGGGTATCTGAAATGAACAGACATTTCTCAGATGAAGTAAAAGCAAGAAGTAAATATATGAAAAAATGTTCCATATCACTGGTCATTTGAGAGATGCAGATGAAAATAACACTGAGATTCCACCTCATCCCAAAAAGAATGGCTGCTATCAAGAAATCAACCAATAACAAATGTTGGTGGGGTTGTGGGAAGAAAGGAACCCTCCTCCATTTTTGGCGGTAGTGCAGAGTGGTGTAACCACTATGGAAATCAATATGGAGATACCTCAAAGAGCTGGGATTAGAGGTTCCATTTGACCCAGCCATCCCTCTGCTGGGTATCTTTCCAAAAGAATTAAAAGAATCATACCAGAGTGATATATGCACACCCATGTTAATAGCGGTACAGTTTGTAATAGCTAAAACTTGGAAATAGCCCATTTGCCTATCAGTTGGAAACTAGATAAAGATGTGGTTTTTCTATAAAATGGAATACTACTCAGCCATAAAGAATGAGAAATTAGACTCATGCATAGGAAAATGGATACATATTGAGGGTATACTCCTAAGTGAAATAGATAAGTCACACGTGTACATACTGAATAGTTTCTCTGATGTGAATAAACTGTAATAGTACATAAGATCCTAATGAGATAACTGATACTGTGAAATGGGAAGAACAGGGCTAAAGGTGTAGGGAAAGTGGGAAGGGTAGGAGAAAGGTAATAAGGGAAAAGAAAAAAATATGAGAAAATGAAAAAATGGAAATAAAGGGGGTGAAGGGAGGGCAGGGACAAGGGGAAAAAATGAGAACCAAGACCTGTTATGTAAAGGTACAAGATCCCAATAATGAATGTGACTGTACTGTATACCTAAAATGTACCAATAAACTCAATAAAAGAAAAAAAATTAACATTTGTTATGGTTGATTGTATTTTTAGCCCCCTATGTTCACTCTGTCTATGGTAAACAATTTCCTTACCTCTGCTGCTGACAGTTCAATATGCCCTGTGATAATGTTCTCAGGTATCAACAGATACGAGTGTGGGCTCTTTGATCTCGATGCAGTGATTGTCATCAATTGCTCCACTTGGGAGACGCTCCCCTTAGAAGCCCATCCAACAAATTGGATGTGTGCAGGGCAAGTGTTCAAATGTGGTCAGACTCTAAGGCCCCTGTCTAATTATCCCCCCCCCACTTACTTGCCTCACTCCTTCTTTAATCTGTACCCCTACCTCTCAAAAAAAAAAAATCTTTGTTCAGCACTGCCAAAGTCTTTCAAGAACCATTCCAAGGGAGCCTTGGACAACCCTGGCTCTCTAAAAGGATACCATTGTAAAGGCAAGCGCTCATATTTCAGTGATATACGTGTATGTCTCGCAGAAACCCCCCCCCCACTTACTTGCCTCACTCCTTCTTTAATCTGTACCCCTACCTCTCAAAAAAAAAAAATCTTTGTTCAGCACTGCCAAAGTCTTTCAAGAACCATTCCAAGGGAGCCTTGGACAACCCTGGCTCTCTAAAAGGATACCATTGTAAAGGCAAGCGCTCATATTTCAGTGATATACGTGTATGTCTCGCAGAAACCAAGGTTTATGTGTCTTAGGATTTCTCCTTAGTTAACCACAATTGCAGGGAAATGGTACCACATTCCTCGAGTTAAATGTGGTAGCAATTACTCTGCTGGCAAAGGAGAAGGAGGGTCTTGATGGCCTGAGATCTCTGAGTCAGGATTAAATAAACGTGTCTTTTAGAGTTACACTTATAACTTGGAACAGTCTCTCGGTGCTGACTGCTTGATATGGCAACTGCGGTGAAACCAGCATTTCTCACAGACAAGCCCTTTTGGACCTTGCCAGGAGACATGTGGGACAAGTTCAGGAAAAAAAATCAGTTTTTTTTTTAAAGACGGTATATGTGTGTGTTCATGCATACACACCCACACATGTACACTAATAAAGGAAACAACTTCAAAATAATCTTGAATTTGCAGATTAGTAAAGGTCCTTAGATATCAGGAAATAACTTGAAAATTGCTTTCCTGTATCATATTTACTAAAATGGTGCTATCACATACTTGAAGGAATGAAAGATATGGGTCGGGTAACCTGAGTATTGTTTAATGGTCACTGATTTTACTAATGGCCAGCCAGTCTTTTGGATTCCATTAGAACACAAGAATGTGATAAGATTCCTGTGAGTACGCTAAAACTAGAAGGCTGTTTTCATATGCAATATGGTTTATGTTTAAGGTCTCAGTTCCAATTGGAACAGAAAATGATTCCTTTTCTGTATCTTTTCCCCAGTGCCCAGAATACTATATACAAATAATTTAGACACAGATCTTTACAAGTGAAAAAATATAAACAGAAATGTAGACACCCCTGTCCCATCACTACTTCTACCCGTAAAATGTATCAGTTGCTGGATTGGAACATAATGAGTTTAAGTAATAGGACACAACAGAAGTCAAGAAAGAAGCACTTTTTTTCCAGCATAAAAAAAAATTACAAAGTCAGACATTTTCTTCTAATTGAGAATGGCAAGGATACTGAGTGCAGAAATCCAATCCCACAAATTCACCAGTGCGTCTAACAGCTCTGGCTAGCCAGAACAAGGTTAAAAGCAATCCCTAAGGAAAATGCCCCAAAGACAGTGGATGCGGGGCTATAAGGGAAATAAAAAGTATTTATACAGCAAAGAACATTTCTTAAAAGAAGAAACAATATCCTAAAAGAGGAAAGTAAATGTAAGTAAGTAAATAAGTGTGTAAAAAGGTGAATGAGTGAGATAGATGATAGATAAGACCTATCCACCTACCTATTAGAGAGCTAAAGATCAAAAAAAGGAAGCTTGATTCATTTATATTTTATTCCACATTCTGAGAGCTTTAGATGTTTTTCTTCTTTGTTGACCTGTTTTCAGAGAACTGCTTTCTACAAATCCCACTTGAGATCAAGTGGCCCTCTTAATATTTATAGGACCTAAAACATGAGTATAAATGGAGGCCCACATACCATGAATCCCATTTTTTGATGAGGGATTTTGCCATGTTGCCAGTGGCTGGCCTTGAACTCATGATCTTGCTGCCTCAGCCTCCCCAGAAACAGAATTACAGCTGTGTGCCACATGACTTCCATAAGTCTAAGTATGTAAAAGTTATATAACACAGTCATAATTTGTTAAATAAAATCCATTCTTTTCTCCATTGACAAATATACCTCTATAATGACTTGGATGGCCAGGTTCAGATTTGGAATTCTCAAACATGCCTTTCAGAAGGCAGAAGAGCCAGCCCTGTTCTGCATCCTGGCCCTCCCCACTCCTTATTCCAGCAGCCCCCATGGATATGTGTGTGGATGCTCCAGGCCAGGCATCTCAGATCTGCCCAAGCCACAGGAGTACTATCCTTGGCTACCATAGACCTAGGTTTCCCACCAACAGCATAGCGCACCCTCAGGAGAACAAGTACTGGAAGAAGATTTGAGTACCTTTGAACAGAGAATTGCAGGACCTGGGTAGTTGCCATGTGGAGCACACTGGGCAACACAGACTAGCATCCTCATGGCCTCACAGATTCTTAGTCCAGGAAAAGAAGCACGGCCCTAGAGAGGACAGAAGAGGGCTCACCAAAGCATTGGTCTGAGACAAGGCATCTCTTTCCCAAATCTAAGGCAGTACTTCAAGCAGCCATGTTCCTGATTAGCCAGTGTAGACACTAGTAAGAGGGACAGAAAAACGAATAAGAGAAGGTAGCCTTCATATTAGTTACAAGGAGTACATATCAGTATAGAATAAACTATCCCCAAAGTTAGCAGATTAAAATGATAAACATGTTGTAAATGAGAGTTTCCTAAATCGAGAGGCTGAGGGCAGCTTAGCAGGGTGGCTCTGGTTAAGCATTCTCATAAAGTGTCAGTCAAGCTGTTGGGTGGGCTACATCTCACCCAAAGGCTCATCAAGGAAAGGGAGGAAGAATCCATCTCCAGGCTCACTCGTGTGGTCCTTGGCAGCCTCGGTCCTCACTATGTGGACTTCTCTGTAGACTGGAATTTAGAATTCTCGCCTGTTTCTCTGAGTGCTCTCACGATATGGCAGGTGGCTTCTCACAGAGTAAGTGGGCTCAGAGAACCAGCATATGCCCAAGATGGAACTCCCAATAAAGTGCCATCAAATTATGATTCCAGCAATAAAGTAATGCAATGATAAAGTTAGCACTGATGATCCAGTAACACCTCTGAATACTGGTGCCCTGGGAATCGATACATGAGTCTTTGGGGGCATATTTAACATTTAAACTATAAAAGAAGCACCGTCTTTTTTATAACCTAATCTCAGAAGTGACATACTATCACTCAGCACAGGGATGAAGGAGACTAGACAAATAATATGAGTACCAGGAGCTCCTGAGCATTGGTGGAAGTTGTTCTACTTCTATGAAATGAGGACCTGATCCACCACCTTTGAGCCACAGAAGAAACACTTGGAGCTGGATATTCAATGAAAGAGTGAAAAATAATCATAAATAAGTAGACGAAGGGATAAATAATTGGTCCCAAGGCTCTAAGTATCAGAAAAGACAGCACCTGGGGGAGGGGAGTCTGCCCCGTGGGGGATATAAAGTCTAGGTACAGTCTTGACCACCCAGTGTGGGTGGGCCAATTCTGCCTCAAATCAAAGCCTGTGCCTCAGTTTCCTCATCTGAAAAATGAGGACAACTGGAGTATCCAGCCCTCAATAAATACTTTTGGAAGAAAGGAACGGAGAGAATGAATGTAAAGGAACAAAGATAATTGAGGAATCATGAAGTTCTTCGTCCCAACTCCATTTCCCATGCCTAAATGTTGCTTATAGGGTCAAGTAACCCTTATTTCCTCTCCATTTCTCTTCAAGAATTCAGAATTCAGTGCTTAAACTCAGGGGTAGAATGCATTTGCCTAACTGCTATCTGGTATCCTCAAGACACCATGCATCCCTCAGGTTCAGTTCAGATGCTTCGCCCCCTTACTGGAAACCATTTCCTAGCTTGCCAAATCCTGGTTACTCACCACCACCTTCCTGGTTACCATACTCTTCTGTGAGCCTTTTCATGTTCTGTTCTGCCTATCATTATTTTTCACTCCTTCATTGAATATGCAGCTCTGAGGCTCTGTTCTTGAGTGGCACGAAGCCTTTTCCATGGTAGCATTATCGCAAGTGCAATTCTCACGAATCCATCTCCACATGGGAACCTCTGTCCCCACACCCACACACACAGCCACACCTTGCAGTCTCCTGCTCTGTGCGAGCCAGCCCCGCGGAATGCCTTCCCATTGGCCCTCATTGCCCCTGACACATCCACATAGAGAAAAATCCAGGCAACCACAGTACACAGAAATTTTATCCTGGAGAGGAAAAGTTAAATTCAGCCTTAAATTCTACTCTCTAGTTGTATTCCTCTCTCCCTAAATCACATTGGAACCCACCTTGAAACTTTCTAGGCATCACCAGAAAACAGCACTGGGTCGGAGTTTTAGCTCAGTGATTAAACCACCTGCCTTGAAAACACAAGGTCCTGAGTTTAGTCACCAGTACCAAAAACAAAACAAAACAAACAAAAAACCCAAAAAACAAGAAGACAGAACTATGCTTGTCCAGGTTAAAAACAATCTTCTGTAACTTTGTGTTGTTGTAATATCACAAAAACTTGGATTAATGCCTAGAAGTCATCTTTGGCCACATATCTATTCATTACAACCTTTCAAAACTGAGTCACTTAAAAGCTTCTCTTGTTGCCCCTTAAAAGGATCATCCCCTTCAGCCACAGGAAGGCAGCACACTTTAGGAATATAAAAGTTCAAAATAAAAGATAGATAAAAATAGGGAGACAGGTCTTTCTCAAATGGGAAGGGGATTAAGAGATGGAGGGAGGTAGGAGGAAGTGGTAGGAAAGAGGGTGAGAAAAGGAATTAAGATGTTTTATGTACATGTGCCAACTCCATACAAGAAATGTAAACATTGTGTACTGCAAACATGTGCTGAAAAGGAATAAAAAGGTTTCCTGATATTGTAATAGGAAAAATGGCAGAGACATTTATTGATTCTCTACTTACTGTTTCATTAGGTTCATAAAATCTATTATAATTTTTAATAAATCTCAGGCAGCTTATGACTCCACTGACCACTTAGCAGTTAGTCAACCACTTCTTATTTTTAAGGGTCATTTAAACTAAGCATCAGTTAAATGGAAGCATTAATGGGGTGAGTTGAAGTCCAGACAAAAGGGAGCAGTTGCCGTATCTGTTCTCCCAGCTGAAAGGCAAGAGAATGCAGACCTGTTTCTCAGAGCTGTGTCACATCTGGTTCAGGTTGTTGGTAGTCCTCAGTGGCCTGTGTTCATTACCATTTCATAACTGCTTGGCCTCTGTCAAGGCTGCCTAGCTCCAAGCCTGTGCACTGACACCCACATCTGCCGGGAGTCTCTGAACCCCTAATCCTACCCTTGTGACCGTCTTGCTGGCTACCATGGTGTCAAAGCCGTGCTAAGTCAACTGACCAGCTGTTGTAAGAGTCGCAGACATCAGTACTGAGGGAGACCTTGAGGGTCACAAGGTGAATCTGCCTCTAACAGTATACAATGGAAATGCAGCCATAGGTCCCCGGGCTCCACCCATCAGGAGAGAAGGCAGCCAGGGGTCAGGGAGGGTGTCTGTCCCCGGGAGAGTATGAAGCCAGGTACAGTCTCCGCCATACACTGTGGTAGGCCAGGTCTACCTCAAGTCAGAGCTTGTACCTCAGTTTCCTCATCTGCAAAATGGAGGCAACAGGAGTGTCTGCCTCTTGGGGCAGCTGTTAAGATTCAGTGAGTTTATATCTGTGATAGTTCGAATAGAGCCCAGCGTCTTGGAATTGCTGCAGCTGTTGTCAAGTAAGCAAATAGATAAATAGCCCTTTTAAACATCATAGTGCCTTTGAGTTTTTCTTTGTTAAAGCTGAGGAATTCTTTCTTCAGATAACATCTTTATCTCAAAGTCATATCTATCTACTTAGATATGTATGCATGTATAAGTATAGAGAAAATCTTTCCAATCATTAAACACATTGTTATCTGAGTGTTCCCTCTGCTTTGTCAGGTGCCGGTGGGTGAAGCAACTCCTGCTATGGCAGCGGACTTGGAGCAGCCTTTGGGTTGAGGCTTGTGGTGCGATCGCTGGCCTTCGTTAACCCCAAAAGCCCTGAGGGGCGGAGCTGACCCCAGCGTCAGGAGGTGGTGCATGCACAGTGGTCAGACCAGCTCAGGAAAGCTGTGAGGCCAATGATCACCCTGACTGTCTCTGGAAGATGTCACCTCTGCCCAGACCAGGAGCCCGCACAGCTGTTCCAGAGAGTGAGGGCGGAACCATGCTAGGTCTTAAAACTATGGCCAGGTCACCACTGACCGCAGCGGGTGTCGGGGAGGAGCCTCGGATCACCTGTCACCCACCGGGACAGGATGGTCTCTGGGTCAGGCACTGGTCATGTAGAATGTTTGAGGAATTTGCCGGCAGGCTTAGAAAAACAGGTCGGGGGAGTATGGTGGGGAGTGGGGGTGGACTTTGATCTCAAAGGCAGAGAGCACAGCCCATTAAGGAGGTCATTGATTCCTATTTTTGCATTCTTTCTTAACTGTAATGCAAACAGAAAAATATAAATTAAATTATCAGGGTAAACATTTTAAGATATCTAGGAGCCCTTTTTCCCCTTTTCTAAGGTCACAATTATTTTCCTCCCCACTACCTGACTACTGGGTTTACCCGGTTATTTGTTTTGCAGTACAGTAAAATGTCACCACTTCAGATCCTGCATAATGAGAAACCCGGATAATTCAGACAGAAACATGACTGAACTTCAGGTGAGCCTCATTTGCTGCAAAGAGAAGATGAGAAGAAAGCACAGAAACTGCTTGTAGGTCCGCACCTCACACTGCTGCAGAGGCTTGCGGTGATTTCATTGGTGGGACTTTATGGCTTGTGGTGATCCGTATTGCAGACCACCCAATATGAAAATAAACTCAACTGCTGCTAATTCTTTCAGCACACAGCCAAACAGAACGAAACCAAAAGGAACAGGCAAGCAGACCACCCTTCACAAGAAGCGACATGTGTGGGGGTCACACCATGGGGGGTTCATCCTGCAAGAAGTGATGTGCATGTAGGTTACATGGTGGGAGGTTTGCACTGCAGAGGATGATGTGGGAGGCTCACACAGTGGGGCCTTTGCATGGAAAGAGGTGTTCTGTGGAGGTCACGTGGTGAAGAGCTTGCCTCCTCTCCAGGCCATGAGTGCCATGGGTGGAGGCAGCTCTTCAAAGCCAGTCAAAAGACTAGGAAAAGTCTGAGCCTTTGTCTTTGACTTATTAAGGTCATGCTTCTGCTGGAGGTGTAGCTCAGTGGTGAGCACTTAACTAGATTGTGCAAAACCATGGTTCAATTCCCAATACCTCAAAAAAGAATCAACTCTCATCACTCAGTCCAATGATTCAACATCCATTTGGAAGCTCATTCAGCATCCATTCAATAAACAGGTCTTTGAGCATGTAAGTAGTGCAAAGTAAAGACTAAGATAAGAAGAAGAAAAAGGATAAGTTTCCTGATCTGAAAAGATCCCAACCCTAGGGGACACAACACAAACCAAATTATAAGGAAGCCAGCAAGTGCCAGAACCTACGATACCAAGGGTCTCTGAAAGATTCCCATGAGGAAAGGAATGTGTCTCTCCTTCCAAAACAAAGGGGCACCTGAGCAAAGCCTTATGGGATGGAGAAGTTAGAAGAGAACATTGTAGAAAGAGAAATGGCATAAATGCTCCTGATGGAACCTTGGGTATCCAAAAATCCTGTGAATTCATGTCAAAAAGCACTTTCTTCTCCTTGTCCCCCAGGAAGCAGCTGAAGTTTCAACTCATAGAAAACCCAGAATATTTGCTGAAAACTGTAAATCAATAGCTGAAAGAATATGATTCCTGTAAACCTCATCAGAAATTGTTTTGAAAGTGCAATATACTAGGAGTAGAAACTTCTTTGGACTCCATGGCATCTTCATTTATTATATTCTTGAACTCAATACCTCTTGGTGAGGGCCACATCTTAACATCCCTGCAAACACTTCCTAGCTGCCTTGTCAGGCCGACCTGGAGAAGGCCCTCGGGGTAAAACATGATGTCTTTAGATTTCCAGTAGATGTTTCTTTTAGATAAACTTGATTAGGAAAGTTCGAAGATGGAATAAAAAGAAAAAGATAACAAAGGCAAGTCATCACCTTAAGTAATGTTAGAACACTCCAGGTAGGAATGAAGAAACATAGCAGTTCTTTGCTTCACTCTAAAAGAAATAATGTTTGTTCTATTTAACTGTCTTCGTTATTTAAAAATTTTTAAATACATAAGACCTCAAAGCTATTCATCATAAAGATATGATAAATATCTCCTGTCTCTCGCTGTGCTAGATCCATTGAATTCTCTACGAAGGGAGAATACATAGCATTAGTGGAGTGGATAACCAAAACCTGCATTTTGGGCTGGGGATTTAGCTCAGTGGCACCATGCCTGCCTTACAAGCACAAGTCCTGAGTTCAGTACCCCGTACCCCCAAAAAAGAAAAAAACAAAAGAGAAAAAAGAAGCCTTCATTCTATGTATACACCATTTGAACGCTAAACAGGGCTGAGAAATATGGGGCATTGTAACGCAGTTGGTACTCAGGATGTTATGGGGGCTAACGAGGCTGAAGATTGAAGATAGAGAAAGAGGAGTCACCCGGTGATGAGTGAGTGTTTGAAACACTCTTCTATGGAGGATATTCCTGACACACTCAGACAGAGTTGTGTAACTCAACCCCTCAGGTGTGAGGAGCATGGTCCTCCTGTGCCACAGAAGGACAACCATGCCTGTTGCTTGGCCCCACATTTGAAATGAAACTGAACAAATTTTGAAACTCAAAAAGCATCACTTCATTCTTCTTGAGTGCTGCCCTGGTTGACGCCCTGTTCCGGCCAACCCCTGCCAAAGTACACAGGGAGGACTATTCTCACGGTGCTGCCAGGACAGAGAACAGGAAGTGCCAGGAAGCGTCTTGTGAAATCCTAGCTCTATTTGCCAACCGAGAGATTTAGATAAAGGCTATGTGATGTCCTCAACTGTTAAGTGCTTCTAGAAGCCCAGGTCTACATCCTGGAGGTTGATCTGAGGCAGGAACACCATCTCCGAAGACTTCTTGGGCTCAGCCATGAGCTGCCTCCTCTTTTCTCCTCCAGCAGCATCAAGGAGGCTTAAGTTAGGGCTTCAACTGATTCCCACAACTTCCATGAGCTAAAACCCGAGTCATCTGAATGTTCTGTCTATAGAACTTCTTGCCTGTGTTTTAAAACGGAGACTGAGAGTGACAAGCATCAGCACGCTGAACATTTTTGAGCTCTGAGCCCTTGCTCAGTGCATTACTGGGCACTTGACTTCATCATCACACGGCTTTGTGAAGCTGGTAGTATTAACCCATTTTATAACTGGGGAAAGTACAGCTGAAAGAGTCCCAAAATAACTCACCACAGATGCAAAGATTGGGAGTCAAGGAGTCAGAACTTGACACCATTTCTACAAAAACACCCATTCTGCTCCACACTACAGTGGCCATGAGATTTTGTACAAAAGAGCAACATCTAGGTTTGTACAGACCGCATCCTAAGCACTGACTACCTTTGCTGATGGCAGGATTTGGAGTCGCTGAGGGCATTGTAGATAGGTAAGTCAATTAGAGATCTTGTAGACAGTTAGACAGGGCCAGCCCGTGAGGAGCCAACATGGAGGACAACTGAGGGCCAACATGGAGGACAATAGAGACACGTTTACTGTCTGCCTGCTTCCCTCAGGGATGACTAGCAGTGACTGATATTCTAAATAGGTATCAAGCACCTTGGTGGGGAACCAAGGTCTTCACCCACCCTTTCCAGGAAAGATCCCTGACCCACCCCTTACCAAAAATCCTTGCTCAGTCCTTGCATGCTTCTATGTGACTTGCTTCCCCATTGGATCCCCATTTAATCAATATGACCTAAATGACTATACTTGTCATCATCTTATTGGTTGATCATGGTTTTGTCCCACCTTGTGGCTTCCCAATGAACCAATATTACCTAAGCAACTGTACTTGTAATTTTACTAGCTGGCTATAGTTTTGTCCCACTTTGTACTCACCCCACCTCATGGCTTCGCTTCATAAACCCCCCTTGGGAAACAGGGTCTCTGCTGGGCAACCCGTTTTCTCATTCCCCTTCTGTCTCTCTTAGACAGAAGCTACCTTTCAATAAATTTTTTCCTACTCTTTACTTCTGTTGTTCCTAGAATTCATTCTTTGACTGTAGAGGACGTGAATTTGTACTTCAGATATCTAGCAGGTTTAGGAGTTACATCTATTCCGCCTATATCAAGGTCACAGATAGGACACCATTGTTTTTTGTTTATCTTCATTGTCCTTTGCCATCAGGAAGGAGATCCGAAAAGTGTAAACAGTTTTCCAAGAAGAGTTACCATTTTGAAGGCTTCCTTTTGATCCTCAGAAGTGAGGCTAGATTTCTTAGGTCCCACATCCCACACCCACCTTCTATGAAGGGCCTGCATGGCAGCCATTTCCCAGCTAGGCATATCCACGTGACTGGCCTGCACATGCCAGCCTATGAGGTCTGATCTCTGTCTCCAAACAAGGACTTGTCCTTTAACCATGAGCCACTACCTCAGCTACCTGAAATGTATTGCCCAGAGTGCACATATCCAAAGAGGATTGTCAGTTTTGCTGGACGTGTGATGTAAGATCCAGAATCCTCAGGCCACCTGGTCTTTCCTATGATCTAAAATACATTGTTTTGTCATTTTGAGCACTGGGAGTCTCCGCCCTACAGGCAGGAGCATAAATTTCTTCCCAGTAAAATCCTAAATCCAGCATTGGGTACTGGGAAATAAGGAACACAGAGCTAATATGGGAAAAGATTTAGAAGAGGTAAACTTCTTCTTTCCCAAAATGCCCCCCTGTGGAACCCACAGCAAAGACAGGATGGGGCTGCCATGTAAAGAGAGGATCATATACCTAGACTACTTGGGCAGAATGGACTTTTGTCGGTCCATCTGGCATTTTCCTGCTTCTGTCTTTTTCAGCTTTGTCTTTGTTGATGGTGATAATGTGGGAGACAAATTATTGAGGGCTTTTTGCCTATCAACGTTTGTAATATTTGGGAGTCTTTACATATGTAGAGATCACTAGAGTGCCTAGCAGGAGTGAAGAGGTGTTGGGGTATCTTCCTATCCTGCAGCTTTCTCAAAGTCCTAAAAATAATCCCAAAGCTTCTGAAGACCTTAAAAACAGCTCTTGGATGTTGAAAACACCACAGACCATGTTAAATGGATGGTGACCTCCACTATCAGAGGTGGCTTCCTGGGAAGCCACTCACCCTTTACTGAGCGGTAAGTGGACTCCCTGTAAGCTGCCAGCCACTTACCTTGGTTTGTCCCTTGGCACTGTGAGGAAGTTTGACCCTTCTGTCATGGAGCTGGCCCTCGGTCCCTATCTACCATGATCAAGGCAGCCCAGCTGGGTTTGGGAGACATTCATAGTTTAAATCAGATGTGAAGGACAGTTCTACAAATAAACTATTGAGGAAGTTACACCGCTCACTTATCTGCCACACATCACTTGTCCTGTCTCTGGGAGAAATCAGAATACTAAAAGACCTGATTGAGTGTTATCCTCTCCTATCTCCAATTGATTAAGCTCTTCTTTAGCTCATTGAAGTATCCCTTAAAGGTTAGCATGTCTGAGCTGCAAAGAGAGATCACAAAGCCCATTTCAGGGAGAGGAGACTGAGGCCCTGGCCTATGTCCTATGACAACCCTATTTCCCACCAGCCGGGGCACATTATCAGACAAGTATGAGAGAGCTTGGGGAGGTGATGGAAATATTGGTCAGTGGAACTTTTCCAAATAAATTGGGATGTGCACTCTTGCTGTAGGAATGACAATAAACCACACCTTCCCGCACAGCTCAATGGATTGATATAAAGTACAGTGGATAGTAAATATGACACATTGTGAAATAAACTACAATGCAAGAAATGTCTCCTATGCCTGCCTGCTCGGCTGCTTTTCTCATGGAGGCTTTGTACCAGCACACACTCCTCCCCTCCATTTATTCTCACGTGTTCAGATTGTGAGTTTGAGATCCGGTGCCACAGTAAGAGTTGAGGGGTAATTTGACCTGGGTTCAAATCTTGCCTTTTAGTAGTTATACAACAAAGAGCAAATTCCCCCAGGAGATGCAGTTTCCTTGTTCTAAAATGGGAACGATAATCAAGAATTAAAGTAGCAAACCCAAATTCATTTAAAATATACCACATTCTCCTTCTATTTTCCTCTTTAGCTAACCGTGCACACAAAGATCACATCATGTTGTTGGTGGTTCTCTAATTTCCCAGCTACTTATTTGAAATTTTAGGTCAGACTTTGCCTTCACACTTTCTCCTTCCTGGGATGTTAGTACAGGAAAATAATGGGAAGGTAGAGGCAAAACAAGAAGGGTGGGGAATGAAGGAGCAAGGAAACAGAACGAATGAGAACGACAACAACACTGTGTCCCCAGTGCCTGGCACTGCAGTAGGTAGTTGGTTAATGGAAATGCATGACTTATAAATGTTATACTCATCATTATCATAATGAATACAAAATAAAATATTAATAGAAAGAAGCTAAAATTCAAATGTGCAATGCAGAAGAGGAAAAAAGAGTCAGAGACAGACGAACCCAGAGAAGAGGGGTCAGAACCCATTTAGCTGGGTTCTGAAGGTTAGTAATGGTTGAGCGGAAGAGTGGGGACAGGTCTTAGAAACGTCTTCACTCAGAGTAAAGGTGAAGAATGAAAACATTTTCACAGCAAACTTCACCAATGTGTGATCTGTGCAGTCACAAAGGGCCTTGGACTGAGAAGGGACCACATAGTATTTAATTCTCTGATGTCACCATCTTGAAATTCTTATCATTCTTGAACAAGAGACCCTGCATTTTTGTTTCACACTGGGCCCTGCAAATTATACAGACTGTTCTGCACATACAATGGTGTTTTTTCCACTTATTCTAGAAAAGCAACTATTAGTTTAAAGTCGGAGGTATTTGTACAGCTTTGTCACTAGATTGAGTAAACTTATTGAAGTAATGCTAAACTAGAAACCATCACTAGGGAGGGGTGGGACCAATGGAAAAGGAGAGAAAAAGCAATTTGAATATGGTTTTCCTGGAGAGGTGCCTTTCTGCAGGAAAAGAGTTTGTACCAGGTGATAATTGGGCTACTTATTATGAGCCAGGATAAAACAGAAATCCCTGTCATGGATTCCAAGCCACAGGATAGATATCTGGTGACATTCCAAGAAAGCATAAAATAAAAGTCATGCAAAAAAACAGGACCCGATGGGTTAACTTTTTTCTACACCAAACAGTAGGGTCTCAAAGAAGTTTTACGCTGAGAAAAACATCTATCCACAATACGATAGCAAAGAGGACTGACTTTCATGTCTCTGTATAAACATCACAGTTGACTTTGGACTTCGGGTAACTCTTTACTCCTGAAAACCTTATATTTTATTTTCAAATGACATCCCCCCCTCTGCCAAGAAGTTACGTTTTTTTCCCCTTTTTTAAACAAGCAGCAAGGGCAATGGCATGATGAACACATTTCATTTCTTCTGTTCAGCTTTTTCCATCCCCAACCCAGCCTCGGCAAGGCCAGATGGAACCAAAGCAATTGCTAGTAAGTCAATACATCTGGCGACATTCCTGAAACGACAAATCTGATGGAGCAACATCCAGCCCCTACACAAAGCCTCTTTTCAGAACATTTTCATCGGTACTTGTCTGCCATAAGCAGAACCTAATGTGTGAAAACAAAATAAAATTGAGCTCTTTCACCGCCCAGTGCTAAAGTTTCATTTTAGCTGCTCTTATTAATGCTACTCTCTCATCTCCTCACCTCACTTTTGCGCCTCCCACCTGAGACATGCACGTTCTGTCTGACACCAAAAGCCTGAACCATGGCCTGCATAATTGCTGACTTGTCAGAGCTGCCAAGGGTTCAAGGCAGTCTGCAATCACAGCTCATTTAGGAAATGATCTGCAGAAAAGAACCAGTGAGGGAAAGGAGCCTCAGAAAGAATCAGAACCTGCCCCCATGCCAATCTTTCACCAGTAGAGTTTATGAGTTAGGCCTGAGAATAACCTCTGACCCCCAGATGGACAATGATCTGTTAGAAAACTTCTGACCTGATCACAAAAACTGATTAGATATAGGGGGAGAGAGACGGCTGGAATTCATATGTTTGTAAAACTTTAAGTAACTACCTACAGTGACCCAGGTGGGTTGGCCCCATCCCACTTATTTCTAGCACCATCCACCAATGAAAGTCTCAGTCTGGTAGAGAAGGGGTCATCTGGTCTACTTTAACCAGCGTTTTCTCATAATTCCATTCAGTGAAATTGTACTGAGTGCCAACAAGATATTACACTTCAGGATATAGTAAAAGCAAGGCAGACATGATTTCTATTATTATCAATTCAGTAAATTACTTATAATCAATTTACTATAGTAGGAGACAGATGATAAACAAGAAAACAACAGAATATGCTAGATCATTCCAGAAGGGATGAGTATAATGAAGAAAATTGAAAAGTGGCTATAACAGAAAAAGAGAAAGTTACTGGAGTACTATGGGGATGGCTCCAGATAGGAATATAGGGGAAGTCCTTTAGCACGAATTTAAATGATACAGAGATAGCCAGCCACAGAAAGTTCTGAGCAAAGAACTTTTCAGTCTAAGATATTTGCCTTGAGCAGAAACCCTGAGGAGGGAATGAACTTGACTCAAGGAAGAGAGGGAAATAATGAGCCAGGGGAGAGAGCTGGTGAAATAAAAGAGGAAGAAAAGGGCTTTGTTGGCCATAAAAAGGAATATAGTTATTGCTGAAAGCCAGTGGTTCTTAATGGAGATGTATTCAGTTGTCACGACTTGGAGAGTGGGTGGTGCCACTGGCATCTATTGAAGTAGAGAACACAAGTGCTGCTAAAGATCCTGCAAGACACAGGACAGCCCCCACCCTGCAATAACAAATGACCCATCCTACAATGTCAGTGGTGCTGGCACTCAGAAATCCTGCTTTAAGTGTAGCAGGGAGACAATGGAGAGACTCAGTCAAAGAAATAGGATGATACAGCAACAGAATACTGGAAATCAAACTGTGATATGAAACTCATTGCTGACCACTTAATACATTAACTTGGGCACAAGAGCATCATTCTTCTCCTGGAGGAAGACATACCAGGGCCACTTTCCCACTCCCAAAATGTCTCCCAGGATAGGAACCACCAAAGCTCAAACTTATGGCAGCGATAGCCGGCTTGATACCATTTCATTGCTTCCTCCCCTTGGCCAGCTTCCCATGGCATGTGTGGCTTCACTCTCCAAGTCTAAGTGACTTTTAAACTCCACACAGGTTTCTAGGACTGTTAAAATAAAATGGCAGAATACTCTTTTCCATTTGGTCCTGGTCATGGGCTCAGATGCCTTGGCAAGAATTCACAGAAAAGATGTCTGTCCCCAGGGTGGAAAGGCAAAATCAAATTCTGGCCATGCCTAACCCACTGGTTCCACTTAGTAAAAGGCAGAGAGAGCACTTGGAAATGTATTCAACACCAAGCACCAGCAATGTTCTATTTCCTTCCTTCAGGAGCACACAGGTATAAAACCATTCAACATCACCAGGACCTATTAATCATCAGAGGTGAAGATAATAAATACCATCTCCTATTATTCCTTGAGTTTCCTTCTATGACTATTAATTTCCTACAAGTTCTTCCCAGCTAATTGTACTCTGCCCTACCTCCCTTATTATTTCCTCCTTCATAAAATATAGAAAATATCTCTTCCATGTACTTACTAATATGTTGCTGTGAAGCTATTGCTTAATCATTCTGTGTTGAATAGTCTATCATCTATTTCTAGATTACAAGTTCTTTAAAAGTAGAAGCAATCCTAATGCTCAAGAGGCTGAGGCAGGAGAATTACCACTAAGACAGCCTAAGCTACATAATGACTGGACTACACAGTAAGATCCTGTCTCACAAAGCAAACAATAAAAACAAAAACAAGTAAAAGCAATATCAATCAGGCCATCTTTGAACAGATTTCCATTTAATTGGGCACCCTTCTTTCCTTCCCTCCTTCGGGATTGCTATAAAGGGGTTAAATCCTTTAAATGGTCCGGATTTGTTTTATTAATATGAAGCACATCTTTCTTTGAAGTCAAACACTGGAAAAATTTAACAAAGCATGTGGGGTATTCAGCATCTTAGGAAGAAATGAAAAACATATTCAAAAGCCACACCAATTGAAGATT
The DNA here is from genome assembly GCF_012274545.1 of Fukomys damarensis. NCBI lineage: Eukaryota > Metazoa > Chordata > Mammalia > Rodentia > Bathyergidae > Fukomys > Fukomys damarensis. The sequence goes on along the minus strand of NW_022900920.1, from coordinate 16,544,772 downwards.
TGGGTTATGGGCTAGCAAAATTGAAAGTAGGCTGTAAAAATAGGCACACACATTACATTTAGCAATAAGTTCAGAAGGTATTTGGACTTCAAAAATGCAAAATCCTATCAAGTTTTACTAAATGCATGTTTTACTGACTTATTTCATTGTTTTCATAAAACATTTCAGATTGTTTTTCTTAATGCGACTACACTCTGGATTGAAAGGTATAGACTATGAGAAACTGACTTTAGAGAGGAATTTGCTAATGCCGAATACAGTTGGGGGTGCACTTCCTTGTACACGCCACCTCCACAGGCTGCTCCACAAATGTGCATTGCCATGCACCGTGGCAACGGTGCTTACTATAGCTCTGTGACCATGGAAACCAACCATTCCTTGAAAGGTGTGTATAGGCAAATAAACTATGCTTTAGTCATTGAGTAAAATTTCACTCATCACATAAAATGAACTAACTAAATTTATGACTATCTACACCATTTATTTCAAGTGTAAAGGCCCGTGATTATTTATTGCTTATGGGTACATATACCCATGGTTTAAAACATGTAAGACACTCAAGAATGATATCCATGGTGTCCAACAGGTAGAAGTGGTCTGGAGGCACCAAATAAGGGTAGTGGTACAAAACAAGTAGACAATTGTAAAATTTGTGGGTGACCAGTTGAAGACCTAACTTCAACTACATCTGTAGTATGCCCTTTATTTCCTTTTTCCTGGCTCTGGAGCTAATTTGATAATAATTACTTTTGATACTGGTACTTAATGACTGTTTTCCATGCTCTTATTTCTTTTAAAAGATCAATAAGCTTTTCAAATGTTTTAAAGCCCAAACTGAAGCCAATTTGTGAAAGTTAAATATTGCTGTTTTCCCATGCTAGAGCCAAAGAGCATATTTCTACTGGTTATAATTTCTGCTTCCCTAGTCACCTCAGACCCCAACTTCACAAAGTACAGCGTTGTGCATACCCCAGCCCCTCACCTCTACCTGTGAACTACTCTAGAAAACCAGTTATTGATTCTGAAGGTGGTCAGCCTGTGAAACAGCAAAGGCACTTGGGAAAATACAAACCCTAGATTTCCTTTCAGGTTGATTTCTAAAAGCCAAACAGAGCAAATTCTTCCTCCAAAGATACAGAACAGTGGTGCTGATACCCTGAAGACTTAAGAATTAAAAAGGCAGAGCTGGGGATTTAGCTCAATGGAGCCTTACCTGTCTCACAAGTGTGAGTCCCGAGTTCGATCACTGGTACAAAAAAGCAGGGAAGGCAACATTAGTGACAAAATCCACAGGCACATGGTGAGTGTCTGTGTGCTAGGGCCAGTGGTGGTAAGCTTATGTCTGTTTGTATCGTTGAAAACTCTAAAAGGTTCACCATCATTGTGCTAGGCCTTAGCCCAACTGCTTTCTGCCTTCACTAACTAAGGGAGCCCACACAGATGGGGTAGGTCCTGCATTTATCCCTCTATCACAGGTGGTAAAACTTAGGCCCAGGGCAGTTAAGTTAGTTATCCAAGGTTATCCAGCTGGTGGATCTTCACAGAAATTTATTCATTAGTAGTCCTGTAGATCAGAAGCCCATAATTAAGATGTTTGCAGGATTGGCTCCTTCTGGAAGGCTCTGGGGGCAATCTGTTCCATTCACCCGGGCTATAACTGCATAGGTTAGTTAAGCTGTTGCCTAGGTCCTTTAGTATCCTATCTATTAGGATACTATAGAAAATTGGCCCTAAATGAGGATTTAAACTTTAGCACACAGATATTGACTTCCATCTTCCTGCCAGTGTTTAGAAAACATGTCCATTTTCCTTGCTACTTTCTTGAGAATTGGGTCTTCTTTTTTGTACTGGGGATTGAACTCAGGTCCTTGCACTTTCAAGGCAGGTGGTGGACCACTGCACTAATTCCCCAGTGAGAATTGGGACTTGATCAGCATGAAGTTTAAAATGTGGCTGGGACACTGTGGCTGAAGACAGGACAGGATGAAAGATTGACTTCATCCCTAAGGTGCCAGAGGAAGAGGAGAGAGGGAAAATGTTCCAATTTTTAACCAGGTGACACCAAGCTACATAACCCATTCACATAACCCACTGGCAGGGTCCAAATAGCCCCATCGAGTCAGAATACAGTAACTCTTTGTAAAGATGGGGGAGAAGACCAAACCTGGCTGCCTGCACATTATCTACACTTAAAACCAGTAGGAATAGCCATCATTTGTTGGCCCCTGTTAGGTCCCTAGCACTGTACTACTACTCCCTTAATCAGAAAGAAACCTGTGAGCTCCATCTTCATCTCCATATTACAAATAATTGAACTTCATCACAGAAGTTAACTAAGCCTCACAGTGCCAGAGCTGGAAGTTGAGTCAGCTGCTCTAATTTCTAATTTGAGTTCTTTCCCCACCACCTATTAACTCTCCTTCATGGAATGAATAGTGTCCCCCTATGGCAAGCCATTACGGTGAGCCTTGACACAGGCCTAGCCATGATTGAACTTTGAGTCACCTCGCTGGCACGGAGGTGCTCTCGCCCATAGCCACAGGCGAGTTCAGCTAGTAGCAGATGTAACCCATAATGGTTGTTATTGATTCCCTCTGGAACGTGTGGGCAGTACTCTCGCTCCCGTGTAGCCCTCGCTCCCATGCAGCTGGAGAGTATAAAAGGAAGAGGTTCTGTAATAAAGCAAGCAAGCAACATAAGAAGAAAGGTGCCTCTCGTCTCTCTGTCCTCATCCTTTCAGGTTTAGGACCTGCTGGCAGGATCCTGATGTTGCGGCTCGCGACATCCCCCAAAAGGTATATTTAGGTCCTAACTGCTGGTACCCATGACATAACCTTATTTGGAAAGAAAGTCTCCATAGGTGTAATCATAAATTTCCAGGTGAAATCAAATTGGATTTGGGGTTGATCCTACATCCAGTAACTGGTGTCCCTATAAGAAAAAGGAGATTTGTCACTCATGAACACACTGGAGAAGGCTGCATGAAGAACCATGTGAAAACAGGTCAGGCCCACCCCTTTGACTCAGTGCACCAGTGGAGACCAGAAGCAGCTCACAAACCTCTGGTAGGCCCATCCCTTCAGCCCACCACAGCAGAGGAGCTCAGCCATTTATTTTTGCCCCCTACCCCACCCCCAAACAAGAGAAGAGGGCCTCTCTGAGGCTCCTAGATGAAAATTGAAGCCCACTGGAAAAAGTGAAGAAAATCTGAAATAAAGGCACACCATATCACCACAATTAGTAAGTAAGAAGCACCAGCACCTCACATTAGAACCTGGTCTGATTTCAGGGGAAAGACAGCTGGAACCTGCAGTAGAACCTTGTAGAGTTCAACCCAGTAGGAGGTCAGAGATCTCAACTTGGGCCTTGCAGACAGAAATCAGCCTGAACCTCAAGGGACAGCTGCTGGCTTGTTGAGACTAATTAACTTAGATCTGCATTCTCCTACCCATACTGTCCATTGTGTCAACAGAGGCATACCCTGAAGGATGACCTCTATTTCTATTTGTATTTTTTATTTTCAAAGTAATATTTTTCACTTATCTTTAATCATTTAAAATATTTTTATCTATCTTTTATTTTCTCAAAATATTTTCCTTTTTAAATCTTCCCCCCCATTCCTATCCTAATTTGAACTTATTTTCTTTATTTTACTTTCCTTCTCTTTTTCCTTCTCTCAGTTGCCATTAGTTTTAAAAGAACATGATTACAGCCTCTAGCCTCCCGATTGCTCTTAGTTTATTCTGTTCTTCTGTATATTTTGTTCTGTCTCCTCCTCTTCTCTTAGCTCCCTACAGTTTGTGTGATCTTCCTGTGTCCTCTGACCTCACTTCTAAACTTCCTCTATCCTATCTATCCCTCCCTCCCCAGCTCCTTCAAAACTCCAATCCTGAAGGGTAAAGTTGCTATACTGAAGAGTTGATTCACTACAAACATATTTGGGGCTGGTCCTCAATTTTGATTTAATCATACAGTTAAAGAAAGGTGATAGATTAATAACTACCACAAATTGTCATTTTCTAAATTGTGCTTGATTTTATTGTGTTGCTGATTGCATCACTTGGGCTAAGGTGTTGTGATTGATCTAATCAGTTGTCCTCTCTGGTATAATGAAAATGAGATTGCCTCAGAGTCACTAAAGTCTCAAAACCTAAAGAGCAGCTATATCTGGAAGATCAAAGTATTAAACCAAGGAATTAAACCAAGGACAGTACCAATGACAAAAATAGAAATGAGAAGACATTTAAACAAGACACAGACACAGACTTCCACCCCACCAAAGGTAAACTCTGGGGGAAATGAGGTGGAAAAGCCTGACAGTCAACCATCTGGACACCCTGAACCAATAGCACAGGAAGTAAAAAAGCAAGTGAGGCTCTAAAAAAATTCAAAACAAATAATTTCCGAGATAACCACAGAGATGGCAAGAAGAATGAAAGACATGATTAAAGACTCTAGAACAGAAACAGATAAAAAAGTAGATGAGCTCAGGACCATGATGGAAACCATGAATGCCCAGCATAGGAAAGAAATGGAAACCTTGAATGCCCAACATAGGAAAGAAATGAAATCCATGAAACAGATTCAGACAGATATCCAGGAGATTTAAAACTCTATAGAAAGCATTTGCCGCAGGATGAATGAATGTGAAGATAGAATTTCAGATATGGAAGATAGGATTGTGATCAGTGACCATTAAAAGAGAGGGCCCTTAAAAACAGTAAGTTATCATGAGAAATTGATACAACAACTCCTAGATGATGCAAAAAAGAATAATATAAGACTGATAGGAATCCATAAAGTATCAGGAGAAAGTACAAATGACATAAAAAAACTGTTCACAGAATTAATGACAGAAAACTTCCTAAACAGATGGGAAGAATTTGACATACAGATAAGTGAGACATAAAAGACTCCAACTAGCCATGATCAAAAAAAAAATCTGCACCTAGATATATAATAATCAAGATTCTGGAAACCAAACAGAAGAACAAAATACTACAAGCAGTTAGAGAAAAGAAACAAATCACATGCAAAAGAAAGCCCATCAGAATCAAAGCAGACTTTTCAACACAAATCCTCAAGTCAAGGAGAGCCTAGAGTGAGGTATTTTGGGTCCTAAAAGAAAACAACCTCAAATAAGGTTATTAAGTCAATGAAAAGGAATTTAAGTTATCCCCTGTATATTATCAGACCATAGTGCAATTAAACTGGAGATTAATAGTTAAGAAACCACAAGAACTTCACAAACACATGGAAATTAAATAACACCCTGCTGAACAACCATTGGGTCACAGGGGAAATTAAAGACAAAACTAGACAGTTTCTACAATTAAATGAAAATGCCAATACAACATACAGAAATTTATGGGACACAATGAAAGCAGTTCTATGAGGGAAATTTATAGCAGTAAATGCCCATACTAGGAAAACAGAGTGACCTCAAATAAACAACCTAATGCTTAACCTTAAACTCCTAAAAAAAGAAGAGCAAGACAAACTGAAAGCTTATACAAGTGAGGAAATTATAAAGGTCAGAGCAGAAATTAATGCAATGCACACTAAGAGAACCATAGGAAAAAAAAATCAGTGAAGTGAACAGTTGGTGTTTCAAAAGAATAAATAAAACCAATAAGCCCTTAGCCAACCTTATCAAAAAAGGAAAGAAAAGGCTAAAATTCATGAAATTAGGAATGAAAAAGGTAAAGTCACAACAGATCCACCAGAAATCCAGAGGATCATGAATACCTACTTCGAAACCTGTACTCTAATAAAATGGAAAATACAGAAGAAATGGACAGATTCCTAGATACATATGAACTTCCAAAGTTGAACGAAGAAGGTATAAAAAGTCTAAAAACTTTAAATTCAGTGAAATTGAAAATGCAATTAAAACATTACCAACAAAGAAAAGCCCAGGTCCTAATGGCTTCACTGCTGAATTCTACAAGACATTTAGAGAAGAACTATCTCCACTACTCTTTAAACTCTTCAGTGAAATTGAAACAGAAGCAATGCTTCCAAATTCATTCCTGGAAGCAAGTACTATTTTGATTTCAAAACCAGAGAAAGACCCAGCCAAAAAAGAGAACTACAGGCCAATCTCCCTACTGATCATAGATGCAAAAATCCTCACTAAGATACTGGAAACAGCATACAGAGGGTTATCAAGATCATATACCCTGACCAAGTTGGACTTATCCCAGGGATGCAAGGATGGTTAAACATAAGTAATCAATAAGTGTAATATACCATATTAACAGAGTCAAGGACAAAAACCATATGATCATCTCAACAGATGCATAAAAAGCATTCAACAAAATTCAACACCTATTCAGGGCTGGGGATTTTTTAGCTCAGTGGTTTGGTGGCCTGCCTTGCAAGCTCAAGGACCCAAGTTCAATCACCGGTACCAAAAAAAAAAAAAAAAACATCAACACCTATTCAGGATAAAAACCCTATAGAAAGTTGGAGTAGATGGTCTTTATCTCAACCTTATAAAGGCTATCTATAAAAATGAATAGCCAATATCATTCTAAATGGTCAAAAACTGAAAACCTTCATACTAAAATCAGGAACAAGACAAGGATGTCCACTATCACTCATGTTCAATATAGTTCTAGAAATATTAGTCACAGAAATTAGATGAGAAAGAAATTTTTAAAAAATAAAGATAGGAAAGGAAGAAGTTAAACTGTCACTATTTGCTGATGATATGAAACTTTACATAGAAAACCCAAAAAACCCTGCCAAAAATTAGCTAGACTTAATTGACAGATTCAGTAGAGTAGCTGGATACAAGGTCAACACTCAAAAATCAATAGTCTTCTTGTACACAGATAATAGACTCACTGAGAGAGAAATTAGGGAAAGAATTCACAATAACATCCCCCCCAAAAAAATGAAACAGCTAGGAATCAATCTGATGAAGGAGACAAAAGACCTCTACACTGAAAATTAACAGCACTCTGAAAAAAAGGAGATAGAAGAGGATATAAGAAGATGGAAAGACATCCATTACTCCTGGGTAGGAAGAATCAACCTAGTGAAAATGGCCATATTTCCAAAACTGCTATACAGATTCAGTGCAATCCGGATTGAAATCTCAGCAATATATCTCACAGAACTTGAGAAAGCAATCCAAAAATTTATTTGGAACCAGAAGAGACATAGAATAGCAAAAAATATTCTAGCAACAGAGACATGGCAGGGGGTATAACAATTCCCAACCCAAAACTATATTACAAAGCCACTGTAATAAAACCAGCATGGTATCAGTGAAGAAACAGACCCAAGGATCAATGGAATAGATTAGAAGATGCAGAAACAACACCAGACATACTCAGCTACCTCATCTTTCACAAAGGAGCCAATAATCCTCACTGGAGGAAAGATAGTCACTTTAATAAATGGTGTTGGAAAAACTGGCTTTCAAGTTGTCAAAGATTAAAACTAGATCCCTATCTTTCACCACGCACTTTAACTAAAATCCAAGTGGATTAAAGCTCTAAATATCAAAACAGAAACACTAAACTATTGGTAAGTAAATTAGGTAGAACTCTTAAAGATATTGGCATATGAACAAATCCTCAGCAGCACAAGAACTTGCACAAAGAATCAACAGTTGGGATCTTATTGTATTAAAAAGTTTTTGCAGTGCAAGAGAAATCACCAACAGAGCTAAGAGACAACCTACAATGTGGGAAAAAATTTCACCAGCTACTCCTCAGACAAACAACTACTATCTAGAATATCAGACCCCCTCCCAAATACAAAGACCTGATTCAAAAATGGGCATCTGAAATGAACAGGCATTTCTCAGATAAAGAAGTAAAAGCAGCAAATAAATATATGAGAAAATGTTCAACATCACTGGTCATTCAAGAGATTCAGATGAAAACAACATTGAGATTCCACCTTACCCCAAAAAGATGGCTGCTATCAAGAATTATATGTGCACCCATGTTTATAGTGGCACAGTTCATAATAGCTAAAACTTGGAAACAACGCAAATGCCCATCAACTGGAGACTGGATAAAGAAGATGTGGTTTTTCTATAAAATGGAGTATTACTCAGCCATAAAGAATGAGAAACTAGAGACATTTACAGCTAAATGGATGCACATTGGGGCTCTTAAGTGAAATAAATAGGACACACCTGAGTAAATACCAAATAATTTCCCTTGTGTGAAAAATTAAAAGTGTAAATAAGGTTCAAATGGTATAATTGATAGTGTGAAATTGGAAGAAAATGGCTAAAGGGGAAGTGGAATGGGAAGGGGAAAGGAAATGAGGGAAAAGAAAAAAATGTAAAAAAAGGAAAAAATGGAAACAAAATGTTTGTAAATAGGTAAGGGTGAAAAGGGTGAAGCGGGGGAAAGGATATGGGGGAAAAAACAAGAACCGAGGCATATCATGTACAGGTACAAGATCCCAAAGATAAATGTGACTGTACTGTTTGCTTTAAATATACCAATAAACTCAATGGGGGACAAAAAAGAACCATGGGAAAACAGGCAAGATTAGAGTTGAACTGCAGCCAAGAACTATATAAGAGTCCTATAGAAGCTGAGAGCAAAACCAGGAATGAATTCTCCTGAGGAACCTAGAAGAAATCCTTCCAACAATTTTTCAAAGAATCAGAACTCCACAGGTGAAATCTCAGCTCCCTCTCAAAGAACACCCTCAATTTTGCACTTTAAAACACAACCTGAACTGTATACTCCATAAAGAGATTGCACTTTCTGCATGAGAGCGTTACAATTTAGTATCATTTTTGGCTCTGTCTTCGACAACTGTTCAATTGAGAAGGTGAGTTTAACTCATGGGACCCTGGGAAGATTCATCACCAACATGACTGACTATCCCCATTTGATATCTAAAAAAGAGGAAAATACAATTATTTGTGATCACTGTGGCACATTTGCTTCTGAAGTCTTCAGTCATAGTTGCAATACTTGAAGGTAAGTCTTTGAATTCCAGAAGACATCACTGCCTCCTAAGGAGATCCAAGCTATCAAAAAATTTAAAAAGTAAAATGTGATTAATTTCCAAGGCTCAACATGGCACCCTGGGAATTCTCTACCAAGGAAAGAGTTACCAAGGCTCTACTTCCTTTGGGGCCAGGGTGAGTGTGGAAACTATGGTTATCATTCTCACATAGAAGAAGAGCCTTGTAGAGCCATCTGGAAAAGTCCAAAGCAATGGGTTCTGTGGAGACTGCTGTCACTTGTCATAACAGCAGCAATTATAGCTTTGTAGTCTAAAAACTTTTAAAATTAGTGTCTTCTTGACATTTTCTTATGTCCTTCATCATGTATTAGAATCTTTAACCAGATTCAAGCTGTGGACAATGTTTTTGTACCTAAAATAGACTTTAGGCAAGCTAGCAAAATTGCTAGCAAAATTTTTTTCATTTATATCTCAAAAATCCAGAGAAGCAATATTTTTCTTTGAATTTCTACTTCAAGGAAATTGTTTGTTCACAGCAAGTGGTATAGGGAGCTTTATAATAAATGTAAGTGAGCTCATAGAATGATATGTATGTAGCCAGCCATGTTGGTGCACACCTGTAATCCCAGCACTCTGGGAGGCTGAAGCAGGAGGAAAGTTTGAATCCAGCCTGGATAACTTAGCAAATAAGCAGAACCCTGTCGAGAGAGAAGGGGGGGAGATATTAGATGATAGATAGATAGATAGATAGATAGATAGATAGATAGATAGATAGATAGATAGATAGGGGCTAGGGATGTAGCTCAGTATGGAAGCCCTGGATTAATTCCCCAGTAGGGAGAAAGGAAGAGAAAGGGGCAGGGGGGAGAGGATGGAAGGAAGGAAGGGAAGAAAAAGAAAGAAAGGGCTGTTCTCTGCCTACTTGAGAGCAAACCTAGAGAACTTGTCCCACAGTTATCAGGGCTACCCAGTTGCCACAAGTTGCCTGAACTCCAATTCCTTTTATTCCTTTTATTTTGGGGCCAGGAATATAGCTCAGTGGTGCCACATCTTCCTCATAAGCGCAAGGTCCTAAGTTTGATCCCCGGTACCAGAAAAAAAAAGCTTTCTAGAACATTACTTTTATTTTGGGTCCTGAGATCTCTCAGTTCCTACTTCAGTCTCACTCAGATCTCTGTTGAATCCATCTTCCCCCATCTAAAATCGACCAAAAAGGCCTTGGCTTCTGAACTGCTCTTGATTTCTGAACAGCTGACACATTGATGGTGGACACACTGGGTTGTGGAAATGGAGACAGAGAAGGAGGCCCAGAGACAGGTCTGCAAAATCATGGGATTTTTGGTGATCTTAACCTGCATTCACAGAAATCACAGGTCTGTGAACCTGGGTAGGAAGAGAAGTACATCCACATCTTCCCTACCCTCTAACTGGAACCTGCCATTTCCTGTGGTTATGAAAGTAGTCCACAAACCATGATAATATTTGACAAAGTAGATATCAAAACTATTTCACATCACATTACAGTGGTGGCCAAACTCAGGATTTATTTTATTCTCATCACTGTTCCAAAGTGACAGTAAAAATAGACCTGCCTCTAGCTCTTGTTATTTAATATCTTGAGTATATATATATATATATTATGAATTTCAAGGACTTTGGGGGAGTTTTTGGTAATTTTATTTTGATGTACTTGATTTCCCTTGATCTATGTACTTTATTTTATGCATTTAAAAACCTTGTTCAGGGGCTGCTGAGGGGTCCAAGGCACACATACATGTGAAAACAGACCCACAGCCCACCTTGGCTGTGCAGGCTTAGCCTCCCTCAGTGCTGTCCTGCAGCCCCACTAGATTCTCTGGAACAGGCACAGTGTTTCTCTGTGGCCCACTCCCTCACTCTCAGTGTAGCCCCTCTCCCTCAGCAAATCCTACTGCTCAGCTAAGAGGGCATGCCACTACCTTCCCCATCTCCCAACCCCACAATTACTCTTGCACTTTACTTGTTACTGTTTATAACATTAAAACAATCTCACTTCTTGTTTTCTAAATGAAAAATGATATAATATTGAATATGTCATTTTTAAACATCCTGGACTCCAGTCTGACCACTGCAAGTACATAGAATCATCTACCACAGTAACCTCATTCCTTGCTGCCCACTGTATCTCTCCCACACAACCCAGGCTCTCATCATCCCACATCTTCTCTCTTATCCTAATTCCAGAATCACATAGAGGCTGCTTAGAATGGTAGGAAACTATGACCTTTAATCATGGTGTGGCCGCTTGAATGGATTAAGAAATACCTAGAAGATTAGGGGAATGTAGCTCTGGGTGTGACTATGGATGACTGACATGGAGGCCAGCAAACTGAGGAGGAGAAGACCCCATGGATGTGGGTGGCACCAACCAATAGGCATGTAGGTGTGGATGGGTTAACTAGGAAAGAAGAAGGAAGTGCCCTCATTTTGGAAGAGCTCCAGTCTTACCATTGCCTCTGACATAGGTCTGCACCTTCTTCGGTCTTCCGATGCAGGCTTGCACCAGCAACTCTACAGTGAGCGTCCAGGTCTCCATCCTTGGAGTGGTGCTGCATCCTTGATCCGCTTGTTCTGTAGATTCCATCTTCTTGGACTAGGGAGCTACTGGCTCTTCTGGCTTTCCAGAGTACAAGGGGATTCTTCATCCTCTGATCGTTTATGCCTACCTAATAAATCTCTTGCATAATTAACATACACTTTCTACTGATTCTGCTCCCTTAGAGAATTCTAATATAAAAGCCTTTCAGAAGTCACATCGTGTCACCTGCCACTTTCACCTGTGCTTTCTTACATCCACATCTAGAGCCCAAGTTTAGCATCCTCTCCTGTTCTGCTCTACCTGGTCTGATTCCACACACATCACCTGTCAATGTCACACCACCTTCTCTACTCCCATCCTTACTGTCCCAAAAAGTCTTCTTCCAGACCCTTGGGTGCAGTGACTCTCCCCATTCACACACACACCTAATTTGCCTTCAGACATACCTTGCTGCCAAGATTATGAAGTCTGCCTGCCTCCATACAGCAGAATCAAAGCAGAGATCAACTCACCTCAGCTGTGGGAGCCAAACAGAAGGGACTATGTCCATTCATCAGAAAAGCAGCAAAGGACCAGAAGGAATTCCTCTGGCCTGTGCACATGCATCTGCTGCTCCCACTGCCTCTCCTCCTGTGAGCACCTGCCCTCTTGGGGAATAGTTCTAGGCTTTTATTGTTTGAGGCAAGATCTAGCCATGCTGCCCACCCTGGCCTCAAACTTGCAATTGTCCAGCCTCAGTCTCCAGAGTTGCTGGGATTGCAATCATGCACCACTACCCCTGGCTCCATAATTCTCGAGTTTAAAGATGCATATCTTCATAATGCCATGACCAAGAACATAGCCAGCTTTCCTAAATGGAGCCTAGACGAATGAAAGAACTGCTGCTGGAGGAAATGGGCCAGTCAGATTTGTTGAAACAACACTGAGCTCTGTCATGTTCTGACTGTATGCAGTATCTGCCTATGGTCTAACCTTGGGATGTCACTTACTTCTGAAACAAAGTACCCTCTCTTATTTATTGGACTCCACCCCTAGATCTTGGGCCCCTAGAACTCATGGATGTGTTATTTATCTCTTTGTCAGTAAAGGTTCTTAACAGTGCTTGCCTCAACCTGAGCAGAGCGATCAAAGGCATCAAGACTACCCACTGAATGAACTGTAATATTCCTTAACTCATCTTGTCTGAACATAAATACAGACCTCTAGAAATACTTGGGATTAAATACCTCCCTATCAACAAGAGTATCACCTATCAGATGAATATATCAGCTTTCTAAAATTCAAGTCCAACATTTGTTTTTCCTATGCTACCATATTAAGAATTATGCTTCTTGATAAATAAACGATTCAGCCCAGCCCTAAGGTCTTATCGGAAGTCTCAAACTTCTTTTCAAACTAGGTTCTCATCTATCTGCCACCTGCCTTTAAAACAGCATATCCTTATTTAGTTCAGGCCTCTGGCCCAAAAGAAAAGCAAAAAGACAAAACAAAACAAACAAACAAAAAAACCCAATAACAGTGAAATATACATTACATTAATTGCAAAAGGAAATGAGTTTTAAACAAAGTGAGTGCTGCAGGCCATGAGTTGCCCGGCTGTGTTCTGAGCATTTCAAAGGACAAAAAAGAAAATTGGAAAAGATCAATATCAAGACAACAGTGACTGCAACAGTAATAAATAAAGATGTCTTTCAAGGCCCATTAACCACTAATCACATCTTGGATCAAAACTAGCAGAATAGCTCTGTAGCTAATGCAGGGGCTACCTTTGGGTCATCCTGAAATTCAAATGGGGCTGCCTTGGATTGGTTTCATGTTGATAAAAACCTCCATTGTTTTTGTTGCTGATTGGGGCTGTAAGGTCTTCCAGAAGGTTTAAGCATGTGCTCTGGGTAAGGGACCAGATAACTAAAGGTACCTTCCAACAGAGGTAGGGCAGAATCTGCAGGGAGAAACAACAAAAGGGAACAGGTTGTACATCATTCCTGAAAGGAGCTGCAACCACACCAGAATGAAATACACAGCTGACTCTACACCTTGCTAGATAGCCAGATTTCAAGGACTTGAGCTGCTGCTCCAGGTCTCTCCCACAAAGCCTTCCTCATCTTTGAGGCTAAAACACTGAAAAACAGCACAGCTCAAGAGAAAGGGCCCTCCACCCTCAGGGTAACCATTCAGTGAGTCCTGGCCTTTGATGCTGTTTAACAAACAGTTCTATCAAGCTGATGTCTGGGGTGATCTAGGCTTGCTACTCGGAGCAGAGCATGGTCCACAGACCTGCAGCATCACAACCGGAAGACTTAAAAATGCAGAAGCTGAGGACCCCCCACAGACCTATGGGGTCACGAGCTGCGTGTTGTCCAGATTCGTGGATGATCTGTAAATCACAACAATCTAAGAAGCACAGCCCAGAGCCATGTCCTTACATTAGCAGCACAGGAGAGCCTCTGGGAAGGAGTGGTGGTGGCTGTCGTCTGCTGACATCTGCACTCCACCCCCAGAGATTCTTACTGGACATGGATGAAGAGCTGGCATCACTTTTAGAAAACTGCCTGGAAGATATTAAATCCCAATAAATGTTTGCTGAATGAACTGCATGAATAACCTGATTGAACCACACACTTAATATGATCACTGAAACTCTGCCAAATTCCCTAATTTGATGAAGGAGGAAGCAGAAAATGATTGAGAAAGACTTTAAAGAATCCTGCCTTTCAAGTCCTGAGACCATATTTTCTCTTTTACTTTAAAAGACTCATCATATATTCTTAGAGTTATAGCCCTAGACCTAGAAACCCTTTGCCTCCGCTTCTGAGCTGCACGGAAGAGAACACGCTTATAAACCCTCTAGGAACAGCTCTGTGGTGTCTCCTGATTCAAAGAACTGTGCTCCTTCAAGACCACAACCCATGCCAGGGAGCCTCCTTGAATTCTGACAATTTATGAATCATAGGTAGTCACTCACCAGGTGTGCAAACGGGCGATTGTTACAAAATTGGTTGTAAGTAATTGAGCTTGCTTCAGACTGTTGAGTGAATTCCATGAAACAATGTGAGGGGCAATCCATTTCCTAATCAATGACCTAATCCAGATCACCAGTGCCCTATGTGAAAACTGACACTGAGGTTAAATGGGAAATTCTGGTAAAGGAAAAGGCTTTCTACCTATTATTCAAACCTACAGGCAATGGAAGAAAAGCTTCGCAAATTTAGATATATAAAAGTAAAAACAATAAGTTTATAGTTGTATTTGTTATGTAAAGTCAACTGACAAAAGAAAATATTCACAATGTACATCACAGATAAAGAGCTAACGTTCCTAATATATAAAAATCCCTCAAACTTTGTGGGGCAGAGGCCTAAAATCCAATTGAAAACAAGAAAAGAAAAATATGTAAACTGACAATTCAAAAACACAAATCTAACTCTGACCCTTGAACAAATGAAAAATAAATGTTCAATCTCTCTGATGAATAGAAAAATTCAAATTAAAATGTCCCCGAGACCATTTATCACCTATAAGACTGGCAAAAATTTCAAAATGTGACACTGTCTTTTATTCATCAGGCTGTGGGCATATATATATTCATTCATGTCTGGTGAGACTGCAAATTGTCGTGACCCATCTAGGGGACAATTTGCCAAAACATAATAAAACCATGTATCTACACACCTTCATACACAGCAATTCCTATCCTAAAAATCTCACTTGAAGATACACCTTCAGCAGTATGAACATATGCCCACCATCACTTATTATAGCATCTTCTGTAATGACAAAATATTAGAAACAATCTAAATGCTTATACATAGGAGAAAGTTGAATAAACTATGATACATTGGCAACATGGACTGATTATTACACAAAATAAAATAAAACATGCTGAAGATCTGTAAGTGAAGTGATTTGCAGAATATACCATCAAGTGAAAGGAGCAAAGCACAAAAGAGTACGCATATTATGCTGCCCATCATAGTTCTTAAAAAGGGAAGTGTGTGAACTTATTTACTAGAGCAGCTATAACAGAGTAGCACAGGGTGGGGGATTTAGCTCAATGGTTCTGCCGCCTGCCTCGAAAGCACAAGGACCAGAGTTTGAAGTTTGATCCCCCCGTACCAAAAAAAAAAAACAAAAAAAAAAGTAGCACAAACTCAGTGGTTTAACCAACAGACAGTTATTGTCTCACCATTTGGAAGCCAGAAGTCCAAGATCAAGGTATTAGCAGCTCTCAGAGGGTTGTAAGAAAGAATCTGTTTCACATCTTTCCCTGGTTCCTGGCAGTGTTCTGGTAATCTCTGACATTCTGTGCTCACAAAAGCAAAACTTTCTCTCTACCCTCATCTTCACATGGTATTTTCTTTTTGTTTGTTTGTTTTTTGGTGGCAGGAATCCAACTTGGGACCTTGTGCTTGCGGTGCAGGTGGTGGAACCACTGAGCTAAATCCCCAGCCCCACATGGTATTTTCTTCTTGTATCTCTGTCCAAATTTTCTCTTTATCTAAGGACACCAGTCATTTTAGATTAGGGCCCACAGTAATGACTTCATTTTCACTAGTTATATCTCCAATGATCCTATTTCCAAATAAGATATTAGGGGCTGGGACTTCAACATATGAATAGGGAGATGGATCATATGAGTCAACCCATAAAAGGGACTATAAGAAAATATCTGCTATGTAGCTGCTTATTTGTGAAAAGAAGAAGGGGAAGGAGGTAAACCAGAAACCAAAGAGCCTAATAACCAGAGATGACTGAGAGAGGGGTAGAAAAACAGTGATCGAGGGACTATTGAATGAGAAGGAAGTAACTCTGGAATTCTTTTTGTCTGTGTGGTGCTTAATTTGAAAAGCACAGTACTGTTTCAAATGTCCTTTCCATTCCAAAAAATCTTAACAAACAAAACCAGATAAGTTGGGTAAGAAACACAAAGCTAAATACAAACAGAACAAAGGAGGTTATCTGTGTTACAAATAAGATAATATAACCACGCTCAGGGGCTGAGGAGGAAGAAAACTCACTGAAGGAATTTTGGAGACAGTTTCTGGAGTGGAAATACAGGCTAAAGGCAAGAATACATAATAGAAATTCTGGGGTCTCATGTCTAGCTAACAAATGCATTTCTCAGAGGGGCAATGATGCGATTCCGCGTTATTTTATGTGTATATTAGAACTGAACAAACAAAACAGCCCACAGTTGATGAGAGACAGTTTTCTCATTGTTGAAGAAAAAAGTTAAATAAGGGAGGAGGAAAGGCTGATATAGCACCATGGAATCAAATGACTTAGAACTGAGACTGTTTTGTGCATACACAGCCACAGTGTGAGTAGAAGGCTAGAGGTCTGTTACACACAGGTTGATGTACACATGTGGTGCCTGGCTCATCTCTGGTGCATTGAGCACACTTGGCACCCAAATATTAGCTTCTAAACATTATTCTCCAATAAGACAAACTTGACTTCCTTGGAGAAATGACTGACTCCAAAAGCAAGGCAGGAAAAACATAAACCTAGAAATGTCTTGTGCCAGGCGAGAAAAAAACTAGAAAAATAAAGATGGAGGCTTGTGAAAAATATGCAAGAAACAGCCTCAAGGAGATCTGGTGACTGATGGTGGAACACTCGGAACAGAGTTTTTAAATGGTGGTATTGGATTCTAATCTATAAAATAAGTACCTGTCTGTAATGAAGTAAATAGTTAAATGAATAAATGGAAGAGAAGGACAGGTAATCCTTACAGAAGAATTCTAATCAGTACATACAGAGGGAAAGTGAGAAATAGAAATTCACCATTAGACAACTGTCACAGTAAAAATTGTTACAGATAAGGAGCCCAGGTGAATGCTGAAATTAGTAAAAATTTAAGAAAAACAGTTCCTAGTGCGGTGTAGTCAAATATATAGAGAGGGAAACTACTATGGAAAGTCCCAGGGGATGGAGGAAGGGAGAATTGTAGTTTTAGGGGCTAAGGGTTTTAATTGGGAGGTTGAATGAATTCCAAGATGGATGGTGGTAATGATCCCACACCAACATGAACACCAAAGAACTGTCCACTAAGGCAGTAAATTTTTTATTAGGCATATTTAACTACAGTGAAAAAAAATAAATGGACTGTAAAACAGAGCAGCAACTAACAGGACACAACCAATTCATCAGTTCAATTTACTATAAAATGTTTAGAGCTTCTGTACTTCTCCCTTGCAAGATTTCACCAGTGACTTGGCTGCCTTTCTGCCTCCCATCTCCCCAGCATAATTTATTCACCACTAAACTCCCAAAGGAAGCTCCGAAGGGAATAATCACAGTCAACAGCCCAATTCAACTTCAGTGTTTTGATGTTGGGTGCTAGTTAAGCCGTTTCTAATGTGAGTTTTCTGTACAAATAAAGCTTCATTGCTCAAATTTGTCCTCTTCATGGTCTCCCATAGGGTAGGGAAGGACTTGAATTTCTAAACAACACATCAACCATAAGCGTTACGATCTTTCACCCCTAGGAAGATCATCCCATTCATAGTCAAGCCTTCTAGCCTCACTCTCTAGGATCCGAGGACATTCTGGTCCTCCTCATTCCTCCTGACATTTTGCTCTGAATTGACTTTTCTTCACCTCTCGAGAACCTTTCCCAACAGCCAATAGGCAGTCAGCCTTGGGTTGTGCAGGTCTCCTACAGTTCTCCCAGAATGTTGTCTGTGATGATATTGCAGCACTTACCACTTTGTATCTACTCCTGTTTGCTCCACTGGGTCCCCAAAGAAGTGATGTTCTAGGGATACTGAGAGTCTTATCAAGCCAAACCAACCTCTGGTAAGAAATGCCTGTGTTTTCTAGCCTGCCAATCACAAGTGTTTTTAGCATCAGGTCATATTAACCACTGGGCTGACCATGAAAAAGAACTTGAACTTTGTATGTTTGGGCTTCCAGGAATCCTGTTCCCAACCCTTCCATGGCTTCTCCATTATGATCACGGAGCCTTTACTTTCTCCCTAGTCTGGATTTTTTCAATATTCCAAGTCCTTCTTTCAGAAGTGTAATGTGTTTGGCTTGCTGTGCTCAATCTGCTTCCCTGACCCTAGAATCTTGGCCCCAAGTTCCAAGTGGAAGCTTCACCTCTATTTTCTGGCAGGCAAGGACTTATGATGTCTGGGCACTCTTGCCTCTATGGACCAGCCACCTAGCCACCTGCTGCACAAATGGCTCTTCCCAAACCCCCATCCACTGAATCCTACCCTGACTCCTCAAAACCCTCTCTCCATTATTCTGGAATAAACTTGATCTAGAAACCGGCTACATTATTCAAGTCTACCCGGTTTATTGTTTCCCTAAAATAGAAAAAGCTTCCAGAAAACTTCTAAATTAATACAATTAAATCATGAATACAACTATGTCAGAAGGCAATGCATATAGCCATCCTTCAGTATTAATTGAAGTGTGTTTGTTCCCCACACCCAATAAGGAAGTCTGAGACTTGAAAAGCAAATTATCTGATAAAACTATTAACTACTGCCAACAACCTATAGCTTTTATCTCCTTCTTCCATCCACCTTTAGCCACGTAGCACTTGTGAGCTACATACTGTGAAAAATATCAGCACTTGTGAAAACTTACAGTGTTCTGAACTACAAGGAGGAGGACCCAGTGAGTCTCTTTGGGGGCTCTCAGTCATTCATAAATTTGTATGAATTAATTAAGTCAGGTTACATCCCCTCCTGGATTCTAACAGAGTCCCTGCACAGAGGGAATAGGAGTTTTAATACAAAATGAGATAACAGTACATGATAACTTTGGCCCAGAGATCCTGTGAGAGACTGAGGCAGACTGAATAAAATGCTGCAGTCAGATATCAAGGGATCATGGCAGCACTGTGGAGACGAACACAAAAATAGTCACAGTGGTTCAAAAATGGCATGGGAAGTTTAACAAAGACTGAAAATGAATTTTGGGAAATTTTCTGAGCCTAAAATCCATGAAAATGTTCTACTCAAGTGAAATAAATAGGACACACATGTGTAAATACCAAATAGTTTCTCTGGCATGCAAAATTAAAAGTGTAAATGAGGACCAAAATGTATAATAGATAATGTGAAATAGGAGGAAAAGGTCCAGAGGGGAAGAGGTAGGGGAAGTTGGGGGAGAAGGGAAAGCAACAAATATGAGAAAAGGAAAAAATAGAACCAAAGTCTTTGTAAATAGAGAGGGGTGGAGGGATTGAAGGGAGGGAAATGGGGAAAAAAATGAGAACCAAGACACATCATGTACAGGTACAAATTCCTAATGATGAATGTCATTATAGTGTATACCTAAAATGTACCAATGAACTTAATGAAATATATATATATAGATAGATAGATAGATAGATAGTCAAACTTTATTCCAGAGTCAAATTTAATGAAACATAGTCAAAGATTAATATTCTCACATCAGAGATAGATTCCTTGGCCTTAGAAATATGAAAAGTTCAGAATATTGCGGCCTTTCCCAGTGGTCACAGAGTCACAGGAAATAAGGCAAGAAGAAGAGCAGAGAAGATCCATGTGGGGGCTCTCAAGTTGAATAAAAGACCTATTTTTAATGTCAGAAATCTTCACAAATCCCCTTCATGGTATCATTTTGTCTCTTGATTAAAAATAAAAAAAAATAGAGGGAAGGGCAAGACAGGGGGATGACAGTAGGTGACATGACCAAAGAATGTCACGGACATGTACAAATCTCATTAATCCATATCAGCAAAACAGTGCAAAATTTAAAATACAGTGTAAATTTTTTTAAAGTAAAAAGCATAACAAACATTATTATTAATTTGGAAACTGAAGTGATTTACACTTTTAATCCTGAAAGCATTTCTGTGCACTACACTTGCATGCAAGCTCTGGCGTGCACATGAATCCAGGGATTCTTTTTACCATGAGACCCTCCACCATCATCTCTAGGATATCCCATATGGGTAGAAAATTCACCTGTGAGTTAGAGAAAGAAGGCCCTTCTGACACCAACACACCCATTCCGCTTATGATGCCCACGGGTAACCTCTTTGGAGAGAAACAGAGAGAAAACAGATGCTGTGCTTTGCCTTCTGTGAGACAGGTCAGGGGTGGTTTCGCTTTGGGCTGGACAACCAGAGCAGAGAGTACCTAATGTGATTCCTCATCAATTTCTGAGTTTTGGCACTGAAAATGAGCTATTGCCGCCCTGAGACTGTAACATCTGCTCCATTCTTCCCTCGGAGATATTTTCATTAACTATGCATTTCGCTAAACGAGAGCCAAAAGGGCTTCTTTTGTTGCAAACCGATAAATGATTCCTCCGAGAGCATCTGGTTCCTTAGATGTG
Source organism: Fukomys damarensis (assembly GCF_012274545.1). Taxonomy (NCBI): domain Eukaryota; kingdom Metazoa; phylum Chordata; class Mammalia; order Rodentia; family Bathyergidae; genus Fukomys; species Fukomys damarensis. Next base: position 16,523,918 of record NW_022900920.1, on the reverse strand, counting down.
TGAAATAGGTTGCCCCAATCACAAAGGCCTCTGGACCCCAAACTTTATCAAATGAAATGTTTTGGAGAGCTTGCTCAAAGCAAAGACAAGGACAACAGTGGGCTGAGTTAGAGAATTCAACTGAAGCACCTGATCCTCACCTGAAAGGTCTGTAACAAGGCAATGTTCTCTTAAGCTCCCCAGTGGGCACACAGACATTCTTCATACTCATTCTATAAATGTTTGTTTGGGTTTGATATTTTATTTTTGTATTTTTCTTTAAAAGGACAGAAAGAACAACACAAGAATATCATAACCAAGAAAGGAAAGATGTCTATAAATGCTAAAGCAATTGCACAAGGGCAGTTAGTAAAAGCCAGTAAATCATCACAATCAACAAAAATGACTCTGAAAGCATTGCCTGCTTTGTTAAAATATCAAAGAGTGAGCGCTTTGCAGATGGGTGATATTTTGGACTGTGAGCAACACTTTAGCAGGGCTGGTGGCCTGAGATAACAAAAAGCTAGCTTTATTCTCTCTAGGTCTCACTTTCCACTTCTGTGATATGTTGATAGGAATGTCTTGACCAGTGACTTATTTGAAAAATGAAATTACAGGAAACTTATAAAATAGTAAGCATGCATAGGAGTTGTGAAATAAATAATAACTCTTATTATCAGGCTATGAGGGAGAGATCTTGCTTAGTGTGGAGGTGTGCTCAGTGCAAAAGGGTCACCAGTTCTAGTTTGTTGCTTTTGTTACTGTTTTTTGTTTCTTAAACTCAGAAACTCGAGTTCTCAGTTTTTATTCCAGAATGAGAATAATGAATCAGAATTTCTAAATTAGAATCTAACCAGGTCCTTTTTTTATTTTGGTACTGGGGATTGAACTCAGGACCTTGTGCTTGGGAAGCAGGTGGTAGAACCATTGAGCTAAATCCCTGGTCCCAGGTGCATTTTATAAAAGCTTGACTGATTTTATAGTCAAGATGAGGTAATAAGAAGGGATTCACTCTCTCATCTGAAATAACCAAAGCCCAGGCAAAACATATAACAACAGGCATCATGAGACTGGGCAATGAAGAACAGTGATCCCTATGAAACAGAAAACAATAGTGAGCCCTACACTTACCTTGAGTGAATTTGAATGATATAGCATGAAACAGGGAAACTGAGGCAGAGCTTCACAGACTCCCTGAGTTAAAGATACAAAACTGAGAGTCAGGGAAGCCAGCTAGAGTTGACAGAACAGAATCCTAGAGAGAAATGAGCTGTCCAGAGAGAGAATCCTCTGAGATCTGTAGAGGGTCCTCTTTAAGGATTCAGCAGAGTACTCACAGTGGATGGGTATAAGAAAACTACCCAAGGCCAGGGAAAGACTCATACAAAAGGATTAGAGAAAATAATGTCTGATACACAGAATGAGTAATAGCACTAGTTCCCACTAGCCAGTCTAGGGGGGAAAAAACAACCTCATGATGCATGAGATATGGTGTAGACTACTTAGATGGCCTCACTTCAGTGGGGGAGACTAATAAGCCCTAGAATGAGCCCTGCTCTGGCCCAACCCAACAAATCGTACATGAAAGACTTTCAAAAACTAAACTACTTCCAAATAATTTAATTGTATCCTAGAGCAAAGCTAACGGGTATTTATAGTAAGACAAAAATACTCAGCACCTAACAAGGCAAAATAATATGATCTGGCATCCAAAGAACACCAGACACACAAAGTGGAGAAAAAATCCATGAAAAGTAGAAAAATCCATCAGTTGAAACTGACACAGATACTGATTTATCTGAGAAGGACATTAAATCAGTTATTATTGAACATATGAAATACAGAGTAGCAGTAAGTAGAAATAGGAAGTAGTGACATGGAAGATATTTTTAAAGTCTCAAATTGAATGTCTATAGATGAAAACTATACTAGATGGGATTAATGGCAAATAAGACATTGCAGATGAAAAATTAAAATGTAAGGCATAACAACAAAAATTATCCAAAATGAAAGTAAAAGTATTAGTTAAAACATATATTAGTGGGCTATGGAATAATTTAACATCAACTAACTTGTAAATAATTGGATGAACCAGTTAATCTTGATTGTCAATTTCACTGGATTCAGAGACTACTAGAAAGGTGATTGGATTGTGAGTGACTAAACCTTCTCAGTTGATGAGTTCATAACTAAATAAGCTATTAGATGGTGGGTCCTACTTGAAGAAAATGGATGGCAATAGCCTTGGGGACTGTATTGGAATCTTGACCCCTTTGTCTCTGGCTCTTTCCATCCCAGTCTGCTTCCAGGCTGCCATGGCTTAAGCAGTTTTCCTCTGCTACACCTTTCCACCATCCAGTTGAATATGGACTACAATCTTTGAAATCATAAGCCATATTAAACTTCTCCTTCTTCAAGTTATGTCTCAGATATTTTGTCTCAGTGATGGAAAGCTAATACCTCAGATTTTGAAAAGAAGATACAGACAGAAAATATTTGTAGAAATAACAACTGAAACTTACAAATTCAATAAAAATTATAAACCCACAGTCCAAGAAACTCAACCAATCCCAAGCAGAACATCAAGAAAACTACAATATACAGATATCATAATTAAATAAATCAAGATATATGGTAAAAAGAGTATCCTAAATGTAGCCAGAAAAACAGACATGTTATGAGTGGAGGAATGAAAAATTAAGAATGACAGCATATTTAAAACTAGAAACAATGTAAGCAAGAAGACAGTGGAGTAACATCTTTAAAGTAAAAGAAGAAATTATCTGCCAATGTAGAATTCTGGCAAAAATATCTTCCAAAATCAAGATAGAAACAAAATACATAGCATAGGGTTAGATTATAATGCAAAGCATAACATAAATATACATAACTCTATGATATATATATATATATATGAATAATTTTAAAAATTAATGGGAGATAATAGACATATCTCACATGTAGAAGAATTTCAAATAATTTATGTAGAGACCACCTCCTCAAAGACATGAAACATAACCACCACCACTTCATCTGAAGTGTGGACTTCATGGAGCAATTGCCTTCTAAAGAGTACACTATAGGAGGGAGCCATTGTGAAGAATGCCTTTAATGGTGGATAAACCTGACATGCATTGCCTCCGCCAGGGGATTATGATCAGCACCAACAGTGATGAGTCACATTAATAGCACGTGACTATAACATGATAAAAAGAAAATTCACTTAACCCCTATGATTTTTCTCCTAAGACTCCATAACTATAGTCTAATTGTGAGACAAACTTAAGAAAAAAAAGTAGCATGTTGTAGGGCATTCTACAAAATAATATCTGAACAGATATGTCTCAAAACTTTCTCAGATTTTTTTCTTGTTCTTTATGGCCTTGAAACTGTCACAGCCAAGAGAAATCTAATAATACATCATGAGTGATTATATAATAGTAATAGTAATCTGGATGGTTTCCTAGAATAGAAAAAAAGATGCCAGATTTAAAAAAAAAAACTGATGTCTTGTTCAATATAGTTCTGGAAACACTAGCCAGAGCAATTAAGAAGAAAAAAATAAAAGGAATAAGGATAGGAAAGAAAGAACATAAATTATCACTATGTGTGGATGACATGATACTCTATATAGAAGGCCCCAAAAACGTCACCAAAAGACTTCTAGATTTGATAACCAAATTCAGTGGAGTAGCTGGAAACAAAGTCAACACTCAAAAATCAATAGCCTTCCTGTATATGAATAATGAATCACTCAGAGAGAAATTAGAGAAACAACACCTTTCACGGTAGCATCCAAAAAAATGAAATACCTCAGAATCAGTCTCACAAAGGAAGTAACAGACATCTACATTAAAAACTAATATACTCTAAAGAGGGATATGGAAGAGAATATCAGAAAATGAAAGGATATGCCTTGTTCTGGGATAGGAAGAACCAATATAGTGAAAATAGCCATACTTCTAAAACTGTTATACAGATTTAATGCAATGCCAATCAAAATTTCAATGACATATCTCATTAGAAAAAACAATCCTAAAATTGATTTGAAACCAGAAGGAACCTAGAGCAGCAAAGGCAACTCTGGGCAACAAAGGCAAAGCAGGGCTGGGGATTTAGCTCAGTGGTTCCGCTGCCTGCCTCACAAGCAAGGAGACCTAAGTTCAATCCCTACTACCAAAAAAAAAAAGAACACTGAATTTTTTTTACAAAGCACTTCCTCATTTATTTCATTTGAGCCTCTGAACCCTGGAAAAAAAAAAAAAAAAAAAAAAAAAGGCAAAGCAAAGGGTATCACAATCTCTGGCCTGAAATTACACTACAAAGCTACTGTGATAAAACATAGCATGGTACTGGCAAAAGAATAGATCTGAGGATCAATGGAACAGACTGAAAGATGCAGCAACAACTCCAGACACACTCAGCCACTTTATCTTTGATAAAGGAGCCAAACACCTTCACTGAAAGAAAGATAGCCTCTTTAATAAATGTTTCTGGAAAAACTGGCTTTCCACAGGCTGAGGATTGAAACTAGACTCATATCTTTCACCTAAAATCAAAATGGATCAAAGATCTAAATATTAAAACAGAAACACTAAATTGGCTAGAAGAGAGAAGAGGTAAAATGCTTAAGGACATAAAAGTAAGCCGAGACTTCACAAGCAAAACCCAGACTGCATGGGAAATACTACAAAGAATCAACAACTGCGACATTGTCTTATTAAAAAGCTTTTACACAGCAAGGGAACCACCAACAGCATGAAGAGACAACTCACAGAGTGGGGAAAGAATTTTTACCAGCTATTCATCAGACAAAGGACTACTATCTAGAATATATAAAGAACTAAAAAAAAAATGAGGGCCCAAGGTTTAAAAATTCAACCCAAAAAGCTGGGTGTGATGGCACTTGCCTGTAATCCCAACACTCAGGAAGCTGAAGCAGGAGGATTGCTGAGAGTTCAAGACCAGTCTGGGCTATATGGTGAGTTCTAGGATAGTCTGAACTACATAGTAAGGCTCCATCTCAAAAAAAAAAAAATGTTTTTCAATCCAAAAATGGGCATCTGAAATGAAAAGACATCTCTCAGATGAAGAATTGGAAACAGCAAATAAATATATGAAAAAATGAGGAACCTCCCAGACTTTGTTTAGTCATTCCACCTCCCAACCCTGCTATGTGCTCTGGCTGGAGAAGAGACAATTTGTCTCCTCCTAAAGTAGCAATGTTCTTTGCAGCTGCTCTTCCAATTCCAGCCCTTCTGGGGGCAAACTGTGGGTCTAGTTTCTGAAAAGTTCCTTCCATGGGACAAATGGATTCCTCTACAGTAAATCTATGTCCCTGCCCAGGCCGATGTAAGAACACCCTGTAGAGCCCAGGTAGGTTAAACCCTCAAAAGAAAAGAAATCTAGGACCGGAGATTTAGCTCACGGCACTGTGCCTGCCTTGCAGGTGCAAGGTCCTGAGTTAGATCCCCGTTACCAAAATGGTCCCAAGCACTGAGACATCCAGGCATCTTTCCTGTCTCCTTCAGGGAGCAGTTCTCCTCCGTGGACACCCCTGAGCAGGGCCTGTCTGAACAGCAACTCCAGAGGGCCCCAGGGCTCAGGCTTACCTGACCCAAGGAAGACACTCAGGAGCAGTGAGTGTGTTGTCTCACACAGTGAAGTGCTCCCAGATAAGCTGGCCCCTAACAAAGAGGCCTTATATTGTGCCGAGAGGGCAGCCTCTGACATTTGCTGCTTTTGTGCCACAGGCTAAAAGTGAGTTGGATGGCAGAAGCCTCTAGGATTACCACAAGATCATGTCCTTTAAACTAAGTGGCTCCTGGGCCACAGATCTGAAGGGCAAACTGTCTGCTCTGGGTAAACTCTTAACCCTGGGAGGAGAGAGATAAAAGAGAGAGAAAGAAAAAGTACTCCCTGTGGCATTCAAGCCTTGCCTGTCATGGCCTCCTTTCTGGATTATATCACTGTGTACCTGAATTCAAACCTGCAGGACACAAGCAATGCTAGGTTTCTGTGCTGCTGATTCCCAAAGTGCCATATTTGTGGACTCTGCAGCCCATCTCCCCACTGCCCTTCCCCAACCCCAATCGGTCAGCACTGCTGCTGCAAGCAAAGGGGCTCCGGGCACACAGCCTGCACCACCTCTCTGACTGTGCTGAGCACACTGCAGGGGTTCTGGCCAGCCCCACCTAGCCTGGGGATGGGGCAGGGGTGGCGGGAGGGGAAATGTCACACTATGAAAACTCACTGTGCCTGTACCCAAGACGATGGTCAGATAAAGAAACCAAAGCAATCCAAAGATCCCCTCTGCAGGTGCCCCGGATTCTCACCCAGCCAGCTGCACGAGGCCCAGGGGGCCTGCTCTTGTCTTTGTTTGGTAAGCTAAGAATCAGTACCAGGGTCTCATGTTTTGGAGGAAAGAGTAGGGTAGAGGGACAGGGTAGGGAAGGTGAAGCAGTACAGAAAGAAAATGAGAAAAACAGGCTGCCAGGTGGCGTGGCTTGAGGGCCACAGCACCCACAGTGAGGTCTCAGACAGGCGGCAATGGCATGGAAACTTGTCAGGAACGTCAGCTCTCAGAGCCCACCACGGCGCTGCAGAATGGGAGTCGAGGTGGGCCTCCAGCGGGGTTCAGCCAGCCTCCAGCTCAACTCGGAGTGGGCAGTTGGTCTTGGCCTTGGCTACACACTGGAGTCTCCTGCGGGAACTTTAAAAACCAGGATGGTGACGCCTGGTCTCCCACCAGTGATGTTAGTTTCATTCATTGACGTGGCCAGTCTGGCCAGTCCGGGCTATAGCCTGGGCATTACAGTCTCAAGCCTGGCTCTTGTCAGGTACCGTGGGACCTTCAAAGGAATACCACTGTCGTGCTAAGCTCTCCCCCTGGGTGGATGGATTTCGAATCTCCAGGGGGGCAGGGCATTTCTCGCAGGCGCCTTCCACCCATGTGGTTCCAATATGCACATAGTTTTTGAGAACTATAACCTTAGGAATTCATCTCAACAACTAGTTCTTCCCAGCCTAGCCAGAGGCCGAAGCTTCTAACACAACCCCAACCCTATTCAACCAGCATGACATTCACTCATTCAGTCAACGAACAACATCTCCCATGCCTACTCTTAGTTGTGTGCTAATCGCTTTAAAAACGCAAAAATAAGCAAGGTGCATCTATAAGTTGGCCACATTGTAAAATGAGAGTATGAGACCGGGGACAAGAACAGGAGATGGATAAGGAAGAATCAGAAAGGTGATTTTTTTCCCCCAATATAATGGGGATAATAAAATGAGGTGAGTCAGTCAGGAATCTCTGTGGAAATACCCAGGAAGGTCTGCGCACAAGAGCAATAAATGTTTCCCTTCCCACGCCACCCCTGCCCCACTTATTCCTAGGGAGGTTAAATAAACAATTTGTTTTGTCTTTTGAAAAGGGGTGTAGAAATCCATCACCAGGGGAAAAAATTAAATAGCAGTAAGCCAGCTGAGATACTTCCAAAGAACATAAAGGCCAGAAACAGAGAGCAGACATGCATCGAGAGGAGGGCGATGAGACAGATTAACCCGTGAGCCACCTGCCAACTCCAGCTGCCAAGCCAGGAGGGTGAGGCCCGGGGGCGGCAGCCAGAGCAGGGCAGAGCTGGTTCCGGAGCACTAAGTCAACAGCTCTGGAAGCAAGTGGTGCTCTGGATGGAGGCCTGGGCTCTCACCCGCCTCATAAATAGCTGTATTGTGATCGCTTGTTTACATGTCCCTCTCCTCCACCAGACGAAGGGCTCCTGAAGAGCTGGGACTACTGTCATCCATCCCCTGGCTCCCAGCATCTGGCACAAACCACCTGGCAAGATGTTTTCTGAGGCCCTACATAAATAGGCTATTCTTCAGACGCGATCGCGAAGGTTACATAAGGCTCTGGCTAAGTTCACACGGTAGGGGCGTGGAACAGGGAAGTTCATTATCTCAAAGACCAGCGCTGCACTATGAACGGTGTCATTGAGTAGGACTCCCCCCAAAATCCGTGTCCATCTGCAACCTGAGGTTGTGACCATATTCGGACACAGGTTCTTTGCAGGTATAAAGACCGAGATGAGAGCCTGGAGAAATAGCCTCCGGATCCGATGAGATCATCCTTATCAGGGACAGAAAAGGACACACAGAGACACAGAGAAGCCAGGAGAAGGCAGAGACTGGAGTGAGGCTCCCAGCAGCCACGAAACATCTGGCACCTGCAGAGCCGGAGGAGGCAAGGAAGGATCCTCCCTGCCAGCTCTGGTGACACTTTAACTCGAGAAACCTTGCGACAATACATTTCTGTGGTCTGAAGCCAAGAAAAATCGGTAGTGATTTGTTATAGAGGCTCTAGAAAACAAATACTGGCGATGATTTAAAAATATGGTCAATGTTTAAAAAAAATTGTTAACTTATTACAATAAAAGACACCACTGCCAAGAATAATCTGACATGGGTGTTTGAAGTGAGGGGGGATAGTTTCAATACTTGGAGGGGGAATTCGTGGCAATGTGTCTTATACCGTAATATTTTTTTTATTTAAACATTCATATATGTAACAGCAATCTCTGTCAAACATAAAAACATTACATTGGGTCCTCACCCGCAGTATTCACCATATCTGGTGCTGTGCAATTTTCTGGCTCTTCCCTCAAGTCAAAACGACCACGGAAAGTAAACATTTTTGAATCAAATGTCCAAGGCAGCAACAATAACCCAACTAAACGTGGTCACAAAAGAGGACTTCAGACTTATTGCAGAAAGTGGCAAAAACAATCGGTGTGTTCAAAGTGGAGGGGAATATCCTGAGGGGAACCAGTGACAATTTATCTTTCACTGTAATCATTTTTGTTTTCATTCAAACACCCATCACGGGCTGGGGATTTAGCTCAGTGGTTCCAGAGTCTATCTCGCCAACACAAGGACCCGAGTTCGATCCCTGGTACCAAAAAATCAAACACCCATCATACATTCTGATCACACCTGTACAAGCTGCCCCAGTGTTTGGACTTTAGTGCTCACTAAACTAGAAAGGTAGCTGTGCGTGTGACTTACAGGCAGGGGAAAGGACTGAGAGTAATGAAAAACAGTCGCTCAAGTTGGCTTTGCCAGGAACAGAAATCAGAGACTTGTTGCTTTTCTACCCCAGTAGAAAACTTCCAAAGGAAGGGAAATGAAACACTGGTAAAGCAGCAAGGGAGATGGATGGAATTTGCCCAAGGTGGGATCCCCGTACACATGGCCTGGATCACAGACCAACAACTACTCTAGACCAGGCAGGCCACAGATACGCTCCTTGGGGTAACACCGCCCAAGACGTTTCTGCAGGACTCTGGTGTTTATAAGGAAGGCTTCACCTTCCCAACTACAAAGACTTAGAGAGACAGGATGCATAATCAAAATGAACACATAAAAGGCTGAAGTACATATGCTAACCATAATGTGCTATTCCTACTTAGGGAAAAAGAAAAAACAGTCCATGTATTTCTAGAGTAAATGTCTGATGATTCTGTTACAAAATGATAGTAAAAAGCTACTTGATCTGACACAGGCATGTTAAGATCTTAAGGAGGCAGGAAGGTAATAAGGAGACATTAAAGAAAACAAAAACTTTTTTTCATTCTCGCTCTTGTTGGCACTTTCTTTGAAGGGTATTTGAAGTTGCTGGAGGCCTGGAGAATGTGGCCTTCCATATTTAGAATTCCTCTTTTTCTCCTTCACAACAGAAAATGCTTAAAACTAGAAGTGACATCCCTATTTACCCATGAAGTTGTCTTGAATGATTTTGAGGCTCCTGAAATATAATGGATGAAAAAAGGCAAAATAATCTCAGTTGTCAAAGAGCCTGCTTGCCTGCCTCCCTGTCTGGGCATGAAATTGGAGACTCCTTCATTGAGCATTCAAGGTATAATAGGGTTGTGAAGTCATAGCATGAGTTACTTCAAGTCCCAACTCCTTGGCACAGGCATTCATGAAAATGAAAAAAAAAAAGCTTTTATTTTAAAATCTACTTAAATTACAACTCTGCACGTTCTGAACATTTCTTTCTTCATCATCCCCCAGTTTACCCTGATCCCCACCTCTTCCGGGAAACCTTGCTTGGATGGAGGAAGTGGTAGGACAGGTGAACCGCAATGGACAAGAGTAGGAACGGGGCTTGGAAGGAGGTTTGCCAGATTTAGCAAATGAAAACACAGGATTCCCATTTAGGTCTAAATTTCATATTCTAGGGGCCAGATATTTAGCTCAGTGGTGCCACCGCCTGCCTTGCAAGCGCAAGGTTCTGAGTTCGATCCTCAGTACCAAAAAAATAAAATAAAATAAAAAGAATCTCCCCCTAAATGTCATATACTAAACAGCAAATGTTTTGTAAGAACATCTGAACTCATGGTTGGGGCATACATATGCTTCACAGCATTATTTGTTGTTTGCCTGAAATTGAAATTAGACTGGGCGCCTGTATTTTTATTTGCTAAATCTGGCAGCCCTGCTTGGGAGACAAGTCTGGATTTGCATGCCAATTCTGCTACAAATTATTCAAGCTGGGTAGGTTAGCTAACCTCTCTGAGTCAGCCCTCTTCGCCGTATAATGTGGACAAGTCCCAACCAAGGTGATGCTCAAATCACCAATATAGGGCAACCAGGGTCCTCACACTCAGTCCTTCTAGCTGTGTCTCTTGCTACCCCATTCTTTATGGTCCTTTGGCAATTACAAGATGCTCGGAGAGCCCCGTAGGAACCATGTTCTTTCTTACCTAATACTTTTGTTCATGTGGTTACGTTTGCCTAACACATTGTCCCTACCCACAGCACACACAACACACACATACACTCATCTCTGTCTCTGTCCCACCTTTTGCTGGGCTAAACCCTGTTAATCCATTAAGTCCTGGCTCTGACATCAATTCCCCCAGACATCTCTCCCAACTTCACCTCTTCTCTTACATGAGGGATTATACTGGCCCCCTACACACTCCCATCACCCCTGTGCATACCCTGGCTGTTCTGTAGAACACCCTTTTCTTTAGGAATCTGTGCTGCCCACAAGTCTATGGACTTCCTAGTCCTACTAATCTGTTTATCCCTAGCATGGTGCTTGTTGACAGTGATAATCTACCACATCTGCGTTCCCTTTGCTTCCCCCAAATCAGCAAACCTGGGTAGAAAATCTCAGTTGCTAGTCACTCAGCCCACAGGACTTCTGGAGACCTCCATCATTGTAGATTGTCTTTCAATTTGCAGACAATGAAGTCCTGTTGTACTTGAGCTATTTCCCATTTTCTGACATTGTTTGCAAGCCACCAACTATGAGTTCCTGTGTGTGATAGTTAACTGATTGCGCAAACTTGAGTAAGAAACACCCAACTAAATTGGATCAGCATAGTTCTGAGTGTGGCTGAGGAAATTTACTTGAAGACCGAAGATCCATCCTAGGGCAGCTTGTTGCCTGAATGAAAACAAAGAAGGAAGGATGGGATGGCATCTGTTTATTTGGGGATCTCCAGTCTTGGCCTTCACCTTGGACATTGTCTCTTGGCTTCCAGTGCAGACCCTTCAGCCTCCTGATATGGACTCACACAGGACATGACAGAGGGCTCCAGACCTTCAACTGGATCCTTCCGATCTCTACTATGAAGACACACCTTTCACATTCTTCTCCATCTCATTTTGTGGGCAGCCACTGTAAGCCAGTCTTGTAAATTCATATATATATTTGTATATTTTACATTAAATCTGTTTCTCTAATAAGCACTGAATGATACACCATGAAAAATTAAAATGCCTCGTTTAAAAAATTATCAAGAGTTTCAAGATAATAACAACAGAGGAGTAAACCAAGTAATGCCCCTCTCTAAGTGTGGAGACCTGGGCATCCACACAGGCCACAAGCCCACAAAGCTACCCTCATCCCATACTTGCTGTTCTTCCCAGTAAGCTGTGCAGAATGTTGTTCACCTAACATCTGTAGAATTCAACCTCCTATCTCCACCCCAGGGGTGCTCACCAAGAAATCTCTAGGCCTAGCTGTTGTGACATCTTCTGGGTCCCTCTTGAAGCTGGCTCTGGAAAGGACAATGAAATAATGTTGGATTGTTATTGTAAATAAACAACCAAACATTTTGGCCAACAGTTTCAAGTACACGGTCAGATATAAATGCAGCAGCTGAAGGCCTAGAGGCACATAGAGGACCTTACCTGCCAACTGCTCCCACTCAATCAGAGACCTTCACAGCTGCCTCCAATTCAGGCTAGAGGCAGGAGACAAGCAAAGCCAAGTGCTATGTTTATCTCCCAGAAGAGAAAAGCAATATAAAAAATCCTCACTTTATGAGGTAAAGAGCAAAACAGAAAGGCTACAACAGCATGGAGTCAGGGCAGTATCTGTGCACAAGCCACTCCCTGGCCTCATGAGCTGAGCCTGGGATGTACCCCAGCCCCCACACCAATGTAACCTGTCTTCATACAGATATAAACATGTGTTCTACCATGCAGCCACCCTTCCACGTGCCACCAACTCCCAGGCTCAGCATATACTCTGCCCTCCAACACTGCTGGTTCTACTGTCAAGTAAAGATGGCCTCATGTCTTACCAATGGTCTCTTACTTCAACTCCAACAATACATACAGTGCTAAAGAACTAGGAACTGCACAGAAGGCACTACTCAGATGTGTGGCCTAGATGCTACTGTTTAAAAGATCCACCACGGTAAGCTCGGAGTGATGGTGAATACCTGTAATCCCCACTAATCAGGAGGCTCAACAGAAAGATTGCAAGTTCAAGATCAACCTGGGAAACCTAGCAAGAATCTGTCTCAAAATAAATTTAAAGGAGAGCTAAGGATTTAGATCATTTAAAAAAGAAAAATGGTCCATACCAGCCTGCTCTAACCCTGCCAGAGAATGGGGTGAGAAACTGACATTCAACAACTGCCCATACTGCAGCCAACAACATGCTTATCATTTTGGCTCACCATCTCATAAATCTGCAAAACTAGCAGAGGATTATCACAGGTAACCAGTTAGCCAAGGTCTCCTGGACAATAGCAAGGTGATGTGAATTGTGATCATTTCATTTGGGCTCTGACACTTCTTTCCCTGCAATCACCCTCAGAGGACACCTTGTGTGCCCAAAGTTCAAACTCTGAGTCCCCTAGAGTGGAAGGCGCCCAGCCAATTCCTTTAGGGCTGAACAGGAAGTGTCTGCCTCTCTCCAACTCAATGTTTAAATGTCATCCAAAATGAGCCTGAAGCACTCCACTGACACAGGAGATGGTATCACAGGAGACAGGAAGGGGCCTGGGCTAGGGGATTGATCTTGGACTCAGCAGCCCCCCATTCAGCCCTGGCAGGAACCACAGGAAAAGGGATAGGCCTCAGGGCTCATAGAGAGTTCAGCCATGCTTCTCCCAGTTCTTGCCTCTGGTTCATGACTGGGGAGCAGTTCCTCTAACCCCCCTTGCATGAAGCCGACACCACCATTCTGGTAAAAACGTATCTCCAAATAACCAACATTAAAATGTGCAAACTGGCAAAAGTTTATGAGTTACCTACTTTAAATTCTCCAAATGGACTTTATGTGACTTTATCATAATCAAACTTAGGTTTTGGAAGGCAGCAAACCAGAAGTGATGCATTGCACTTTCCTCCCAGCCTCTCCGCTATCCTCTCTGCTCACCAAATCTCCACCTCCTCCAAAAGCCAGCCCAGGAGACTCTGCCCATCAGCAGCAGCACCCTCTCCCAGGGTAGCCTTCCTGGGTAGCTCTGGTGCTTTAAAATAGACAACTACCATTTTCCCCAATGTTACTATCTTCATGCATCTGCTATACAAAATCTAAGACCCAAATGCTTGTTTCAGTAATTTATCAACGTTAGCGCCTTTGGCCAACTTTTAGTGAGATTACCACCCCATGGCCCACACACATGAGAATTTTGGAGGTGCCACTGCTCAGCCCAAGCCCCTAGTGTAACCCTAGCCTCCAGCCCCAACTCTTCCACATACAGTGTACACGCCTGAACCTACAGCATGTGTCAAATACTGCCTGTGTTCCTGTGCCTATTCACTGTGTGACATAAACCACCACAGGGAGACATCAAATGCGAGAGGAAACAGAATTCCAAGATGGCCCCAGATTCCTACTCCAGCTTCTGTACTCTGTGTCCTGCCCTCCTCTAAGGTGTGAGTGGGAACAGTGATGCTAAGGAAACACCCACTCTCTGGACTAGGCTACATTACACAGCAAGTGAAATAGGCCAGTCCCTGCTATCATTGTGCTGCTGTATCTGACCCTCCCTCTGGGCAGATTAGAGAGAGATTCTCCTTTCCTGGTCTGGAAGATGTGAGCTACCATCTGATATGGAACCTTCAAAGGAGCCTCGGGGCAAAGCACCGTGGGTGACTTCTAGGATCAAGAACAGCCGGCATCTGACATCAGAAAAGCAAAGACTTCAGTTATCTTCTCCTACAACCACAAGGGCTGAATTTAGCCAGTAACCACAGGAGCGCTGAAGAGGACCCAGGCTGAAGAGTGAACCTATTCAATTACACCTTGGCTACTGCCTGTGACACCCTGGGCAGACGTTCTGCTAAGTCCTGCCTACTTTCCAACCCACAGAAACACAAAGGATACAAATGTATGTTTTAAGAAGCCAAATTTGTAGTAATATGTAGTAATAGATAACAAAGGCAAACAACCTAAAAGATGTTGAAACACCGTGCTGCCCAAGCATCTGCCTTCTACAGTCTGTCTTTACAAAGCTTTCACTACTGTCACTTCCCTCTGCGGTGCAGGGCTGATTAATGAAGTCTGCATAAAGAAAACAGTGGAGAGCTCTTTGCTTCAGCCTCCTCCAGCAACCATGTCCTAGAGCCAAAGCTTGGTGTACTAATCATGGCAGTGTTTAAAATCTAATATAAACAAAGTAATACTCCAAAAGCTGCTCCTGGGAAGAAGAGTTTGTCTGTGTTATTCCTCAGTGTCGTTATGTATTTCTCCCCCTGATGTGAGTCCCACACTCCAGAAGACAGTGCAGTGTACACAACAGCAACTCATGGGAGAGTCTTCAATGGTCTCCCAGATGTGCGCCTGCCCTGTTACAATTTCCAAGGAAAGAAGCATCGTCATTTTCTGCTAAATGTCACAATAGTCATAAACAGGGTTGATCTACCAGCTATCTGCCCCTCAGAGGTCTTTCGTCACTCACAGTAAAATACGTATCATTGAACTTCTTTGTCAGGTCACAAACTTGTTCTTCCAACCACTGGAAGGAAAACCAGAAGTTGTGTGTCCTGCACCAATTTAAATTAGGTACATGATGAGGCTGGTAGAGTTCTATCAGACCTCCTTTCATTCATATCTGTGCATAGCCTGTGTTCTCCACTAATAGTGTATGCAAAAATGCCAAGAAAAATGATACAGTATGGTAAAGGAAGTAAACTGTCAGTGCTTGTGATCGAAGTTCCATGTGTGCGTATGTGTGTGTGGGTAATGTGTTATGTTAAAAAGTGAGAACACTGAAGAAAGAGGTGGTTTTAAGCAGAAAACAGACTTTTTAAAGGATCTGAAGGGGAAGGGAGAGCATCTCCAGTTTTTGACCCCACACTCACTTCTGGGATTTGTCCCTGATGTCTTCTGGATGGAGAATCTTCCTCTGAGCCTCTGGACTTTCAAGATGATTCTACCTGTGAACAATGACACAAGGCAGGTGACTGAGGCCTCAATGAAGATATTCCATCTCCTGGAGACGCGTGCCCAGTTACAACCACAGAAACAATGAATGAGTCTCGCTGGGACTCTTAGGGAAACTTGTCCTTTGACTGCTGAATTCGAACAAAAGAGGCTGAGAGCGTGGAGCTGATGACAGCCCGTTGCCACCACTTGGAGCTGGAAAACTGAGTCACAACCAAGAGAAGAAGCAAGCAATGCAGAGAAGCCAAGACTTTCTCCCAGCCTCTGAGCTCTGCATCAAGGTATAGGTGAAATGTCTATCTCCCACATTTCACTTACTGAGTTTATGCATTATTTCTATTGGTTTTTCAGTCACTTGCAACCAAACTGTCCCTTCTTAGGACAAGAAGTTCTTTTAATTTTATAAATAATTCTTTGTTGCATTTCATGGGCCACTGATGTGTGACAATGGAATTAATCAAGTTCTCAGGACACATCTTTCCTGTACATTATATTGACTCTTCTTTAAGAGAACTTGTCAATCTTCCCTCATTTTGTTCTCCACTAATTAATAATTACTTAGTAAGGAATGCTTTCAGCTTCAAGTAACAGAATACCCAAGTAGCTTATGCTATTAGGCACTTAACAATTGGGCTAGATATTACCCAGACAAGACTGATTAAATAGCTCAACAAAGCCTCCAGCAACCTTGGCTCTTTCTGTCCTTCTGCTCTGGTATCCTCACACATTTATAAATCTCTCCTGAAGATCACCTGACAGCATCCCATCCAAACAAGAAGGAAGAGGTATATTTCGATTTAGATCTAAAATGTCACCCATATGTCTCACATTCAGAAAGAGAGCCTGGTCAGATGGGGAAAGTCACTAGTGGTGTGATTTGCACTTTCCCCCTCGGATCTTTCTTTCTCTGTCTGTTTCCTGGCCACTATGATGTGAGCAGCTTTCTTCCACACCTGGTCTTTCCACCGTGCCATTTTTCTGTGTTTGAAACATCTAAAGCTGTGATCCAAAAGAAACCTCCCCTCCTTTAAGTTGTGGGTATCAGGTATTTTGTCCCAGCAGTGGGACAATGATTAATACAGGGTGGAAGCAAGAGGGCTTTCTTCTTATAATGCCTCCATATGAGAAGTGGGGTGAGACAAAAGCTCACCGTGTAGTTCAGGTGGCACTCAAACTCACAGTGATCTCCCACCTCAGCCTCCCGAGGATTACAGGTATGCTCCACCTTACCCAACTTCCCTTTTTTTTTTTTAATCAAGAAGAACTTTTAAAAAAGAAAAGGAGAAGGAGAAGGACTTTGCACAAAATTATTCACATACTCCACATCATTGGGCAGAACTGGGCGTTAGGGTCCCCATAAATCACTCCTCAGTGAAAAGAGTAGAATTTCCATGACTTCTTGAGAGCTGTTCTATATCATTTCATAATTAAATTATCATTAGGGCTGTCTAAGGCTTAGTCTTCTTGCCTGTGAGCCAGGTATGGTATGCGGAAATATAACTCCCTTTTGCCTCCAGTCACAAATTAAGGCCTCCACGGTCCCATGATATTTTGACACTCAAGGGCAAGATTACATCAGTAGAAGACATCCTATTTCTTTGAGAATTGAATAATAAAAAAAAAAAGAGAGAGGAAGATTTCACCTGGGGGAAGGACAGATTCCTTATTACCCTGCTAGCTTGTCCCACCTACTACTGTAAGAATGCTTTGCCCATCTCACTGTCCTCATCAATATAAAACTCTCATCAACCTAAGACCCTCATTGATCTAAGATCCTTATCAATCGAAAATCCTCATCAACATAGGATTCCCACCACCCTCTGAGTCACCCAATGCTCCCTCTGATTACTGTGTGCACCCAGTAAATAGTGGCTAGCTGGGAGCGTCTCATCTCTGCCCACACTCTGAGGCACTGACCTCCCAGCCCCCCATGTACTATGAAATTACATCTCTACTGTCTTTCCTTCTTTAGCCCTTGCTACCTCCCTATGTAGGCAGATTGGAGGGTGGATCAGACTCTGATATTTGGTGCTCGCATGTGGGGCCAAAAGGCCTGAGCGGGAAGAACCTATTTGAGTGGAGGAAAGAATGCATCATAGAGAAGGTGGAGAAAGGACTCCACCGGATGGGTTCAGAAAGCGTCCAAAGAGAAAGTTAAAAGTAAAGTGCTTGGCGCCATGGGAAGTTTCTGTAGCTGGGAAAATAGGGAAGACCCAATCTACAGGTTACATCCAACTCTTATGTAAGCTGCTTAAACAAGTTAGAGCTTGAATTCATTCTGGCATCTTAACTAAAATGGTGTGTGGGATTATTAAATTCAATCCTTGGTTTCCACAGGAGGGAAACTTAGATTTAAAAGATTGTGATAGGATTGGTGAATTTAAAAAGAGTTCATGGCAGGGGTGAAACATTATGCCAATGCTAGTGAAACCTGGGGAGGATAATGATAGAGAAGATGAAAAATCAGATAGAATAGGGAACCAAAAATTACAACATGAAGAAGGATCGATACATGAAAAGATAAAAACTCCAAACACTCCCTCTACAATCAGGGAAGAACTAATGGTAGATATGACTGCTGGAGAAAATTCAGGGCCAGCACCTTCAGGCTATGTAGATGAGAAATGCCCTGCACCTTGCATGACTAGCTATCAGGCAGCCGTTGGAGAAGCAACAAGGCAGGGAGAAATCCTTAGACCTTGCTGCTTTCCAGTGGTCTATAGACCTGACCCGGCCAATTAATATCAGCTAATAGTGGAACATCAAGCTTTTGACTTTAAGTTGTTAAAGGAATTAAAACAGAGTGTAATGAATAAAGGAGCCCAAAGGCCATTTACTTTGGGTTTTCACTTAGATTTTTTTGTGGAGACTTAATGCCTAATGATGTGAGACATCATATCCACTCCTGTCTGTCTCCTAGACAATACTTATACTTTAATGTTCAATTACAAGAGCAAGCCATGGATCAGACTGACAAAAACGGGCATGATAGGGCTCATATAACTGCAGAAATGTTACTGGGAACCGGAGACTTTGCAGATGTAGTCCAACAGTTGCAGAACACTGTTCAGACTTTTGAACAAACAGGACAGATAATGAAAAGAACTTGACTAACTGTGCCCAAGGACTGTGTCCCAGTCTTTTCTTAATATCATACAAAGGCCAATCCCTGGCCCAACCACAAGAAGCTATGTGCAGACAAATTCCTCATGCTCAACCAGCAAGCATAGTTGTCCCCCAACTCATCTATGACAATGCTAACCAAGGCTGTAAGCAGGCTCTGGCCACTATGTGGACCTCTAAAATTGTAAACAGTTATATTAAGGCTTGTTAGGATATCAGTTTGAAAACTCATAGGGGGTCTATGTTCACTCAAGCTATGCTGGCTCTTATAAAACAAGGTAAAAATAATAATGCTAAAAATATTCAATCCTTTAATTGTGGTCAAATGGGACATCCTTGCTGACAATGTATGTCTGCAAACCAAGGTAATGACTCTAACATTTCTGAAACTTCCGCTAATTCTAATCTGGGATACAATGAGGCTGCCCAGGTTCCCAGCAGTGGGCTAGGCATGGGCAGGGACCAGCGTAGGTAGGCATGGCCTGCTGCTCACCCATGGTCCAGGCTCAAAGATGCTCCAAAGGTGCCAGTAGCCATGTGCAGGCCCAATAACTTACAAGGTTAAAATCAATCTGGTTGCTGGTGGCTCTAAACAAATATTTTCAGCTTTTTTATTCCAAATATATAATTTTAAAGACTAAAACTTTCATTTTATCCCATACAGTCCTCAGAGACAAACAATTGTCTAATGAGCCTATCAATCTTTAAAGCACAACTTCTAAAACCAAAAGGGAGAGTACAGTTACCTCCACAAGCCTGATTAGATCCTGTTATTTTCATTTTAAATATTTTAAACCCACTTGTGGAAAGTAAATATACTCCATCAGAATTCCACTGGCACAAAGGCATACCCTAGACACAGGTGGTATAAAAGGATGTCCTAACTAAAAGGTAAAATAGCTCAATATAATTAATAATTATATTATTGGTGAAAGGATTTGCTTCTGTTTTAACAGAAAATGGAAAAATGCTGTGGCTGCCACCCAGAAAGCTTGGGTTGCCTTTTTTCCAGGATAAAGTATGGACCAATAGGGATTTGATCTCAACATAGGAAAGAAGGATCCTATATTTAAAGCTACATAAAAATGTTCACATTGGTATTTGTAGCTATAATCCTTACATTTTTCTTTATGGCAGAGGAACCTGGAGAAAAAAGACTCCTTTGATTATGATAATTGTGTACCCAGTCATCCTTACAGACATGAAAGATAAAATAATTGTTAATTATACTCCTCGTTTTACTCATCCTCCTCTGTGTGGAAGACGCCTCCATGCAGTCTAATTCTTACTATGCCACCTCATTTTAGGCTTGGTTGGCTCGTCCATAATCCTGAAAACTTTGTTATGTTAACTCTGGGGTCCATTCACGTGACTGGAGAACAAATAGACTCCTTCCTACCCAAATATCCAACTTGACAGGCTCATATTACATGGAATGGATTTCATAAAGACGCGCCTTCACCATGGAATATCTGTAAGAGCCGACAAGGAATATATGGAAAATTGGGAACATATGAATTCATTGACTGGGGACCATGGGGAAATTTTATGAGGGGAAATGGATAATAATAGAGGATGGTATAAATTAAACTGGACTAACTTTGATAATGTAATTTAAAAAAAATCTGTCCCCACTAAGCAAATAAGTTGGATAGAAAAAATGCTTAATACACCTTATCCCCAGTTTTTACATTGTGTTGAGAGCCATTCTACAGGATTTTAGGGAAAAATCGTTTCATACTTCAATTATTACTAGGGCTGTCAAGGGCCAATGTCTTCTTGCCTGTGAGCCAGGTATGGTATGCGGAAACATAACTCCATTTTGCCTCCAGTCACAAGTTGAGGCTTCCATGGGCCTGTGATACTGGGACACTCAAGGGCAAGATTACATCAGCTGAAGACATTCTGGTTCTTTGAGAACCAAGTAGTAATACAAAAGAGAAAGGTTTCACCTGGGGGAAGGACAGATTAGCCTGTTATCTCATCCCACCTACTATTGCAAAGTGCTTTGCCCATCTCACTGTCCTCATCCACATAAGATCCTCATCAACCTGAGATCCTCATCCACAGGATTCCCACCGCCCTCTGAGTCACCCCATACTCCCTCTGAGTACTGTGTGCTCCCAAACAACAGTGGCTAGCTGGGAGAGTCTTCGTCTTTGCCCACGCTGACACACTGACCTGCCAGCCCCCCATGTATCATGAAATTACACGTCTCTATTGCCTTTCTTTCTTTAGCCCTCATCCTTCCCACTTTCTAGGCAGATAGGAGGATTGATTGGCCTCTGACAATTATGGTAAACTTGGGCCTGCCCCAAAAATATTATGGAAATTGGCTCTTCCCTATATTGAAGGAAGCATATGGACTGGTAATGATTTAAAATCAGACTCTGACAACACTCTATTGTTAACAGAGTACTATTGGCCTGTTCGAACTTTTATATGTATCTATAACCCATATGTTTTATGTATGGGAATATACAATGGGATACTAATACTTCTCTTTTCTTTCTCTTTTTTTTTTTTTTTCTTCTGGTACTGGGGCTTGATCTCAGGACCTTGCACTTGCCAGGCAGGTGTGGCGCCACTGAGCTACATCCCTGTCCCTAATACTATCACCTGTCAAAAATTCACCTTGAGTCATTGTATTCCCTTTGGATCTGTACAAAATAAGACTCCATTGATCCTAGGGCATATGCTAAGAATATGCCCATCCTGTTAATTTAACTGAATCCTGGTCATATACACCTACCACTCATTTGCTACAAGTCTTGCTTGATCATCTTTTATACATAGAACAAAGCGAATGCTGGGACTGATCCTCATGCACCTAAGATCCTAAGCAACATAGGATTACCACCACCCTCTGAGTCACTCTATACTCACTCTGATTATTATGTTCACCCAATACATAGTAGCTATCTTGGAGTGCCTTTGTCTCTGCCCACTCTGAGGCACTGACTGACTTCCTAAGCCCCATGTATTATGAAAGTATGACTCCATTGTCTTTCTTTCTTTAGTCCTCAATAGGATTGGTCAGCCTCCCATAATGACTGGTTTATACCAACTGAGGTCTAAACTTTATCAAGTAGGAAGACAAAATAACTCTAGGAAAGTATCTAAAGGTTTCATTAACCTATCTCTTGGAACCAGGACTCATGCAAAGAAGGCAGGTGAATTCACCAGGCAGATGAATTTCAGTTTCACCAAAGTCATGTACAGCATTCTTCTTTGCCCTTTAAAGTAAGATCAGAACGCACCAGAGGGAAAGGATCCAATGTGAAAGAAATTATATTTGGATCCCCTAGAGCTAGAAGAGACAGGTGAAAGCCAGAGGGCAGGGCTGGCCCGATGCACAGCTTTATCTGCCCCTGGCAATGAAGTCTAAAAATACAGACCTTTGACAGTCATCTATTTTAAATAGCAAACTCCACATATAAAATCTCTACTCCTTCCTTGCTACATATTAATTTTTCATGATGAAGGAGAAAAGATAGGCACAGTTTGCTTTAGTAGAAAAGGAAAGGTGACATGTGGAATCTCAGAGCTAGCATTTTCTAGCTGTGTGGCCTTGGGCAAGCCAGTCCTCCTCTCTGTGCTTCTGTTTCTTGGGTGTAGGGCCACAGTGTTAATAGTATCCACCGGGTACGTGCCAGCTGCGGGCTGAGACAAGTCAGTTCGGTTGCTTCTTTGGGGGAACTATTCACAGTTTCCAGCAAGTAGATGCAGGTGGCGTTCTACTCTCGTCCTCACAAGCTCCTACCGAGGTTATAATGAAGCCTATCTCAAACCAAATTGTGCCTCAGATCTGACCCCTTATGGACCGGCTGGCAGAACAACATTCACACTGCCTGTGCTATAAATTGGGGAAAATCTTAGCCCTTCTTTTAGGTGCTCCTCTTGCATATGCATGAAAGGGCCATTCAAGGTCAGTACTGTAATATCCAAGCTTGGACGCAGGCAGCAAAAACTGTCCATAACACTGGATCAGTCCAGCATCGAGCCTGCAGGCCAAATCCAAAGGGATTAAACTTCTGGGCTCCCCAGATTCCTCCACTTGCTCATCCAGTTGGGCAAGGCTTGTAAGACATCATAGCCAATGCACACTGAACATGTAACCCATCGAGGAAAATCATTTCTCTCATCTGTTAGGCTGTCAACAAAGCCTCTTGTCTTGACTGTAGATAAAGCTACCTAAAGCCATTCAGTAACTACCTCTATGGCTTCCCTTTGGAACAATCTTTCAAATACTAGGTGATCTCTTCTGGGTGAATGTTGAAGCTTCGGAGGGAAAGAATACCTGTGAAAGGCTTAGAACAGGAACTTGCAATCAGTTAGAGCACAGTACCTGTTCGTGGTACTCCATACTTAAAGCCAAAAGTCAGTACCTGTACCTTCTCCTTTGGAGGAAGTACCATTGCTGTCCCGTGCTCCTGGCCAGGCTCATGAATGCTGGAAGAAGGCATGATGCCCCTCAGTCAGAGACCAGGGATTTTATTGCTCACAACACAGCAGGGAGCCTGAGCTTCACTTTTATAACAGGATGCAACCAAAGCTGCCTGAACTTTGAAGCAAGTAGTATTTTTATTTTGCCGGACAACAAATAAACCTATTTTTTACCCCAGAGGAAAACACTCTTCTGGGGCTGTTTATTAGATACACTTCCCTGGAAAGACAGTCTGGACAAGAGTCTTGGTGCCTTTTGCTCACAGGACATGCAATGATACAGGCAACTATGGAGCATATATCTATCCATTTCTATCAGTATATACTCAAGCATAACAACTCAACCGGCTCATTACCCTGTGCTCAAAACATTTATGTACATTTTTTGTGTGTGGGTGCCAGGGATCAAACTCGGAACCTTGTGTGTACAAGGCAGGCAATGTACTCTTTTTTTTTTTTAGTTTTAATTGAGTTTATTGGTACATTTAAGGTATACAGTATGGCTACATTCATTATTGGGATCTTGTACCTTTACATGACAGGTCTTAGTTCTCATTTTTTCCCCTTGTCCCTGCCCTCCCTTCACCCCCTTCTCCCATCCCCATTTACAATTTATTTCCATCTTTTCATTTTCTCATATTTTTTCTTTTCCCTTATTCCCTTTCCCCAACCCTTCCCACTTTCCCTACACCTTTAGCCCTTTTCTTCCCATTTCACATTGTTAATTATCTCATTAGGATCTTATGTACTAGTATAGTTTTTCACACCAGAGAAACTATTCAGTATTTATACATGTGTGGCTTATTTATTTCACTTAGGAGTATATCCTCAAAATGTATCCATTTTCCTATGAATGAATCTAATTTATCATTCTTTATTACTGAGTAGTATTCCATTTTATAGAAAAATCACATCTTCTTTATCTAGTTTCCAACTAATGGGCAAATGGGCTGTTTCCAAGTTTTGGCTATTACAAACTGTGCTGCTTTAAACATAGGTGCACATATATCACTGTGATATGATTCTTTTAATTCTTTTGGAAAGATACCCAGCAGAGGGATGGCTGGGTCAAATGGAACCTCTAATCCTAGTTGTATGAGATATCTCCATATTGATTTCCACAGTGGTTGCACCACTCTGCACTTCCACCAGCAATGGAGAAGGGTTCCTTTCTCCCCAGAACCCCACCAACATTTGTTATTGGTTGATTTCTTGATAGCAGCCATTCTTTGTGGGGTGATGTGGAATCTCAGTGTTGTTTTCGTCTGCATCTCTCAAATGACCAGTGATGCGGAACATTTTTTCATATATTTACTTGATGCTTTTACTTCTTTGTCTGAGAAATGTCTGTTCATTTCAGATGCCCATTTTTGAATCAAGTCTTTATATTTGGGAGGGCTGATTGTTTTGAGTTCTTTATATATTCTAGATAATAGTCCTTTGTCTGAGGAGCAGCTGGTAAAAATTTTTTTTCCACATTGTAGGTTGTGTCTTAGTTCTGTTGATGGTTTCTTTTGCAGTGCAGAAGCTTTTTAATAAGATGAGATACCAATTGATTCTTTGTGCTAGTTCCCATGCTAATGAAGATTTGTTCATAAAGTCTTTTCCTATGTCAATATCTTCAAGAATTCTGCCTAACTTATCTTCCAGCAAGTTTAGTGTTTCTGTTTTAATATTTAGATCTTTAATCCACTTGGATTTTAATTTAGTGCATGGTGAAAGATAAGGGTCTAGTTTTAAACTATGGCAGGTTGAGATCCAGTTTTTCCAACACCATTTACTAAAGAGGCCATCCTTCCTCCAGTGGGGACGGTAAGCTCCTTCATCAAAGATGAGGTCGCTGAGTACATCTGGAGTTGTTTTTATGTCTTCCAATCTGTTCCACTAATCCTCAGGCCTATTTCTTTGCCAGTACCATGCTGTTTTATCACAGTAGCTTTGTAGTGTAGTTTCAAATTGGGAATTGCTATACCCACTGCCATGTGCCTGTTGCCTAGGATGGCTTTTGCTATTCTAGTTCTCTTATGGTTCCAAATGAATTTTTGGATTCTTTTTTCTAGTTCTGTGAAATATAGTGTTGGAATTTCAATTGGCATTGCATTGACTCTGTGTAGCAGTTTTGGCAGTATGGCCATTTTCACTATGGTGATTCTTCCTACCCAGGAGCAGGGGATATCTTTCCATTTTCTTATATCCTCTTCTATCTCTTTTTTCAGAGTGCTGTAGTTTTCAGTGTAGAGGTCTTTTGCTTCTTTTGTTAGGTTGATTCCTAGATACTTCACTTTTTTGGATGCTATTGTAAAAGGAATTGTTTCCCTACTTTCTTTCTCAGTGAGTCTGTTATTTGTATACAAGAAGGCTATTGATTTTTGGGTGTTGACCTCGTATCCTGCTACTCTGCTAAAAGTGTCAATTAAGTCTAGAAGTCTTTTGGTGGAGTTTTTTGGGGTCTTTAATGTAGAGTATATCATCAGCAAATAATGACCGTTTAACTTCTTCCTTTCCTATCTTTATTGTGTTAACTTCTTTCTCTTGTCTAATTGCTATGGCTAATGTTTCCAGAACTATATCAAAGAGGAGTAGTGATAGTGGGCATCCTTGTCTTGTTCCTGATTTTAATGTGAAGGTTTTTAGTTTTTGGCCATTTAATATGATGTTGGCTGTTGGTTTTTCATAGATAGCCTATATTAAGTTGAGATATAGACCATCTATTCCAATTTTTTGCAGGGTTTTTATCATGAATGAGTGCTGAATTTTGTCAAATGCTTTTTCTGCATCTATCGAGAGGATCATGTGGTTTTTGTCCTTGACTTTGTTAATACAGTGTATTACATTTATTGACTTACATATGTTGAACCATCCTTGCATCTCTGGAATAAATCCGAGTTGGTCAGGTTGTATGATCTTCTTGATGATCCTCTGTATTCCGTTTGCTAGTATCTTATTAAGGATTTTTTGCATCTATATTCATTAAGGAGATTGGTCTGCAGTTCTCTTTTTTAGTTGCATCTTTCCCTGGTTTGGGAATCAAAGTGATACTTGCTTCTAGGAATGAGTTGGGAAGTATTGCTTTCCTTTCAATTTCATTGAAAAGTTTGAAGAGTAATGGCAGTAGTTCTTCTCTAAATGTCTTCTAAAATTCAGCAGTGAATCCATCAGGACCTGGGCTTTTCTTTCTTGATAATTTTTTGATTACATTTTCAATTTCACTGATTGCAATTGGGGTATTTAAAATGTTTTTATCTTCTTTGTTCAACTTTGGTAATTCATAAGTATCTAGAAATCTTTCCGTTTCTTCTGTGTTTCCCATTTTATTAGAGTACAGGTTCTCAAAGTAGGTATTGACTATCCTCTGGATTTCTTTCGCATCTGTTGTGACTTCACCTTTTTCATTCCTAGTTGCATGGATCTGCGCCTTTTCTTTCCTTTTTTTGATAAGCTTAGCTAAGCGTTAATAAATTTTATTTATTCTTTCAAAAAACCAACTCTTCAATTCATTTATTTTTGTATCATTTTCTTAGTTTCCATTGCACTGATTTCTGCTCTAATCTTTATACTTTTCTCTCTTGTTCAAGCTTTGGGTTTCTTCTTGTTGTTTTTCTAGAAGTCTAAGATTCATCGTTAGGTTGTTTATTTGAGCTCACTCTGTTTTCCTAGTGTGGGCATTCAGTGCTGTGAATTTTCCACGTAGAACTGCTTTCATTGTGTCCCATAGATTCCTATATGTTGTATTGGCATTTTTGTTTATTTGCAAAAACTGTTTGATTTCTTCTTTAATTTCCTCTGTGATCCATTGATTGTTCAGGAGAGTGTTGTTCAATTTCCATGTGTTTTTGAAGTTCCTATGGTTTCTTATGCTATTGATCTCCAGCTTAATTGTACTATGATCTGATAATATACAGGGAATAACTTCGATTCTTTTGCATTTATTCATACCTGTACTGTGAGTTAGTATGTGGTCTATCTTGGAGAATGAGCCATGTGCAGCTGAAAAGAATGTATATTCTGATTTCATGAGGTGGAACACTATAGATGCCTCATAAGTCCATGCATTCAACAGCTTGATTCAGTTCTTGTATTTCATTGATGATATTTTGCCTAGATGATCTATTTGTGATAGTTGGGTATTTAGATCCCCCACTACAATTGTATTAGTGCTTATTTGGTTTTTCAAGTTTTTTACTATTTGTTTTATATAGTTGGGGGCATTTATATTTGGTGCATATATGTTTATGATTGTCATCTCTTCCTCTTGAATTCTTCCCTTTACAAAGATGTTGTGGCCTTCTTTGTCTTCTTAATCAGTTTTGGTTTGAAGTTTACTTTGTCTATGAATAAGATTGGTACCCCTGCTTTTTTCTGGGCTCCTGTCACATGGAGAATTGTATTCTACCCTGTCATTTTCAGTCTATGGGCTTATTTTTGCACTAGGTGTGTTTCTTCTATACAACACATTGTTGGATTTTGCTTCTTAATACATTCTGCCAGTCTATTTATCTTGATTGGTGAATTGAGGCCACTGACATTGATGGTTATAACTGATATGTACTGACTTATTATTGTCATGTTATTGTCCTTTTGTTGACTCTTTTTAATTTTTTGCCCTCTCCTTTAAATTTCTTGCCTTAACTATTTGATTTGCTCTGTTGGGACTCATGGTGTTGTGATCTTTATCTAGGATATTGTTTAGAATTCCTTGTAGTGCTGGTTTGGTATTCATGAAGTTTCTCAAGCGTTCTTTGTCATAGAAGTGTCTTATTTCCCCATCCATTTTGAAAGAGAGTTTTGCAGGATACATTAGTCTTGGTTGTAGGTTGTTTTCTTTTAGGACTTGAAATACTTCACTCCAGGCTCTCCTTGACCTGAGGGTTTGTGTTGAAAAGTCTGCTGTGATTCTGATGGGCTTTCCTTTGCGTGTGATTTGTTTCTTCTCTCTTGCTGCTTGTAGTATTTTGTTCTTCTGTTGGGTTTCTGGGATCTTGATTATTATATGTCTAGGTGTAGATTTCTTTTTTCTTTTTTCTTTTTTGTTTTTGATAGTGGCTTATTGGAGCCCCATATGCCTCCCTTATCTGTATGTCAAATTCTTCCCCTCTGTTTGGGAAGTTTTCTGTCATTAATTCTGTGAACAGCTCTTTTAAATCATTTGTATTTTCTCCTGCTACTTCATGGATTCCTATCAGTCTTATGTAATTCTTTGCATCATCTAGGAGTTGTTGGATCAATTTCTCATGATCCCTTACTGTTTTTAAGAGATCTCTCTTTTCATGGTCATTGTCTGTGATCCTATCTTCTACATCTGAGATTCTATCCTCGCATTCTTTTATTCTGTTGTGTACACTTTCAATACAGTTTTTGATCTCCTGGATATCTATTTGAATCTGTTTAATGGATTCCATTTCTTTCCTAAGTTGGGCATTCATTGTTTCCATTTCTTTCTTATGCTGGGCCTTCATGGCTTCTATCATGGTCCTGAGATGATCTATTTTTTGTCCATTTCTATTCTAGAGTCTCGAATCATGATTTCCATTTTGCTCACCACCTCTATGGTTATCTGGGAAATTATTTCTGTTTTGAATTTTTCTAGAGCCTGATTGATCTGTTTTGTTACTTCCTGTGCTGTGAGTTCTGAGTGTCCTGGTGATTCACTATCAGACTTTTCATCCTCATTTGCCCTACTGTTTGCCATTGTTGAACTGGAAGTCTGTGTTTGTGTCTTGCTTAAGTGTTTTCTCATTTTTATTTTTGCTGTTGGGTTGTCCTTGATTCAATGTCTGGGTTATTAAATCTCCCTTATATATTTGTATCTTAGCTTTTGAGTCTCTAATGACTCATAGACATTCTCATTTTCACAATATCAGAGAAAACAACTCATCAAATCAATCACTATCCCTTATCCCAATCAATACAATCAGCAACACAATTACATCAATCACAACTTGCAAATTGACCACTTGTGGTAGTCATTAATCTATCAGCTTTAAACTATGGGAATTAAATTAAAATCAAGAAGCAGCCCAAAATACGTTTGCAGTGAACAAACTCCTCAACATAGCATATTTACCATTTAGGATGGGGGCCTAGACAGAGTTAGGACCAGAGGAGTAGATAAGTAAAAGAACTGGAGAAGGTTTCAAGTGAAGCCAGAGGACACAAAATGACCACACAATCTTTAGGAAACTGTTAAACTCAAAAGGGATAAACAGAGTGCAAGTATAAGGACAAGAATATATCCCCTTAACAGCAATAGGGGCTCACTTTCCCTTGAAACTACTGACCCTTGAGTGAGGCACAATGATAGAAAAAAAGAACATTAAGAAAAAAGAAAAAATTATAAAAGAAGGAAACTGAGTCAGGGCAGGAGCAAGAACAGAAAGGGAGATGAGGGACAATATGGTGGAGGAAGAGACTGAGTTGGTGAAAGAGGACAGAAAAAAGAATTTACAGACTGGAATGAGGAAAAGAAAGAAAAGAAAAATGACTTTGAAGGGCCTCTTTCAGACTATATCTCTGCTGTCATAATACACATCGTGTGCAGCCATGTGCAGAACCAAATCCCATCTCAGCTAGCCAATGGAAGACCCCCATGATGCAGACTGACCTCAGACCTCAGGCCCAAATTGAGCTCCCCGACCTTCTGCAGGGTTGAATTCCAGACAGTTCTACTACAGGTTTCCCCCTCCCTTTCTTTAAAGATGTTCAAAGTTGGGAGCTCAGAAAATTACCCTTTATAACCCGCTATGCCTCTGTGGAGTGGGTCCAAGGACTGGCACAATCAGAAGGTCTGAGGGGGGGTGCTCAGGGTGCTGGAGCAGCAATGGCACTGCCCGCAGGGGAGAATGCGGCTATCCAGTCCCCAGGACTAGGCCCCAGCAGGCCAGAGGGAGAGCAGATGTCAGCAGCTTTCCTGAATCTGACCTTCCTGGCATTGGAGCAGCAATGGCCCAGGCAATGTACTCTTAACATTCATGCTTCTCTTCATGAGGCTATGCTCTTCACAGTTTGTTTACTCTTTTCCCCTCTCACTCTCCACTTGCAGGGACCAATATTATCTGTATCCTGAAAGGATGCCAAACACTCTTCACTGTCTCTTCCCAGTCCACCTTGCACATACTGTGCCTTCTAAGAACAGACATTGAATTATTCTGTCCCTGATCAGAAACCCCACTGCCTCCTGGATTAAGTCCTAATTCCTTCAAGGTATTTCATTCCTTATTAAATAATGATTATCTTTAGAAGAGGGAAACTGGGTCTTAACCCTGACACTTTGTGACAAATATACTTAGATGTAATTATATGATGGATTTCATAGCTGTGTAGCCTTTACATGCAAAACATGTAAGTGTGCACTAAAATTAGGATAAGTTAGAGGGGAAAAAAACAGAAAAGTAGAAATAAGCCATTAAACAGGCAGATTTTTCCCTTTGTGAAATGTTTTGTTTTACTTGGGACATATCTTTATTTAATCAAACTCTGCCTCAGACATCCAAAATGTAGGGCTTCTACATGAAGGAACACAGGAACTGTCTTTTGGCATCCCCCTTCCATGGCTTCTAGTGAGGGAAGAGGGGCTGCCAGAGCTGAAGAACTGAAACCCTACCCTCCAAGCCACAGTGCCCCATAAGTGAGAGGATTTTTTTTGTGGAACTAGGCTAGGTCAGACAAGTGTGGTTGTACTTTCAGGAGTACAGTTTTAATCTGGGTCACCCTTTTTTTAAATTCAAGACAGATGGAATGAGTCTGAGGCATTCCGAGGAAAGCAACATCACATCACTCCTTTTTAAGTATTCTTCACCAGCTACAGGATGAATGACCCGGTGACCCCTGTTGACCCTGTTACCCATGGTCAGCTCACACATCATTAAAAAGAGTCAGTTCAAGTCATGGGAACTTTCCCCCCAAAGACCCAATATTCTGTTGCCATTAGCATTGTGTATTGTTCAGAATTTTCCGTACTTACTGAGATTTGGTCCCTCAGGAATAATTTTTAAAGGGTAGAATTTTAAATAACAGCATCAGGAGACAGTGGCCTATATCCAGCTCTTCTCCCCCAACCCAAGTCCTGTGCTACCTAAAATAGCCCGGCCTGCCATCCTGAAGCATATAACTTCCATCGAAGGAAGGGCAACCAGGACAGCTACTCCCCACCCCCTCACCCCACAACCCAGCTGAAGAACCACTGGCTGGGTGGTTTAAACAGGGCTGTGCTGGAGCTGGCTGCACCCACTCACAAAACCACATTCTGTAGTTCTCTCCCCAGCTCTGTTCTGTGACAACATCCTGGCAGCATGAAGTTAGCCCTTGCTGGAGTATTTACACCATGGAAATGGGCAAATGCTACAGATCAGGGTACCTTCCACCAACCCCCTACCCCTGGCATGCTCCTACTTATT
Organism: Fukomys damarensis; assembly: GCF_012274545.1. Lineage (NCBI taxonomy): Eukaryota > Metazoa > Chordata > Mammalia > Rodentia > Bathyergidae > Fukomys > Fukomys damarensis. Next base: position 16,492,280 of record NW_022900920.1, on the reverse strand, counting down.
TGGCAACCAGCTGCAGCTCTTTTCTTTGCTTCAACAACACTTCTAAATAGAAACTCGAACAACCCATACTTTACTTTGCAGAAGTTACAATAAAACTTCCATGAATTCCAACAAAGCAAAGATGCATGACTTCTGCTGAGAGGTTGGGCTGCCCTCCTTTTATCAAGCTGTCCTCTAGAACCATCTCTCATTTCGTCCATTAAAGCACTTCCTAAGCCTTTCCCCTCAAAACTTCGCAATAAAACAAACTACTCTTTATTGCTGCTTCTCTCCAGGCCCCCTTGAAATTACATTTTCCAGTCTATAGCAATCTCTTCTGCTCCAAGGAAGCCTGGGAGAGGAGTGCCAGGTTTGATCAGGTTTCACTCTGTGTTTTTCTTTGCAGTCTTGCATGGACACACATTCAAGAACTCCTTTGCTTAAAAATCTTCAAGTTCTGCAAGAGCTTGCATCAAGCTCATCAGGAGGTCACATTGCTCGATGGATTCCCAGCCTCTGTGACTCTCTGTTGGGCAGTTCGAGAGCACTGGACAAACTTGAGGTGCACCTAAGCTTACAGTCTATGCCTGGGCCTGTGCCAGTGCAGAATTGTAGGCCTCTTTCTTGCCATCAAGAAATAGAAGCACCGAATAGTCAGCAGATGGAAAATCAGACCTGAGCTAGTTGCTGAACAGATTGTCCTGTATCCCCTTGCAGTGCTTGACCAAGGGCCTCAGGCCCCTCTACCAGTGGATGTGCAGGCTCAGCCTGTTGAGGAATGATTCTGCTTGGAACCGGCCTTGTCTGAACCAGGCTGTCCCCTGTGACTGACACAACACTGAAGTTCAGCCTTCCACAGAGCTGCTCAGAGCGAGTAGTATTTGGACCCTTCACCTGAGAGTCCCTCCTGCTTTCCTTTTCTGGCCCCTATCACCCCTTCCACATCATTCTCTCTGCCACACCATCCTTACTAAGTATCATCCCCAGAATGTGTAAATACATGTCTCCTTTCAAAAACCCCTGAAGACTAAAGGTCCTCCACAATCCAGGAATGGGGCTCATCAGGTAGACTCTGATCACTGCACAGGCAGGTGCATGAATGGTGAAAAGAAGGTGTATTAGGGCCTCCCCACACCTAATCTGTGCACCATGAGTAATCACTGCTCTAGCTTCACATGTGACCTACTCCCTCCTCCTGTGGAAGATGCCATGTGATGAAAATTAATTATTTAATCCTAGCAGGGAGAAAACAGATTGTGCACCTCAGCTCATCAGAGCCACCATTCCAATAAGCTTTGAGATCAAAAGAAAGCCTACAGGAGCATGTTTTTCTGCATGCTTCCAACAACGAGACTTGGACCAGGCCAACTTTGACCTCAATTCCAACCAATAGATAGAAGTGGTAGCCAGCATAAAGACTGGAAGCAGCTAGGATACATGCATAAATGCATGTACATGTATCTACTTGTGTGGAAGACAAGCAGATGCACTTGAACGCTCAGGCAGAGAGCACAACATCCAACAAGGCCAGGCTGATGAGTGGAAAAAAGATACAAAGAAGGTCACTTGCTCCCCAGTACATCATCAGAAGTTGTTCCAACTGCGTCACCAACTGACCAGAGATTGAAACCTCTAATAGAGAGAGAGCCACAGTGAAATGATCCTAAGCCTTGCTGGGAACCAGCTTTTCAGTAAAACCTCGTGTATTCCTGTCTCTGAACAGGATCCAGGCCCATTTTTTTCTATTCCAAAAATTTTCAGATCCGTTTCCTTTTGCAAATATCATTTGAATGGGTGCATCCTGTGTACATTATGTGGTACAGGGTCAGGTTCTGAGTGTGTGTGCGTGTGTGTGTGTGTGTGTGTGTGTGCATGCATTTTAAATCAGGATGCTGGGCCTTTTTCTATGCTTGAAGCAACCTTTTACGGGCATAAGTGCACAAGCCAAGTCACAATTTGGCAGTACCAAGGAACAGCTTAGCACCATGATGTATCACCCAGTTCAATTTTGACCACCAGGAAAAAAAAAAAAGGAGCTACAAAGCTTGGCATTGAGCTTTGGGATGAAAGCTGGAATTTTCCGACCCACAGAACCACAGTGCCAAGCACACAGAAAGAGATCAGATATAGAAACATGGAGGATCACCCTGTTATTTTTTTTTTAATTAAGAGTTCTGTGATACCCGATGGAACAATCCAAGCCCTAAATACCAGTTGCTATGGTGAGACAATTTGAAGGAGCTTAGGTAAGCACAGAGTTTCCATTTTTAACAACTTTGGCCTAGGGCAAAAGAGATGTCCGCTCATAGGAATTGTATCTAGACTTCCTGCATGGTAGAGTTGAGGGAGGGATTTCAAAAACTATGTGGACCCCATGGTGACCCTTGGGCAGAAAAGAAGAGTGATTAGAAGGTGATCCAAGGAGTTCTGGATTCTAGCATTATTTTTTTTCTTGAGCTGGGTGGTATTGACACTCAGAAATGCTCACTTTGTGGAAATTCACGTTTTTATTCTATGCATATTCCTGCATCTATGTTAATTTTTAAAAATTAATTGTTAGATTAATAATTTTTAAAAATTATCATTTAGTCTCAATCCCTTTTCCTATGGACCAAATTGTGTTTGTCAAGAAATTCATATGTGAATGTCCTAAGTACTGCATGTATTTGGAAAATAGGAGCCTGGTCTTAGTCTACTTGGGCTGCTACAACAAAACCCCTTAGACTAAGTAACTTATAAACACAGAAATTTATTGCTCAGAGTTCCAGGGCCAAGGAACAAGTAGACCCAGAGACTCACTGCTGCAGGGACAGCACCATCTTGCTACATCTTCGTGTTGTGGAAGGGAAAAACAAGTTCCCTGGCCTTCATTTATCAGTGTGCTAATCCCATCCATGACAGTTCTGTCCTCATGAGCTGCTTATTTACTTGCTAAAGACTTCACCTCTTAATACAATTACCTTGGGAGTTAGGATTCAAGGTATAAAATTTGGAGAAATACAAACATTCAGACTGTAGCAGGTCTTTAGGAGAAAGCTAAGGTTGAATTAAGGTAGGGTTCTGATCCTACAGAGTGAGTGTCCTCATAAGAGACCTCAAAGTACTTTCTTTCAGTGTGTGCTCAGAAGAAAGACCATGTAGAAAACAGCAGCCATGTGCAAGCCAAGAAGAGAGTCCTCATCAGAAGCTAAGCCCTGCCTGTGCCTTAATCTTGGACTTTCCAGAATGAGAGAACACAAATGTCTGTTGTTTAAGCCACCCAACTTGTGGATTTTGTTCTGGTACATTGAGCAAACTAAGACATCTTCACATTACAGGAGGGCAAACCAAGACTCACACAACCAAATCACAGGAGCAAATGGAGGATGAGAACTGAGCATCTTCTCAGTTTAATTCTCTACATCCCATAATTTAGTGCTACTTAATGTACAGCCTCTGTGTTCCATGGATTAACAAGCATGCTTCCAAATGGACTGGAACCATTACTAATGAGTCCTTATGTTTTCTATCGCTCACTGATTCTCTCTCTCTCTCTCTCTCTCTCTCTCTCTCTCTCTCTCTCTCTCACGCACACACACACAGAGTGCTTGAATCATGGCTGATACTAGCCTATTAATCAAGCTGACTGTCTACCAGTCACCCTGACTAGCAGTATAGAGCAACACTGTGGTAGGAAAGCTCTAGAACTGGTCTTAAGGTTGCTCTCCTTGTTCTCACTGTCTGGTCTCCTGCCTTAAACGTCTACTGATGGCTTCTTTTCATCTACAGGTGCTTTGTTCTCATTCTCCACTGGCTTTTCTAGGCATTCCTGTTGCTATGAGTAAGAAACTGCCACATTTTTCCTGGGCCTCCATGAGTGTAAATGAGGGTAGAGGGAGGAAAGGAGAAGATTCAGTCATGCAGTGGATCAATAACTGGGAACTGAAGAGAGTCAGAAAATAAGCTAAACTGGACAATATCAAAGTTAATTGTACATGATCTAGACCACTGAGAAAATCTCAGAATTCAAAGATACAAGACAAAACTGGAGGATGGAATGAAAATTGGGGGAGTGGCATGATTCTCAAGACCTCAGCATCCAGGAGGAAATGAGCTAGGCACATTATTTTCTGAGAGCAAGAGATGAAATCAAGGAGGATTAACAGTCAAATGATAGGATATTCCTTGCCCCAACCCAGGACTTCTCATATTGACTTCATTCAACCAATAAAGGTGTTACACTACCTTGAAGGCCCATCTAGTCCTTGGAGTTTTCTTAACACATAAAATTATAAAACAGTGAATATAATGAGCTATAATAAAAAATGTGAATTCCAGGAAAGATTTTTGCCCTCATGTAGAGAATCATGCCCCATTTCTAGAAAGCCAAATTTCTGGAAAGCCAAAAGAGACCTATTTGTGTAAAATGTAAAAGGAAGTTAGCTGCTATGACACTTGTGGTTTTGCCAAGTAAATAGTCTTGTATGAACCTGCTGGTTAAACTTTTGTGTATTTGGGCTTTCGTAAATAGTGACCTGTGCTTAGGGAGGTCACCCAGGCTGCTAGGGGTTCTTAACAGAATCTAAATGTTGGCCTGAGTATGCATATTCAGGGAAATGGCTCTAGTCCCTTGCCATGTCAGGATGATAGAATCCAGGAATTCGCAACTGACCTCCACAGAGCCAAAGACCAAGAGCCCAATTTTGGCCTGTGCTCCACCACTGAAATTCAGCTTCCATATTAACATTCTAGACTGCTACTTCCACTTTCTGTTTTCTTAGCAATGAAACCCACAAAGCTTCTATTTCTGAACCTCTGCCCAGTTTGGGAAGCTAAGCCATCAAACTGAACTTTATCTTGTGAGGGTTAACAAGTTTGAATCCAAGTGCAGCAGTCCTATACACCTATCAAGATTTATTATCTATTTATGTCCACGTTTGCACGAACAGAGGTTTAACAGCCTCTGTTTCACCAGAAACCATGCGGACTCAGATACTGTGGTTTTGACAATGTTGATATTGAAAAGAAATATGTTATTTCTCCAGTGTTGCTCTGGAATGAAGGGACCACATGTGAATGTGTTTCTTATAAGTTTACAGGTTGCTAAGTGTGACGAGCAGGTCTCATACTTCTCCCTCATTGAAAAAAGAGGAAGCAATCCCAATATCATACCAGGTCAGTAGCAGAGGGCAACCAGCTCAGTCCACAGCACCTTGTAGCATGGCATATTGCCCCTCACATGGTAAGTGCAAAGGAGGACGTGTCCTAGAATATGTGCGTTGTACAACAGCCATGCTCACTGTTCCAGGTAGAGCAGGAGCACAGAGTTTGGCTTCCTGCCATACCTACAACCTTTACCTTAGGGGAGCACTCAAGAATCTCACAAGGGTTTATTAGCCATTCGACCCAGAAGCACCATTCAGTATCCTATAGATTACTGTAGATCATTCTGTCTGAAGCAACCCCAGCATGATGGATTGGTACCCAACACCCACTCTACCTTCCTTCTTACACCCCTACTAGAGTTTCTGTGACCAGAAATCTTAAAACTACATTTCCCAGGACTCTCCAACTAAAATGCCAGATATGATCTAGTCTCAGCCAACCAGATGCAAGCATGCACAATTTGAAGTGGGGAAGGAACAGTTCTGTTGACTCTCCCTACTGTTGAGCTTGGACTTGGAGCCATTTAGCTTTTCTGAAGCATGCTAATGTCTCAGAAGCATTTATTTTTAGGGTGTGGATCACAGCAGATGTGACCTGGTTCTAGAGCTAGTAGAAGCAGTGCTGGCCTCCTGCTCACAGTGGCCTTTGGGTTGCAGAAGTCAGTGGTTTCTTTTCCCTAGAAATCCCTCCCCTGGTGTGAATTCTGCACTCTACATTTGGGGCTCCTTCTTGAAAGGTCAACCTCAAGTCTGTTTCTTTGTCTTTCTCAACAACTCTATAAGCCATGTGATATTTGGGATGGGGTGGGGAGTAAATAAATAAAACTCTACTTGCTTAAACAGTGTGAGTGATTCTGTTCTCTGTGAATAAAATTTAAGTGATATGTGAGAGAGAAGGCCCAGACTAGAGTAACCTACATTTCCTGTGTGCTAACTATGAGTTGGGAATTTAAACTGTTAATCTTCAAAAGACTCTCACTTAATCTTTGACAAAAAGTCAAAGAGGTGAGCAACTTCCCTAGGTCCCAAAGCAGCAAGCAGCAAGTACAGGAGGAAAGGAGATGTACTTTCATGTCCAATCTGGTCTCGGGGGCATCATTAAATGCTCCAAAGTGATTTGGAACTGGGTATAAATGGTCTGGTCTCATAATCCCAGTTCTGCTGCTCATTCCAGCTGAGGAACATTTTAGCATCTCTGTATTTTGGTTTCTGTTTTTATAAGATGGGAATGAAATAGTTCAAACCCTATAGAATTACTATAAAGATTAATAAAATAAGCTAAAACAGGTAAACATTGATCCATAGTAAATCTGAGAAAACCATCAGCTACCATCTAGGAACTTCACATCCAAAGGAAGGAAATGAACCTCAAGAATGAACATACAGGTATCTACTGACTGTTCCTCTTACGTAAGGCTGATTAACACCTCACTAACACTGACAGACCCAGGTATCACCTACAGATGCAGTGTGACACTAAGAACTATCTAGAGTCTCTGGACTTGGGTGTGACTTCAAGTTCTGTATCTTCCTAGCACAGTGACCTTGGCCCTAAATCTCTTAAAAATCTCAGCCTTTGTTTCTTTATTTGTAGATCTCCACAGGTTGTTACTAAGTTAAATGAGGAAGAAACGCCTAGTACAGCTCTAAGCAAAGCATTCCACTCACCAGGATTTTTTAGGTTGAGGTAGACCAAACTCCATTTAACACATACCAGGCAGAATACAATGCATAAAAATTGGCGAGATGTGAGGTGTCAGGTATAGACAGGAAGTGGTATCTCTCTTCGTCTCCGTTGTCTACCAAGGTTTAAGCATCTGTGCATTTTCTCTCACTAAAGACTAGCTTAGAGTCTCAATCCCCCAAAATAAAGGTTTGATGTTCTCTCCAGCCTAAAGTACTCAACTGCCTTGCTTTGCTAGGGGCTAAAAAGTTTCAGTGTTAAAATTAGGAAAGTCCTGCGCAAACTGGGACATGTTGGTCATTCTATTCTGCCATCAAATTCAAAGACAAAAGATGAATTTGTCCAGCTTAGATGAGAGCTATCCTATACCAACTCTCAGTGGCCAAAAGTACATGTCACACAGGAGCATGTAACTCTTATTCTTATTCAACATGGGAATGAGAGGTCTTCCAAAATAATGATAGATGGAGATCCAAGGCAGAGAATCCTACAAACATCCATCTTGACCCTCAGACAGACTCAGTGAAGGGTCCTACATTTCTTTAACATGTATTCCAACCACTTTATGTGTGTACCTCTCTACAACAATGGTAAGGAACTCAGTGGAATCTGAACCAGGAAAAGTGCAATAGATTTCCATGTGAAGTTTGAGTCACAAAGTCGGGGCATAAAGTACAAACTATATAGTACAAAAAATGCCTACTTATCTATAAGCCTTATAACCACACTCAGCACTAGGAGATGCTCTATGAAAAGAAGTAAGCAAAGGTTGGTAATGTAGCTCAGCTCAGTGGTACAGCACTTGCCTAGAATGCATGAGGACCTGTGTTTGTTCCCTAGTTGGGGGGTGCGAGGATCTGGAGCAAGCTGAGGAATAGATTCTCACCCACCACTGCAAAGAGGCTTCAGGAAAAGGGGTAAACTGTCCCACAAAAATGAAATAGCTTTCCCCCTTACCCAGAAGTTGCACACATGGTATTTTTAGATGCTGGAAGGTTATGAAATGTACTTAAAAGATTAAGCCTCTTAGACCTCAGAGGGCCAAACAGAAGAGCTAAACAGCTCTCGAACTTCAGAAATAAAAATCAGTTACATGGATGAAATGAAGCATTTATCCTCCACAAAACAAAGATTTCTTTTTTCTTTCATAAAGAATATCCAATAGTGAGTTTGTAGTATTCACCAGAACAAGTCACCACAGCCAATAACTATGCAAACAATGGTGACAGCACAAGCCCACTTTGCCTGGCTGAAGGGGTCCTGTCTAGGCAGAGCCCCAGACAGCAGCACACACAGCAGATAGGCAGGACAACAAAGGGGTGCTTACACAGTGGAATGCAGATTTGAACAGAAAAGCACACCAGAGACTTTCATTGCTTTCTGCATGGTAGCTAGGAAAGCAGGCAATTCCCCCAAACTATTGGGAATATGGCTGAACCACTGCTTTCAGAGAAAATTTTGAGAGCAATTTACATCTGGGATTGACTTTCGCTCTTCAGCCTCAGTTTACCTGAACAGGTGGGAAAGAGGTGAGCTCCTACCCACCCTTCACTTGGATCTGGTGGCCTTCTCTGAAATCTAATCCCCTGAAACCAGTGCTCTCACAGCCATCCCTAATGAAGTCCGAGTCTTCTGCACCAGTGTGGCTTTCTCGGGGACCTCGTTGGCCCTCTCACAATGTCCTGACCACCACCCTTTCGAGCTCAGGTAAATGAGTCCGTTCTACTCTTCATCTCTGCCTGCTTCTGTGATAAATAGCACATACAGTTATTCCTCCACTCTTCCTCCCTATGCCCAACCCCACTCTTACATTGAGAGCAGCTCTGTGCTGTGTGTAGTTGACATCCCTGCCTTCTCAGACCCTTGATCCATCTTCTCCACCAACCTTGTTCTCCTCAGCCTTCACCTCTGTAATCACAGCTTCAGACCACTTCCTCACTTCCTTCCAACTTGCTTCTCTTGTGAGGACCAATACTCTAGCCATTGTCCTCCCTCCTGCCTCTCCCCCCTTTTCCCTCTACTTTCCTCCATTTCAACTGAGGTTGGATTGTTGATTCAAACTTTTTCTTACCAACATTCTAAATTCCTTGCCTATTATTCTCCCATGGCTGTCACGGGGGGGAAATTAAAAGCCAAATCTGTTCAGTGCCCCATCTTCTTCACCATATGCAACCAAACTGCTTGGTATTGTTCGAGTGACTGTCACCTCCAGATGGATTAGTGTAGTCATATAGTCACCTTTACCATAATCACCAGGGCCTCTCATTCTGCCTGATAACCGCGTCTCCTTGATGAACTCAATCTCCCACTGTCCAAAACAATTGTTTCTCATTTTCATTTGGCTCAAAGATTCCCAACTACACTTCATTCTCAGCCAGTGACAGAGAAGAAAGAAGAAGAAGGAGGAGGAAGAGGAGAAGGAGAAGTAGAAGAGGGAAGGGAGGAGGAGGAGGAAGAGGAAGAGGAGGAAAACACTTTTGTTGGAGGGGACTCTCTTCTATGTCCACCAAAGCCCAAGAGCTGCCTGTCCTTCCCATCTTCTCTCTTCTCACAAAGAGGTGGCCTCAACCTCCTATCCAAGATGAATCTTGTCCCCCAAGTTCTAGATTCCACCCCCTCCATGTAGAAGCCCCTTCTATCAGCTCATTCCCCAGTACCTGTGTCCCCACCCTGCATCCTCAGTCTCCCTTTCTCTAATGACTCCTTTCTATCAGCATTTAGGCTTCTAAAGTCACTTACATCTTAAACAAGGCCTTCCTTCGATCCTTGCTGCTTTCAGTCTCCACCATAGTTTTAGCCTCTCCTTGTGTTCAGACTTACATGGGAACACATGCTTCCCAGTTGTCATCTTTAGACAATCTGAACCAAATCATCTAGGGAGTTTTTAAAAATATGTAGCAAAAGAGAAAGAAGCCACATCCTTAATACTACATATTGCACATAGTGTTAGATGAAATTTCTAGAAAAGGAAACACTATCAAAACATCAGTGGCTGAAAAAAAAAAACTCAGTGGCTTCCTAGGGCTGCGGGTGAACAGTGCTAACTAACAGTGGACACAAGGAAACTTTCTGGGGTACTGGAAATGTCATAGACCTGGACTGCAGAGATGGCTAAACCTAAAACTATAGAGGTGTTCCACAGCCATATAAATTTGCAAGCACTTGTCAAACTGTATATTTAAAATGGGTGAATTCTATGATACATAAATTATAACTCAGTATAGTAATCTGTATGTACATAAATGTTTTAAGTCAGAAAACAGAAAGAAAAGGAATTTCCAGTGCTTAGACTCAAGAGGGTCAGACAGGGACATGAGCAAGGAATTGACAGGAAACAAGTTGAGTGCTGGATTTCCAGGATAGGAGAAAGGGAGCTGGAGGGTAAGCTAACTTAGACAATCACAGGTTCCCCAAAAGGAGTCCGCAGCCCTACACACACATGCAGGCTCCTTAAGAATTGAGTGTTAAACCTGGGTGGGATCCCAAGAATGTGGCCAAACTCCAGTTGCATTTTGTCTGGTAGTCAGAGCCCCAGCCCATCTGAAAGGGCTCCCTGCCCCTGAGAGGTGTGGAACAGCAGATACACCCAGGGTGCCCTGACATGGTATAGAGACCATCTTACCTGAGGGGGACCCATCCCATCCTGGGAGGTCTCAAAAGAGAATGAGAAAAAACCAGCAGCAACCTTCATGGCCCAGGGCAGGCAGTGCACAGTTCTGCAGACGTCTACATGAAAAGGAGACTGACTGACTATTAAGGACTCGTTCTTGCAATCTCATAACCTTGGCACCTGGAAAAGAGGAAAGTTTCCTTAATGATGAAGCTTTGATTCCAGAGTTCAGCACAGGCATTAAGCCGAGAATTTACTAAATAAAGAATTCATCATTTTGGATACTTGAGTTGAGGAACCACTACAGAGTTCTGGGGTGACACCCCAGGGTAGGCATAGGGCAAGGAGACCCAAATGACACGACAGTGGCCTGGCTCTTTCTTCCAAGTGACTCAAAGCCGGGAACTTTATTTTTCCTAGGTTAGCAATGACAAACTGCATAAAAGCCTTAAAATGACAGGGAGGGCCAATGGGTTTTTCCTTGTCTTACCAAGTCAGGCGATGTACTAATTGGGTGTCAGAGTAACAGATGGCTGGGAGTGCCAGGATTGAGCATGAGAGAGTGGAGCAGGGCAGTGTGGGAGGAAATGGCCTCTCAGTCCTGCCTGGCCTCGGCCACAGTGGCGGGGGGCTTAGCTGACACTCGGGGCACACAACAAGGAAGGAGAGACAACCCCCTAACCCACAGCCAGTCTGAAAACAGAGCAACATGCAGGGCATAGGCAAAAGACCTCTGTCACAAATGCAAGAGCTTTAACCCAACCATTGCCATCCTCAAAACCCTGAGCAGATTAAAAGGCAAGTCGCTCACTGTAGCAGGGAGCAAAGGCAGGAGAATTGGGTCTGGACACACATCAGTCACAGAACTGGGCAAGTTATTCCTCCTCCTCCCAGCCTCATTTCTTTCTAAAAGGCTGCTGGCTGGGGAAGGCAGGGAGACAGCAGCAAGGATCAATGTGGTCCCTTAAAACTGAAGCTCTGATTCTATTTCAGATACTTTAACCTGGCCATCGTACTCCTGTGGGAAGGAAAAAAAAGGCTCATAGTACATCCTGTCTCCCGCATCCTAGGTTTATGCAGTGCTCCCAGCTCCCATCACATACTCAGCAAACCAAGAGTTGGGATTCCTTTTTGTTTTTCCTACTCTTCCTTGTCAAACAATTATGCCACCAGAACAAACACTAAATATATTTTTCTCAGAGATTGCACAGATCCAAAAATCTACTGTATTTCTTTCTTCTGAGAAAAAGACTGTGGAGGCAAGAAAGAACTCCTGGAAATGGACATTTAACCAAAATGATACAAAATCCAATTGTGTGGTCCCAGATCATAGAAACATTCCCCACCCTCCTACCCCCAGAAAATAATTTGCTTTTTCTCTTAGGGGACAGAATCACAAGGCAACACACATTACACCTGGGTCCTTGGCCAGTCATTAGCAGTAGGAGCAAAGCGTGCTGCTCCATCTTACTCCCCCTGTGACCTGAAAAGTCAATGAGGAGTCAGCAGTTGAGTTCCAAGTCTTCTCTGGCAAGAAGTATTAGCGGGGCTTATCACTAGGGAGCCGGGCCCTGAACACAAAACTCCAACACGGGAGGAGGACACACTTCCGGGCGCTTCTTTTGCTTCCTTCTCTCAGTCTTAAACTCCTTTTTTTTTTTTTTCCTTTCCTTTTCTTTTCTTTTTTCAAAGAAATGTTTGCTATTCTAGTTGGATTGTTCGCTCCAACTACGGTTTGGAAATTTTTTCTAACTCTCAGAAAGCAACTGTAACAGAAATTCACACCACCTGGGAGCTCCTCTGCTGAGGAGACCAGGTCATCATAGCTCCAGGCCAATCACCTCAGCCGGCGGAAGGTGATCTACCAATGGTCTAACAGCCATTTCTATTAGCGTGAGGGCTAATTTCTTTAGAAGGACGTTTAAGGTCGCTAAGACTCAGACTCTGAGGTTAATTGGTCTGTTTGCCGCTGTTGGTCAGAGCTGTCTTTCAAGACCATCTTCAAAGACTTGCTCTGACACTGGCTCCAGCGTGGTCTGAAATGCCTCAAGATGTCTTTATCAATGCCAAAAACGCAGTGAGTGAAAGGGCTTTTTATTTAATTATTTCTGAAAACCAAAAAGGGGCAATCCATGTAGACAGATAATGAGAATTGACACGGCGAAATTAAAACGCATGTTCAAGCGAAGAAAGCCAGAAGAGCTCGACTCCCAAGGAGAAAAGCGAGTGGGAGAGCCCCGACTTGCCCCCGCCCTCTGCATCGTACTTGCTGACGGATGCTTCATTTTCTTTCTCTTGGAATGGTTTCCACCTTCAAACTGGGCCTGATTGGGTTGCACAAGTTGCTTAGCAACCCATAGGCCCACAAAGATTCGGTTTTTGAATGTCAACATCTGCGCGGCATTCAAAGTATAATTTTTAATTCAAACCCTTATGTCTGGAGACAGGGAAGAAAACGTATCTTTAAAAAATAAAACGAAGCCCAACAATGAATGTACCTGTACTGTATCCCTAAAATGTACCAATAAACTCAATTAAAGCTGAAAATAAATAAATAAATAATAAATAAACAAAAATAAAAAATAAAACAAAGTTGTGTTTACTTAGACAATTCCTCCACCCACTGCCCCCTCAAGCAGCTCACGGGCTATGCTGCTGCTTTCCACAGCTTCGCGTCTCTGCCTCTATTTCTCATTTCCTTCTTAGGCAGACAGGACGAAAAGGGGGGAACAAAGGGAGACATTTCTTCGGGTATCCAGGAAAGAAAGTAAAAAGGAAATGCATTTTATGTTAAATGTAATTAGGACCTCTTTAGAGTAGAAAAGCTCTATTGAAAACTCCATTTTATTGAAAATTATGGTTATTATGGGTCTGAATTGCTGCCAAGTCAGATAGGAATCAGGACAAGTATGTTGACAACCTTCCTGTGTTGGGTCTCCACTAAAAGATTATTTGCTACATTAGGAGAACCCAAAGCTACTTCCTCCCCATGAAATAACTGGACCCACAACCCCAAAATGAAATCAGGAAAAAAACCAACAAGCAGAGAAACTCAGATGCGGGACGCCAAGTAACTTTCTGCTCTCTAAATAGAGCTCACTTTTTGAGGCCCTAGGTCTCCATTGTACCTCACCCATCTCTGCCCTAGTGTTGTTTCAGGCTTGGCAAGCGCTGGAGTTTGCAACTTTCAGTTCTCCTCGCTGTTTGAACGCCCAGGTATCAACATATTTGCATGTTGTTTGGGTAAAAATGCAACAGAAACCCCCCCGCAGGGACATCAGATTCCCTTAAGGCCAACTCCAGAACAACACCTTTCTTTTTAAAAACTCCAAATGGCACTGAAAACTGATGCTATCATTCAACTGGCCTCTGCTGGAGTGAATACATTAGCCTTTGCACCTTCCAATCTGGGGAGGTCCAATTACCTACTGGAAAGCAGAGGAAACCCTAAATCATTTGATGCAAGGAAACGAGCCAGGAGAATTTGAGCAAGGAGGAGAACTGAGGACCTCCAGCTAGGGTAGGTCCCTTTGGCTTTAATCAGAAGAAACTTCTGTTGACAAAAAAAAAAAAAAAGCTGGAGGCTCCAATAAAACAAAAACACATACACATTTTGGTTACCTTACCTTTTAACATAACACCCCAACCTGTTGTGAGGTTTTTGGCCATTCTGTTTTTTGCCTAGAGCAGAGATCTGATTACTGTTATCTCCACTTGCATAACTAGAAATGTTATCATTACTTCTCCACTGATATGGCTCTGTTTTACAAACACAATGGAAGACTGTGTGTACACTTGCCCGTTCTCCAAAAAGGGTTGCTTTAGAAGAAAAAAGAGAGAGAAGAAAAGGGGGAGGAGGGACTCGAAACCAAGGGGGCAAGCCTGTTGAATGAGCCTTTCAGAAAGAATTATGCCATCGGTTTTGTGTGTGTGCTGTTTAAAAACACTGCCGCCAAAGCTAAGCATTGAAAAGTATGCAATGGGCATCATGTCAGAAACACAATGACTTATTTTGCTGGTTCATTTTCAAACGAGAGCTTTCTTCTTTTCCCCTGAAATACATTTGGAGCCTGAATCTTCAAACTGTGAGCAACAGAAGTTATGCAGAGAGCAGGGTCTGATTCAAGATAAACAAGGATTTGATTATAACTATGACAGTGGCCTCTGAAGAGCCATTTCTGTGCACCCAGACTGCAGCCCATTTCTCTATCCAATAACACATAGAGCTGGAACCAGGGCCCCTCTGGCCAGCCACCCTCCTCAGTCCCACCCGCAGGGGTCAAGGAGGATCAGGTCAGCGAGCCCCTCGGACAGTACCAGCTGATCTTCTCCCTAAGGGGACCAGCGCCATACCACAGTGACCAGCAAGTCTCCCTTCCTTCTGGCCCTCTGGCCATACAACCTGTATTTGGTTACACTGGGACACAGACAGCACAGTGATGCAGATCAAGTGTTTCTTCAGCCCTTTTTTGTTTGGGCTCCTTAGAGAGTCTTGTACTTGATGTGTTTTGTTTTGTTTTGTTGTTTTGTTTTGTTAAACATTTTTTAATTGAGATTAGAAAAAATAAAAAATTGAATAGAGGCCTTATTCACATGCCATCAAATTTCACTCTTTTAAAGTGTTCAACTAGGTGATTTTTTTAACATATGGTACTTGCGAAAGTGTGCAGTGATCACCACAAATTCCAAAGCGTCTCACTGTCCCCAAGGAAACACCACCTATGCATCCCTGAATTCTGCTGTCCAAAGAGGATCCCAAAGTGTTTAAACCTCAAGCACCATAAAAATTAAATCCACCCCAGGATTCAGGAAATTTCTATAATGCAGCACCATGCCAACCCTTCCAAAGATCACTGAGCAGCCAGGTGGACTCCAGAACCAAGTGCAAGAGGGAAAAAGGCAGAGATCTCTGAAATGGATCTCTCAACCTTCTTGGAGTTTTGCCAGCCCTTTCCCCAATCACGGTGGGCAACTGAATCCCCAGCTAGGACTTTCTTCCTTCCCTGGATCACTCCCCTATCCTAAGAGCCTTGGGGCAGGCAGCCTATTTCTTCATCTATTTCTCCTTATAAACTAGAAAGGCAAGCATTTGGCTCTTTTTAGAGATCTCTGAAATGGATCTCTCAACCTTCTTGGAGTTTTGCCAGCCCTTTCCCCAATCACGGTGGGCAACTGAATCCCCAGCTAGGACTTTCTTCCTTCCCTGGATCACTCCCCTATCCTAAGAGCCTTGGGGCAGGCAGCCTATTTCTTCATCTATTTCTCCTTATAAACTAGAAAGGCAAGCATTTGGCTCTTTTTCTTCTCTCTCTCTCTCTCTCTCTCTCTCTCTCTCTCTCTCTCTCTCTCTCTCTCTCTCTCTCTTTCAGTCCTTTGGTACCAGGGATCAAACTCTTGCCCCTTGTGGGGCAGGCGGCAGAACCACTGAGCCAAATCCCAGGCTTGGCTCTTTTGTTCATTGAATTGTGTCATCCCTTCCCTGAGGCTGTGAAGAGAAAGAGGTAGCTGCCTCATTAAAGGTCACAGAACAATGGAAAGTAATGGTTAATTCTCCCAGTCACTCCCAGTCGCTCCCTAAACACACAGGGAACCACACAGCTCTGGAGGGACACTACTCAGAGGTCCCCAGACGGAGCTATCAAGGTGGATGCCAAGGGCCTTTGTAGCGGGGACTCCCTTAATCTGAAAGGAAATAAGCAAATGATTTTGGTAGCTTTTTTTAAAGTTGTTTTTTCAAAAGGACCCAAGATTCCTGTACCGTTGGTACTGTAAACTGATGGATGAGGGAGTAAAGGAGGCCAGCACTTTCTAGTTACTTCTGTGTCAGAGAAGGTAGGCAGGCCTGAGTTGGAACCATCAGGAAGGGTCAGAGAAGGGTGCTGACTAAGGCGAAGACAGTGACGGTGGCAGCCACTCCCCTGAGCCTTCTACTTGGCAGAAACAGTCCTGTGCTGAGCAGTTGGCATACAGGATGCTGTTTATTTCTTGTGGCCATCCTGAGAAGTACTGTTGTTAGTCCCAGTTAATGGTTGAAGAAAAATCCTATTAAAGAGAATAGAAGTTTTCATTGGTTGCCATACAAGTAGGGATTGAGAGAGCAGACTTTTTACCCTGTCTGTTTACCTCTTGGGCTCTTGCACTTAGCCACTGTTCTATGCTTCTTCAAGCATTTCAAACCCAACGTGGGCCACTCTCCGATTCTGGAGGCCAGACACAGCCTCTCCTACCTGGACCAAAAGTGAAGTGGGTTTAAGCTTCCCTCGGGTCAGGACTGAATTTATGTTGCTTTGCTTACTGAGGGAAATCGAGGCTGTGTGACCTCAAAACCAACTTCTTCAGTTTTCTAGGGGAAAAAAGCGTCCTTCCCTACTTCACATTGTAGAACCAGATAGTGCCATGTGCTTCAAAGGTTAAATAATGCACTGAAATCACAAAGATTCAAAAACAAATGAAGATTATTTATAATATTGGAATGAGGAAGGCTGTTGTAAATAGCTACTTCACTCTAAAGTCTTCAATAATTGAAACACTTTACCTGAGTTTTTTTCCTGTAAAGAAAACCAACACTATTTATAAATCTAAAGAGTAAGTGAAAAACATACTAGAGGTTCATTTCTCATTTGCTCCAAAATTGTCTCCTATAAAACAAAGACCAATAATCCAACAGAAAGTATAGATTAAGGCTACAAAAAAGTTCATAGCAAGGAAATGATAAAAGTCTCTTAAAATATGTGGAAAGTCAAATGGCTAAAAGGGATTGGGAAGGGGAGGGGAAAGGAAATAAGGGAAAAGAAAAATATGAAAAAAAGAAAAAATGGAAACAAAGTCGTTGTAATTAGGGAAGGGTAAAGGGGGTGAAGGGAGAGCAGGTGAATGGGGAAAAAATAAGAACCAAGATATGTCATGTAAAGGTACAAGATCCCAATGATAAATGTAACTGTATTGTTTGCTTTCAATGTACCAATACACTTAACAGGGGGAAAAAATTACATGGAAAATGTACGACCTTGTTCATAATTTTTACAAATCCAAATTAAAACTACTCATCTAGTTGTCAAAGATCCAAAAGGATCAGCAAGATGGTGGGGAAAGGTTCCTCAGCAGTGCTGTGGGGCAGCACACACTCAGCCTCCAACTAGAGCAGCTGGGAGACCCACGTTTGATCCCCGCCTCCACTGTCAGAGATGCAGCCTACACACATATGCTCAGAAAGGAGAGAGTGCTTATACACAGGGGTCGTCCTTGTCTCGTTGGTCTTAGCAGTAAAAGGTTGGAAGTAACCCAAATTGTACAGATGAACGGAAAACTGGTTAAATAAACTATGGAACAAAATGTTATGCAGAGATTTTTTTTAACTATGACGCACGGGCAAAAGAATGAAGTTGGATCCTTTACTCACACTATATACAAAAATTATCTCAAAATGGATCAAAGGCTTAAACTGTGTCAAAACAGTGTGTGTGTGTGTGTGTGTGTGTTGCTGGTGGTCAGATTCAGAGCCCAGTCCCTGCTAGGCAACTCAACTGCCACTAAGCTGCACACCCAACCCCTATAGATGTTTCTTTTTTTAAATTTATATATATTTTTTGCTGTTCTGCATCCATATATCTTTATTTTTAAAATTAATTTTATTGGTACACTTTAGGTATACATAATGATCACATTCATCGTAGGGAATTTGTACCTGTACATGATATATCTCAATTCTTTTTTAGCCCCAACCCCCTCCCCTCCCTTCTTTATTTACAAAAGTTGTTTTCCTTTTTTCTTCTTTTCTCTTTTTTCCATCCCTTCTTTTCCCACTCCCACCTTCTTGTTCCCATTCCTGTTTGAAAATTTTCTTCCCATTTCCCAATATCGATTATACATTTTGGTCCTTATTTTCTCTGTCATTTTCACACAGCAGAGAAACTATGTGAACATATGTCTCTGATTTATTTCACTTAAGAAGTTTCAAGGTGCATTAATTCACCTAGAAACATCTCAAGTTTATCCTTCTTTATGGAAGAATAGTACTCCATTGTATAAAAAAACTACATCCTTATTCATTCATCCATTGAGGGGCAGTTGGACTGTTTCCAAGATTTAGCTATTACAAATTGTGTGCTATAAGCATGGGTGCAAATATATCACTGTAATAGCATGCCTTTAGTTTTTTGGAAAGATACCAAGCAGAGGAATAGCTGGACCAAATGGAATCTCTAGCTTTAGTTTTTTGATGAACCTCCACACTGATTTGCACACTGATTTTCACCAATCTATACTCCCACCAACATTGGAGAAGGATTCCTTTTCCTCCACTGCCTCACCAGCGTTTCCCTACATGTCTTTTAAAAGAAAATATAGAAGTGAATTTTCATGACCTTCACTAGGTCATGGACTCTAGATAGGGCTCCAAAGGGCCAGGAATGTAGTTCAGTGGTGCAGAATCTGCCTGGCAAGCATGAGTCAGAGTTTGATTCCTGGTACCAAAGCGGGGGGGGGGGAACTAAAAGTAAAAACAAGAAAAGAAAAAATAAATAAATTTTACTGCATCTAAATTCAAACCCTTTTGTGCATCAAAGGATATTATCAAGAAAATGAAAAGAGCCAAGCATGGTGGCACACGCCTGTAATCCCAGCACTTGGGAGGCAGAGGCAGGAGGATTGCCTGGAGTTTAAGGCCAGCCTGGGCTATACAGAGAGTCCCTGAACAACATAGTGAGACCCTGTCTAAAAAAATATAAGTGGCAAGATAATCCATATAAAGCGAGAAAACATTTGTCAAGCCTGTATATCTGGTAAGTGTTTAGTATGCAGAGGATACAGAAAACTCTTAGAACTCAACAACCACAATGGGGGGAAAAAAGATCCAATCTAAAAATGGGCAAATACCATGAGCACATATTTCTCTAAAGAAGAGATACAGCCAACACCATTGGTCACTAGAGAAATGCAAATGGAGACCAGCGGACAGTGACTGTTGAAGAGATGCCAGGGTGTCAAAGGTGTTCTGCAGTCAGACAGTAGTGGTGTGAGTGTACTGGAATTTTACACTTTAGTTAAGGTGGTGAATTTTATGTTATATAAATTTTACTTCACTAAGAAGAAAGTTCTTTATGTAGCAATAGGGATACTCCTCAAGATATTCTCAAGCAATACACACACACACACACACACACACACACACACACACACATTTTCAAAGCAAGCATCCAACTTCAGAACAGAAGGTCTACATGCTATCATTTATGGGATTTTTCATGCAAGTCTTAATATGGTTTAGCACCTTGGGGGGAAAAGCTGTGTGAGAGTCCCACACCTGAGCCATATCTAAATCAGGGAGGAACACACCTTCCTCCAGGGGAAGGGACACAGGCATTGGTGACACAAGGTGCCGGATCAGGCAGGCAGTCTGGTTCACTAGTCTTATGCTAAGCCACAAGCAGGCAGCTTCTCCCTGAGGCTCACATCCTCCAGCACAGCCACCTCTTTTGGACTTAGCTATAGTCAGTTGAGCAGGGGATCTAGGAAAGCCGATCAGTGTGGAGTCAGTTGTGCACATTTTCCTTGCAACCAAAGCTCAGTCCCCCAATCTGGTTGACTGCACTCACTTCCATTCAGCGGGTTTGCAAATTCAATTCTGTTACAGACTATATTTTTGTGCCTGTCTCCAATTCATACGTCAAAACTCTAAATTCAAATGGATCAGGAAGTGAGACTTTGGAAAACTAATTAGGTTCAGAAGAGTTCTCAAGAGTAGAGTCCCTAAAGATTAGAGACTAGAACTTGCCTTCTCTGCAATTGTGATACAACCAGAAGGCAGCTGTCTGGAAACCAAAGCGAGAACCATCACCAGATGCCAAATCTACAGCATCCTGATCCTAATCTAGTTTCCAAACTGTGAGAAATCAATGTCTCCTGTTGAAGTCATCCCATCTATGTTAGTCAGCTTTGTATTGCTATGACAAAATCCCTGAGATAAATAACTTATAAGAAGGAAAATTTTCTTTTGCCTCAAGTTTCAGAGGTTTCAGTCCCTGGTTGGTTGAATCCATCACTTTTGAGCCTGTGGAGATGATCGTGACAGGAGTATATGACTTGGAAAATTGCTCGTTGCATGGTAGCCCAGAGGCAAAAGTGAGACAAGAAGGGGCCAGAATCTCACGATAGCCTTCAAGGACATGCACCCAGTGACTTAACTTCCTTCAACCAGGTCTCACCAATTGAAGATTATACCATCTCCAAAAAGTGCTACAGGCTGGGGACCAAGCCCTTCAACACATGAACCTGTGGGGATACAGAAAAACCCTGGTCCCATCTGTGATATCTTGTGACAGCATTCCGAACGAAGAACAGAGAGAATAATGAACCACATTCCCACCTGCCCAGCAGAGGTGAGCAGTCAGCTGGCACTGGCAGCCCCATCCTGCCCTTGACTCCTGAGCATCCCTCCTCCCCAGCTGTGGGCGATCTCACCATGCCAAGTGCTATTTCAGCATTTTAAAAAACAGCGTGTTCATATTGCCTGACCCAGGAATGCAAAGGCAACTGCTTCACCTGTGCTCAATTGAAAGAAAAACAAAATGCAACTCACACTGTGAACAGTTCCAACACCAAAGGAAAAGCTGGTTGAAAAGAACTTTTTGAGAGACAGCACAGTACTATATTTTATGGACAATTTCAGGGATTTTTCAAGGGTAATTTTGACCATATGTGATCTTAACATTTGAATTGTGACTCCACTGTAATAAGAGGAGGACGCAGTCAGCCCCTCTGCTCATAAAAAACAGTATCGCTGCTACCCAACTTTTTCCCCAAATGTCCTGCATCCTCCTCTCCACAAGTCTAAACTGATCACACTCGTTACACGGGAACACAGGGAAGAGTCTGCACGTGTTCCAAGGGTGATCTGAGTGCCAATGTCACCCAAACCCATGGCATCTACAGGAGGTGGGAAATCTTCTCTTCATTTACAGGTAGAGGGGAAAGCAAGGCTCTGCCAGTCATTATCATCAGTCGAGTGTCAGAGCCAATAGTGACCACACCTGAGATGCAAAGCCCACGCCTTCACCATTCTACCTTCCAGTTCTGGCCAAATTGCAACGATTACCTCAGCTCACCTGCTTCCCCACCATCACCCTGTGCTAATTTTATTTCTTCAATTTATATCCAAGTTAGCCCCTCCCACCAGGCAGCTTCCGTGCCTGCAAAGCCACACTGGGGAGACCATCTCCAGATGACTCCTACCCAGACGTGTGCTGCTTTCCGCTGGAACACACACACCCCGACCAATCCCCCGGTGCCTGAAACTGCCCCTGCGGTGCAGACCACCTCCTGCAGGGGCTCCTTCCCTCTTCCACTGCCATTTCTAGCTTCTTTCGCACCCCCTGGTCGCCCAGATACTGCTTGCTTCCAGGACTACCTGCAGCTCTTATTATTTTCCTGCCACTGATTGCACGCTGGGGTTTCTAACAACCCAGCCCAACTCCCAGGCTTTCATTTCTTTCTCCGTCCTTGGAATCTGAAGCATCTCCCAATTTACTACCATCTGCTACCTTAATTAATAGGCTGTTTACCTCCCCTGTAAGACCTCGCAGATTCTCTTGGGCTCCATCCCTAACACTGTGCAGGTTGTGGGCTCTCATTAGCCTTGGTTTATAACCCAGCTTTCAATCTATTTGACAGCTCCCATCTCCAAGCCAATTTGAATTATATTTTTCTCATAGGATTTCTTAAGACACAAACACACTTTATTCAAGCCTGGAACAAATTACATCTACAACATTCCCTCTGTCCACTCCTTTTATAATCTGAAGGGAACAAAAAAAAAAAAAAAGGAAGAAGGAAAGAACATTCATCTGGTTTGTTTGATATAAATTCACTGGTTTCTTCTCTGCATCACAGTCTCGGGTGGGCATGAACATCTCCCAGAAGTTCTCCCTTCTACATGGCATGACAGGGTCCCTTCCGCCTTCCCCGCCCGCCAGTCTCTTCAGCAGATTTGCAGCACATTCAGTGCCCCTCTACTCCTATGCATAACAAAAAAAATGAATAAAATGACTGGCTTTATAACAAGAACTGCCAAACCCTTCATAGTTGGAAATGACTGATTACTTGTCTAGAGTAGAAAATCAGCTATTATTAGAGTTTCTGATGTTATGATATAGTCATCATTGCCAACGTCCCTTAAAATGCGATCATTCTTTGTTCTTTCTCCACAGTAGAAAATAAAAAAGAGAGAGACTGCTGGCCATGGTGGTGTATGCCTGTCAGCCTAGAACTTGGGAGGCTGAGATCAAAAGACCTCAAGTTGGAGGTCAGCCTGGACAATTCAGCAAATTCAAGACCAGCCAGGACTACATAGTGAGACCCTGTCTCAAAAAAGCTAAAAGCCAGTTTTTCTTGTAAAAGAAACTCAAGCTATAAATAAAGAGCAAAATAAAAGATAGATAATAGGAAGTAGGGAGCTAGATGTTTCTCAAACAGAGAAGAGATCAAAGGATAGAGGAAGCAGAGAGAGGATTAAAAAGAAGAAATTAATGTATGCTATGTACATATACCAACTCCCCTCCAGGAATGTAAACATTATGTACTGCAAACACATACCAAAAAAAAAAAAAAAAAAAGCCGGGTGTGGTGGGGCTCACCTGTAATCCCAGCACTCAGGGGGCTGAGGCAGGATGAATGCTATGAGTTCGAGACCAGCCCAGGCTACACAGTGAGTTACAGGTCAGTCTCAACTACATAGTGAGACCCCGTCTCAAAAAACAAACAAACAAACAAACAAACAAACAAAAAAACTAAAGGCCAGGTGTGGTGGCACACACCAGTATTTCCAGCATTCTGGGAGGCTGAGGCAGGAATATCACAAGTTCAAGCCCAGCCTGAACGGCATAGCAAAATCCTGTTTCAAAATTTAGAAAAATAAAACTAGAATGGGGCTATAGCTCAGTGCAAAGGCCCTGAGTAGTTCAATTCCAAGTACCAGGGGGGAAAAAACAGGAAAAAGATGGATGACTGCCTCAAAAGCACAAGGACCTGAGTTCGAACCCCTGTACAAAATAAATAAATAAAAAGATGGACAAGAGGGAGGAAGCAGTAAGGACCAGCATTCACCAAGCTTCTTCTTTGAATCAGAGTCTGAGTGTGGGGGTAGCTTCTGAGCTGGATTTCAGTGATGAATTTTAAACCTGTTTCATCTACTCCTAAATATGTTAGTGAAGATGCAGACCTCCAGGCCTCACTCCTAGACACTTTAAACTCAGAGCTTGGGAGTGGGGTTCAGGAATCCGTTTTCCTAAAGTCCCACCAGGTACTTATTTGATTAATAAGTGAATGTGAGAAGCATAGATTTTTTTTCTCAAGATACGATCTTCTTGTGTATTCCAGTTCAACCTGTATTTTAGGCTGACATTGAACTCATTATTTAGTTTATGCTGGTCTTGGCTCATGGCAATCCTCCTGCTTCAGCTTCCCAAGTGCTGGGATTACAAGCGTGCAGAACCACACCTGGCCAGAAGTCTTAGATTTTCAAAGCAGCCCAGAAATATCATCTAGTCTTTCTCATCAGCCATCTGTTAACTGAAGGAACTGAATCTCAGGCAGTTTAGATAGATAATCTTCCCAGTATCCCAGACTAGAAACTCATAAACCTAGCAGGAAAAGTAAGGCATTAAGACTCAGTAGCCCATGCTTTCTCCATGATCCAAAGGGCCACCATTGTAGCAAGACACTTAATTGTTTTATGGTTTTTTGGAAATACCTCAGTGCCTCCTCTTTTTTATAAGAAGAGTATTCGGCCCTATCAAAAGACATAATATTCATTGCAACACTAGTCATAATATAAACAAAGATGTGGAAACAACCCAGTGTCCAAAACAAATTCATGGCTAAACAAAATGTGGTATAGCCATACCGTGGAATATTATTTACCCATAAAAAGGAATACAACTCTTATATTTGCAGCAACATGGATGAACCTTGAAAACATGCTACATGAAATAAGCCAGACACAAAAGCACAAATATTGCCTGGTTCGACTTATTTGAGATATCTTGGATAAGAGAATCCACAGACACGAAAAGTAGAATAGGTGGAGCGGGCTGGGGGTTACTGTTTGAAGGGACACAGCTCCTGTTTAGGATGATGAAAAAGTTCTGGAAATGGATAATAGTGATAGCTATATAACACTGCGAAGGTACTTAACGCCACTGAATTGTATGCTTAAAAATGGCTAAGATAGTAAATTTTGTTATGTACATTTTATCACAGTTTTTAAAAAGCATAGAAAAAATACGGATACAGTGGGAAATGAAACCACATATACGTGTCCCCTGGAACATTCTCTAAGAGCAAGACTATGAAATAAAGCCCTGAGGTTTTCTCCTACTTTCCCCCTCAGTTGAAAAAAAGAGATTTCTAGTTAATTGAAGGTTCTGGATGGTTAAGGCTTTAGAGTGTCTTATTATTAAATCTTCTCTTTCTTTTTTTTTAAATTTATTTTGACAAATTTATTTTCACTATGTAGTTCAGGCTGGCCTTGAACTCACTATGTAGCCCAGGCTGGCATCAAACTCATGACAATCCTCCTGCCTCAGCCTCACGAGTGCTGGGATTACAAGTGCGTGCCACCACACCTGGCTCATCTTTTTTTCTAATGGAAAAGAAAGGGGTGCTGAGTTAGTTACTTTCCTTTCATTGCTGGGACAGAATACCCAACACCCAGAGTTAAAAGGGAAGGGGTTTAATTGGTTACAGTTCATAGAGATTTCAGTCTATCATCAGCTCGCTCTGGGACGGCAAACAAGCATCACAGAGAGAAACAACATAGTGTGTACAAGGCAGCAAACTAACAAGAGAGTTTTACAGCATTACCTTGCCCCTTTCATCTTATTTAGACTTAGAGCAGGCAGCACTCACACCCTTAATCCTAGTGCCCACGAGCCTAGCACTGCATCATGAATCAGTTCCAGCTTCACACTCTAGATCAAGCCTATGACCACAGGAGGCTTTGGAGGGACACCTAGACCCAAACCGTAATAGGTACATTTTGACACACAGACGAGTGACCTTGCATTGTGAGACAGATCTACTCTACTGGGGCATCGGCAGCTGTACAGCAATGCTGCCACTCTCCTGAAGCACAGATGAATGTTCTCGGTGTCCCTTTTGCACCTATAAAAGGGGTGTGCCCAGCCCATGCCTCTCCAGGAGCACTGTGTGCTGGGTGGAGCACATGACCTAAGTTGACCAAATCAGATCCTTCCCTGGATTTCCTCCCCCCCACTCTTTTCTTTTTCTCTCTTCTTTCCTTCCTTTTCCTCTCTTTCTTTCTTCTTTTCTTCCTTTTAACGCTACAGACTCAAAACATCCTCCTTTCTCTTTTTGGACATGCGCTCCAAAGATGCGACTCTAAAGGGGTTGCCAGGATTGATTACCTAAGGTGAAAAAGCTCACAAGAGACACAGGCAGCCAGTATTGCAGCACCTCCTTCCACAATCCTTGAGCTTCCCAGGCCTGGACCCCACCCTTTGGTTCTGGGGTCTCCCCTCCACCTTCCCAATAAGACAGAGGGCCCTGGCAGCTCCTTTTCTTTGAGCAGGGTCTTTGGCATAAGGAATCTTAACAACAATGGCATATGTTTGATTAAAAGATTGCTAAGACTTCTCCTGGTTTAAAAAAAAAATTAAAAACAAACTTAAATTCTCTGATACTGAAATATCATCCCATACCAGTTGGACCAAACAAAAACCGTCACTTGTGAACACTGTCTCATCTAAGACACAAGGTAGCTGGCCAGCCCGGATGACACTCAGACCCTTTATGGCTGCAGAAATTTCTCATTCAAAAACCAGATGAAAGCAGGAGATAGGACAGGGAGATTCCTGAAAGAATTCAAAATAATTAATGTCCGCTTTTAATCTGGTTTGAGAAGTTACTTAAGAGCATTTTCTCCTCCTCTGGGCTTCACTAGATGATTGGTATCTTTAAGGAAAATGTGATGGCGTGCTCCAGATCAAAGATACTAAAACAAGAGGCCTATAAAAGAAGGTTCCAGTGCACAAAAGTTATAGTGTGTGTGTGTGTGTGTGTGTGTGTGTGTGTGTCTGCGATGAAGGATGCAATCTGTTCAGTCTGAGGAAGAAAGGAAACAGGAATCTCCCATGCAGCCTGGCATCAAGCTCCAAGCACAAGCTGGAGGAGAAACGCCCCAAAGATCCTATAGCTGCAAGTTTTTTGACTGCAGTGGACAACGAGCAAGGAGCATCCATCCCATGGTGGGAAAGGAGCCAGCTCATTTAACATCACAGTGAAGGCAAACGCCACTAATCCCAGCCGGAAGTAATCTACAGATCTCCCCTGAGCCAGGAAAAGTGCAAGACCTAAGGAGGGACCTAGGAGAGGTGCATGCCTTAAAGAAACTGCAGCTTGGATTAGAAACACTTTGTGTCCCCTTTTAATAGTTAACCTGACCGGAACTCAAGAATCTAAGATATTAAGGAGTCTATTGTGCACCTGGAGAAATTTTGCAAACCTGAGCAGCTTAGGATCTTGGTCAGCAGTCATCTTGGCAACACGGTACGACTGTGCTCTCTCCAGCTCCCTGATGCTCAAGATCAACATTTAGCTTATCTCTGGCCGGAGACTAAGGTTATGGGTTTTTTTTTTTTTTTTATGATTTTAAAACATAGCTGGAGCAAGTCTGCATCTTATCTGTGAGCAGAAGTGGTATCGTTTGCCAGCGCAAATATTCTAGAAAGAGTTTCCCTCTCACTCAGCCCTGGCAGCTGCTTCTCACAGCCGGACCAGGCTCCTGCTGAGATAAAAACACAACTCATTTAGGTCAATGATTAAATTGAAAGTTATAATATTACCAATTAGGCTTAGCAAAGAGAGAAAGAAAGGAAACAAATTGTTTGAGAGGGTCACTACCGTGCCTGTTCTCTCGTCCAGCACACAGCCACTCCCACCGGGATGGTGGAAAGTCTTGCAAAAGCACTGGGGCAGACCTCCCCCAAGCCCTGTCACTGAGGTCTCCAATCTCAGTCTCGGAACAACTACTTATTGTCTGCTGAGCGCATTTTTATTTGAGAGTTTGTGTGCTCAGTGGGCTGTGGGAGGAACGTCCCAGCATCAAATACATTTCTGGAGCCTGGGAGCCCCGAAGGAGGCAGGGAGAAAGATGTACAGAGGGTGGAGAAATCCAGGAAACAGCCACATGGAGAACTGCTCACAATGTGGGTAACTCAGGTGTGGTGAAGCCAGGTAACACCTCATTTAGCTACCAAAGTAAGGCATGTTATACTGCAGGGCCAGTACTAGGGCACACAGACTAAGGAGAAAGGTGCCCTGAGCACTGTGCAATCCTGAGAGCCCCCTTAGAGCCAGACGCCCCAGGAGCCTCTCTCGTTTGTGCTCTCGCAGGTGCCAGCCCTGTGGTCCAAATCCCCAAGGCTAGCTGGCTAAGTTTAAATATGACCGAGGAAGAGGAAACATTCCAGTGAGCCAAAGTTTTTCTGCTGGCACCAGCCACTGACTGACAGTTGCCATGTTTTCTGACCATGACTCTATCACCAGACACCTTCCTGTTGAATTCTTAGCCACTGGAAGCCCCAGGTAGACTGGGGAGAAGAGCTCGAGCTCCCTCCAGACCTCCCTGGGCAGATCCTCCAGCCATGGGAGGGGGGTCACCCACTGTTCTTGCTCTTTATTGTGCCCTAGAGCCTGCAGCCCCTGTCATGCAGGGCTGGGAGGTCTTTCCTGTCACGATGCCCTCTGTCTCGAACAGGCCTTTAATAACTACTCTCACTGCCAGAATCATAACCTTCAAACCCTAGTCTATGATGCGGCAGACTGCAGAGAGGATGTCCAGGGGGAAAAGATCCCAAGACACTATTGCATCTGGGAGAGTGAAGTGTGAGAGGCACTGTGTCCCACTGTGGGGGCCCAGTCAGGTCACTGCCTCAGAGGTTTTTGGACCACACACGCACCCACACCATGGAGGGCCCCACAACTTTAAGCACAGAGGAGCACTAGCCTAAGGATTTTTGTTTTTAATGTACTGCTTTAAAGGGCACTTTTGGTTTACAGAAAATGATTATAAAATAAGTTCCCTCACACCACCCCCATGCTCCCCTATCCTTAAATCTTTTTGTGTGTGTGTGTGTGTGTGTGTGTGTGTGTGTGTGTGTGTGTGCCAGGGATTGAACTTGGGTCCTTGTGCTTGCAAGGCAAGCGGGAGGCAGCACCACTGAGCTAAATCCCCGGCCCCTATTCTTAAATCTTGGGTTAGAATGGTACACTTTTTAGAGCCAACTGGCCAGTGTTCACCCATAATTGTTCACTGAAGGCCAGAGTTTGCATTAGGGTCCATTCTTGTCCTTCTGCATTCTGTGAGTTCCACAAATGCATAGTGACGTGTATCCACAGGTTTACCATCATGCAGAACAGACCCTGCTGATCCCCTGTGCTCCACTCGGTTAAACCCTCTCTGACCCAAAATGGGAGAGGTAATTTTTGTTATCTCTAATTTTGCTAGAGAAGTAGATATAGTCTTCCTGCTCTTCCCCTAACCTAAGTGCTGGTGATTGATTTGGGTCACAGGAGCATCATAGAGCCGAGGTCCCCCACCCCTCACCCCACGTCCCTGTGTAGTGTAGGAACAGCACCCGCTGTCACCACCAGCAGTTTCTCTCCAGGATCCCAGAGGGGAGCCAAGCCAGGTGGCTGCTCTTTTCTGGTTTAAAAGGACAAAGGCAGAGCAGAGGCCTCCTGTTCTCACCCATGCAGTGAGCCCTGCCTGGGAGGGGCA
The DNA here is from genome assembly GCF_012274545.1 of Fukomys damarensis. NCBI lineage: Eukaryota > Metazoa > Chordata > Mammalia > Rodentia > Bathyergidae > Fukomys > Fukomys damarensis. The sequence goes on along the minus strand of NW_022900920.1, from coordinate 16,463,070 downwards.
TGCGTGAGGTCTGGGCTGTGTCCTAGAGGATGGGCAGGAAGTGCTGGGACTCGTGAGGACCAAGAGAAAGACAGAGGTCTTAAGTGGCACAGAGCAGCGCTCCTCAAAGTCTGACCCAGGCACTGATGAAGGGTCCCCAAGACCCTTTCCAGGGCTCATGAATTTCAAACAAGTTTTATAGAAGTAGTAAAGTACACATTTGCCTCTTCCGTGCTCATTCTCCCAAAATGTGCTGTCGGCTTTTCCAGTCTGTACATTATGTGGTCTCACAACACACTGAATGCATAAGCAAATACCAGCAGCCAGCTGTCTTCTGTTAGGGCAGACAATAACGAATTATGCAAAATGTTAAAAATGCCGCTTTTCCCTTTTTTGTTGTTTTGGAAAATATAGCTAATTATCATTTTAAAGTTATGTGTATTAATGTGTGCTGGGTTACTTTATGAGAAATAAGAACTTTCCAGTTTTTCTTAGTTTTAGTTTCTTCCTCTTCCTTTTTGTTATGGTACTGGAGATTGAACCCAGGGTCACTGCACTGAGCCATATATTCAGCCGTGTGTGTGTGCGTGTGTGTGTGAGTGTGCGTGTGTGGTTATTTTGAGCCAGGGTCATACTAAGGTACCAAGTTGTCCAGGTGAGGCTTGAATTTGTGATCCTCCTGTGTCAGGCTCCCAGAAAACTAGGACTACAGATACGCACGACTGTGCGTTGCTTTATTTTTTTTTTTTTTTTTTTTTTTTTTTTTTTTTTGTACCAGGAATTGAACTCAGGTCCTTGCGCTTCCAAGGCAGACAGCAGAACCACTGAGCTAAATCCCCACCCCTTAATTTCTAATAGATACAATCATCCTAAAAGCTTTTGGGAACACTTTTAAAGTATAAAGAAGCTCAGGGAACGAAGGATTTGGAATAGTCAGACCTGGTTGAAAATCCAGTTCCTGTGGATAAGTTAACACCCTCACCCCCACTCACACCCCCACCCCCGGAGGTTTCTGGGGGTCCCTCCCTCCCCTTCCCACTCACCCTCCTCCCTCTTCTGCCCTCCTCCCTCTCCTATCCTCCCTCCTTCCCTACCTTACCTCCCTCTCTTTCCCCTCCCACCCTTCCCCCTCTCCCCGTGCTGGGGATCAAACCCAGGGCCTTGTCCATGCTAAGCACAGCTATACTCACCCCAGACTCTTCACTTTGTTACGTGTAAAACGGTGCTAAGAATGGGATGGTTGCAAAAATCAATGGCCTGGCATTCAAAGCGTCTATGCCTGCATGGGGCCTGGCTGCGGCATGTTGGGACAGCTCCATTTCTGCTTCCAGTCACAGCTGAGACCGCAATGGTCCCATGATGCTGTGCTACTCAAGGACAAAATTACACCAACTGAAGAGCCCCCTGGTTCCTTGAGAACCAGAGAATCCGGTAGTAAGAGAAAAGATTCACCTGGGAAGGGACAAATTCCTTATCAGCTTAATTCCTCCCACCTGCTATTGTAAAAAGGCACCATAAAAACCTGGTGGTCTAAGATCTTCATGAGCAGGAGATCTGTGTCGACATAGGGTCACCTGAGGCTCCTCCAATTCCTGTATGCACCCAATAACCGCTGGCTAGTTTAGACAGTCCTTGTCTTTGCTCACTCTGAGGCACTGACCTCACCCCATACTTTGAAATTACATAAATCTCTCTTGTCTTCTTTCTTTAGCCCTCTCCATCCCCTCTTTTGAGGCAGTTGGAGGACTGATGGACCTCCGATAGTGTTGTTCACTTCTGCACTGCAAACTATCTTCTCCTGACTATAAGCCCATTGTCCCGGTTCCATTAGAGACAAGCTCCCAAAGGCAGGCGCTCACACATCATGCTTGGGTGTCTATGTAGAGGACCCTGGAAGGCTCCCCTCCGGCTGCACTTCTGGAGTTTGGATCACTGTGTACAGCTTTCCAGGTTCTGATCTGACCCTCCAACAGTGCCTGGGTCAGACTTTGAGGAGCACTGCTCTGTGCCACTTAAGACCTCTGTCTTTCTCTTGGTCCTCACGAGTCCCAGCACTTCCTGCCCATCCTCTAGGACACAGCCCAGACCTCACGCATGCCCCTCCCAGGGCTCACTGCATGGGTGAGAACAGGAGGCCTCTGCTCTGCCTTTGTCCTTTTAAACCAGAAAAGAGCAGCCACCTGGCTTGGCTCCCCTCTGGGATCCTGGAGAGAAACTGCTGGTGGTGACAGCGGGTGCTGTTCCTACACTACACAGGGACGTGGGGTGAGGGGTGGGGGACCTCGGCTCTATGATGCTCCTGTGACCCAAATCAATCACCAGCACTTAGGTTAGGGGAAGAGCAGGAAGACTATATCTATTTCTCTAGCAAAATTAGAGATAACAAAAATTATCTCTGCCACTTTGGGTCAGAGAGGGCTTAACTGAGCGGAGCACAGGGGATCAGCAGGGTGTGTTCTGCATTATGATAAACTGGTGGGTACGCGTCACTACGCATTTGTGATCTGAGTCCAAGCAGCCTAATCACAGATCCCACACACTTAACCACTAAAATTCACTTTTTTATTGAACTTTCAATAATATTATTTGTGCAGGGCCTATGTGGGAGGCATGGGGAAGGAACACAGCGGAGATCCTCAGAGCTCAGGTCCCTGTCCTGCTGGCACGTCCGGTGGGCTTTTGTGTTTATAAGGCACTGCTAGGACTTTAATCCCAAATATCAAATCCGGAAGAGATTGTAAGGAACCATGTCTAAAGGCCGTCCTAAACCCTCTTTGCCCAATTTAATGGGGATTCTCTGGGCCGCACCTCTCCTTCTTGCAGCTGCTGTGCTAATACCTCTGTGTCTCTCTGGGGACAGATCAGACCTGCCTACCAGTACTTTTGTGTAGCATGGAGCACTTTCTCTTGCTATAGTCCCCTCCCCCTTACCGGGGCCAGACAGAACCGAAAGCACCCTTCCTCATAGCGGTCCCCACCTGCAAATGTGGTTATCCTTCCTGGAGAAGAGTCAGACTGGGGACAGTTTTTATGATGCCCCATCCTGCTCCAGCAACACACGAGTTTGTTCAAAGGAAGGCAAAGGCCCATCAGCCTCAGCGTGTCTGTGCGTGCACAGGTTCTGCCTCTGCCGTCCAGATGCACCTGCATTTCCACCTCTTTGCCTTGCAGCAAGCAGGCCCTGAAGACAGCATCAGCCGCACAGCTCAGAGGCCAGGCTTCTCTGGGGTGGAGCGGGGAATGCTCATCACTACGGCCAGCAGGCGCGTTGTAAGACCTGTGATAATCCTGCTCAAAAGGGACGCAGATTGCTCCCACTTTATCTAATCAGGTGATTTTCAGGCCTTTCTCTTGGATCGCAACTGCATTTTTTAAGAAAAACCATTCAGGGACCACAGGTTATTGGATTTCTTTCTTTTTCCTTTTTTTTTTTTTTTTAATCATAAAGATTAGGCCTGGGTCCTACTACTTGAATCATTTTTTTTTTAATGGATCATATCAAGAGTCCTTAGTTTGTGAAGTGCCGCACTGAGGAGCCAAGCTCCCGGTCTGGCTCCGCCAGCCACTTGACTCTCCATCTGCAGAAGGGGCTCCTGTGACCCGGGTGGAGGGGAAGGCCTCCAAAGCTGGGTGGGGCGGGCCTCTTGGAAGATTACCAAGGGTAAATGCAGGCATAAAGGGAGGAACTGGATCTGCTGCAGCCAAGGCCCATGCGGGAAAGCCATTGCCGAGGGATTATTAAATTCTTCATTCTTAAAATTTTGGCCAAGCCAAGAACATGAGAATATACATGAGCCTAGAGAGCACCACAAGCATCTACCCCTTTCCTCCAGCAGATACCCTCCTGACCACCCAGATCCCAGCTACACCTACTGAAGAGGAGGAGGAGGATCTGACCACAGATCCCAGCTATGCACAAACAGACCTTTGCATGTATATACACTTCTGCACACACGTGTACACAACACCTGTGCAATCCCACACACACACCTGGGTACACCTGTGCACACATTGCACGATACACATCCGGACTTCCCACAGCCCTCTTTCTCAGTTTCTGTCTTTCAGATCCTCTAGCATTACCCTTTTCTATTCCCATCCATTATTCTCAGGATGTAGATGCAAGCTGGGGTCCATCTGAAGTCAGAAGGGGAACAAGGTGCCTGCCTAAGTCCCTGAGCAGAGCCCTTCATCTGCAGGTTTTCGTTCAGCTAACACGACTTTCTTCCCTGCTAGCTGTTCAACTACTCAGGGCAGGCGTAGATTTCACAAGCTCTTGTGCGCCCCCGGAGCCACACAGAATAGGTGAAGAGAATTAATGAAGAGAGGTTGGAAGACTGAATGGAAGGGTGGGCGATAGAGCCGTGCTGGGAGAAGAGTCTGAGTCGGGGGGTGGCACCCGCTTGGGCAGGCCAGGAATTCCGGAGACGCAGATCACCTCCATTTGGGCTTCAGCTCATGGCACAGTCTTCAGTGCCTGCTCCCCCTCTCCAGCCTCAGCTTCCCTCCATATGGTAAGCTGATGGGTTTGGGCTATCTCTCAGATCCCTCTTTACGTCAGAAGTATTTCCCGGCAGCTGGAGAGAGGAGTTTGTCCAGTCCTCACTCATGATGTGCTGGCTTTTCCTGTCCCAGAGCTTCAAAGTTTGAGGGAAGCAGGAGAGCTCTCATAGCCCCTGGGAACAGCTCCCCTGGTGCCAGTCCCACTGGCTTCTACAAAGATGCAGGCTGCAGGTTAGCAAGGCTGAGAATGGCAAGAAGGCAGTTTTCTGAAGGAAGAACCAGAATTCGGTGTGATCTCCATTTCCCAGGCTTGTTGTCACCACTGGCCTGCTGTCCAAGCTACCCTCAGAATGACCAGTCAGCCCTGAACATACCAATATTTTCAGACCCACATTTCAAATGCAGCCCTGGCTCTCAGCTGTTAGAGAGAGGAGGAAAAAGACTTAGTCATAGCCCGAGGATCAGAAACCTTATGGGTTTCCCAGGCAATGCTTGATACCAGGTGCATTTCTGGCTTTCTGGTCACTCAACCCAGCTCTTTCTCTTTAAGCAACAGCATCCCACTTTCCTTTTGGCAAATGATCTCTTTCTGCTTGGACACAGTCAGATGGGGCCATCATTCAGTGATGACAGAAGAACTATACTTACAGAACTATCCTGCTCTTTCTGGAGCCTGACTCATGAGCAGACAACAGGATAGGAAACACTGAGACCCTTTCCCCACAGCAGTGTTGTGAACAGACCTTCCACCTCCTTCTACCAAGGGACCTGCAGAGTAGTTCAGTCTCTCGTGCATTTGGCCTAATCATTCTGCCTTCCCTCTGGTTCTTTAGGTGCACTGTATTCTCAAATTCCTATTCTGTTGCTCACAACCAATAAGCCTTAACTGATTCACCCTTCACATCCCAGGGCAAAGATGTGGAGACTACACATATCCAGTCATTTGGAGGGAAAGGAGCACACCACTGTCGCATCTGGAGACAGAGATCTCCACTGTGGCACCACCACAGGCAAGCCTGGAACTCTGCACCTGATACCACCTCTGAGCTTCACAGCCTTTGTCTCAGAACTTGACTTCTCTGAACCTCAATTTCCTCATCTCTAAAATAGGCAGGTGCTTGCCTCTCTCACGGGACTGGGGTGTGGGTTACTAAGATGCAGAGGGAGTCCCTGGAAACCTGCAGATTACTGAAGCATAGACAGTGGTAGTGGGCAGTGTTCTAGTCAGAAATCTTCCTTCATAGCCATCCATTAAGCCCAGAATCTGTCTGAGAATCCCACTCCCCTTTCTGCTGATCAAGTACACTGAAATCAACATATTGCTTTTTGGCTATACAAAACATCAGGTTGCCAACAAAAGCCTTTCAAAGCCCCTCTCAGCAAAAGGGCTTCTTTGTCTGACTTCAAACAAGAAGGAGCCAGTTGCCAAAGTGAAAGAGCACATAAATCTTAGAACCCACAGATTTGAGTGAATTCTAATCTCGGCCCAAACTGGCAGGAGGGAGGGGGGAGGGGGAGGGGAAGATGAGTCAGAGATTCCACCCTTCAGAGGGGGCAGCCTAATATGGCATTGGGGAGCCACGAGAGACAACTTAGGTATGCCTGGACTTTCAGACTGGAGCCACGGCTCTGGCCAGAGACCAGCTGTGCCCCCTCCACCACCTACTCTTGACAATTGGAGCAAAGCCTTGGGGTAGCAAACCAAAACTGAGGTTCAGATTATGTCAGAAGGAGCCAGGGGACAGACTAGCAGCCTGACTCCCAAAATGATGGCACCCAGCCTTCTCCCAGCATGCCCTGGGTCTCAGGCCAACATGACACTGTGTGGTCCTGGCTGCCTGAAAGACCCTCTGAATACAGGCCACCCTGAGTCTGCAATGTGGCACAAAAGCCATGTGAACAGCAGGGAGGATTCACCCTAGATAACCTCAGAGCGTGAGAGTTTCAACCCTGGAGAAAAAGGCCTGGGGAAAGAAGGAACTTCCAAAGGTGAGCTCTCCTGTTGCTACAAGAGTTTTACAACTTAATGAAAACACAATGATGCTCTTAAAGAAACAGGCAGGAACAAAGTCTAGTTCTAGGCCTGAATCAGCTCCTTACTATCCATATGCTGGTGAATAAGTCACCTCGCTGTCTGGCTCTGGCACCTGTATTTTTGTTGTTGTTGTTGTTGTTTTCTTTTCTTTTCTATTCTTTTTTCTTTTCCTTTCTTTTCTTTTTTGTTTTTTGTTTTTAACCTATGAAATGAACAAAGTAGGCCTCAAACCTCTGCTCCTCACAGTCACCTAGAGGGTATGCTTCCTGGGCCCCAGCTCAGAGATTCAGACTCAGTAGTTCTGAGGCAGGGCCTAGGAATTTGCATTTCTACAGGCCCCTTGGGCTGTAGGCCTTTTCCAGAACATTCGGAGGGAAAAAGAGTTTCACTATGCAGCAAGTCCTCTGACTGGACCAGCTTAGGACACATGCTCGATCCTGGCCATTGGCTGCATGCCTGATCCATGCGACTGATTGGCCAGGTTGAGGTCCTGGACTCCACCTCCAGAGCCAGGAGGTGAATCAGCTTCCCCCAAACCACATCAAAACAGGGATCTAGAATTGCCCGGATGAGTCAAGGGAGGGAATGCCCCTGGAGAGAGAAGCAACAATTGCCCATCTCAGTGGCAGAGCCAGAAGTGGAGCTGGATAAAACTTGGTTCTGAGTCTGTGTTCTCCTTAGCATATCTGTCGGTTTCCACTTGGACCCTCTGTTAAAAAGGTCAACTCTTGGTGGTAGAATATTGGGCAGATCCAGCTTCCTCTGGCCAGGTAGAAAAGATTTGGGAAAGAAACTTCCTTCAGGGAGGATCTGCCTCCAGGGAGGATACTATGTAACCATTCCAGATAGATGAATGGTGTCTGGATCCTTCCAGGAAGGCGGTAACTGATTTCAGGTCTCCTGACTGGTGTTCTTGAGGAAACCTCAGCAGCAGCACAGACCAGTCACCCTGGTCATTCATGCACAGACCTGTGCCCTATAGCAAATGTACAGAAAACTGTAACTCAGTCTTGGCTTGAAATCTATTTCTGACCTCAAAGAGGCTCCCAAGTAATGAGGGTGAGTGATGTAATGAAGGGATAAGTGCCTTTGTCCTTGAGGCTTTGACACTCCCTTTGAGGCAATTATCCAGATCAGTATTTCAGGTTTTAGGTGAGTTGGTCCCAAATTCAGGTTCTACCTGAACTTCCAGTGGGTGGCCCAGGTCAGGAAGTGAAGGAAGCTCAGGAAATAACAACAAGAGATTTAACATTTGGTCCACAGCCCAAATTGCAAATCTCAGAGCCAGGAAAGGATCCTAGAATAAGTCACTACTGTGACTTGCACCTCCAATCTATCTAGAAATTATCAGGGCACTTGACTTGGGATTCATTTACTAGAAAATAGAATAATATTGGGATGCAGCCAGCAGGCCGGTTCTGTGCTCCAACAGCCTGAATTCAATCCAGGCAGTGTGACTTTGGGTAACTCACATTACCTCTATGTGCCTTTGTTTTCTCATCAGCAAATAGAACTCTCATACCTCTTAGGTGTTTGTGAAAATTACAATGCGTAAAGCACTTGAAATGTTGCCTGGGGCCTGACAAGTGCCTAGTAAATATTAACAGGGATGATTCAATATGCAAGATATTCATGAAGCTCCTCCTATGGCTCAGACTGCATCAGTGTTCATAGTCTAGAAGATAAGACACAAAGATAACCATAGTGTGTGTGTGTGTGTGTGTGTGTGTGTATTAAGACAGGGTCTTACTGTGTGGTCCAGGCTAGCCTTGAACTCACTATGTAGCCGAGGCTGGCCTCGAACTTGCAATGCTTCTGACAACCCACCTTCACTAGTGCTAGGATTACAGGCATGCTCCACCACACCCCCGCTTTATGATAAACGTCATAGCTGAGCTTTACTGAAAGTGCCAGCTGCACCTGGAAGAGACAAGGAAAGCCTTCTGAGGGGCGTGACATTTGACCTGGGCCTAGATTCATTTGCCAAGAAACATGAAGCCATCCCCATTATTCAAACTAGAACATTTATATTATAAAAAGACGTGGCTGTCCCTACAGTGATGGTTTCAGACCAACCGGAACATGAGGTTCCCATGGAGGACAAGGTGTGAAACCTCTTCAAAGCGATTGTACACCATGCTCACTTTGGGCTTTCTCTTGAGGCAACAAGATCCAACAAAAGGTTTAAGCAAGAAAACAGAATGGGGTGAGATATGACTTTTGGGGCGCTAAAATGGGTAAGCAGGGTGGAGGGTGGGCCAGAAGGGAAACAGCGGGGCAATGAGGCCACCAGGAAACTGCACCCCAGAAAAGGACCAGGTGGACATGGACCAGGACTCCACAATGGAGATGGGAAAGCAAAATGGGTTCCAGTTACTTTTGTCAGGATGGAGACCAGGAAGTGGTGGCCAAGTGAATATCAGGAAGGAGGGGAAGGGACCACTTCTAAGTATAGAATTTCTAGCTCAGGCTGCGGAGTGGGCATTCTTCACAGCCCGAGGACACAGGCAGAAGAGAAGACTGGAGTGAGTACACAGGAGTGAGAGAGCCAATAGGTGTGCATTGGGTAAATTCACATTTTCTGTGGGCTCCCTCTTCACATTTACAGTGTCTCCTACTTTTTGGGGAAAAGACAATGAATAGAAGACGAGTAGATTTTCAAAAATTTCCCTGAAAATAATTATCTCAGGCCTGGAGCTGTTGTCTGATAATTAAAACAAGCAAGATGATTAGGAATATCTGCAACGGCCACACCAGGCTCAAAGAGAAAGTAACAAGCAAAACAGTGGCGGAAATGCAGACCCCCTACTAATTTATAATCAAAACCTGTCCACGACTAACAAATTAACACACTTAAGAAACATCCACTGTAGGGTTCTGCCAAGGCCCCGTGTTTGTCTGTATCCCAACTGGAATCATGTATAGAGTCCTCCTTTATGTAACCCTCTTCTCACAGAAAAGAGAGGGGTGGGGAGAGAGAGGGAGGGAGGGAGGGAGAGGGGGGGAAGGAGAGAAAATACCAACCTTAACCATGGAATAAATATAGGAGATGATGGCTTTAAAATTAGAGGTTGGAAAAATGTCACGCAGCAAAATCCAAAACCCCAAGCGGAGTCTAGTAAATCACAAACCACACATATTTGTACTTCAAGAGTAAAAGATCTTTTGAAAGGGTTAGAAATAAAGATTCCCAGGTTCAGCTGGGGAGGGACCAATTTTCATCCAAAACGCATCTTACATGGCAAGGTTTTCAGGCCCAGGAAAGTGTTCCTCATGGAAATGCTGAGCAGCCTCTCTGTATCCCACACCAGACAACCTCAGCTCTCTTAGAAAATAAGACTTTTCCTTGCAACTAGGTCAGCTGGGAAGGCCAGGGAAAGTCACTTTTGGGATGTCTTCATTTCCGTGTGACATTAGAACTCCCTTATGGGCTGGGAAGTCTTTATTGTCTCACTTTCACCCATCCAAATGTCCATTAACAAACCAGGGAGAACGCATGATCCCATACAGACGAGCTCTACTCAGGAGTCACAGGCTCAAATGTCCCCAGGAACAAGGCAGAGACATCACGAAATGGCACTGGCCAGGTATTTCTGACTACGCAAGCTCCTGAGCCCCAGCTAAAAGGAACAAATTCTAACCCTCCCTAGGGATCACTGCAGTAGGGAAATGTGGGCCAATGTCATTGACAACTGAATTTCTAAGAGACACACTCGAAATATGCATGTTCCTGTTAAATCTCCTTAATTTTAACATCAAGAACCAATTCCAAAATATTTTAGGCACAACATGGGCCAAACAAAGCACAGCTCCCTGGCGCCCTGCAAGATGGGTCTCCTTGGCCTCCCAACACTATCGAGGCAGAATGTCAACATGGCCAGAGAAGGGGAGAGCACACAGCAGCAGGGCTCTGCAAATCCTGGCCCAGTCTCTCACCAACTCCTCTGTAGATCACTGGCCCAGTTGTCTGACCCCTTCTCTCCGGGCCTTGGTTCCAACATCTATAAAAAGTGGGGCTAAGACAAGAGGAACTCTAAGGGCTTGTTTGTGACCCAGGATTCTAAGCCTTTGCTCAATAGAAGCCACTCAATTTGAAAGAGTATTTTCTAGAATGTCAGGGCAACTCTGAGCTCATGGTGAGTTGGGAATTCCGGTAATCTGTACGGTTCTCGCAGGTCACAGGTGACTTCTCCTGAGGCCTTTCCTCAAACTGTGGAAGGACAGCAAACTGATAAGTGGAAGTCACGCTAAGATTTGGGAGATACAGTGGCCACCCCTGTGTTTGCACAAGTATCAGAGCTCAGCTCTGTCATCACTCCCTCTCCTTATCCAGTCAGTACCTTTGCCTGCAGTTTGGAGATGAGAAAATGGAGGCTCAGTAGGATTGAGTGTCTTACCCTCAGGACAATCAGCAAGAAGAAGGCTCAAAGGGAAGTGTGGTAATCTAAGGCTGGTCTCTGTGAGGAAAAACCACCATTCTGGGCCATAAAAGCCCAAAGGCTGTAGGAAACATGAGGCCCTCTGTTTAAAAGGGCCGTCTCCATCATCTTCCCACACTCTGCCCCTTCTACTCCCTCCAGGGGCACCAAAACACATACATAGTGTTCTGCCTTCCACCTGACTTAACAAGCTTGGCCTCATCCTGGACCACATATTTGTTTGACAAAGATTTTCTTCAACCAAGGAGCTCATCCTCCTTCTCCTCTTTTATTATTATTTTAATTCTGTCCTCCTCAATGGCTCAATTTAGAAACAAGTCAGGTTCATCTCTATTTAAAAAAAAATAAGTGTGTGGGAGGTGGTGCACTTTCTTTGATGGTATTGTTTTTATTTTTGCTTTGCTGTGCTAGGATGGAACCCAGGAACTCTACCGCTGAACCTCATGCCAGACCTTGGATGGAACAGTATTTTCATTCAGAACTCTGGATGTGAGGAAGATGGTACTCTGTCGATGTCTATGACATCTGCAGGGGGCAGACCTGCTAGACCATCCTTATCCCTGGGGCCTCCTAACCTCAGGAAGGACATGGAAAACATGACTGTTCCCAGAAAGATGCAATTCCCCTGTTCCCTAAGAAACATAGGTTCTGCTTCTCTGGTACATACACTTAGGGCAGTGAGGACCAGCTGGAGAGCCCCTGCCCACCCACAGCATGTACTCCCAGGCCCAGAAACCTAGGCCTAGGCTAAGGCATCCCTTTCATGGCCCAAGATTGGTTGTTTCTTGTTTACATGCATGAGTAGTAGTTGCCCTTCAGACCTGGACCATGTTTTGCCCCTGTCCAGGGCTTTCCCAAAGTTACCTGACAGCAGCCATGTGTGGGAGTCAGGGCCAAGGGTTATCATCCTGCCCTTATGTCATACATGAGAAACAGGGGGACTGAGTGTTTGCCCAGGGCCATCGGTGGGTCAGAGGTGAGCTTCTCAACTCCATTGGGCTGAGACATCTGGCCACACTGCTGCCTGTTCTTACCCTGAAGAAGACAGGGGGCTCACTGTGGCCCATACAGCTTGGGCAGGCAGGAGATGCTGGCACTGGCTTGGAAACTAATGGCTACTCAGAAGCCACCCCCCTGGCCTGGAGAGGAAAGCTTTAGTGCTCACAGTCTGGACTGTGGTCTGTGGAGAAATTCACCCTTTGCATGTTCAGTGGATAATCTTTAGGGCTGAGTATCACACCATATTGAAAAGAGGGAAATGGGGCTGCCACGAATGAATTGAGTCCCCTCAGATGCATATGTTGAAGCCCTAACCCTCCCTCAGTGGGACTGATGTCTTTATAAGAAGATCACGCTCTCTCTCTCTTTAAGTTAAAGGAGAATGATTTTGGCTCCCAGTTTGTAGAGGTTTCAGTCCACAGTCCACTGGCTCTACAACAGGACAGCATGGAAAGGGTGTGGCAGAGGAGAACTGCTCATGGCATGGCAGCTCAGAGGCAGGAGACAAGGGAGGAGGCAGGGAAGGAGACAGACCCTTCCAGGTCACTCCTACAATGACCCAACCTCCTAATCAAAAGTCAGCTATAAGCCCCCATAATCCAATCACCTTTCAAAAGCCCCACCTATGAGCACCTGAGGCTTTGGGGGGAACATTGAGCTATGAACCATAACAGCAGGCCACATGCAATCCTATTCCATGGAAACCTGGCCCGGAGGTTGCCTGGATCATGTCAAGGGACCATCTTTCCTTAATCTTCACATGGGCAGACTTTCTCTTCTCAGTTTTCTCCAATAAGGAACTTGTTCTTCTGGCTGTGGTCCACTCAAGAATGACCTTTGAGCCTTCCTCTGGCCGGGGTCATCCTCACTCACCTTCTTCAGATGATTCACATCACCTGACTCTCACCTATCAGGGAGTGACTATTGGGCAGTTATCGGAATCACGGGTACTGAAAGATTTCTCAAGTCTAGAATCAGACCAGCTTGGATTTGTATTTCAGCTCTCCCCCGTGGTCAGTGTGTAATTATGAACACGTTAACTGACCTCCTTGTGCTTTGTGAAGATGCTGAGATAAGATGCTAGGAAGGCCCACCGCAGGTGCCACCCACCTCAGTAGGTGACACAGAGACTAGGTCTCACTCTGTACTCAAGGCAGCAGGTGGTGCTCCAGAAGGCCCTTGGATAAATGGAAGCTCCCCATCCGGTTAGATCATGAGCACTGGTCTTGTTCTCTACCAGCCTGATGGTAAAATTATTGAAAAAGGGTGCAACTCAAATCTCCCACTTCCTGCCTCTTTCATGGGTTGAATCACTTCATGCAGAAAGATATGCCCGTATCCTAGGCCATGGAACCGACGAATGTGCACTTGGCTGAGAACAGGATTTTTGCAGATCTCATTAAGGAGCTCAAGATGGGAATCATAATGGATTGTGTGAGTGGCCATACATCTAAAGATAAGAGTCCAAGAGACACAAGGAGGAGAAACACAAATGGAGATAAGGAAAGAAAGCCACGTGACGATGAGAAGCAGATATTGGGGTGACATGGCCACCAGCTGGGCAGTCTGTGGAGCCACCAAAGCTGGAGGAGGTAAAGAAGAATTTTTCCTGGAGCCTTCAAAAGGAGTACAGTACTACTGGTGCCTTGATTTCAGGCTTCTGGCCTCCAGACCTATGTCAGAATAAATTTCTATAAATTATTACCAGTTTCTTATGGCAGCCTTAGAAAATGAATACAGAAATCTATAGTCTTACTTCTTTTTTCTTTTTTTGTTTTGTTTTGTTTTGTTTTGTTTTTTTTAGCCAGGGTCTTGTTATGTAGTTCAGGTTGGCCTTGAACTCACTATGTAGCCCAGACTGACCTCAACCTCACGGGGATACTCCTGCCTCAGCCTCCCCACTGCTGGGATTACAGGCATGCGCCACCACACCCTGTACTATAGTCTTATTTCAAGACTGATTAATAACTAATATAACTTCCCATCCTGGTGAAAAGCTGGGTTCACAGCTCATACCTATGACTTGGTGAGGAGCAGGAGAATGAGACTTGGGGATTTCCCTTGGCAAAGCAACTTTACAAACTTGCTTTGGGACAGACTTATACAGTCATTTCTGAGAGTACCGCCCCCCGTCTTCTTACCCAAGGCTGATTCTACTCAAACAGCCTTTCTTCCCCCTGAAAATGGTGTGACTACGCATGTCCAGAACGCACCATCACACATGGCTCTGCCTGCCGAGTGTCAGAGCAGAGTGTCAGAGTTAAATACACCACCAGCATTTCCTCTGTGCAAACTCTGGTATCATTTCCGCTTTGTAAGACAGATGCTGCTGTGGGCTCATCTCCAGAGGTGGTGGGTGCAGCCAGGCACCCTGTGCCTTCACAAGGAAGGCACAGCTTCTCAAAGGGGTGTTGGGGGCATGGGGAAAATACTCTGTGTTCTTTTCTACTTCCTCGCCCACTGCAAGGACGGTAAAGTGTTGGTCAGGAGTGTTTAGAACTAGGGTCTGGACGACTGCTTGGGGGAAGGGCTTAGAAATGAAACTCCTCAGACTAGACCTTTTGGAAGTGACAGGCCTGGGTGAGTAGCTTGGGGAGCTTTTCATGCTTCCCATCGACTCTCTGGCTCCTCAAATTCAACTCCCCAAATACACTGGGATCACAGAAAAGCAGAATGTTTGCTATGCAAAATCAGCTCCAAGTGAAATCTCCCATTCTCCAAACACACTTCCATGCCTACTTCAGACCCTTGACTCACCTCCCAAAGAAATTCTGGGACCAGCGGCTGCCTCTTTCTCATGAGCTGAGGAGGATTCGCTCCTGTAGACGTGGAGCCCAGTTGAAATCCCCTTCTGAGATCTCTGGGGTCGGGCTGGAGACCTCAAATAATCAGCCAGCCCTACCAGAAGAATCTTGAATGTTTTTATTGTTCTGAGAAGCTCTACAAGCCTTGTCTACAACAGTGCCTGTGCACCCGTGCACACACACAACCACAAGCAGCCCTTCTCAGATTCCCCCGGGTCTCCAGGTGCCGTGTAAATCAGGGCAGGCCAACAATGTGCCTTCACTCACACCGTGCACATCTTCGCCTTCTCCCTCACACCCGCCTGGGTCTTTGAAAAGGGTCTAGGCTTTCACCCTTGTGATCTATCCAGGGCTCAGCTTCCCCAAAGCAGCTACCCACACTATGTTTCCTTTATTAGGGGTCTTTCCTTCATCTCATGCCTCCTGCACTTGACTAAATTCACCTGCTTTCAGGTCAGAAAAATAAGGGCTTAGTGCTTGATTTGCTTTCAACCCCATTTAGAAGCCAAGGGAAATGCTGAAACAAGATCCAAACATTTTTATTACCAGTCTCCATTACCTGTACACATTTATTGTGTATGTAGATCTGCTCCGGATCTGTTTACCTGGGGGAGTTGTGTGCTGATTTATGGGGCAAGTGGCTCTTGGATCATCCCAAGTCTTCGGCCACTAGAGCTTTAAAGCCTCTTTTAACTGCAGTTAACAGGAGGCCCCAGAACCACTCCCAGTAACGAGTCTAGGGGAATGATGGTGGTTCCCACAGAGTCTGAGCTGGGATTGCCTCTGTTCAAAGAGGAGGCCCGAAAAGGGTGTTGGTACCGACCCTCTCACCCACGGCAATCTTAATGTGCACAAGAGCACCACAATGAGGCCAGCAGAGCCGTAGAAAGGGTGACCTGCCCCTGCACTGGGTGTTCCAGTCGGACAGAGGAACCCAGTGCTGCAGCACAAAGGTGCTCTTTAGCTGGGAGAGATCAGGTTTACTTGTGCCAAACAGACATCACTCCAATTCGAATGTCAACTTCTCGCCTTCCGTCTTCCTGGAAGAGCCACAGTATTTACTTCGTCCTTGGTTTGTGCATCTCTGCAGCAACCTTATTTAGAAGGGCAGTACATGTTGCTCTGAGGGGCTCTGGGGGAGCAATGGAGCCAGGAAGGTTGGCTTAGACACACACTTGGGCCGTTAGCTCCAAAAGACCTTCACACAAGCTGCTCGGCCAAGGGCGTTTGTCCTGACTCTCATCCCTACCCCCAGGCCCCTCTTTCATGGGAACCCCCTTTTGGAAAGCACTGCCCAGTTTCAGAACCTCCCTGTTTGCTGCTGTCTTTGCCAGAAGCCACCTGCAGGAGCCTGGCATCTGAATGGCACACCGTTATCTGAGCCGGATGTCAGAAAATCTTTGCAAAGTGCTTTCAGCTTTGCCAGCCATTGGGGTTGCAGATATTCCACCCTGGCATCACAATGAACGTCACCACAGATGTTATGTAAATGACAGGCGTGGCCAAGTGAAATAAAACTTGATGGGCACTGAAATTAGAATTTTGCAGAATGCGTGGGAGCCGCAAAATATCTTTAAAAAAATTTTTTTCCCACCATTTAAAAAAATGGCAGCACCACGGCAAGCTGTGGGCTCTATGTGGTCCCCCAGCCGTACATAGTTTGTCCACCCTGACCTAAGCAGAACAAGCTCTCCCAACGCCCACACCCGCAGCCCAGATGTCCACCACTGATTTTGTGATTTAGTGTTTTGACTTTGCCTTTTTGTTTGCATCTGTGGCTACTCCTGGGTGACAGCCAGTGATGAATGAAAAATTTCTGAAGTTTGGTTAAACCTAAACTGGGCACACTGCAACCAACAGGCGGGTCTCCTAGAGAGTAAAGACCACAGCAGGAAGGAGAGCCAGTTTCCGATTTCCTTCCTTGTGGTGATACTGCGTGCATAAACACACATAGCCTTTTTCTAGAAGAGGTAGCACGTCATTGAGTCACAGGGTGAAGGACAGCCCTGAGTCTGCACACACCTTCTTCCATTTAAAGCTTCTGCAGGAATGAGATGCCCTTGAAGTCAGCCAGCACCCTGAAGAACGGGCAGAAAGGCAGAGTTTATTTCAGCCTCTCCAGCTCTGCTGGTGACCTATGCTAGTTTCACAGTTCTCAAAGATTCAGCCCCAAGAGGTGGCACCAAACAACACAAAATCCTACCTCTTGGAGAACGCTGTACCCAGCCTCTTGATTTTTCTGTGTGGTATTTCCCTTTGTCCAGTGCTAAATTTGATTTGCTTGTCACAGCACCACACCTGGGGCCAGAGAGTTTCCTTCCTCAAAACCCTCTGGAACTCTTACTCTTGTTGTGGTCTGTCTTTTGGACCATGGTGCTTAAACCCTGGGCCAGCTTGGCTTGTGCTATCCTCAAAGGGTTTAATTGTCCCTTCAAGACCAGACAGGGCATTCACTCCTCACTAGGTTTATGAAGGGAATGTTTGTTTTAAAATGGAAACGTAACAGGTTGCATGTTGTAAATTATACCTTCATGATTTTAAAAATTTCAATTGTTTTCAATGATTTAAAAGGCATCAAATATTTTTGTTTTATAAAGGGTGATGGGAGACACATGACAGCATTCAAAACTATAACTTAATGATAAATATAT
>NW_022900920.1:16408613-16445294 GCF_012274545.1 Fukomys damarensis | reverse complement strand
ATATATAGTATTTGTCTCAATACCTACAATCTATGCCTATGTCTCAATCCAGACAGAGAGGTAAAAGGAATGAGATGGATAATAAACATGATAGATAGATAGATGATAAATAGAAGGCAAGCAGCTAATATTAGAGGTCACATAACAGGCACTGTTTGATGGTTCCCACGTAAAACCTCATTAAACAATCATTTGACACAGAGAGCATTTGTCATCATACAGATCGGAAAACCCTTTCCTCCTTTACTCTAACTTTATCCATTGACAAATACCCTGTCCCTTTCCAAGTGTTCCATGCTATAGGTTTTGACTCCTCAGGGATACAGGTAAAATTTACTTCAGGACCCTTTAAAAAAGAATGAGAAGACTACACACAGCCTAAAAAGACAAACTCCAAAAGACTCAAAGGACTTAGTGTTGTGAGCCATAGGAGGAAATGTCCCTCGTCCACATCTATATTTTAAGCAATGTTCTGTCACTGAATTGCTTCATGACCTGGAATCCACCACCTTTAATCTAAAAGGTCCTAAGAGGATGGAGTTTTCTAGGGATTGATGCTGACGGTCCACCTGTCCACTGCCTTTATGTGACCCTCTGAGACAGGACTCCAAGACAATTTTAAGAAGCCCATTCAAAACCCCCAGCAACCTCAGGCAAAAGGGCACGAGAAGAGCCCAGCTCCAGACTGTCACTTCAGATGTGGAAGGTTTCTAGTGTCCCTGCCCAGTGCAGACAGCCAACTTCAAGGCTTCCTGGAGATGAAATATGAGAGAAGATAAACTTTGCTTTCATCTTTAAAAGTATCAAAAATAAATAACATCAAAACGCAGGCTGGGATAAGAAAGCCTCCAACGTGCATACATAAGTAATGGTGTGTTAATCAGTCCCAGGGGATCACCCGTGCTTGCTGGACTGTTCTTGGAATAAAATGGGGATGGGCAGAGAAACTCACTCAAGGACTCCGCCTAGAAAGAATGCCACTCTGCACCATGTGCTACACCTTCCGTCCTCTCTTAGTCAAAAGAGACACCATCGATCAGTCTCTGAGCCTCCCCACTCCAGGAGGATCCACAAGCCTCTTTGCTATCCCCGCCACTTTTTAAGTGGAGAAGCCAGGCTGATTCACTAAAATGAAATCTCTTCCTGCAAAATCCAGTAAGATGTGATACAGTTTTGATCTGTGAGCCGAGGGGTTTCTCCACAGCTATTAAATCCTTCGGGAGACACTTCACACCCACCATGGTGCGATCATTAGAGATATGTCCGACAGTGAGTGTTGACAAGGATGTGAAGAAATTGAAACTAGCGTACATTGTTAGTCGGAATGTAAAATAGTGCGGCTGGTTTGGAAGTGAGCCTGACAGTTCTTCAAAAGGTTAGATACAGCGTTACCACGTGACCCAGTAATTCTATGCCTAGGTATATGAGGTATGATAAAAAAATGGAGAATATTTATTACAGTGAAAGACACACTACCATTAGTCCCTTTCAAAACACCTCCCCTTACTTTAAACACACTTAGCCCATCACTCTTGCACTTTTTAAAGTAGATTTCTTTACAGAATGGCGAAAATGTTGGGGAATTAGTAGTGCTGGTTGTACAATATTGTGAATATACTAAAAGTCACTCAGCAAGATGTACGATATTAAAAACTCCAGAGGGAGAAAGTCAGTTTTTTGAGTACTATCTCCCAGGGCTAATCTCCTGATGGTAAGACCGCGAGGCTGGTGCCAGAGTGGTTTACGGGGGAGGAAACCAGCGTCTGGACAGGACTCATCAGTTGCCCAACATCACCAGCTCTAAGACATAGAGCCTCCGATTCTGCCAAGCCCACCACCTTCCTGCTCAGGGCTGCAGTTTTGTTTCTTACTTTCCCAGACAGTGACCATCAGAAACCTTCCACTGAGTCTCAAGCTCCTATCCGGAATGGACTTGACCATTGTGACGTCTTACTGAGGTAGGCCAGGCCAGCAGGCCAATCCTATTTTCAGAAAGTTGGTGGGTTACCCAGCTCCTCTCTGTTCACATTTGCCAGATGCTGCACCATAAGCACATCTGCATTTCTTGGGTGTGTAGGGAAGGAACTTCCTACAGAGGCAATGGAGAGACGTAAGGAGGGAGGAGAGGCTAATCAGTGGGTGTGGGGTCCTCTCCCCAGGAAATGCACAGAACTCTCCTGAAGGTGATACCTCTCAGCCCTGTCTTTGGATCCTCCCCCTCCTACCAGAAGTTACCATCAGCCAGACTTTGAGGCAACCTCTTAACTATACCCTTCTTAGCTGGAAACTGCAAGGGCCCAGGCTCCATCTGTCCAAGATGCCCTACATGTTTTGCTTCTTCGTAAATGAACCAATCTCACAACTCAATGACAATCACACATGGCTCACTGAATTCCCAGCTTTCCTCAGGTCTGGGAGGTGAGGGGGAGACCATAAGCTGTCAGCCTCTTACCAAGCCCTACCTATGTTTTGGGGGGCAAGGCTCCAAAGAAAAGTTATTTCCCATTTTTCTCCTCAGACCATCCTGCCTTCTTTACCCCTTCATGACAAGTATCACTTTCAAAATAATTCTAAAACTAAAATGGCCAATGGCTAGTTTAGGACTCTTGCCCATTTATCTCCTTGAAGTGGGCAAGAAATGCAGCAAAATGTTTTGTGTACAGGAGTACTGGGGATTTAACCCAGGGCCTTCACACTAAGCTACATTCCTAGCTCCTTTTTATTTAGAGACAGGGTCTGACTAAATTTTAAGTTCCCCAGGATGGGGTTAAACTTGAGATCCTCCTACCTCAGCCTCTCAAAGTGCTAGAATTACAGGCATGTGCCACCATACCCAGCTAAAATACAGTAATTCTTATTTCAATTATAATCCACTGGGTCAAAACAATGGGTTTTTTTGGTTTTTGTTTTTTGGGTTTTTTTTTTTTTTTTTTTTTGCCTCAAGAGTATGGAATATGCATTACTGAGCTACAGAGAGGAATCAGTGTGGATCCTAAATACCCCTGAGGTAATACAGGCCCATCCTTCATGAGGCCAAGGGCATCCAATGGGTGGAAATACCCAGAATCTACAGGATAATCATCCTGAACACTTGTGCTTATCAGGTGATGCTACTCTTGGGCTTTCACATCTTTTTTTTTATCACATTATTTTTATGGGATTTGTTCTATTAATAAGAAATGAAGCACAGGATCTGGGCAAATGAAGGAGCAAGACCACAGCCCACTCCCCCAGCCTGCTGAGGCCCTCGCTACTCCACTGATGATCTCAAACCCAAGAGATGCGCAGATCAGCAGTGTTGAAGTCCTATGGGCCCTGTAAAGGTCCTAAGAGCACAGGCGGAGTTCAGGAATAGCAGCTCGTTTTTCTTACTTAACTGGTGTGGCAGAGGCTGTACAACAGATGTAAGGGAGCCCTGGGGTCACAGATCTGCATTAACTGACAGGTAAAACTTCATTTCTCTTCAGATGCTCAGTGGTGTGAAAATCATTATTTGTAAATTAGCCATAAGTTCTTTTGGAGAATTTATAGCGAATTCCATTGTGTATCACCAGGAAACCAGCCTAGAAGAGCCCATGTCCCTGAGATCCAGGCGTCCTGGGCACCTCTCCTTCTTCAATACCTCCCATACTTGCACTCGGGAGCTCTCCTCTTTGCTGTGCTCCTCTGGGTAGCAAGTAAGACCAAGGAAGAACAGGCTCTCTCCTCTGTGGGGCCAGTAAGCCATCCCACCAGGATTTGAACCTTCAGATTTTCGGTTGGATCCACCTGTCCCAGGTACTGCCGGACCCACCCCCTCTCAAGTCCCCCTGGTATTTAGCAAACAAAAAGCCTTCCAGTATTGCCTTTTAGGCATTCACACAACACAGCACTCCATCCACACCTCCAAGCATAGGAAGCCATTTGGCAGGACACCAGTATTAAAAAAATAAGCTGCATGACATTTATTTTGTCTTGTTAACATTAATATCTGTAGAAACATTTTTATTGTCAGTATAAAAATTAACAGGTTTTATTAAATATTTTTTCCAATTTTATAACACATAAAATCAGTGTCATCTGCTTTCATGTCGCATGGCTATAGCAAAGTGAGTGGGTGTTTCGGAAGCAAAACACAATACCTTAATACAGAACAAACAATACAGTGATATTTTGTCCGATGTCAGTATGAGGCCATATCTTTTGGTGAGGTCTTGTCAACAGCCAGAAGCAATCCCCTAACAAAAAAGGAACAAAATCCCCTGAACTCTCAACCAAACAATTCTGTGTTTCCATTTTCTGTGATGGGACTCGACGATCCTAAAAGGTTTCTCTGATGCCCAAGAACCGGGAAACCATTATCGAAATGCACCAAAGGGAACACAGGCTTCTCTGACAATGTGGGACGCTGGTGGAAAGCCAGCTGCCAGAGCAAGCCCACTGCTACCACTGCAACGTTCGGTCTGTTTCGGGGGATGGATTAAGGCATCTTTGAATGAGGACATTGCTACATTTGCCTTGCAAAGTCCAGTTAAACGTTTTGTTGGCCGAAGACAGAGTTGAGTGTCAAAACAAAATATCTTCCTAATATCGAGTTCTTGTAATCTGGGCATTCAGGTGGTCTGAGCACAATCATCTGACAGCAGAGTTATATGCAAATAAACCGAAACTTTGTTTTCTCCAAATTAGTCCTATGTTGTAAATATTTTTCTTCTCAAAGGACCGGATAACTAGTTAAGTCCAAGCAATAGATCAACTAGTCGCTGTACTGCCTGCCTAGAAATGCCACTTAAATTACAAAAAAAAAAACCCTATGATTGTTTTGTATATTACCAATTCATTAATAAATTAATGTTATACCATTTTCCCTGAAAGCAAAAAGTATTTTTCCCACCTCTGCTTGGTGAAAATTAAGAAATTCTGTATAAGAACAGCATTTAGCAAATAGCTATTTAAAAAAAGAGACCAATTTTTTTAGGTGCATTGGGACATCCATTTAAAATCAATACAAAAAATAATTCCTTGTAAATATATAATATATATTTATACATAATTTGAATATATTTACATACATCCAGCACCTATATACTACATTTGTGCTCTGTAAGTGTGTGCTGACATATATTTTCTCCAATTATTACAAAATTAACAAGGAAGGCAGAATGTGTGTCTGCCTTGAGTCCGAGTGAGGCACAGCCAGTACCCACGGGGGTCAGAGGGGTGGTATGGTGGCTCGTGGCTGTCCACTGCTCCAGAAATAGTCCTTTCCTGGTGAAGATGACAAGTTTCCAATGGATAAATCTTTACACATGTGCCGATTACTTTTCCAATTATTTACTCCTCTGATCCATATATACAAGCACAGACAACAAGCTCTTGGAGGCGTGGCCTCCTAGCTCAGTGCAGGTAGGTTCCTGACACTGTCCTTTTGGGGGACAGGAAGACACATTCGTTCATGTTTTAACACTGCCGTTTATGTGTGGATACTGAGGCAGGCAGGGTTCATAAGGCATGGGGTCCGGAGAAAACACAGAGTCATCTCCTGAAGAACAAGAGCTCCTTGTGTCAGGGGAACTAGGTGAGTACTGTTCCAGAGGCTGACTGAGGTCCAAGTATTCCTGAAAGAAGGGAAGAGAGATGTTTTATTTCATCTCAGGTCAGGATAACAAGGTGAGTACGGTTCGAGAGGCTGACTGAGGTCCAAGTATTCCTGAAAAAAGGGAAGAGAAAAGTCTTATTTCACACACAGGCTCCTGAGATGTTGGTATCGCAGCTGGGAAAGCACAAGAGTAACAAGGTTTGCAGAGGCCTAGCCCATCCTGAGACCCCAAGTTCTTTCACTCTGGGCTGCCCTTAACTTCTCTCTTACAACTATCTTGAATAAATTTCTGGCAGGCAGAGAACAATAAGTTCCTATTGAACTTAGGAGATGGGTGGTCATCTCAATCTATGGCAGTGACCCCTAGCTAGATATATACCTCCTTGTTAGAGTGCGTGGTTCAAGTTTGGGGCCCAGCAAAGTAGAAACACAACAGTCTGTGGATCCCCAGGACCCCTTTAAGTAGTAAGACCATGAATACATATTATCTGAATTACATTTTACTATTGTAATTTCTAGGACAATTTAAGGGGAATATTTCTTCATTCAACACATAATTTAACAAATGTAATTTGTTACTCTCAAAAGCTCTCTGAGCTGAAAGTGTAAAGTGGTTCAAAAAGGCTTGGATACACTTGTGTACGTTAAACCCATAAGAGACTGTTAAAGGAATTAGAGGTTAGGTTTTAAGAGTTTTGAAAGTTTGAAATTCAAGTTTTTTTCTGCTTCTCAAGAATCACGGATGTTGCTGCGGAGGCCTCCCGGAATACCAAGGATAACATTTCCTACCAGGCCAGGGCAAGAGCCCACTGCCTGTTTTTCTGTGGCCCATGAGCTCAGGATGGTTTGTAACATTGTAAACAGGTGGAAAAACTCAAAAGAAGAGTAATATCTTATGGCATTGGAATGACATAAAATGATATAAAATTCCAATTTCAGGGTCCATAAAGTTTTAGTAGAACACAGACACTCATTTATTTACATATATAGTCTGTAGCTGCTCTCATACTCTGATGGCAGAGTTTCGACAGACACCATATGGCCTTTGGAGCTGAAAATATTTACTCTCTGGCCCTTTGCAGAAAGCATTTGCTGACCCTGTTCTGAAGCTATGAAAAGCTTTCTAAGCAGGGCCCTTCTCAATCTCAGTGCTTCAACTGAGCTGGCACATTGGGGTGGCTCTGCTCACACATTCAGAAGCCAGCGACTCTTGTATGACATGTGGTTTTGCTGACAGGGGGGCGGAAAGTGCAGACCACAGCACAAACAGCCTCTGCGTTATCAGAAAAGAGCCCACGGAATGTTGGCGACTATACATCCTGAAAGACCAAAAAGCACTATAATTCATCACCAGGGTTGGCAAGAGAAAGAGTCCCTACCCAAGAAAGGGGATGTGTCAGTTCCAACAACATCGGCCATAACCACACAACTCAAAACAAACACGCCCACCACATCAAAAAAGAATTTTTTGCTTACAATGATAAAAATGAAATTTGGTCCTAAATGGAACCATTTTGCTCGAGCATATGGTAATGATTTTCAGAAGGAAAGAAACTTCAATTTTTATATCCGTTAGACAATATGGAATTCTGCTTTTGCATTTTAGGACAGGACATGTAAGTTCCAGTATGAATGGACCCTCTTTAAAGATATAAATAAATATACATATATGTACATTTATGTATACATAACATTGAGCATGGACATGGGATACTTAAAGGAAGACTTCAGTGGTTTTCCCACTTTCTAAATTAACCCATATACTTTCAGATCTGATAGGAAAAAAAAAAAAAAACAAAACAGGAACATCAGTGAATCGCAAGCCTAGGGTTAAAGGAACTTACACTAGAAACAACAATTTTGGCAGAAGAAGAAAGTTGGGTTTTGTTCCCTCCCTTGAACTGTTCCTGTTCTTTCAACTTCTGAAGGTCAGCTGTGTTCATTTAAATGCAATCTCTCCCTTCATCCAGCACAAGCCACAGTCAGACACACAAAATAAAGCTGCTGGATCGAGGTTTCCTGTCACTACTCTTACTGCTTTCTAAAGAAATCACTTTAAAACATTTTCTGAATCAGAAATTGAGTATATTATTTTTCCTCCAGAATATTGGGAGATCTTCACCTTTTCTGTTATGGTTTTAAAGACAGCTATGCAACTCTGGCTTCCTTCTTCTTTTGTATGAAAAAACACTGATCTTCATTAGATATCTCAAATTTCATGTGTTAACCATTTCTATCCGTGTTTTCTTGGGCTACATGGTTTACCATCTTTCTTGCTCAGAGTATATATCCTTTCCATAGCCCTAAATGCTCACTTCCTCTGCACACTGAAGCAGCCACAGATAGGGCTGAATTTGAGCTTTGAGTGACAGCAGTGTTCCTTTAGTTGGTATAGATTATAAGTCAAAACTACTTTAGCAACAGGTACCAGCTTTCACTTCCTATAGAGAGCTTTGTATGTGTTATATGCAATAGAGACACAAGCTTGGGTCACAGTGGACAGCGCTGTGCCCCATGGAAGGTGGGATTATAAAACCGCACTGCATATGACCAAGCTAATCACCAATGCAACATTGGCTGCTCTCATGCTAACTGCCAGGGCACAGAATAAAACGAGCAGCTAACACAAACCCATGCTCCTTCCCACCCATGCTAAAAGGCTACAACTCTACTTTTCTTCCCTCCCGCCTCTCCTTCACCATACCCCGAGCCTCTCCACCACCAACCACCACGAGAACAGTCAGGGATGGCTCTCAGACTTGGGTCTGAGTCAGAATTGACAAAATGCAGTTTGGAGAAAAATCCTGACTCGAAAGGAACACATAATTTAACTCTGTGTGATTCCTGTGGAAAAATGAGAAACTACACCACAGACGCCCACAGAAGAGTCTGTATATAAAAAAAGTAAGCTCCTCTCCCCAGCTAGGCAAGGTACCCTGGCTTCTGGAAGAAGCCTCTTACCTCATTGGTTGTGAGAGTAAGAATTCGGTCCAAGTCTTCTACCAACTGCTTGAACGTTGGTCTCTGTGAGGGCACTGCATGCCAGCAGTCCCTCATCATCATGTACCTGGAGAAAGGGATTTCTTGGGTGAATCAATCTCATCCAATACTACAGACTACAGCCAGCTTTAATGTGGAGGCAACATGGAGAAGTACCCTAAATAACGGAGATGTAACAGGACCTTCCAACCAGTGAGGAAGTGGTCATCCACTCTACAGATCTACCGCTTGGCTTCTTAAGGACCCTGATTTACAAACCCCACTTTAGCCTTCAGGAAGATATCTGTGCATCAAGAGTTGTCTATATGTGTCCCTGGTATTAACAGTGGGCACATCACAGTGGTGTCACACTTGTAAGACATTTTTGGAGGTTCAGGGACAAGACCTATGCGCTTGCAGTTACTCTAAATCTTCCTTCGCAACTACTTCTTCCTGAACCATGCTTCGGGTTTTAACATTTTTTTTTAAATTAATTTTATTGGTACATTTAAGGTAATGACATTCATCATTAGAAATTTGCACCTTTACATAATCCATCTTGGTTTTTGTTTTTTCAAAGCAATTCTAACATTTTGTGGTTCAATTTTTATTTTATTTTATTTTATTTTATTATTTTTTTTAACCAGGGATTGAACTTGGGACCTTGTGCTTGCAAGGCAAGCGTGGCACCACTGAGCTAAATCCCTGGCCCTTGGTTTTAAGATTCCAATTGACAAAAGTTCCTCAGTTAAAAAAAAAAGTCTGTAAACCACAACTTTAAGGTAAAGGATTTTATGAACTAATCTGCCACTGCTGAGATGGATACTAACTTCCTGATTAACTCTTAGGTACACACGGTTCCCAGCCTTATCTTGCTTTTGAGTTTCGACAGACCCTGTATGTTAGAAATAGGAACGACAAGGAGCACAATAAATGCCTTCATATGATATGCTACAAAATGTGGCCATTAATCAGACATCCACTGTACACCAAAAAGCACTCATGGGATTACTGATATAAAATCCCCATGAAACAACACACAATGGAGTGCACTCTCTTGAGACAATTGCTCTTGTTAGATCACCCCAGGGGAGACAGGTAGTGCTTCCTTTTTGGAAAGCACTGATTCGACTGCACAAGGTACGTGTCACTAACACAACATAATCCTTCTTACGGTGTGAAGTGGATCTTTCTAGAAACTAGTTCATGGTTGTATAGCCAGGCACAGTACCCTAAGGATGGCACTGGGACAAATTTTTAGTTCTCTGTGCTAGAATATGGGTGAAATGCAGGTAACCAGATACCAGTTATTTTGGTCTGAGTACATGTGGTTGATGTCAACCGGCAGGGACAATTTTCACTGGTCAAAGATGCCCTGGAAATACCCACTCTCCACTCACCAGACTGAGGCCAGGAAATACGTACGAGCTGTGCTATGCAAGAGCAGCCCCATGAATTTCTAGCTTGTTGTCTGATTTGGGAGTTTTCCCGTCACTCTTGAGGTGTACCACAGTGGCCAAGGGCGATCACTCCAGCTGGTTTTCTCCTCACCCAGGCAGCTGGGTACCACTGATTTAAAGCCCACTCCATACATATTGGTGGGATAGACTTTCTTTTGGCCAAGTATTGGCTGACAGTGTAGCTATTAATCTCAGCCCTGGGGTTGACATGGCTTCAAGCAATTTTTCTTCTTAGAGCATGTTTAGAAAATGAGAGTCTTAAGAAAGTGAGAGAAGTCAGAAGAGTGCCTCATGCAGTGAGTCTACTACAGAACCGACAGGGGAGACCCAGTCCTTACAGCTCATTGGTGCAGTTGGCTGGCTTATCCATCCTGTGCCCTTCCTTTAGCAGCTTAAAAAGTTCCTCCACAGGAATCCCTGGGTAAGGTGAGCCCCCTAAAGTGAAGATCTCCCACATTAACACCCCAAAGGACCAGCTGCAAAAAAGAGAAAATACAGCATTACTATCACATCTGAATCACGGAAACCTAAACATGCACCAGTAAAAAAATAAAATAAAATAAACACATACTTAGTTCCTACACTCACAGATAAATGAACCCTCCAGCAATTCATCCTGCAGGCCTTGGCCTGACCCCAAACCCTAAATGATGACATGGGGATGCTCTGATGGAGTTTTCCATCAGCAGACAAAAAGCAAACCTTAGGAATTCTTCACCTTATACTGGGTGCTAATGAAATGAGGATCTCAACTTCTGGACTTCAAAGCCTTCTGTGCTCCTGTGTAACTCTTCCATCACCCATGCCAGGGTACGAGGGCCCTCATCTACCTATACTATCAGTTGACACAGTAAGGCCAGCAAACTGACTCTGCAGGAAAATGGCTATCTGAGGTGGCTGGCAGAGCACTCACAGCGCCAAGGTTCTGTGACTTACTAGGATGGCAAAGGAACTCAGTAAAGGGCTGGGATTATGATGGAGGAACCAGGTGCCCCAGACAAGATCACAAACAGAAACTGAAGAGACCTCAGACAGTACCATTTACTTGAACTTTCAGAGAGCCACAGTTGGACCTTCTCAGCCTACTTCAGGGGACTCAGTCCCTGTGATAATGAAGCAGAGGATCCCTGTTTGTCTACTTCGCTGCATCCCTCTTGCTACTGCGGTGCTCAATTTCTGGAATGAAACTGCCTGCCTCCAGTTTTATGCAGCGCACAAGCAGGACTAAGAAGAGAGGCAGAAACAGCTTTGGGCCTCAGTTTCCTTAGGGCACAAATAATCATGATAATCATGACTCTCTCCTTCCAGGACAGCTGAGGACTGACCGCACTGGGGCACAATCTGCCCCTGAAGTCCTCTTGCTCATGTGAATGAAAAACAGTTCATTGATTTTTAAAAACTGTTTCCTTTGGCATAATTGTAGACTCACTGGACCTTACAAAAATAGTAACTTTCACCCAGTTTCTCCTAATAATAACATCATTCGACTGAATTTACAAATCTGACACATCAACTGGAGCCTGACCCTAACAGTATTTTTATGTGTCATGATAGAAATATGATGACATTTCTCCTACAGTTCTAGGATATTATCAAGGAGTCTAAGACAAGACCAGATTTTCTTGTATTTTTGAAGAATAATCACTATAAGAAGATGCAGCAGAAATCATCTGGGCTGAGCAAGTCTCACTTAGCATCACCCTTTGGGGAAACATTTAGGCAGGAGAGCATGACACACCAGCTACATAGGAAGGATTTCGAGAATACTTTTTAAGCACACAAAGGATGTGTCAACAGCTTGGCTAATCAGTTAGCAGTTTTGCATGTGCACCCACACCGAGCTGTCGGAGGGACCCTTCCATTCTGGCAAGAGAGGTCAGCAGTTCTGCCTCCTGTGCTCTTTGAAGCCAGGCAGATTAGTAACAGATTAGTAGGCTACCAGCCTACTGTAAAATCGTGCTTTCTGAGGTTGCCCTCTGCAAATGTGTGCAGTGCAGTGGCTACCAAAGAATGAAGAAAGGCAAAGAACATGCACATGGGCAACTCAAGCCCAGAAGAAGCCAGGGAAAAAGGCCAGCACTTACACATCACTCTGATGGGTGTACACTCTATCGAAAAGGGCTTCAGGAGCCATCCACTTGACTGGAAGTCGCCCCTGCAAATATGTAAAAAAATTTAAAAATTCCTGGGTTAAATTAAGGTTATGACAGCAGAATCAACTGGCTGCGCCCTGCTTAAAAGGTGACATTCTGTTTTCATTAGCCTGTATGAGAACAGAAATAAGCTCCAACTAGAGCTATATAAAGTGTGAGAGACACAGATTAGAGCTCATTATAAAAGTGTCATCTCCCTGGATGCTCATTATCACTTATCTCCCTAATATTCAGGCACATCCTGACCAACTTCTGGGCAAAAATTAATCCAGTGACTTTCAGGCTGTATTCTCTGCTATGAAAGTTCTCAACAAGAGCTGTATTTTTCAAACCAAACCCCTGAAGGCTACTGATTATTCTGCATAAAAGATTGTTTCACATTTACTAAAATTATCTTAAATAGATCTTAAATTTGCTGATTGAAAATTGATGAAGCTACAATGGACCCTCGAATTACGACCAGCCTGACATATGAATGCCTTGGGTTATAACTGAAATTTTAGCTTTGACTTAAAAATTCTTGAGTTACAACCCAAATGTGGCAGCCGCCGTTTGTGCTTCAAGATGGTCTCAGGAACAGATCTGACCCTTAAAAGAGTTCTAGAAGGAGCATTACAACATCCTTTCCTGTGTGGGCTCAGTTGAGAAATCCTGGGCCAACGTCTCTCTAAAGACACTGAGCTCTGCCTATCCGCAGGAGAGAGACTTTAAAGGCTGTGTATGGGAGCCTGAGCCTTAAACTGACCAACATGACTTACAACCAGCCCTCACACAAAGTGAGTTCATATATCAAGGGTCCACTTACTTGCAAAAGAATAGGAATAGAAGCAGAAGACATGCCTTCGCAGCTCCTTCTACCTTTAAACCTATGAATTTGCATTTTGGAAATTCTGTACCTTGCCAACACTTTATAGAACTATAGTACTTCTACTGTAACACCCCCATTTCATCACCACAGACTTACGTTTGTTGTCTTTTTGTAGTAATCTATATTATTGATATCTCTGGCCAGTCCAAAGTCTGCTATTTTCATCACATTGTTTTCTGTTACCAAAACGTTTCTGGCTGCTAAATCTCGATGAATACACTGAAATCAAGAAAGAACTAATTTCAGAATGCTTCGAGAAGGAAGATATATTTATTTCTCAAAATGCACACAGAACGTATCTCTCCAGTAAAAAGCTAACCATATTGGGGCTGTTAAGCTAAAGCTGTTCAACCATGAGCCGTTGAGACCCTCTAACATGACACTGGTATTTATTTTCTTAAATCGTTTCAGAGAGCAGAGGTAGACTAAATAACCACATTCTCTTTCGTCTGCAGTTGTCTTATACCACCAATAGTCTCCCATTAGCTGCATGCAAGATCAGTGTTAGGTCATCCTAGAAACCTTTTATTTCAGCTCTTGTTCCCTTCAGAAGAGCATTTTTCAGATGAGCCAGTTAAACCTCAATGTCATATCTTCTTCACCTCCTGGTCATTTCTCCAACATTCTGACCTGATAGAAAACTAAGTCTTTGCTCTCAGAAAAGTCTAGCGATTACGAACTCTGTATTTCCTTCCTATAAATGATGTTTTCCACCCCCACTGCTTCCAAAGTTTACAAAGAGCCTTTTCACTATTAGACCTACATGACCTCTTCCAGTCCCTCAATTTTTCCCTCTCTGCTGCTTCAGACGCTGTTGATTTCCTGCTTGTTTTTGAAAACGCTCCCTCCACTGGGTCCTCCCCCATCTGCTTTGTCTAGGATCGCTGTCTCTCCTCCTCACCACCCCAGACTCTTTGGTTGGCTCCTTCCTTCCTCTGTTCCTCTGTTCCTCAAAAGCAAGGGCCTTCCCATTGGGCTTGTGTGTTTCTATCTTCCTGGCAGCGGTTCTTAGACACATACAAAAGAGCTGCAAATTCCATCACCCCCCCAGCCTCTCTCCTGAGTTCCACATTCTCATTTTCACCTCACTCTGGGAGAATTCCACATGGACTCCCCCTGACATCTCAAGTTCAAGATTCCTACCCCCACTAAAGTCTCACCCCTTTTGTCCCTCTTAATCAACGTTCTTTACACTCACTTCCTGTTGACCGCTACCTGAAACGCCTCTGCAGTTTTCACTCCACTGCTGATCCCTTCTCTCAGGCTGTGGCAACTGTCTGCTCCACGCATGGACTGCCACACAGCCCGCCCAAAGGTCTCCATGCTCCCAAACTCAGCCATCCCCCTTCTACACTTCCCTTCCCTTATGTGTAAAACCCTTTTCTCTCCCTCCCTTCCTTTTCCTTCCTCCCCCTCCCTCTCTCTCCCCCTCTCCCCCACCCTTTCTTTCTTTCCTCAGTACCGGAGATCGAACTCAGGACCTTGAACTTGCAATGCAGGAGCGGTCACTGATCTAAATCCCTGGCCCTCCTCCACTTGTGTTTAGACACAGCCAACTCTACCCTTTCCTGGCTTCTCACACAGCCAATGGCCACCCCGCCATAT
Source organism: Fukomys damarensis (assembly GCF_012274545.1). Taxonomy (NCBI): domain Eukaryota; kingdom Metazoa; phylum Chordata; class Mammalia; order Rodentia; family Bathyergidae; genus Fukomys; species Fukomys damarensis. Next base: position 16,430,651 of record NW_022900920.1, on the reverse strand, counting down.
TCTCAGTCCAGGCTATCACAACACATAACCCACACGGGTGGCACAAGCTGTGTCTGCCACGTATCTTGAGACTAAATCCTGTGCTGCTTGCTATGGGGTAGCTGAAGGTCTGGGCTGATCGCCACTCTGGGCTCTGACAGGTTTAGTTGTTATAATGTCTATATTCCCTTTCTATAAATGATATGCTTTTGTAAGCTGCTCTGTTTCTGTTGCACTTTAATATACCACGACTGCGAGGTGACGCAGGGTAATTAGGATCTAAGCATCAGCCTCTATTTTTAGAAGAGGTAAGGTATAAAGAAGCAAGTAACTACCACCACCAAATGCTTTGACACAAGAAACCAGCAAAGGTTAACTACGATAGGAAGCAGAGAACCTTATCAATCCACTCAACAAATTTGTGACAGAACTAACCTTAGATACTCCATGAAATGACCAATTAAAAAGGAGCAAACCAAGGGCTGGGGATATAGCTCAGCAGTTCGGTGGCCTGCCTTTCAAGCGGAGTTCAATCCCCAGTACCAAAAAAAAAAAAAGAGGAGCAAACCAAACTACCTCTGAAATGTAAATAAGGAATTATTTTACCCTGCCCCACCCCAACTCTTGGTGGTGTTCATTCACTTGGGTAAGAGGATCTAAACTCAGAAAGGAGGGAGTAAGAAAGCCACCCAAGGCAGTTTCCCTGGGCCAGATGAGGAGCAGGAAATGTGAGAGTTCCCAGAGCTGCCTGCAGACCTGTCAGGGCTGGAGCACTGTCCTGGTTTGGAGGCCTCTTCAAACTGAACTTCCAAGCCCTGGGCCAAACTCTCCCGGCGGTGTACTCCTGCTGACTGTGCTCCCAGTGTCTGACAAGCTGAGTGGTCAGAAGAGTCTGGCTTCCACCACACATCAGACCTCAGCTGGGAAAGAGACACTGCTGAGGGGCATTACCTCCACTTTGTTCGGCATGGGCAGCCCCCCCCCCCGCAGGGTGCGAGGAAACACCAAATTCCCCTCTGGGTTGAACAGAGGCCTTGGAACAAGGGCCTGAGAAAAAGAAAATAATTAAAGGCAAGTCAAATCCTCAGCAACCACAGAAAGTTCAGTTGTTCTCCGGCCCAGAGAGCTGAATTTAATAATCAGGGTGCTGGAACATTCTGGTGTTCCCTTTTTCTATATGCTAAGGAAAAGAAGGTTAATACCTCATGGTGCAGACACTGTACCGGGTGATGCTGATCATTTAACTCTCAGGGCCCCCTATGAGATGGGTATGATAATGCTCACTTTATGGATAGGGATGACAAGACCTGCTTCAAAGCCAAACCCACTCGGGTTTAACACTTTGAACTAAAACTAGCAAGGATTTCACAAATTTCCTAAGGCCCAAGGAGCCTAGCACTATCTGAATTAATTACTCTAGGCCCATGGTATTTCTTGCCTGACTCCACCCTCCTCTGACCATGCACACAATGGACAGCTGCCTGAGATCGGGCACTGTGTCACCTCAGTATTCCCAGCTCTGAGCCCAGCCTGGCCTGGAAACTGCCTACTGGGCCACCTTCACAAGCACAGACACCAGCCCCAGCTCTCCTTCTCCCCCTCCTTCCAGGGCGTGGGTCTCAGACAAGCCCCTCCCTCTGTGGGGCTGCTTCCATCATCCCATTCTGTCAGCCTAAAATAGGCTGCCAATCGTAAAGTCCATCCAGTTCTTACATGTCCTTCCCACCGTGCTGAGCAGCTCCCAACAGAGAAGTGTCTCAAAGTGTGCAGGAAGGGGCGGGACAGGGCTCCGTTTCCTCTAGGACCATACCCCATATACACATCTCTGTCCTCGCTCTGAGCAGGGGCACACAGCTGGTTTCTACCTCTCCTTCCTGAAACTCTCCTTTGCAGCTTCTCCAAACTGCACCCAGCCTTCCTCTTCAGTTTCAGCTGGGTCCTGCTCCGCCTCCTCTCCATTTCCTGTACTTTTTGCCAATCTTGAGACCTGAGAGTTTTCCTAGGATTCAATACAACTCCAGGATTTTCAAGGCTTCTCTCCAGGTGACTTTGTTCCCTGCCGTCTCTTGAATGACACCTTTTCCTTGTTCTTCTGGCCTCTCCACTTGGCTCTTGGAGCTGAGCTTCAAGGCCTCTCCCCTTGAATGGCTCTCAGTACTCCTCCATGAGCTCTGGAGTTGTCATTGAAAATTTCTCCCACTCACCTGCTGCTCTGCCTCCTGATTCCCAAGTCTTCTCCTCTTGGGAACTGAAGCAACATCCAATGTCTCAGCCTGGAAATCAGGAGTCCTCGTTGATGGTTCTTTCTCTCCTAACTGACCCACTAATTTTCCTGATCGCAAAAGATGCCCCAAAGCAAACTACCAACTTCTTTCAGTGTTGTGGTGCAAAGCACTGTCACCTTTCACAGGGACCAGGCACTTCCAATCTCCTCTGCAAGCAGGAGCAAGGCCAACTTGAAAACATACACCTACCCTCCCACTGCCCCTCCAGGACTCCCCATAGCTCCCAGGCCCGTGTCTCTGCCTGGAGATTTAAATCCCTGAACAAACAGGACCTTATCAAACTGTTTGTTTCTCAATTTGTCTACATGCACAAGGGTTTTTACATTTTATTGGAATACATATGAGCAATCTCTTGCACTATTACTCTTGGTTCCTGCTCTAACAGCTCAAGGGCTGCACCTGTTCTGGCCAGCCTAGGACATGAGGCACCTAGGGAGCCCTGTAGAATATTTGTGGAAGGACTGAATAAAATGGTGAGCCCAGCCCTCCTACCACTTCTGTAGGAGCAGCAGCACCCTGCAAAAGTGCAGCCCCCACCTTCCATCCAGCTAGGGTTCAGAGTGACCAAGCACAGAGGAATCAAACAGGCCACCTATTATGAGACAAACTACCCTCTCCTGTGTGCTATTAGAAATCATTTCAAATACAAAACGTAAAAATAAAAAGGTCAATTCCACTCACAATAGCTTTCAAAACAAAAATAAAAACAAAGAAAACAAAAAGATGGGATCAGTCTAACCAAGGAGATGAAAGAATTCTACAATGAGAATCACAGAAGACTGAAGAAAGAAATTGAAGAAGATAGCAGAAAGTGGGAAGACCTCTCACATTCATGGATTGTTAAATGGTCATCCTACCAAAAGTGATCTACAGGTGCAATCCAGTTCCCATCGAAGTACCAGTGACATTCGTCATAGAACACAAAAAATCCTAAAATTAGTATGGAAGCACAAAGATCCACAATAGCCAGAATAATCCCAAGCAAAAAGAACAAGTCTGGAGATATCACAATACCTAATTTAAAATTGTACCGCATGACTGCAGTAACAAAACAGCATGGACTGGCACGAAAACATACACATAGACCAATGAAACAAAAATAGAGAACCCAAACAAATCCAGACATCTATAGACACCTCATTTTGGACAAAGGAGCCAAATATAGCATACTGGAGAACAGCCTCTTTTCTTTAACGATGGTGGCGGAAAAACTGGACAGCTGCTTGTAGAAGATCGAAACTAGATCCCTATCTTTCACCCTGTACAAAAATCAATCCAAAAGGATCAAAGACCTAGGTTAAGGCCTGAATCTTTCAAACTGCTGGAAGAAAACAGCGGATACACACTTGAAGCCAAAAGCACAGACAAACTTCCTAAACAGGATTCGAGTAGCACAGGAAATAACAGCAGGAATCAACAAATTAGATTACATTAATTGAAAGGTTTCTGCACAACAAGGGAAACAGCTAATAGAGTGGAGCCTACAGAATGGACGAAAGTCTGTGCCATCTATTCTTCCGATGGAGGATTCATATCTAGAATATATAAAGAGCTCAAAAAACTCAACACCAAAAAACCCAAGCACCCATTCAGTAAATTGGTAAATGAATTGAGCAGACGCTCCTCAAAATAATACAAATGGCCAGTAAGCACAGGAAAAAATATTTAACATCTCTAGCCCCTGGAGAAATGCAAATCAAAACAATGCTGAGATTCCATCTTACCCAAGACAGAATAGCTATCATCAAGAATACAAGGAACAGCGGATATTGGCAAGGAGGCAGGAAAAAGAAACCCATCTACACTGCTGGTGGGAATGCAGATCAGCACAGTCCAGTCACTAAGGAAATTAGTGTAGAGGTTCCTCAGAAAACTAAAAAGATCCGGTGTGGTGGTACACACCTCCCAGCACTCTGGGAGACCAAAACAGAAGGAATTTAAGTTCAAGTTCCACCTGGGCAATTTGGTGAGACCCCCATCTCAAAATAAAAAGGGCTGGGATGCGACTCAGTGTGAAGGCCCTGGGTTCCATCCCCAGTACCTCAAAAACTGAACAAACAAAAACTCGGAAAGACAAATATCACACATTCTCCCTAATATGTGAAATCTAAGAAAGATGACAAGAAAGCAGATGGGAGACTCTTAGACAAGAGAAAGGGAATGAGGGGTAGAAGATGGCATAAAGGAAGTTATGGGGATAACTGAAATATGTGGTACACATTAAACCCAGTATTTTTGTAAAATTAATAGGCATTGATAATAAAAGAAAAGCAAGAATAAGAAAAACTTCTAGATATTTCAGAAAAGGTGAAATAGTACAACAGCTATCCATGTTTATTAAATTTACTTGCTCTCAATTTCTCTGCATATTGAGCTTTTACACACGCACACACACACACACACACACCCACCTCACACCCTTTTCTACAGCTGAAGTCTTTCAAAATTAGTTACAGATATCACTGGTATTTCATGTCTAAATTCACATTTAGATGGTTGAGCAATTCTGGTTTGAAAATCCATAATCCAAAATATTTTATGCACTGACCTTAGGGCACAAGTAGAAAAATTTACCCATACCGTATTTTTAAAAATTTTACAAAGGTATCTTCAGGCAATGTGTATATACAACATGGATGAATTCTCTGCTTCAATTTGGGTCCTATCCTCAACATGCCCCATTATGTATATGCAAACATTCCAAGTTCCAAAAAATCTGAAAGGCTGCAGGCCTCAAGAATTTTGGATAAGGGATACTCTACCTGTATCTCCTACCTTAACACACACCACCGACACCCTCCTCTGAATCTAACTTTGACACAGTTATATCATCCAGAATGGAGCCCATTGTCACCTTCCGTTTGTGCACAGTGTCCTTTGTAAAAGCTGGACCCCATGGCCCAACCCAGGACCACACCTCCACAGCTGGCTACTGTCTCCTCAGCCTCCTTTAATCTGAAAGGATCTCCCTAACATTTCTTATCTTTCATGACATTGACATCTTGAAGTGCTGCCTTGTCAAATGTCTCACATACTGGATCTGGCTGTTCCCTGATGCCAAAAACTTTTGGACTGGCAAACACACCTGTAACCCATGTCCGTGCCAGTGCACACCTACACGCACATAATCATAGAACCCAAAACTATTAAAGTGTTTTTATTACTTTCTTAAAACCTACAATATGCTAGGAGATTTTATGTGGTGGTGGTGTGGGGGGCCCCAGCTAGTAAAGTCCTAAGCTCTGGTCTTTGTAGAAGTGTTTTAAAAAAAAAGCCAGACCACATGATAGCCATGGGCCGTGTTCCTCCATGACAGAGACAGCGGGACTGGGGTGCGGCTAGGCCCAGTCCCCTCTACCCTGCATGGTCTGACAAGGGCTACCTTGTGACTAGAAAGACCCGTGAGGAGATCTAGGTTTATGACTTTTCAGGCAGCCCAGGCCCACGGGTGACACAGTCTACCCCACTAGGGGATATCACCTTTTGGGGAACCTGGAGAATTACCCATGCTGCATCAAGCTCCACTCAGGCAGGTGCTGAGCCCCTTCTACCCATAAAGGCTGTTCTGCACCCCACACAGAGTGTGAGGCCCAAAGGCGCTGGGGTTCTCCAAATTGTCCCAAGGACTTTGGGCACCTGCTGAAATGCTTCCAGCATAACTTGAATATTTTAAGTTCCAATGTAAGTTGCATGCTCAGAATGCTGGTGATTCACCTCAGGGGACCTGGCCAATTCTAACTACAGGGCTCTCAGCAAGAGACAAAATATACTCAAATACTCAGGACTCGATGTTGCTGAAACTCACCACCCCACTTGATCTTTATTAATGCCTTATCAAACTCAAAACCCTAAACACAATGCCCAAATTCCATGTCGCCAACCTCAATAACCACAAAAGAAACGAAGCCAAAGCAAACGAGAATTAAACACCCAACCCAATCAAATTCCCAGGAGCATCAAACCAGCCCTGTCTCAAGCGAGGAGACATCTTTCTTGCTCATCTCTGTAATCGTGTTATGAGTTTATGAGGCTGCTTTGGCCTCTAAAGAGTTCATTAAACTCAAACGTAAATAACACCATAAATATTTTCCAGGTTGTACAAGACATGCGAGAGCTTGATCTAGCAAATGAGCACGTCCAAACCGCCTGATTTCTTTAAAGACACTTTTAATTGGCTTCCACCCAACCAAGTAGAATGCGAAGGACTCACTTTTTGCGAGGCCAAGTACTCCATGCCTCTGGCCAGCTGGTAGGTGCATGACACCAAGTCCTTGAAGGTCATTTGCTCCTCAGGAACACGGTTAATGTCATAGGAGTATTCCATGCCTGGAGGCCTCCGGGCTCGGAGGTATTCCCGCAGGTTGCCTTTGGAGGCGTACTCAACAATGACATAGAGGGGCCCTGTTGACAGACAGGAGAAAGAAGCTCCCTGAGGCAGCAGACCAAGACTGCCCCTGGGCAACCCAGCAAAGAAGGGTTATTAATTTCTACAATCCACCGTGGGAGTTTTGTTGTTTTTGCTGTGAAGATCAAAGCCAGTGTCTCAAGTACACTAGGCAAAGGCTCGCCCTCTGAGCTACAGTGATACCCTTATTATTTTCTTCTTGGTTTTTATCATTCAGAAAAGGACACATAAAAATTGAACACCTGCATTCTAATCTCTCCAAAATGATAATCTACATTTGGTCACGACGGCCTCAAAAGGCTTTAAGAAGCAAAGATACAGAGGTAGTACCTTCCACTATCACTCCAACCCTCTCTCCCCAGTGGCCCCCTGGGGAGAAATTTGTTCCCTCCGATTCATTTTAATTAGAGTGTGTGTATTATTTTTAATCAGATAAATAATGACTGAGCTCTGCAATATTTCCCTTACACAATACCCCTGTGGATTTCAGGTGAGCTGATAAAAATTAATTTACCACACTATTTATCCTTTTCCCCTGTACCTATGGGCAATTAGGTTGCTTCCAGGTTTCTGCTATAACAGTTAGGGCAAAGAACACTGCTGTACATGTTTCCTTGTTCATATGTGCGGCATAATCTCCTCAAGGTATAGCCTGGGTCAACAAACTACAGCCCGGGTCGACAAACTACAGCCCACAGGCCAAATCCTGCCTACTACCTGTTGGAGTCCTTAAATGTGACGGGCACACAGCCAGTTCCATTCTTGTCCAAAAGCTGCTACTTCAGTACAAAGGCAGTAACCGAAAGTTGCAACAAAAGCCTAAAATATCCACAAATGCCCTTTACAGAAAAGTGTTGTCGATTCCCACACAGACCTAAAGAAGAAACTGCTAAGTCAGACTTTGGCATTTTCAAGTTTATTAACTTCCAAACTGGCCTCAAAGTGCCAGTAAGTGTTCAATGAAAGCAGCCAGGCTGCATCCCTCGTCCCTCTACCACCTCGAAGGAATTGAGCTCCTGCGCACCACTTTCTTTGAAGCTAGTCTTGAGAGCTCAGCCACCTGCTGCCTGCCTCAAGAGAGGGCTTCCCCCAATTCCTATGTTAAGGGAAGAACTTTTCAAACACAGCCTTATTTTTGGAGAAATCTTACTTAGCACTTACAAAACAAAAACAAAGAAATTGTCCTTTCCAAATAGCCTCTTGACCTAAAAATACTAGGACCCTCCTCTCCCTTGTCCCCCAGGGACAAACACAAGAGTTCTGTTCACAACTGGCAACATCTCCCTGAGTTTATTTTATTTTAGTTAATTCAATTTTTTGCAGAACTAGGAATTTAATTCAGAGTCTTGTACATGTTAGGCCAGCACACTACCACTGAGCTACATCCCCAGGCCCCTAAAGATATTTTAAAGAGAACTATAAGTATGCACTCAAGGCACCCTAGATACAGGACCCAGAAATGCAACGGCTTCCAAAATGATGCTAACGCTCACCCCCGTAGTGGGTGCCTGGGAAGCTTTTTCCTCCTACTCACCATCCTGCGTGCAGGCTCCAAGCAGATTAATGATATTTTTGTGTTTTCCAATCATCTTCATCATCTCCATCTCTGACACCAAATCAGAAAGATCTTTCTCCGTAGCATCATCTGTGAACATTAGGTGAATCATGAATTAGTTAGTTTCCTCTAACTCATGGGCTATCATTATTAGTGGCCAAACAGGTTTAAAATGTGACACTGAATTTTAGAACAAGGAATGACTTTCCCAATCACTTCCCTCGTAATATCTGTGAAGGGTCACACGCCCAGGAATGTCCTGCTCTGTGTTAAATAGCTCACTGAAGTTCAGTGGGGTCAACATTCAGGACCAGAGCACAGCCTCTAATGTGTAAGCCAAGACTTTTGTAATAACCCTTACAAACCTAAATGTTCTTCCTCTATTGTGTAATTCCCATCATCTGCCATATCCAAGGTACCCTACACAAAGCACTCCGATTTTCATGGTGCCCAAAAGCAACTCTGATATGACAGGCAGGAAAACACAAAAGGGACATTTTCAATCTCTACAGACTTCATCCAGTGCAAGATTCCTAACTCAACCCAAGTAACCATTAGCACATTCAATCTCTACAGACTTTCTCCAGTGCAAGATTCCTAACTCAACCTGAGTTCACAGATAGGTCCAGGAGGTGTCCTGCAACTGAGTACTAAGTGCACGCAGGTGTTTTGTGCAGGTGAAGGGCAATGCCTCCTACTGACTTCTCAAAGGGGTATAAGCCTGTGCTCTGTAATTTCAAAGAAAAATAGCTCAGGCTATACATACACAGGCTTATGGTGAGCTAAGAGGAAGTGGCATGACTGTTCCCATGCACCCTCTTCAAACTAATTTAGTATGGAAAAACACAGCTGACTGAAAAGAAAATGAAATCGAGGCACAGATAGGAACCATGTTGCCAAAAGCATTTCAGCCTCACAAAAAGCAAAGCATTACAATTGTCTGTGCGCAAAATCTACTCTGACATATAGGGAGGGAAGGAGGAAATAGGTCTTTCAGGCTCTGGGCCATCCATCTATTGGCTGTAATCAAGGACACGGCACAAAGGTTCTGGGGCATGAGTCCATGTACATCCTGAAAGGGAAGATGGCCAACCCCACCTTACAAGAGAAACAAGCTTTCTTCTGGAATATCCCCACCTCATTCCGTGCCCCATAACAAAATCAGAAGACCTGCTGAAAAACATGGGGAGCCATGACTGCCCCTGGAAGGTAGCCAGGGCTGCCTCCATGCTGGTACCCAGACACACCCAGCATCAAACCACCCCACAAAGTGATCTCAAAACACCAGATTTCCCTGGAAGCCTCAGATCAACAGCTGAGACACAACGAGCAACTTTTCACTTTCTAGCCTGCTCCTCTTTCTTAGGGACAGATGTGGGGAGTACCCCAAGAGAAGCCAAGAAAGAAAGTAACACATCCCACATCCCAAGGAGAGGCTTTGTGACCTTGAAACTATGGAACACTGGGCTTGGGACCTCCTTTCTGAGATCCCTACAAGATTTATAACGTGCCCGTTCCCTGTCACCCTTCCTGTAAAAGAATACTACGGGAGAGTAAGTTAATGGTCAAGAGTTCTTTAAGCTCCGAGACACAGGCATGAAGCAGGATTGGAAGATTTGTGTAGAAATGTTCAGATTCCCATGAGCACATCGTTTGCATCTTGGGGTCACTGAGGCTCTGCCCCAGCCCTCACAATGTTAGTTCCTTTTCAGCTTCTAAGTGACTCCCCCAGACTGACTGGTATCATTTGTGCTCTGCTCCTTGTAAAAAAAAAGAAGCTGTTCTGCTCCCTGAGCCTCTTACTCCCACCCCAAATGCCAATTTCTCTTTATCCATAGGTTAGAGTCTCAGTCCTGAATCCAATCACCAACTCCATCTAAATCCATAGTTTGTAAGCAGATGATTACTTTCTAAGCCCACAGAAATAAGAAGCAAGTGAAGAATGGTGGTTCCCTAGAAGGACTCAAAATAATAACTCAATCTTGGAGGCTTCCACTTGCTAACAAAACGGTCTTCTCTTTTTTATAAGTACACACCGCTCAAGATAAATAGCCTGTCTGAGGCGCTGATCTATCCTGAGAACTCCTCAGCCTCTAGGTCAACTTTTTGCCCTCCAACCCCCTGCCACAACAGAGTTCCCCTGCCATAAACGAACAATCTTGAAAAGCTTTCCCACCCTCCCCACCCCTTCCCCACTTACCTTTCAACATCTTCACTGCCACGGTGACCGCCTCCTTGGGTTTGTCTTTATCGATCCCCACTGCCTCAGCCATGACCACTTGCCCAAAGCAACCTTCCCCGAGGGGTTTGCCCAGCGTCAGCCTAAATGTGTAAAACAGGGGATAAGCACATGGCATCTGGTGCAAGGGTGCAGCAAGGGAAATTCCAGAACCAAATATAAAAATCTTTCAGCGGCTTGCGAAAGCATGGCGTATTTATCATATGGAACTAATGAGACTTAGGGTACACACATGCTGGAGTGTTTTCTTAGTGACGTTTTAGAGAATGTCAATTACTGGGGGAACAGCTATTAAATTTCACATTTGTAGTCTCAATTTATTTTCTTTATGGAAGGCATCCTTGCGAGCAAGGTGGGCAGCCTCCCTGAGTGCCAACAATGAGGAGCTTTTGATGTTGAGCCAATTAAATATTTGTAATTTAGAATGTCTCAGAGAAAAACATTAAGCCTTTTCTTTCTTTCTTTTTTTTTTTGGTCCCTGTAAAGTGACAGCTTTAAAATCACTACTATTCAAATACCAGTGGGTTTTACAGTTACATTCCTTGCCAAGTGACTGGATATGAATCTTAAAGGCATTTCAAAGACTCTCTAATTTTTTGCTATAGAAAATGGGGAGAATGTTTTTTACATAAACTTAGAAATCCTTACGACTACCTAAAATTAACAAAGTAAAATCGGAAGTGAACACCACAAATTCTATGTCTAAGCTTAGAAGCTCTATGCAGTCACATGAGTGGCCATATATTGTCTTTGGGCATTCCAGAAACCACAGAATGGAGAAGTCTGGAGTACTTACTCATGTGGTTTTTTTGAACTTAAGCATAACACAGCAAAGTACTGAGCTGCCATTAGTAAACAGTATTTACGGTAAGTACACAATGGTGTGCAAAAGGTCAGCAAAAACAGTGAGGTCAGATTATGCTATGCTGAGGTCATCCCATTTCTATCCAGAACTAAAATTAAATTTAACATCTTGGCAGAAAATAAACATTTGCATTGGAAAAATGACTAATTTATGTCCCACTGCCCTGCTACTACAAGCACAACAATCCTCTCTTTGTATAACTTCTGCCTCCGATCTAATAAAGTGCTTCTAAATAGCCTTCATTCATTGAAAATCTGCTCCACCTACATTTGTGCTAAACACTGTTTGGAAATGCATAGCACTTAGATTTTCCACACTCGGGGTACCCCCAGGTGGGAGCTAACAGCTCAACACATACAGACTCCCACTGTTGACTGCAGTGTCACAGGTGGCAAAAACGACAGGCTGAACCTGAAAGCTGCAAGCTCTTAACGAAGGATCACAACTGCCCGATTCAGTCCCGTATACACAGGAATGTGCACATGAACCCAACCACTTATACAATCACACACAGCTAGGGGCTGGCAGTGTTCATGAGGAACGCCCCTCCTCTGCACATCCTGCTGCAGGTAAAGAAACTGGCCTTTGTATTTTCCATGGTGCCTCATAAGTAAATGTCGCATAAACGTTCCTTAAATGAAGAAACCGTTTTTTTTTTTTTTTTTTACTATAGCACACAAATAACTGAACGATGCCTAGAAAATTAATTCAGTTCTAGCTTAGGATACACATTAGTATCTCTACAATGGTCGCTGGGAAACAAAAGCAATATGAAGTTGTGTGAATCAAAATCCCAAGTGCTGTGTAAGCCCTTTCTCCCTTCCAAACAGAGCCTGGCATAAGCAGTCTCTGGAAGAGCTTCCTTTGTGTTTCCAAATCTGTGTACGTATATACAAGAAGTGTATCTTAAACATGTTATATAATCTCAGGGAGATCCCGCAAATGTCAAGTCAAACAGGATATTTATTAGCAAGGCAAGAACGATTCTAATTTATTTGATGAAGAAAGAATCAGCATTTCTACCCTACATGACTCTCAAGCTGTTCAAACTCTAATTAGTACTCAAAGGATGCCAGAGTAAGCTGCCATCTTCTCCAGTGAAATTCATTTTGGAAGGCGGGGCTAGAGGCGGCCTAGAGGAGGGAGGGGCTGGCAGCCCATGGCCTGTACTTTTGGCTCTTGCCTAGGACATTTTCCTGAGGTCTGCAGCTCAGAGCTCCCAGATTACGAAGACATAAATGGAAATGAAAGAGAAACTCCCTTGGCCAAGAACTGTGCTGTCCTGGGAGGTAGAGTATATGCCATGTGTACTATTACCCTCATTTCACAGGAATGAAGTTGGGAGAGCTGAGTGACTCACCCAAAGGGATCCAGCCACTGGCTGGCACAGCCAGATTCAAATGCAGCCCAACAGAGCCAAAGTACATGGACTTGTGCAAATCAGACTGAGATATACCGCTCCTAACAATGCCTTCAATAAAGACCAAATGGCAGCCTTTGACTAAATATCTTATTGGAGAACCTCTGTGCCACCCAACAGGGAAATTATTATGGACCACAAAAATCAGATCCAAGTCCATACTCAAAGCTTTTCATCTCAGCCCTATATTAATAACCATTAAAAACAGCAGCATTTGGTGAAAGATTCTAAAGGCAGTTTATACTCTGCATCTAATTTCTCCAAAGAAATAAACTACAGAACAGTAATTTTTCTAGTAACCAGAAGTTGGAATGTCAGATCTATTTTATAGATTGGGTAATTCTACTTTTATTCCATTTGACGGGGTTTGAATTGGCTAGAAATTTAAAAAATGATAACCAGATGCCATCTTGTTTGGAGGCCAGCCAGGAGTCTGTAGTTCTGCTTTAAAGGTGCTATTTAAAAAAAAAAAAAAAAAAAAAACATTCTTTTCTTTTCCAGGAGTTATTTAGAAACAGTCTCACTCTTATTGACACCATCAGAGCAAGACCTTTGCAGTTAAAGGTCATAAAAAGAAAATGTCGATCTAATATTCCCATTTATATTGAAGTTTCTATTCGAGGATAATGCCCAGCAGCACTCACTTATCTCTGGGGAACTCCCACTTTGGATCCTCTGGCAGCTCGTATTCCGAGACCCCAGCCAGCATCGGGGTGTCTGCTGTTGAGGAGAGACGTGTTGTTATCCTCACCAGTGGGGTGTTGGAGTTCATGGAGGAGCTGGACTCAGCAGAAACCTGGGTACAAAATACAAAGCACAGATGTAATCCTGGCTCTCCCTGAGAAGGCTGGAAGTGAGCCAGAGCCCAGCCAGAGCTTCAGCTCTTAGAAAAGAAGAGGGTAGGGGCTGAACAAAGTCATAAACCGAAACAAAAAGCACCAGACTCTAAGCCCTCTGTTCTCCCATCTATGCAGTACCAGATTTGACCCGAAGTACACGTTCCTGAGATTTGTTCCTCAAACGAAAAATTTCATGGAAGTCTGATCAAATGGCAAGTCTGCTGTGTATCCAGATTCTTCTCGGCAGTCCCTTGAGGACAGGTACACAGACCTTGTTGGCTTCATTACAGCCTTTGCCTGTTTCAGGGCCCTGGACGATTAAGCTCCTCGCAGACGAGGATCAATGCTGTGCTCAGGAACTTCACAAGGATCTTTAGGAAATGAGCTCATCCCTATTTCCCCTGTTTTGGAAACAGAAGGCAGACTATCTCAAGGAAAGAGCTCTGGGCTTTGAGTGTGGATGCCAGTCTAGTAGCGCCACGCCTTTATTTGAGGTAACCCAAGACCTAGGTGATGGGGAGCACTCTGCTTCTCCCCAGATCTTCTGGACACCTGTCAGTGCCCAAGCCATTCAGCGAAACCAGGCTGCCTCTTCTTCACTTCAGCTTCAGACACCAATGCACTGAATGTGTGAGACAAAAAGTCATGGGGAAGAGAAACACACCTGTGTTCACAATAACATAGGAGAGCTTCTCTCCCATCTGACAGCGCACAAGACTCCCTCAAGTTATCTCTTCATTGACCCTGATCCATTTCAGTTTGTGTCCGACACAGTGATTATTTCTTTCTTTTTCTTTTTTTTTTTTTTCTTCCCCCAGTACCAGGGATCGAACTCAGCATCTTGAGCTTCCGAGGTAGACACAGCACCACTGAGCTCAAGCCCAGTCCTCAAAATGATTACTTCTTAAACACAGTCTCCCCTTGGCTGGTTTCTGTGAAAGGAAAACTTAGGCAGAGCTTACCTAAAGGCTACTTCTGAGTACATCTACACAGTCTTGGTGTGAGCACAGGATGCCTGATACTGGTTTCCTCTAAACAGGAACCAGATTTCAGTCTAACAACTTGGCAACTTAGTGAGACCCTGTTTCCTAATTTAAAAGTAGAAAACTGGCTGGGGATAAAGGTAAGCACCAAGGTCCTGGGTTCAATCCCCAGTACAAGGAAGGAAAGAGAGGAAGAGGAGGAAGGAGAAAAGGGGAAGAAGGAGAGGAAAGAAGGGAGGGAGGGAGGGAAAGGAAGAAGGAGAAAGAGAGGAGAGGAGGGGAGGGTAAAAAGAGAGGAAGGGGAGCAAGGGAGAGGAGGTGGGGGAAGAATGTGAGTTAACAAGAAGAATTCATTGGTGGCATCTCAAGTTTTGGCTCTGTCTCCTGTCAAGGATGAGGATTACAGTATTCCCAGCTATTCGTACAAATACCTCTTCCATCAACCTGGCACAGGCTGAGCTCAGACAAACTCAGGCAGCACTAACTTTCACAAAGTGGGTCCTAGACTCCTCTCACCTGGAACCAGAGGACCTGTACTCCCCCAGGATCATTCTATTCGCAGAGCACTGATTCGCGCCTTCGTGAACCCACACCACCCTGAATACAGGCTGGAAACTCAAGAAGATGCTCGAGGATAAGGTGAGAAGGAAATTAGATTACAAGTAGTAAGGTGTTTTCCAGATTGAAATCAAGAAACAGGCCACTTATAGAGCTTCCATTATCTCTTAAAAGTGTACGTGACTGCATTTCTGAGCAGTCTTTGGGCGGGGGGCAGGTGGGAGAGTTATTTCTAAATTTGGCTATGCAGATGTTGATTCACTGAGGCACAGAGAAATTTAAAAATTACGCGAAAAAAGAGGGAACCGAAGAGTTGATAATTTTGTAGCTCAGAGCCTCATTCCCCAGTATCCAGGTTGCAAAGGCAAATGGCAAAAGCAAGCAAAAAACAAAAAAAAGACCAGAAGGTAAATGTATGAGCTCCTGTAGAGTCCACTTCTGTTCCCACTAACGACCCAGTCTACAGATGAGGATGCTTTAGCCCACATGGTGTCCAACCCCATGATAGTGAGCCAACCTCAACTGCGGGATGCATAAGCAGGAACATTTCAAAAACATCAAAATTTCCAATTTCCATTAACCACATAAACATCTTCAGCTTCATCCACAGAAAAGGGAGCTCAGAAAGACTCAGAAACAGGTTTGGGCAATGAGGCTTCTCCAAGTCTTTCCACTCACCTAACTCATTCTGCATCAGTGCCATGTATTTGCAAAAGGTACCTGGTGTTTTCAAAAAATAAAAATAAAAAGCTATTCCAGGAAGTTCTTCTACATAAACAGGCAAAACATTGCCACTCGCTGCAGTGGAAACTTGTGCTTGAAGATCAGAGGCAAGAAGTTCCAGCCAAGCTAGTAAAAGTCAGCCTAGTGATGAGACAACACAGGCCTCGCATGGCCAAGGTCCAGCAGATTCTGCAACCAGCATATTCTGCAGGACCACCAGCATAGTCCCTCTGCACTGGACCCAGAGTTCCCAAAACTGCACCGCTGGGCGCATGGTGTGCTGCAATCAAGGGAGGCGGGAAACTGACTGGGCAATCGCTGGAGGTCACAGTGCTGGACAATGTTAAAGTCCACAGACCCTAGGAACATCCAGGCCTCCGTGCCTTGTCCCTGAAGATCACGGGATAGGACGTGGGACAGCAGCTTTCATGCAGTGAGTGTGAGAATAGACATTTAAAACATTTCTGGAAGGATATCTAAGAGACTTAGCAGTGGTCACCTTCAGGGAGAGAGATTAAAGGTTGGGGAGAAGGTAGAAAACTTTCTAGACTTTCTAGACCATTTGGATTTTATTACCACGTATGTGCTTTTCTTTTTATGTTTTAGGAGAAGCACTTTCTTCAACAAAAATATTTTTTTAAATAATAAGAATCTGAACTGAGGCATGAAGAAAGAGGAAAGAAAATGGAGGGCACATGCCTGGAATGTATCAACTTCTAAAGTAGGTTAGAAATGGCAAGACCATTGCTTTTATTCCCTTCTTCGGCTCCCAAGCTATGTTTTGTGGCGTCTCTGCATCCTTCGGATGTGGGTGCCCCAGGGCCTGTCCAAAGTCAAGCAACTGTAGTTGCTGCCCGGCCCCAGCATGCCTGAAGTCCTACACCTGAGCGGCTCTGTAACCCAACTGTCAGGGTCCACGTCCCAGTGCGAAAACTTTCTGTGTGAGCTTTGGGAAGTCACATAATCTTCCTAAGGCCAAGCTTCCTTTATCATGAGGATGGAACAAAGCAAAAAGCAGCAAAGTGGCCCTCATTAAGAGCTCAGTTACATTTGCTCCTGTATTTTTCCTTAGCATTTTTTGGAGGTCTACGTGCCCGGTCCCAGGAAACATACAATGGCACCTCTCTGGATAATTTAAAGTATTTGGAGCCTGGGGTGTTAGATCCTATCAAACCATGCACAAGAAGGGAGACAGCCTGGTGACAAGAGGGGCTCCTGCACACATTCCTTAACAGGCATATCTGATCGGGAAGGCAACGTCCTCCCTTCCTGGCCAGGATGAGCTGGTGCTCCAGCAAATGAGAGATAAAGAATCTAGGTCCCAAAATGGAAGGTAGGAAAGCCAGAGGGCAACAAGATGCTAGTGACAAGCATGGCTTAGGGGCTACTTCAAAACAGAGAAACATAATATTCAGCCAGAAGCTGACTGCTCTGTGATGAACCTCTGACCCAGAGGGAATCTGCATCCACAAGTTGACACATGTGTACCCCATCTCCCAAACAGAGCATGTCCATGCAGTTTTAATGTGAAAGCTTTTAAAATGGAAAACCTAAAATAATAATAATAATAATAATAATAATAATAATAATAATAATAATAACAACAAAATGGAAGACCTTAACAAACTTTTATTGCATAAAATGATGTTTACTTTTGGGAACTTTGTTCAGATAAAGTGTAGAGATCAGATTAAATGGGGAAAATGTTTTGGTACAAAGTGGGGTGGAGGAGAAAATGCCCATAGTAAAAGAAAGTACAGAATCCGATCGCTCTGTCTACTGAGGTATATCTTAATTTTACCTCCGTGCATTTTTACTAGGCTTTTAAAATCCCCTCCGGGACTGTAAAATACAACTGGCTTTCTCTTCACTCCCTTTTCCTCTGAAAGCAAACCTGTTTAGACGGCTTGGCGTGATCCCCGGCAGGCGGTTTCCCCCAAGGGACATCACGTTTCAGGGGCCCCTTTTCTCTGAGTCGTGGCCCCACTGCCTACCTTGGAAATCTTCCCTCAGTACTGTTAGATTATCATTTTTCTTTTTTATAAAATCCTAATTTCCCCTATTAGATATTCTTTCTATCTACAGACTTCAATTTTGGCATTTCCTTTTCAACTCCTTAAAAAAATATTCCATTGGTAGTGAGTAGTAAATTCCTTACAAACAAAAAATTGCTAAAACTTTAGTAAACTATTTCCCCCACCCAAATCCTGGCAGGCATTTTTTAAAGCATATATTCTCACAGTCTCCAATTCAGCTTCCTTACTTTCCGGAATCTCTTTACCATGTGCCATAAATCAAGCTTTTAACTAAATGAGCTTTTCATATATTTCCACAGTACATATGGGAGATTAAGAGAGGAAGTAAGGTTGTTTGTTTTGTTTTGTTTTTTTCCTTTTTAAAGGGCCACCAAGAAATAGTGTTATCTCTTTTTACTAGATTAAAGTTAACATCTAGAGGGAACCTCAGAGATCAGAGCTGAGAGAAAGATGTTATGGGGGAGATGTGATTCAGATGTATGTGTTTCTTTTTCTAAGAAATGACAGACACTCTTGAGCCACAGCCTGCTAAAGAAACTGTCTACCTCTCAGGCTTCAGGCCCAGCTTCCAGAACCAGAATAGAAGGCCCAATGTGCACTTACTTCTGCCATCTGCCTTGCATACCACCCCCTATGACCAAACAAAATGCTTTCCTCACATCAAGCTAGGGGCTAGAAAAGCTTCAAGAGGTTCTGTGGTTGGATTTTTTTTCCCCTCCCATAAGAAAAGTTAGGAAATGAGGCAAGGAAGTTAATTAGACAATCAAGTTTCTCACTTAATGAGCCTCTACCTCCCCTACACCTCCACTAGACTCTTGAGCAACCTGTCAGAGCAATGACATACTAGTCCTGGGTTCTACTTAGAAGATCTCATCACCCAAATTCCAGGTCTGCTATTAGTCAGACTGGCATGCTGTTCCAAGGCTGAGAGAAGAGAAGGCTGGCTGAGTCGGGGAGGGGAGGGAGGCACCAGCCAGAAAAGCAGGTCCCAGTCAGGTCAGCCATGACCACTCTAATTACCCAAATGTTTTCTGGAGCCAGTGAAGTTTCATTAGACCACTTGACTGACTACACCACCAAGAATATTCCAGGATTGTGGAGTTCAGCTGCCAGGCAGCAAGCAAGTTTCTAAAAGCTGAACTTTGCTTCATGAAGTTTGGTCTACTTATTGACCATTAATACACAGCCCTAAGAACTGGCTACTGAGTCATGAGCTCCTTCCCCCGCCCCTCTGCTCCACTCCTGATATCCCCAGGACACATCATGTACCTCAAAGGTGTCGCTACAAATGTATCCCTGAAGCCGGGCGTAGTGATGCACACATGTAATCCCAGCACTCGGGAGGCTGAGGCAGGAGGATCACTGAGTTCGAGGCCAGCCTGGGCTACATAGTGAGTTCCTGGTTAGTCTCAGCTACATAGTGAGACCCTGTCTCAAAAAAAAACAAAAAACAACAAAAAAGTACCACTGATTTCTCTGGTTTTTACTCTGCCTATACCCAAAGCTGCCAGGGTGAAACTAAAGTCTAAGTAAAATACCCGGTAGACCTTGTGAGTTACTGAGGAAGATGGGAGGAATTGTGAGCCACACAGGCTTCACCTGAACACAGGCCTGACACAGTTAAACTCTATCCCACCTAAGGGTCTGGCTGCGTGAAAGAAAACTGACACACTGAGAAAAATCTACTCAACAAACCCACTGTGTCTCCCGAGCAAGCCACCTTGGTTTCCTCTGCGTCATCCCTGTTGTACCTGCTCCCACCCCGACCATCACCCCTCAAGTGACTGGTGGGACTCACAGAAAGAGAAGCCACCCCTCAAACCCGGGCACATGGCCGCTAGCCGTATGGCAGGCCTGAATGTGAACCGAGAGGCTCACAAAGACGCCATCCCCGGGTCAGCTCCACTGGTCCAATTTGTCACAGGAGGACCAAGAAGTGGAAGCAGCTGAGCGGGTGCCTCACACGGTCTCCCCGTCGCCCTGCCTGACGGGGGATGAGCCTCCCCCAAAAGGAGGCACCACATCCATCTGCCTCTCCCCATCAAAAACTTGCTTCATTTCCCCCAAGCATCAAAGCACATCAAAAAGTCTCAAAAAAGTCATAGCTAGAGGGCTGGGGATTTAGCTCAGTGGTGCTGCTCCCTGCCTTGCAAGCACAAGGACCCAAGTTTGATCCCTGGTAACAAAACAAAAACAAAAGTCATAGCTAGAAAAGGTAAGGCTAAAGAACTTGCCACTAACCCGTCTTCATGTACTCTTGAGTTTTCTGTACACAAAAACAATAAATTGTTCTAAATCCAGTGTTTTTTAAAAAAAATCAGTCACTGGAGAATGAGCCCAGGAATTTCTTTGGTACTGGGAAAAAATATTTTAGTGCCCAAAACATAAACGTAACATGAACTGAAATGTCTCACTTATAAAAATAAGTTCAGCATGGATCAGCAATTGTTAAGAAGGAAAAACTAACAACAAGATAAACACACAGATTTCTTATTCTATAAAGACAACAGTGATGGAGTGGATAGGTAGAGAGAGAAGCTGCCTAAATACATGTCAAGGAAGGGTGAAGGTCAGAGCTGAGAAGATAGAATGCGGGTTCCACCATGAAGATACTGAGTATCACCGGTTATACAGGAGGCTAGGTCTACAAAGGAGGAAAAGTAGCCTTATAAACGCCTAAGAGCAACAAATCCTCATGACATCTGATTACAGGCTAACCTGTCGCCAGGTAAAAGTATGCTTGGCATCCCTGTGGTATTCACTCTGTCATCAACATATCTGCAGGCCTTTGTGGAGCTTTTCCTTCCAACTTCAGTCCAATAACCTGCTTTTATCCAGAAAACAGATAGGCATCTCCCCCGTGAAGAGGCATGATTATTGACAAGATGTTCTCTGGGAATAATTCATAAGGCACCCCAGTTTGGCATATACAAAGAGCTGAAGTGTGTCGACATCCCCCCTCCCTCCGGATAGATTAATCTCCCAGAGATTGATTTTTCCAGGATGACTGGTATTTGACCACTTTCGTCTGCTTCTCTTATTCTGGAGTTCTTTAACCCTACTGAAACACAAAGCAATTACATTTCAACAGCAAAGGTGGCAAGCCATGTCTTACACAGAACCTGGTTTAGAACAAGGACTTAGTAAATTATAATGAATAAAAGAAAGGAGGGAAGAAAACAAGGAAAGAATCCTAATTTTCCTTTGGTCACAGAGAATATGAGAAAACTGACCAACTTAGGAAGAGATGGACAACAAAGAAAAACAAGATGGTCAAAGAGAAGGAAAACATGAAGGACAAGGTTGTTATTAAAGGGATTTTCAGGGCAACTATCTATTTTACATGAAGTTAAAACAGAAGTATATTACAATCGCTGCCCCCCCATGAAATACCCGTGGGACAGTGGTCTAACTACACTAAATTATAGGTTTTCCCTATTAGAAAAAAAAATGCAGAAATGGGATTTCTACTCCCCTGTGTCAACTCCCCAAGCCTGAATCCCAGTTTGGAAGCTATGAAGAATCACCCTGAGGTTACTAGTGCTACAGTACCTGAAGGAGGGTGGAGGAGGTGTGGCTATATAGCCAGAAGCCATTGGGCCTTAAGGAGGCACCTCAGAACAGGATTCTAAAATAATTGGCCAGGGAACTGGCCCTGGCGCAAAGTGTCTCCAGCCCCATGAATGACACCGATGTCAATCAAAATAGCATTCTTGGTGGCAGAAGATAACCAAGGGGCCTATTTTCCTCATCTTCTTGGCACAGTTTGGTCATGCCCAGCACTTGACAGAGACTTCAGAGTTTATCCCCAACCTCTAATCAGAAGAACCCATGAGGAAGGTGGCTCCAAAGAAACTAACAAGGACTCATCAACCTGGAGTTGGGAGAGGAGTTGAGAATGGCAGATCTGTGACAAAACTCCTGTCAACCAAAGGGCCCTAATCTTTCCTAACATCTTCTTCAGAAAAGGGCACTGCTACCTTAAGTCCCAGGAGAGGCAAGAGTGGAAAAGAACCTAGAATTTCTCAAAGGGCTTTTGAGAATCACCTGAGGATTTGTTTAAAATAAAGATTCCAGGGTCAGGATTTACCTCAGTGGTTCCAGCACCTGCCTCACAAGCACAAGGGCCTGAGTTTGATCCCTGGTACCAA
>NW_022900920.1:16336514-16408157 GCF_012274545.1 Fukomys damarensis | reverse complement strand
CGTCGGAAAAAAAAAAAAAAAAAAAAAAAGAAAAAAAAGAAAAAAGAAAAGAAAAGAAAAGAAAGATTCCAGGCTCCATCAAAGATCTACTAAACAAGAATCTCTGTGCCAGGCATGTTGGTTCATGCCTGCACTCAGGAGGCTGAGGAAGGAGGATCGCCACAAGTTCGAGGCCAGCCTGAGCTATATAGTGAGATCCTGTCTCAAGAAATCAAAACAACAACAACAAAAAAGAATCTCTGGGGCTGAGGGTAAGGAATTTACACATTTATTTAGGTGCTGGGGATTGAACTTGGGACCTTGCACTTTGGAAAGCAGGTACAATGGCACTGAGCTAAATCCCCAGCAAGAATCTACAATTTTAAAAAACATAAATTCTGCTTTACATACACCCAGAAACAGCCAGTATGTTGGCCATTTCACTATTAAAAAAATCTTTATTGGAACCAAGTTTCAAATAGTCTCACAAAGAATTTGCATTCACACATGACTTCTCATCTCTCTCCATGAACAAGAAGAGTCAAAGCATGTCCTGTCCAATTCGTCTTTGCACAGCTTTGGTTTATGGTACAGTGGAAGCTTTATCTTGCCCCATTCCCTCCAAAGCAAAAATAAACCAACCAGGTATAAGAAAAGTAGCAAACAAAGACCAAACTCAAGGTTAAAAGCCATCCTTTGCCAAATGACACATAAAAATCATTCTACTTCTGAATCCACAGCCACACCTAGGAATTACTGACAATAACATAATAGTATAGGTATACAATGTTATTTTAGTATTTAGAGGATTCAGCCAAAATTCAGTTTAGAAAGAAATCATGGGCCAATTTAAAGCAAGCAATGATTCATATATACTCCTAAGTCATAGGTTTCTGATCCTGACTTAAAAAAAAAAAAATCAAAGAGTATTTATTAGTCTCTTTCCTACTAGTGGTATAGGCCTCATCCTAGTATTTGTGCCTATCTCAAAAAAAAAAAAAAAGAAAAAAAGAAAAGAAAAGGCATTTGATCATAAGAGGTAAAAATGACCTAAGCTTTGTAGTTAAGTCTCATCCAATACACACAGGGATCTGCCTCCGGTGTTGTCTCCTATCCTGCTGATTCTTAAACTCTGAGCTCTTCCTACCTTTGAAACTAGACCCACGCACACGCTGACCCCAGTGAAACTACAACTCAGACCCCCAAAGCTCCAAACACCAATCAGACGACCAGTGAGAGGCACAATGGAATCATCCGCACACCAAGCTCATGGAAGTAGACAACACCAAAGCAGGAGAAAAGATCAAGAGCTGGCTGGGTCATGGGAAGGAGTAAATTTCTGTAAACTCTTTATCTACTTTCTGTTACCTGTCTCCGCAGGGGGATGCGCTTGGTCAGCTTGTGCACAGCCGGCTGGCTGCTGAAGTCTGGCTTCTTGGTCGTAGTCTTCATTCGGCACACGATGACTATCACCACCATACAGGTGATTAAGAAGACCCCTATGCAGTAAATGGCTATTTCCAGGTAATCTGGGGAAGATGGAATCTCCTTTTCTCTTACGGGAGCTAGATCATAGATTACAGAGGGGAAGAACAGATAAGCAAGCCACAGAGTTAGGACACTAGAATAATGCATTACAACATTACTAAAGGAATCAAAGGCAATGACCAGTCTTTAGGCAAGGTGGGCTTCCCAAAAACTCAATGCTGCAAGATGGCAGGGGGCACACGCCCACTAAGTGCCTCTCCGGGTGCAAATGGGTAGCCAATGCTCCTCACTTTCCCACCAGGGCCCAGGTGGTCACTATCTATCTGCAGTCTCAGTGGCTCTCTGCCAACAGTAAGCAAGTGACACCAAGCCATAAAAGGGCAGGCTGTAAGGCCACATTCTATCAGGCATCTGGGCACAGCAAAAGCATCAACTGCACTCACAGCAAAGGACTAAAACAAATCGAGCTGAAAGATCTAGAATAGGAACATGCCCGTTTTGTTTCTTAGGAGACAGTGGCAATGCCTCAGTCTTACTGGGGCAGGCGCTTCCAGAGGAAGACTCAAGGAGATGCTGTACCTCAGATGCTCCACATCAAATGAATATTTATTCACGCCGTAGACTGCCCATAAGAGCTTTAGTGACTTGTTCAATATAGTCCAGCATGTTATTTAAACAAACCAATGCATTTAAGATAGAGACTGGATTGTTTACATGAAATTACGTTCAAAATAAAGTGTATCCCTTAACCATTGAAATTTTGTGTATCTGGTTATACTGGTAGGTCACTGCAACTCCTCCCTTAAGAAAAAAATATAAATGTGAAAATATACATATATAATTAATTTAGCACCTTCTTATATCAACTTCTAATAATGCTGCTGCTCTCCCCTTGGTCCTCAGTGGTCAATCTATAAGCAGTGTATTCCCAAGTAGCATTTTCCTCAAACTGCATTCTCAATTAACAGGATAGTACTGTCAGGCAAATTGGTTAAGAAGTGCCAGCAAGGCACTTGCACAATGCTTTACTGCAAGTAAAAGCAAGCTCGACAACAGTCTCGTTGTTTCAAAGCAAATATTCACAGAGCAGATTTACAATAAAAGGGAAAAATGGATGCAATGGTATTAAAGCTTATACATTTTAATCAGAAAAATATTTGCAAGATGGGCAAAACTCTCAGCAGCACAGCACAAAATGATCAATCTATTTTTACTAGATATAACACAACAAGCATGCAGGTAGTCACTGTATTCTAAAAATAAGGAATTAATAACGAGTGGAACATCATAAGCTAGCAGACCACAGTCTGTGCAAGTTTCGCAAAGGAAACAATAGAGGCAGCAGCGTAGAGAGGACAGTGTTCATCGAGAAGTTCTGACTAAACCAGAGATGTCAGTTAAAGACTTAGACAGCAGCAGTGTTTAGGCAACAGGGCTTTGCTGATGTTTATTTCTCCATGGGGTGGAAATAACATCGAGCCCAAGATGGCATGAGCATGCACTGCAGTAAAAGCAAACGAAGAGTCCAAACTATTGAAACATGCAACAAGCCACCGATTCCCAGGGTAGGTAACACACTGCTTCTGCACACCTACGTTCAGAGGTGCTTCCCCCGGGCACCCCAGGATACATCCATCTGCTTACATCTTTTTAAAACTACAAAGCGGGACAAGAAGAACAAAGAATGAACCACGTATGGGATTTCAGCCAAATGGAATTTGCAATGAGGAAAAAATTACTTTGCATTTAACAAAGTAATTTCAACTTGTTCCATAAGAGAAAGGGGGATGGACTAATTTATATATCGGCTCACTGACTAATAATATTAAGATCCCATTGAGTTTTAAGGCTGAAATGTCACTTGATCATAAATGCAGTGTAGGATGTCCTTGCAACTGAATTTCTAAGACAACTTTCTCATCCCTGGGGGATCATTTTGAATTTTTTTAATCTTATGCAAGGATAAAGGGGGCTATTTCTGAGAACAGAAGCTGTGTTAATTTTATAGCAATCAACCAAGAAAAGGGAAAAACCCACGGAGAGAAAGAGCAGTATATACCTGGCAGAACTGTCAACCATGCAGAGTGAAAGGATATCCCAATAGAATTACCCGCCAAGCACGTATATTCCCCAGCATCCTCAAAAGTTACATTCCGAATATAGAGAACCTCAATTTCTTTGTCCGTGGTGTTAACACCGGCGGCCTAGAAAACAAAGGAAGCAAGAAAAAGGCTAGACAACACAGGAATGATTGTGGAGGGGCCTTGGAACCATGAGGCCTTGCCCAGCAGCTCCAGGAGTTGTTGGCCACTGGGAGATTCCGACTGCAGCCCATCCACAAAGCCCACAACCGAGAGACACGGAGAGCCACTGGCCAGCTCACCTCTGCAGGCCCATCACCACACCGGCTTCACCACCTAGACATGCATGCAATCAGACACATGGAAAAAATCAACCCACAGAGGTCCATTCTCCTGGCCTTCACTTTGGTTTGGATTTAGGGTCGTTTTCCAAAAGTAGAATGTCCAAAAGGCTAAACTGGGTTTTGGTCTTGTTGGCTGCAGACTCCCATGTTGAGAAAAGAGTAGTTCTATTTAAATAGTGTTGTAATAAAATAAAATGCCACAGGTAAGCACAGGTGGACACTTCACACATCCCTCTGGCTCTGTGGGAATGAACTAGTGTGAAAGGGTGCCTTGGTCATAGACTCTGTTTAATTTCACTTTTTTGGGGGATACCAGGGATCAAACTGGGGACCCTGCACAACCACTGAGCTAAATCCTCAGCCCTGTAATTTTACTTTTGTAAAACCATCTTGCTTACATAGCATTGAAAAAAAACAAAGGGAAAGCATGACCTTGGCAATAGAAAAAATGGGCTTTTCCCCCCTTTTAAAATTCTGAACATCTGAATGTGAAACAAGGCAAACTAAGAAAGCCAACCTTCATCCTTCAGTAGCATCGAGTGGTATTAACCAGGGGAGGTGAACCATCCTTGAATTTGGAATAGGGTCAACTATGGAACCAAAGAAATAACATTTTGCAGGACCAATTATATTATGGCGCTATTTCTCTACAAACCTGAGGTAGAAGAAAATATGAATTCTGCTGGTCCTGCAATGTGCAGATTTCTCTGTGCAGGTGTGTGTTTAAAATGGTGTTAATGTGTAGTCATCATGGGACATGCACAGCCCCAACAAGACAAACCAGAAGGAACAACTTAAAAACTGGGTGAGCGTGGAGGGTAACCTTTAGAAAAAATTAGTGCAAGCACTTTGAACGTTGTGGGCATTTTTCCATGGCTGCTGACATCGTGCCAGCTGCATCACCGAAGAAAGATTATTATAAATATTCCAAGGCCACAAGAGTTATCCTAAAAGCTGCCTGCAGTCTCCCAAAGCACCAAGTCTTTTCAGCTTCTATATCCAGCTTTCTTTTACAAACAAAAACAAAAACAAAAACGTTGTTACCTTGCTTTTTGGGCAGGACAGTGAGCCAGGCAGACTGGTTGGCCTGCCCTATATAATTGGAGACCTTACATATGTACTCCCCAGCATCCGCCTCAGTCACATTGAACAGAGCCAGCACTTCTGCATTGGAACTATTTATCCCCGAGTGCTAGAACAGACACAGGAGAACAATATAACGGCCAACCAGGAAGGACTCAGTGCTGTCTATGGTCCCACCACCAACACACCACAAGAAAACAACCTCCATTATGGCTAAAGAGCTGTGGGTCGAGGAAGAGCAAAGGCAGCCAAGTGGTGAACAGTGAAAGGGACCTGTGGAGGAGGGGGGAAGTGTGTGACAAACAGCTGGTGGAATGGGTCAGCAGTTCCCCAGGTCAGTCATCTGTCCCCAGATTTCTGGATCCTGGGTATCGTTAGCTAGAGAGAACCCTTCAATGATTGAGAGTTCATAGTTAGCCATCGATGGTTCTATTGGAAGACTAGTCTTTTGGAGGATATTTTCTATGAGCCACTCATCATGAAAGGTAAGGCAGCCAATGGGTAAGAAGAGCAGTACAGACTTAGCTGCCACAGGCTATACCATCATGAAGAGCAAGCTAGGTCTCAAAATTCAAGCAGCTGGCCAGGCATGGTGGTACACACCTGTAATCCTAGCACCTGGGAGGCTGAGGAGGGAGGGTTGCTATGAATTCAAGACCAGTCTGGGCTACATAGTGAGTTCAAGGTCAGCTTAGAATAAATACATAGGGAGACCCCTTGAAAAAAACACCCTAAATAATACAGGTTGATGGTCTGAAAATGGAGTTTATAAAACAAAAAATACAAAGGGAAAAAAGTTTTCCTTGTCCACCGTTTCATGGGCACAGAAACGTGCACCAAAGTTTACTGTCTGAATCACATGCACACGGATTTCAAAGGTTAAAGGACATTTAAAAAAAAATCTAAATTGTTTCTAAAAGGTGGAATTTAAAATCTGATGCTAAAGTCATATCAATAGAAATCAACATCAGAATAACAATGAACATTGGTATACAGTGTCTAAAGCTTTCCAAGCTCTTTCCCCTCTGCTCCACTGGGGACACAGTATTAGGATCTCCACTTTCGAGATGCGCAGCTGAGCCTCACAGTCTCATAGGAGAAGCCCTGGCTGAGAAAGAGCTGAACTATCTGGGCTCCAAATTCAGTAGTTTTTCCCCAGCTCACAGTTTGCTTCTGAAATCTTACTAGTAAGTCTAATGCGCTGGTAACTTAACATGTTCTACTGGCCAATCCAAAAAGAGAATCCATGTCCCTCAAATCCAATTGCAAGTTGAAGAACTTGGCCAACCCCACAGAGGAGTCCCCAGTCATGGGCCCCTCGGGATTCAGAAAGTTCTCACCTTCAGAACCTTGAGGTAGGGCAGCCCATCAGGCCCGTACTTGCTACCGTTCTTTTCTACATGTTTGATCCACTGGATGTGGGGCTGAGCATCGCTGTAAACTTTGCAGACAAATTCCACGTCCCCTCCGACGACCGTGGAGGCATTTGCTGGCAGTCCAGCTTGAAGGATGGGCCGGTGTGGTGATCGCTCTGAGGGAGAGGGAAAGAAAGGAGGAGCGGGGATGGGAGGAAGACAGACCGATAAATAAGTGGTGTTGTCCAGAAGGCTGTCGGGGGCTCAAGCCAAAGGGCCTCTCATCTGCTGGCTGACTCCTGTGGAATAACAGAGCCCATCCACCACAAAAATGACTTCAAAGGAGACCACTGGAGTGGAACCCTTGTAAAAAGCATACTTATTTAGAAAATCCAGAAAATAACTTATTACATCCCACATTCCTGGTTACCCATGGCCACCTAATGAACAAGGGGAAAGATTCCAACAATCTAAAAGACAAATGGTAGCACGGGAATGGGTGACTCTTACTTCTCTGGGGATGACCTCCAAAACTCATCTTAACCCTAGGCTTAGCATTGCGGACAAGAGACAAGGCTAACTTTAAGGATATCCTGAGCACCACAAAGGGTCCCTGTATGCATAGGGTCTCCTGATATATTTCTAAAGTGCTCCAAGAAGACTCGCATTCCTTCTATTGAAAAGTAAACTGAAAACTAAAGGTCAGAGTTAAGAAGAGACCATACTAACACACGGATTCATCTCTTTATCGCCAATCTTACTCCATTTGTTGGCTCCTTAATCACAGTCATTAATCTGATACGCATTAAGTCAGATGTGGCACAGAGAGAGAAAGAGAGATGCAGTTCCCAAATGCAGGCTGTTTTAGACTGTCTGAGACAAAGTCCCACGGGGAGATGCTTGCTGTTTCCTCCCAGCCCTCATTTTTCTTGCCTCTCTTTCTTTATGGAGAAAGTTCTCAACCAGGTATGCCCCCTTTGTCTTATGCCTGGGAAGCTTCCTCTCTGCGGAAATCATGCAGAAGCAAACAAATCAAGGTGTGCTGGCAACAACACACCTGGCTGCTCAAGATTTAAGTATTACCCAATTTAAAAATGGGCTAAGGCCTTTATCAGATATTTTCCCAAAGAAGACATACAAATGGCCCACAGGAATAGGATAAGATGTTCATCATTAACCATCAGAGAAATACAAATCAAAACCATATCCCACCTTGCATCAGTCAAGATAGCTACTACCAAGAAAAAAAGTGTTGGTGAGGACGAGAAGTCCTTGCACACGCCGGTAGTGAAAATACAAGTGGATACGGCCACCTACAAAAAACAATATGGAGCCCGCTCAAAAAGGAAAAGCAGGGCTGGGGATTTAGCTCAGTGGTATCCTGGGTACGATCCCCATACCAAAGGGTGGGGGGCAGAATGACCATATGATCCAGCAATCCCACATGTAGGTATTTACCCAAAAGTAAAATAAGGATCTGAGACATTAGCAGTCCTACCTTCATCACAGCACTGTTCCTAACAGCCAAGATATTGATTTAACAACCTAAATGTCCATCAACAGATGAATCAAGTTAAAAATATAATTTCTATATACAATGGAAAAACCATCCAGATTTTATTAAGAAGGAAATCTTGTAATGTATGCCAACATGATGTACCTGGAGGGCCTTAAGCCACATGAAACAAGACAGTCACAGAAGGACAAATACTGCACAATTCCACTTACAGGAGGCATCTCAATTAGTCTTGTTTATATAGTCAAAGAGTAGAAGAGCCGTTGCAGGGCTGAGGCAGAAGGGGAAATGGAGAGTTAATAATTAAGGGGCATAAACTTTCCATCCAGCAAGATGAGTAACTTCCAGAAAACTTCAGTACAACATCAACCGTACACTCAGCAATAACGAAGTATACGTTTAAAATGGGTCAGTACAATAAATCTCATATGAAGTGCCTTACAAGAATAAAAAGAATCGAGTAAGGCCAGACTGCTGTGTGATCTTGTCTACACAAACACTGTAATTACAAACTTACTGGGACCTTCCTCCACGACAGCTCTGTGAAGATCCCACGAAACCAAATAATCAGTCCATTCCCAACTCCACCCCCAACACCTGCACACCCCAGCCCTTTCCCTCCCTCTCTCTTCCAATTGTTGCTACCACTGCCCTTCACTTGCAGTTTAAAAACCAGTCAAAGGAAATGAGGACCCCTCAGCCAGCCCAACATATCAAAGACATCTCCACGAGGCACCGAACAATCCCGTGTGCTGTAGTACCGGGAGCAGCAAGTTACAATGATGAATATCTTAGCCTTTCCACTGGAGCCTTTCAGATTAAAATATCATCCCGTGGAATTTGTTGGAGCAGAGCCAAAACATGTGCAAATTGATTTTACTGCATAAGCCTATTACTGGCCCTTAAAAAACTTCTTGAAAAGAAAAACTGCTGGTAGTTACCCTTTGCACATTACATTCTGAAATCTCCCGTCACTTCACAGACACCTACGATTCCACACTGTAAAGATAAGTATTTCAGAGCCCCAAAAAGTCATTCATCTGTTCCAATATCATCAGGTGCAGGCTGGGCGGAGAATCCAAAAGTCAAGACTTGTAGATTTTGAGGGCAGAAAAATTCAAAGCTTGGTTTCTTCAAACATCATGAGAAACCCCAAGACTTTGGCTTAGCAGGCTGTCTCAGAGGTAGGCCATAGGCCCCTGTGTGCTCCCGGCCAGCCCCATTCATGTGGGAAGAACAGAGTTAAGTCCACTCACACACATTCGTCTTCTCCTCTTTTCCCACCAGGCCTCCTACCAAGAGATTTAACAGTAGGAGGGGAAGCTGTGCTCCAGGCTGGATATTACCAGCCAACTTCACAAAATATGCTCCTTTGTACCTGTCAGATATTAAGAAGGTTTATTCCTCCCCATAGAAAAGTGAGTTTTAGGTATCAATTCATTCCTCAGCTCAACTTTCTAGTTTTGCATTCACATACGTATATGTTAAGAGAAACACTGATGCCTTTTGTCAGAAACAAAAGTACTATCAAGGTCTGGGGATGCAGCTCAGTGCTAGAGTACTTGCCTGGCATGCATGAGGTTCTGAGTTGTAGCCCCTAGGCCCCAACCCCCCCAAAAAAAGTACTATAAAATTTTTAATGTTAAAAACTAAATCTATTGAATTGCAATGAAGCCCTCTTTCTTAAACATACTTGTTTCTAATAAACTGTTTCACAAGCAAATACTGCACACTTACTACCAAATAATGACGCCCCATGAACAACGAGTGCTTTCAGAACGCTGATGCCTCTGGCTTGCACCAGCCTTTGGGGGGAATCAGTCACTGGGGCAACCCTGGCAGGGCCCATTACAGAGCTTCAGTCTTGCTTTACTTGTGGTCAAAGCACTGCTGGGCCCCAGTTATTAAGTTATTCCATTGCTATCCAGGCTATTTTCACCAAAAGGGAAAAAGAAACCTTTGCAATGGTTTAATGTTATTGCATTTGCAAATTACAGCATACCGAAAGTTACCACTTGCAGTCTTGAATTCATCTTTTCAAATTTTCTCACCTTATATGAAATAACCTCTTAACCACCCCTTCTCCCCCTCAGCCCTTTCTCACTTTGGGTACAAAAACTGCAAGCAGAATCGTTCTGTAATAGAAACCTTATACTGTTTTCCAAAACTTATTACAGCTGCTTTTGGTATAAAATGAAACCTCAGAGAATGTTATTTAAAATGTTTTTTAAAAGTCAGTAGGCCTCATGTTTCGTTTCTCCACATCAGGCTTTGATTTCCTTTGCAACCTTATTCTCGGCCCTTAAACAAGTCAGAGAATGAGGCCTGGAACATCTTGGAATAGGTCCCAGGATGCCAGCATCTGCTGAGTGCCATGCTCTTCCCATCCCCTTCGGCCATCAATCTTCCCTGGTGTCCATCAGACCGTCAAGAGCAGCCATCAAGAAGTGCATGACAGCACCTGGACTGCTGATCTGACTTCTAGAGTTGGGGTAAAAGCCAAGTGCAGATGGCTGATGAAGCAGCAGGTTGGGCAGCGCAGGCAGCCCTGGGTGGCCCTCCCAGTGGGCACTCGGGAAGAGGGCAAGGGCAATGGGAACAATGGTCCGCCATAGCCAACCTGCTCCCCTGGAACCTCAACGGGCCCTGAGCAAACTGAACCCCTCAGGTTTGCAACTTTTCACATCAAGTCAGAATAAAAAGGATTAGTCCATGAATTATTTCTGGATGAGAGACGAAAGCCCAGAGCTGGCTCAATTCTTCCTCTATGTGATAACCAAATCACATCTCCCCCACAGGAAGGATTTAAAGCATTAGACAAGTTTTTTTTACAGCATATTTAACTGTCTGATATTATATAAAATAGATTTTTCTTTCTACAGGAGGAGTAAAGTAAATACATGGAAAGCTGAAAGGCTGATGAACACCTCACCTCTGTTTCTTGACTCCAGTTTAAAAACAGACAAGATTCTGAGCTCAGCAGGTTGCTAACGTACAAAACACGGACCTGAACCAGGATGAGAACATTTAAAATAGCGACTTAAAGGTCCCTGTGTGCATTCCAAATTAAGACACAATGGAAAAGATAGCCAAAGGGTGCGGCTGTTGCTGATGGGACAGTCGGCTGCACTGCTGGAATGAGGTTCCACCAAATAAATGTGTAGTAAACAGACTGAAGTGCTCTAAAAATTACATTCCCTCCTCCACTTTTTTTTCTCTCTCTCCTTCCCTCTTGCTCTCACCCCTTTTTTTCAAGTGTCCACTTCACTAAAGCAGAAAGCCCAGCTGCTAAGAGGCTAAATATCCATGTTGGCTCTCTCAAGTCTTGCTCTATTGCTGGGAGCCATAATCCAACTGAAGGCTGCGGGAAGAAAACACAGCCTAACTTCATTCCAAGAGGTGATTATAGGGGTGTGCAGGGGGGAAATACCTGAGTGACAAAGAATAAATCTTTGTTAATTGACCATTGAAACTTTATAACATGCCAGTCTCCTCTGGACATAATAATATGTTTGCCCATAAGAGATCTACAGCTTTTGCTCTGACATAGAAAAGGCCATAAAAAACGTCCAGGGAGCAGAGAGGTCTCATGTCTACGGGCTCAGTAAACATGCATCCCAGGGATCAGAAGGAGAACCAGGCTCTTAAATTACACCTATAAATTAATCAAGCCCAGAGCTCCTGCTTTCCCAGCACACGTTGGTCTCCCAAGTATTTCTCCCCAAAACTTAAGCAGCCCTTGTGATAAAGAACCAGTTCAAAGCCACTTTCTCTAGCAGCAACACTCAAATCACACTGAGTCCTCACTTCTGATCTGGGAGCAGCCAGTCTCCTGCTCTCAGACTCCCTTTCACTGAATGAGCCAAGGACAGCCTCGCCTGCTCTGTCTTTAAATTAAAATCAAAATTTAATTACCCTTCCTTCAAAATGGCAGTTTCTTAGCAACTGCATGGGACTGAATAGGGAAAGTACATTCTGCAATTTGGGAGTCAAGAGAAAAACAACTGAGAATTCTTTTTTCTAAAGCCCAGCCTAGCTTTTTTTTTTTTTCTAAAGAATAGGCGGTGGTTGCTTTTGTTGCAAAAAAAACCACTAAACCAGTTAGCACGAGGCATGGTTGTTAGGAGGAGGAGGCCGATCAAAGCCTTCTCAAGTTTGAGGAGCACGATAACCTGCTAAAGGCTTCACGCTCACTACAATTAGGAGAGTGAGTTCATTGCCTTGTCAAGACTCTGCCTAACGCTCTCAAACCAGACAGGCTAAATCCAGGTGGGTTCTGAGTTTCGTTTTTCCTAAGCTTTAAAAGTGATCAGTAGAAAAAGGTAAGACTGGCATGGGGCGGACATTCAGAAAGGGTCCCAGTGCCCATACAGATACAGGGTTTAGAATGTGGGGCACCCTCAGTCACTTTTTAAAAAACAAAACTCGCATTCTGTGAAGGTGACTGTTTTGCTGCCCTTTCCTCTTCTGATTTTGGTCCTTTCCCTCTGCTGTCTGAGTACCCACGTGTTCACACCTTCTGCTTGGCCATCTGCCTCTGGAAAGTCTCATAGAACTGGGCTGGGGCTCAAGCTGCCCCTAAAACATACACACACGTCTTTTCGCAGAGACAGCAATGTCTGCAGAACAAGCTTGTTTTGGGAAAGATGAAGCGTCTCCCCTCCAGTGTTAAAGTCACGAAGTGACTTATGGAGGCTGCACCATGTGAAATGCTAGAAGCAAAACACCACTAATTCCTTTGTGCTTGCTCAATGGCGTGGACAAGCAGAGTAAAGTGCTGGCTGGGGCTGAGTCTGGGAAGACCCAAGCAGGTGGAGGCAAAGCACCTTCACTAATTAATGTCATAGACTCCATGATTTGGCTTGGGGCTGAGTGGCTTCTACCTGCTGGGTGTCAGTTTGGATCTTCTTGGGCAAATTACAGGAGAAGGGCTCTGTGTTATTTTTACACCCCAAATGTTTAAGATACTCTGAGCCCTGCACTTTGCAAAAGTTAAAGCAGAGTGGATAACTCTTTGATGACCACAAAGTTATGCCAAATTGAGCTTCAAAGTGCCTCTCCCTTTGTTAAAAGGAGATGTGGCCTTAGCACAGTGGAAAAGTTCTGGAGACGGGCAGCTGTGATGGTTTCACAACTGGAATGTACCGAATGTCACAGA
This sequence comes from Fukomys damarensis, assembly GCF_012274545.1. NCBI lineage: Eukaryota > Metazoa > Chordata > Mammalia > Rodentia > Bathyergidae > Fukomys > Fukomys damarensis. The sequence continues at coordinate 16,395,153 of NW_022900920.1, read as the reverse complement.
ATTGTGCACTTAAAATGATTAAAATGGCTATGCTATGCATCTCTTACCATAATTTAAGAAAGAAGGAGTCATGGCAAAGGTGACAGTATCCCGGAATGTGTAAGATATATTCTAGGATCATAGGATACCTACGTACTCAGCTAAGTGCATTTATCTTGTCCTGTTTATTAAATGAGAGCTTTTTCTCCCTCTCAATACAAAGGCTCTGTACGAGAATCATCCCTACAATGACTTTGGCGTGGACACTGATGTAAACTCAGACGTCAGGTCTCCACCAGCTCCCTCCCGAGGAGCTGTGGTAAACACAGCTGAGAGCCAACATGCTGCAGAGCCCCTGCATTGCCACCTGCCTAGGGGGAGCCGGGGTCTTTCAGGAACTCAAGACTATCAGCTGGTGTCTACAGAGCGGGGTTGCCTTCCTGGGAAGAGCATGTTGCACAATTTTCTTTAATTGCTCAGGAATTAAATATATTCCTCTTGTTAAAAGGCTGAACCCCAAATTAAGAGTATCTCCTCTCAAATGATTACAAAGAAACTAAAAACGAAAGCACTGGAGAGACCCAAAAGTCAAAATGAAGGTCATTAGGTTTACTATGGTTCACAAATAGCCATCAAAAAGGGTCTGGCTACCTACCTTGAGAATCTGTCCTAGAAAAATATTCACACAGCTGCTTAGTAGGAGTGTACAAAGCCTGCTTTTGTAGCATTGTTTGTAACCAGAAAACAAATACGATTAAGTAAACCTAAATGTGATTAAATAAACTACACTATATTCATGTAATCAACTAATAATGAAGCGAATGGATCTGTATAGCCATGGAAAGATGCCCATCCTATGAATATTAATAGGTTTCATCAACTAAAAATCTTTTTTTCTATAGGAAGACTACAAAGATCTATGCTAATCTCTGATGTCTTGCCTTGCTCCTGGGGTGAATCAAGCCTAAAGAAAAACCTTCAGCACATCTGAGCAAACAAGAAATACCTCCTTTTGGTACAAACAACAGGAGAAATTGGACAATGAACCTCGTTTGTTTTCTTGGACACAAAACTCAAGAGACTGAAAATAACTGTTCTTCCCAATACTTCTTGGTACAAGCATCACCTAAAATAGGGCCGCAAAGGGCAGGGGATTTAGCTCAGCGGTTCGGTGGCCTGCCTTGCAAGCACAAGGACCCGAGTTCAATCCCCAGTACCAAAAAAAAAAGGCCACAAAATCGTCACCCGGATCACAAAAGGGTCAAATCCAAATTCTGCTTCTCTCCTCACTGTCCAACCCAGGCAGGATTCTTCCGTCAGCCCCCAGTCCACCCACTAATGAACCCTCGGCAATGACCTCATATAAAGGATGGTTTTATTTCTTTTAACCAAAATATTAAATGTAAAGGACTAAGTCCTTCACTTTTCACTATCTGCCAAAAGTATACACCAAACCAGCAAAACTAGAATTTCCTTTTCACATAAAGCACAACTTCCAAAAGGTTCTTCCAGAATAATAGCCAACGCTGGTCTCTCAAAAGATCACCACCTCTCTGATAAGATGGTGGGTGTATCCTGGTACAAGCTGAGCTGTATTGGGGAAGAAGAGAATTCCTGCAGGCTTTGTGCAAGGGAATCCTACAGTGAAGATGCTCTGGGAGAAAGAAACAAAAAGGTGGCATTTCCAGCAGGATCCAGGAATCTCCACGTTCACTCATCATCTTCTTCACTGTGACAGTGTGCGGTCTTTTGCACAGGGAAATGAGAACTCCCAGAGGACAATGTCTGTGTCTCATTCAAGTGACTGTCACCCCCAAGTATAGGCTACATGGACATTACGTGCTCCAGAGAGGGCTCATCACTACAGCACAATAAATACAGACAGCCCAAGTAGAGTGCTCTGTTCTATCCTCTCTCCCCACACCAACACAGTGTGACACATTCTCCCTGCCTCACCCCTCTCTTCTCAGAGAAACAGAACCACCTCCCCAGAGCAATACTGATGTCCTTAGCCATTTCTTCCTCACAGTCTCCTGCACTTCAATCCGGTGCTTGACTTCCTACTGTGAAAGATGGAACAGTAATTCTTGAAACGACCCTTCCACATCAACTCTGCTCCCTAAGTCAGGAGCACATATCCCTGTCACATCCTTACTTCTTCATTGTAAGCATAAAAGAAGCATGCAGATGGTGAATAATACTACAGTGGGGCATTCGAAGTGAGGGGGAATCCAGAACAGCACACCAGTGCATGTCATCACGTAAAAGGGGAAGAACACGATGGCATACCCACACTCACATCTCCGTAAGACTTGGCATGGAACTTCCCAAGAAGATACACAGTTTATAAAGGTAGCTGCTGATAAGCCACATGAATAAATTAGTATATTTCCAAGTATGAAGCAAGCAAAATGCAGTTTTTTGCTAAGAGCTACAAAATTCCAAACAAGTAATTCATTCAACCATTTTTCTGTTACAGGTTGAATGCGCACTCTCCGAAGTACAGTATTTGGAGCTAGAAGTGTTTCAGATTATAGCATTTTTAAGGCTTTTTTTTTTAATGGGGATCAAACTCAAGACCTTACATGCCTGAGGCCAGCATGGCGCCAGTGAGCTAAATCCCCAGCCCTGTAGCATTTTTTGACTATTGGAATGGTTGCATAGATTTTATCAGCTAAGCATCCTTAATCTTAAAAATATCTGCAATTCCAAATGCTCCAAACTCTGCACCTTTTTGAGTGTCCATGTAACAATCCATGATGTGATGCAATCAACAGTACACTCAAAAAAGTTTTGGATTTCAGATTTTCAGATCAGAGACATTCCAATGCTTGTACTCCAACTGTGCACACAGAAACCTCGGTGAATTAGAGCACAGTGCCGTACACAGCGACTCGGCTATTGATGAATGGCCATCTTCATCCCAAGCTTACTCCCAAGCTCTAATAAAAGTTTCCCCTCTACCCCATATCTCTCTGCATCTGCAGGTATGACAAAGAGACCCTCCTCTTACAGAAAATTGTAAGACATTCACCTGATTGTAACTTCTACATCTTCTTTGCCACAACATACATTCAATGCCAAAGATCAATCGACCAAACATTAGCCTCTGTCCAGCCACCTCAGCCAGGACCCCGGCAGAATCACAAGCAACTCATATAGCTGCTTCCTCACCTATAGGCCAAAGGGTGCTTGATGTTTTGCAGAGAACCAAGAAAAGGTTGATATCGCTGAGTGTTAATATGCCCATCCCCACTGACACCCACACTGACTACCACCTGCTCACAGACCTGACAGGAAGAACTGCTTGCTGAGTGTGTGTTTCTCTGCTACTCAGTGCACTAGCAGTGATCATGCCCCTCTGGCTAGCCTTTGCCCCAGGAATCCCCATTGTGAAACGGGAAAGAGGAGCCACCCTGTAGCAATTAAATGCTCATTAAACAGTAGCTACCAGAGGGAGTTTGGAAATCTCTGTCTTGGAGGAAGGGCTGAGACTGACCACTGTGTCGATCAAGAACAGCTGTGTGTTCCAGCCTGGAAACAGGAGAAGTGCCATAGGACTGCCTAATAGGAGTCACTGTGCACTTACTTACTTATTTGGTGCCCTTATTTGTGTACTACATTCATGCCACATCATCCCCCCATGGTGCTACAAGGAAAATGGGTTACCACACCCATGGGACAGATGATGGGACCGAGGGTCATAGGTGCTGTGCCTTGCCAAGACCATAGAGCTAGCAGAAGATAGAAACCGAATTTGAACTCCCTGCCCCCCCCAATACCACTACCTTGTAACTCCCACCTGACCTACAGAGGTGCTGCCTGGCAAGGGCCCCTGTGGGCTGACTGTGGTAGCCATGATTTGGAGAAAAGGCAAAAATGGCTGGCAACACCACAAAAGAAGCAACAGGAATGTGCTTCCTACTCAGTTGCTGCTCCCGTGCCATGATTCACGTGAACTCACACAGCCCACTCACAAAGGTACTCACTGTCACCTATTCCCTAGTAGATGACCTCCATTTGTTTTCATCAGAGAGGCCCTCTGCCTCTCTCCAGCTAGATTTCACAACTCCAGAGCTAGCACAAAGCGAGCATCAGCATAAAACACCAAGTCTTAACCTTAGAGCAAGAACTGGAAAAGAAAATAGTCAAATATGGTAACACACATCTGTAATCCCAGCATTGAGGAGGACGAGGTACAAGGAACATGACTTTGAGGCCAACCCAGGCAAAACAGAGGGGCTGAGGGACAGAGAAGGAGAGAAAGTGGTTGGTGGCAAGACTGTGATTATCAGAAAATTCAAATGAGGTCTGACCAGGAGACCTCAAGGTCAAGGGCCATTGGTTCTCCAGCGCTGAGACCAAGCAGGTACCAGGAAAAGCATGAGCATTACAACCTAACAGGGAAGCTCAGGCATCTCCAGATCCTCAGTGCTGTGCAGCTTAAGTACTTTGGTCAAGGCTACTACTCGTCACGGAGGAACAAAAGCTCCGTCCAGAAGCCACAGAACAATGGAAACTAGGGCTCAGATGTGGTCTTCCTCGGGAGAAAATGTGCAGTAAGGACCTAACGCTAAAAGCTTCAGTAGTAAACTCACCATTTAATTAACTACCAAGGCCACCACCATTTTCTCATTGGTTTAAATATTACTCTATGCCAAACCCACAGAGGGTCCCAAATTCACTCTTCAGATGTGATTCGAGGGACACTGGCTTTTCTGTCCCTTCATCTCTGCTCAGGGATCACATAAGCCTTTGTCTTCCCAGGACGCGAACTGCCCCTGGCAGTAAATAATTTGTGCAATTTCTCCTTCTCCCACTGGGAACCGGCTGCCAATAGCTCAGTGCCAGGTGTCAACGTCACAGTGGGCTTATCAGTCAGTGCTTGGAACAGGCAACTCCCCATTCCTCCTGAATACACACCTGAGAGGGAGTCAGCACAGGACAGAATTTCTTCGTGCTTTCAGGCTATGCCCCATCATGTCCAGAGCCAAGTCACCAAGGATTTATGTCAAGGGTTAGTCGGTAGTGCCATTCTGGTCTGCCACTGAGCAAGTTGGAACTGGTGGTAAAGCCAGGGTGATCTCCACCCAGACAGAAGTCAAATGCAGCCCCTGGTGGACCCCAACCATTCACTGAGACACTGGTCTGCTGCTTACACCTTTCTCTACAGGGTGGGGGACAAAGTTCTTCAAAGTACATGGCTAGACGGGCAAATCCAGAGGTGCCATTTCTACTCCCATTGTACTCTGCCCCCAAAATAGTCAATGCCAAATGAAAAAGCCACTCTGTTATCAGATGGTCACTGGGAATGCAGAACTGAAATGTCCAAGAGAAGGAAACACTCACTGGGTCTTCATGAGTGAGAAAGAACCACTGGGTCTTCATGAGTAAAAACCACCAGTCTTCTGTCTATGTGTTTCTCTATGTACCTGTCTGTAACTCTCTCATTTTCAGGTCAGAAAAGAGCTAAATGTTGGGTGATATAGCAGCAGCTCCTACTCAGAGTCCTGTGGCTACGGTCATTGCCGGTCTACACCGAAGTGAACACAAAATAAAGGAGTTAACCTGCAGCTGGAGCAGCGCTGACCTAGGAGCCAAGAGCACCTACAGGGAGAACCTAGCTCCTCTGCCTCCTCCAAGTACTCGCAGGAATCGTTACATCTGCTTGACCTGAACCACCTCTGTTGAAGATGGGGTGGGGAGGAGGTGGGGTAAAGAATCCAATTCACTGAACTTCAAGCATCTGAACTCCAAGATTCTCTTCTACAAGTCCAGTTACAAAATTAGTCTTAGGATGGCCTTGATGACCACGGTACAAACTACAGCAGGATATAAGAAGAGCAGCGACTAGCCAGTTCTGCTGGTCCTGAAATGGCACTTGGTTCGCTGAGCAAGACTTTCGATAGAGACAAATATAAAAGCTAGTAGAGATTCCTTCTAACCCTCAAAAAGAACTCAGCTTTGGAAGGAAACTGGCACCTGCAGCTAGTCCCCCATGTATGTACTAATATGGTGTTTTCACCTGCAAACTCATTCGGTGCCTCAGGACTATTGCAGTGAGTTGAACAGCGGCTCTAAGAAGAGATGCCAGTGTCCTCACCCTGGGAACCCATAAACATGACCTTATTCAGAAAAAAAGATCTTTGCAGGTGTAGTGAAGGCTACAGAGATTAGATCATCCTCGATTTACTGAGGACCCCAAATCGAATGACAGGCATCCTCTTAAGAGAAAAACAGAGGGAGATTCAAATTGCACAATGAAGACAACTACATGAAGGTTGAGGCAGAGAGTGGAGCGATGCCTCCCCCAGGACTGCTGACATGTCACACAGTGGAAACTGTGACAAAGGCATCACACCCGACAACACCTTCATTTGAACTTCGAGGTTCCAGAGCTATAAGCAGATACACAGACGTGTGCTATGTCACCGTTTCCATGAGTCTCAGCTCCCTCACTGTCAGACACAGCGAAAGTGGAGAGTTAAGAGGCCATTCTAGATGAGGCTTCTTGGTGGCAGGGCCCTATAAAACCCAGGGCATCAGCAGCCTCGCTGATGAACCACAGCAGAGACTTAGCACCTCCTGCAGCCAGCTACTTTAGGGCAGCCTGTTTTATTATTGCCACAATCACTGAAACGTAGAGCTTCACACTACTTTTGCCTCGCAGTAAATGGCTAAAAAGTAATGGTGTCAATTTTAATGAGGATCAAGCCAGGCTCCTAAAGGGGATCCCATAAACAAAAGCATTTCTCCCGTGCACAACAATGGCTTGCTGTTTAACTCCAGAACACAGGAATGTCACTTAAATTACACGGCTTTTACATTAAAGTGCTTGTGGGGATGCCTTTCCAGAGAAGAATTTCAATAAAAAGATCTCACCCATTTGATGTTTCCTAATATCTGAACCACAAGTCTCTGTAGCATAGCAACAAAAATAAAACCTCAGAGTGTGAGCAAGAACAGGATTTCATTTTCACTGGGAAAGAGGTTCTGACTCTCTGCGAAACAGAGAGGTAGCTTAGAGGCTGTTATCACCCAGTAATATATTAAATTTAGACCTGTGGGCCATGAGAAAGCCATTTTTTAAGCCTGAATCTTTTTTCCCCTTGCTGAGATGTTCAGAGCAACTGCCAATCTTGTAGTTCTACGAGACTCTTTAAGTGACTTGATTCTTATTTTATTAGTGCTTCCCAAAGCAATTACTAGAGTTTCGAGCAAAGAGGAGAGTATTTCACGCCTCCATCTTTACTGAAAATGTCTTATACTCCACTGACTTTTGGCTTCTATTTATAAAGAAGGCTCAAGGCTTGGAAAATTATTGGAGTTGAGCTTTAATGGATATTCCCAACCAGCATTGTGTCATTATTGGCCCGCATTTGGCTGGGCGATCTCCCAAATTTGTGACATAATCAGGCCTCTCTCTGCATTACTCCATACACTCCATGCTCCCTCTACATTACACTACTGAATCATACCCTCTTTCAACAAGACTGATTGCCAGGGGATTAACATTAGACAGCACAATTCCATTATTCAGCAGGCCAATTCAAATCCCAACCCTAAACTCTAAGAGAGATTTTAGGGCTTCATGGGGATGAGCTGCCAGAAAGCTCAGCGAGGAGGTAGGGCAAGGCGCGTTTGGATGTTTTACATAACAACTCCACGTAAAACCTGCTGTAAGCAAAAGCCCCTAGATAGAATAGTCCCAGCAATCTCAATGAATAATTTCCAAGCCTATGCAAAGCCATAATCCCAGAAGACTTCTTTAGCACAATTATTTCTTCCCACAATAAATTACTTAATTTCAAAATTAGCTAGGTAAAACTTTTAGCCCAAAATTGAACTTTCTTTCTTTAAATGGAAACATGTCACATTAAATTCAGCACACGCGAAACTCAAAGTAAATTAGTAAATTCCAAGTCATGTGTTCTTTGAAGAATGGATTTATAGTACCTCGATGCCAAAATAGATGTCAGCTATTTTGTTCTCATTTTTAAGCGCGTTACTTCTCTTTGTCTTTGTTTTGAAAATACCTAAGCACAGTAATTATAAGAAATGTACCATAAATATCTCTAGGAGAGAGAGGCCTCAAGACTCATTATTTTATGACTGCCCACAAAATAAACACTATACCAAGGCCTATCAAATTTCACATCAAGACTTCTGAATAACTCAAATGTTCAAGTAAATATTCTTTCCCCCCCGGAATACTTGTATACGAATAGAAGACCATATCATGCTTTCTAAGGCAAAGAGTGTCTTGTGAACCGAGCTTCATTTAACTTGACACAAAATCAAAATGGTTTTCTGTTCAGTTTTCAGTCCAACTAAACCTATATAATTTGGTTAATCCAGTTTTTGGAGAGGTTTTTAGTGGCTCTTTGGGCAATCCAAATATCTACGGAATCTCTTTCTTCAAAGAGGTTACATTTTACGAAAGGGAAACAAAAACCCACCAGTGAGATACTGCCCGGAGCACATGCATGGGAAGTGAGGTAGGAGAGACTTGTTTATAGAACACAGTGGGTGGGCATGTGTCTCTGGCATTACCTACAGTCACATTAAAGTAAAATAAATTCTTGTAAGCTTTGAGTTAAATCTTTAGCAGAAGTCAGTAACCTACACGTAGGGGAGAGCACATCAATCAGGTAACTCAAAGAAATGGCCCAAGGACAGGCAGCAGATTGAGAGTCATGATAGGTGACAAGTCAGAGAACAAACAGCTCCAACACAGAAGAGATCTTAACCCCCAGCCCCCCCATCCCCGCACAGCACAACACGTGGAAGGAGCAGATTCACGTTCTGGCAATTCTCCAAGACAGAAACACCCCTTCTTCATCAGTTCCAATAAAAACCCATCCTAACAGGCAAAACTTGGAAGGAATTTGACTTTCCAAGACAACAGGCTATGTGATCTTTAAGATGTTTAACGAAAATGGCTTATTTATCTGTGCACTCTGACAGAAACATATATAAACTCATATGCGTGGTTCCCTTTTCACAGAGAAAATAGCTTCCAGGAATAAACACCGAACTGGCCGTGTCTAACAACTCTCTTCCAATGGAAGTGAAGGGCCCCTTGGTGTTGACCTTTTTATAAACAGCTATCAGCTCAGTTATAAGACCTTTTTCTTTATTCTCCAGTCTACATGATACAGTTGCCTTTCTTTAGGAAATTTTACCTCTCCTCTAAAAACAAAGTTCTTGTACATTCTATCTGATCCCCTTCACCCTGCACACACTCACACTGTTCACAGTAATCTCAGCTTCCAGACATTTCGCACATGCCCACCTTATAAAAGATGATGCTTGGGGACCAAGAGGATCTCGCAAAACCCATAAAGCCTGGGTAATCAGGAAAGAGAACATTGTCAGTGACAGAAGACTCCCTCTCGCATGACAGCTTGCATGCAGAAAGAATGAAAACAAACCAATTCTCCTAAATACATGGGAGAAACAAGATGCACTTTCGCGGTTTCAAATAACTGGAATCTAGAACAGACTGGTACACAGCTGCCGCACACAGGGAAGCAAACTCACCAACGACATCGAGGTGGTACGTGTGATTGATGGAGCCATACTCATTCTCCACCACACAGGTGTAATTGCCTTTGTCAGATGGGACCACGCTTTCCATAATAAGGCTCCAGTGCTGGTTTCGTACCTGAAAAGATAAAACGTAAAGGTGGTTATTTAACCATCTTCGCACAGAATACCAGATACTTCCTTTGCTTTCTTCATTTAAAATGCAGTTGGTCGGGGTTGGGAGACAGCTCAGTGGTGGAGTATATGCTCAATATGTGCACTTCCCTGGGTTCAATCCCTGGCACCAAAAGGAAAAAAAAAGAAAAACAAAGGAGAAGCTGAGTATTGTCTACGTTCTAAATAGTCCTCATACTTAACGTGAAAATCCTGACCTTTGCCATATGAGCACCTGTGAGGCAGGCACTGACACACTGAGATGGAAGTGGCATTCAGGGATATCAGAGTGGGTCCGCCATGTCATGGGTTTGAGGGGTCCTCAAGTGACAGGAAGTCCACCCAGTACCAAAGCCCCAGAGCAGGTGGGGTACCAGGCCACACATCCACTGGGACCCCTCGGCCCCCGAGGTACCCAGGAACCATGAATCACCAACACCAGCAGCACTAACTGTGCCAGGCTGTGCCCTGAATGCTCCCTCCTGCCTTGGATAATTTGATTCTCCCACAGAGCCCATGAGGCAAGCATTTTTATTGTTCCTGGAGCTATCTGGTTTAAAAGCCCTTCATTTCTTTCTCTTTTCTTTTCTTTTTAATTTTTATTTATTTATTCTGGTACCAGGGATCAAACTTGGGACCTTCTGTTTGCAAGGCAGGGGACAGCACCACTGAGCTAAACCCCCGACTCCCTTCATTTCTTTCTTCACAGCTCTCAGATGCTCTCTGGAAATCTCAACACATCTCAGCTGGAAACACAGGTCCACCCCGTCCATCCCTAGGGTGGCTGCATACTGGTTGCATGTTCCTGATATATCCAGAATTCCAAATATGAGAGCAATGAATCCTTATAAAATTTTAAAGTTCTATATCCACCTGTATGCGGTCCTTGAGATTTTGCAAAGATAAGCAGCAGCACATGTCAGATAAGCTAGTGTGGCTCCTACCAACAGTTCCGTCAGTATGCAGACAGACTAGATTCGAATTTCCTCACATTTTAAAAATATTTCAGTAGGCTCGTACTTTTTAACAAGCATAAGTTTTCATTACTAGGACATGGAGCAAATTTCAGTCTCTTTTAGAATTCAGACATTTATTTCTTTCCACATTATTCTTGGGGGTATTGAAAAAGGCACTCCAGAGAAATGCAAAGAAAAAATAATAAAAAGCCTAGGCCCAATAATCACAACTACCATTTCAGGAGTTTCAACTGACCTTCTGAATGATACCCTGAGCACTGCAAGTGTTTTCAGCCTTAATCACACAAGAACAGATAACACAGACAGAGCTTTCAGCCAGGGATTTGTCTCAGTGGTTCCTCAGCCTGCCTCACAAAAGCAAGGGACTGAGTTCGATCCCCGGTACCAAAAAAAAAGACAGAACTTTCACAAGCACATGAGAAGCACATGAGTGATTCAAGGCACTAAACTGGAGAATGAAGAAAATCATCTCACAAGTACTCCCTGATAAAAACCCAAGGGCAGAGGAAGCAGGCCCAGTGACCGGCCCACCAACAGAGGTAGGAGATTGTAAGAGCCCACTACAGCACCAATGTTTTCAAGCCAGTTACTCTACTCTGTGTGAGCCATGACTGCAGAGTACAGTTACAGCTGCTGAGCTCAAAAACAAGATCACGGTTCATCACTGGCGGTCTTATGAAGGATCACTGAGTGAAGGCTGGACTCTTCTAACAGAGTGCAAGCAGTGAGTTAGGAATGAGTTCTGAGGCCTGGCATGGTAGTGCATACCTGTAATGCCACTCTTTTAGAGGCTGAGGCTGGTCACTTAGTGAGGCCCTCTCTCAAAGTAAAAAATAACAAGGGTTGTGTACAGTACAAAAGTCCTAGGTTCAGAAAGAATGACCTCTAGCCAGTCACCCTCTCAGCTGCTACCAGACCCCTTCACGATTATGGAGGTTGTCTCAGGGTCCAACAACATGGAGCTGGTGACAGGAAAACTGATTCCCACTGTTGTGAGATGTGTATCTAGCAGTAAAATAGATCTGCGGGCATCTGATCTACAACAGAGGAGGACTGTACTCACAGAAGACTCGCTTTGTGTTCTTGGCTGTGCCACAACTTATAAGAGAACCAATACATGGAACCGGGTTGCCCCTTAGGACAGAAGTCCTCTCATGCATGATGAGTACTCTGAAGGAGGTGTGGATACCAAATTCTTCAGTTAGTACTAAGAAAACTTTCTATATGCTGGCCTCTGGGCGCTATTTGGAGCTGCCATGCACAACACATGGGAGAAGCAGGTACTAGCTCCTTGATTTAACCGGAGGCAGATAGGCCCACAAGGCGGGTATCTTACCCAAGCTCTCAGGGCTATATGAAATAGCTTTCTCCTTGTCACTGAAGAACCTGTCACATGAAGGGTAACTTAGGGATGTAGCCAAAGGCCCCCAACATCACCAAGCTGTGTAATCCAACATTTAGCCCCGCTGTAAATATTCAGTTCTTTGAGCCCCTGCTCAAATGTCATGCCCCTAAGCCCTTAATCACTGCAGTGCCTATTTCTGGACCCCATCCAAACTGTCAATGTCTTTCTTGCGCTTGGATCCAGATTTGGCACATGGGGTATTCCAAATGGAACTGAACCTGAACCACAAAGGGAGGGAACATCATCTGCCTCTACCCAAGACATTAAATATTGGCATATGCAGCTCAGCCTGGCAGCTGCCTTTTTTTTTGTCCCAAGGGAATGCAGGCAGCTCCAGTCTCTTGTTAGGGGTATGGCATTCTATGCAAGGTTCCTCTTCAGGGGACCATACTCCCTGAATATCAACTTCCTGGCGATGCACTACAAATTTTAATAAGTTAACACTGATAAAATGCTTCTGTGGTGAGAAGTATATTTACTAAAGAGGATGTTTCCATGCTTCTAGAACCCTGCTGCTCAATGAATACTGCCCCGTGTGATGCTGTTAATATATATTTTCTCACACCACTGCTCCAGTATTTGATTCTTTGACATGTTACCAATTCCAAATTATGAGTTGCGGCGTTTTCCAAATGGACATCCTTAGAAGCTGCCAACAGTAGGGCTTCTGACACTTTTGTAGGGGATATCCTACTGTCAATTAGTGGCTGCTTTACAGCAAGCTAAATGAATGGAACAGTAGCTCTAAAAATGGGAAACAAAGGTGCAGAGTTTTGGGATCCACTAAATCACCATGTTTCTACACTGAGCTTTTATGTAAACCCTCCCAACAAAAATGGAAGACACACCCTCCAGTGTGTGCGTGTCTTAATTTCCCAGATCATCAGTGTTACAATTATTTTGCCAGTTAGGTCAAATGATGCTTGTGTACCACCTCTGCTTTCACAGAACAGGGACCGTAAATACCCAATAAACATATGAAAAGATGCATGGCCTCATTAACAATCAGGGAAGTGCAAATGAAAACAAGAATAATGAGACACTGCTATTCACCAGCTGATTAACAAAAATTAGAAAGATCATGTCATTCGGTACGTGGTAAAAATGAAGGTAAATATGGACTTACGTTGAAAATGGCAACAGAAATTGAACAAAAAAATTTTTGGTGAAATAATTTGATAGTACCATTAAAGTTAATAACATATGTATGTTTTTTTTTTTTTTGACCTGGTTAATACCACTTCTAGGAAATCTAGCCCAGAGAAAATAGCACAATTCCTTTATGGCACATGAGCAAAATTGCTACTTCAAGTACTCTTTGTAACAAGATAATGGATCCATCAAGAAGAGAGTCATTCAGCTGGAGATATAGCTTGATGGTTCTGCCGCCTGCCTCACAAGCAAAAGGTCCCGAGTTCGATCCCCAGCACAAAAAAAGGAGAGAGTCATTCAGCTGGGGATATAGCTTGGTGGCAGAGCATACTGCCCAGAATGTGAAAGACCGTGGGTTCAATGAACACACACGAACACACACACACACCTCATTAATAAAGTACAGTTTGCCCTATGCAACCTAATACATAGTTCATTATAACCAAACCATATATAGTCACTAGAAGAACAAGATATTCTTATGTACAGAACATAATAAGATATAAGTATTTGATAGATTGTAAGGTATCATTATGTAGTATTTGATAGAAGAAAAAAAGGTTGAAGATAAGAAAGTTTATTCGTGATTCCATTTTGTAAAATGTACAAACACACATAACACACCCTGACACATACCCATGGACCCAAAGCTACAAGCTTGGCTGTGTGAACATGCCTAAAATCAGGAAGACAGCATGCCAAGTTGTGAGCAATTCACTTTACATAATTAAATGGAAGGGTTATAAACATTGTTTACTTTTTTTCATTTGCATTTTCCAAACTTAAACAGAAATCTCATATGCAACAAAAGTAAAAAACAGCTGTGTGGCTACACATTGAGTGTTTGGTCCTCAGTTACAGAACCCTTGCGAAAGCAGAGAGAGAGCCTGCAGCAACCAACACAGGTACAATTCTCTGTCTTCATTCCTGCGCATGGCCAAATATTTGTGGAACTCATCATTATTTTCCATCGGCCACATAACAGAATCAGAGAGCACAGAGCTTCAAAACTATGTTCACTGAAGTCTTTTTAAAGTAACATTTCAATATTGAAACAAAGCAGATCGAAGCAAAGGGCCTGAACTCTCTTACATGTACAAAAGTAGATTCCACAAACATTCCACACCTGCCAATGCAAAGACAGAAAATGGCTTAAACAGGTTTTTTCCCCCAGAATTCTCTTACCAAAATCTCTCAGCATGCCTGTTAAATCTCCAGCTACCTTCAGATGATAACTGGGAACGTAGATTTAGTTTGTATGGCACCAAAAACACTTGGGTAAAAAGCCAAAGGGCAAAGACCCAGGCTGTCACCTGGATGTTTGGTTTCCACATTGCAAAAAATATTCAGACATTTCCAAATACTTGGGTGTTCAATAATAAGTGGAACAAACACCCAGGAACCACACTCCTTGCCAGGCCTAACAGTGTGTCTATGTGATGGCAAATCCATGCATGACTTCTTTCCACCAGGGCCCAATTCACCCAGGTAGACAGCAATTCCTTGTAACGCTTGTCTTCGGGAAGGGACCCCAGAGACTAAAGTTCAACACGGACCAGTTATTAAAATGCATGAAATTTTACTATCCCATTCCCAAACCCCACTTCCAGCAGGAGTCTGGGGACCCCAAACTATCCCTTCCGCACAAGCTTGCAGAAGCTGGGCTTGCATATGTCAAGGGCTGTGGCACTTGCAGCTGCTTATCACACAGATGTGAAGGCAAACACCTGTTCATGCTTCGGCTCCACACTGACAGAAGTTTGCTTTTCAGGAGGTGTTCAGAGAAGAGGGCCAGGCCAACTGATCATCCAGGATGGTGGCAACAAACTTTCTACAGACGAGTGCCCAAACTGCAACCCAAACCCATTTTTTTTTAAATCACTAAGTGCCAACACTGGAATTAATCCTGAATACTGAGGCTTTACTTTAGAAAAACAACTAGGTTAACAGCTTTTGTCTTAAAAGAAAAACAACACGTGCACTGACTGGCTTGCCACCTCTGATCTAGGACCTGTGGCAGAAACTCTTCCCTCCTCTCAGTAAACAAAGGTCTCTCCAGAGGAGGTGGGAAGTGAATCCCAAAACAAAAGTCTGATCCCTCAGATGCCCACAAGGTGGGTGACAGCAAGACATCCATCACCTTTTGAAATGGCTCTTTGAATATTTCATGACCTTCTTCAAAAAGCAACACAGAATTGTTGTATGATCCAACAATTCCATTCCTAGGAACTGAAAGGACTCAGACAGATACTTATATACCAAATGCAGCATTATATTCACAACAGCCAAGCAACCAATGTCCATCAACAGATGAATGCTTAAAATAGGGTACAGTATAGCCACCCAATGGAATATTATTCAGCCATCATAACAGTGAATTAAGTTTTGACTCATGCTATAACACTGATGATTCCTGAACATATTATGCTAAGGACATAAACTAGGAACAGAAAGACAAACAAGCCTCTGATTCCACTTACTTCTATGATTCTAAGAAGTTACCCAGAATAGGTAGATTCATAGACAAAAAGTAGCACTGACGATCCCAAGGGCTACAGGAGAGAAAATAGGGAATGACCGTAGAGTTTAATATGTAGAGCTTCTGTTAGAGGTGATGAAAATGATTTGGCAATACACAACGTTCTGAATATAATTAATGTCTACTGAACTTAAACATGACTTCAATAGTAAATTTTATACTATGGCTATTTTACCAGTTAAAACAACCCACAGACATCATGGAAGTTGGGATAGCAGTATCATATCCCCAACTTTGTTCTCAGCAGTAATCCTTGGGCTGATACGTATTTGCATGCTCTTGGGGAGATGTTACTTCTATTATGATTCTGACTCAGCAGCAACAGTGTTTTTATACAACACTGGAGCCAGGTTTGAAGGAAGCCGTTTATCAAGACCATAAACTAGTATAAAACCACGAGGCCTGTGACAAAGCATCATCACAAAAGATGACAATGCCCACCTACCTCTTGAGATTCTCAAAGAACTCGGTGCCATTCATGCCAGGGAGGCACTTGGCAATGTCACAATACAGGCAAAACAGCAAAGTCTCCTGACACCAGCATACTCTTATCCCTATTGCAGAACACTCAATCTGGGATTAAAGCTGAAGGCAGCTTGGCTGAGGAAAAAATTTCAGTAAACTACAAATAGATTAATACAGGTTGAGTATCCCTTATCCAAAATGCTTAAGATCAGAACTGTTTTGGATTTCAGGGTTTTCTTTGCTGTTGTGGTGGTGGTGGTGGTGGTGGTTGTGGTTGTTGTTTTCAGATTTTGGAATGTGTACATACACACAGTGAGGTGTCTTGAGACCCAAGTGTAAACATGAAATTTATTTAGGCTTCCTGGGCACCTTACGCACACAGTATGAAGGTAATTTTATACAACATTTTTAGTGCTCCTGCATTTTGACTCTGACCTATCTCATGAGGTCATGTGTGGAATCTTCCATCTATAGCATCAAGTCAGCACTCCAAAAAATCAAGTTTTAGAGTATTTTAGATTTTGGATCTCAGGATTGGAGATGTCCAACTTGTCAGAATGCTAGTCATAATTTTCTCCCTAAACACTTGCAAAGCTGGGGATGTAGGTCAGTGGTAAGAGTCCTTGCCTAGCATATGTGAGGCCCTGGGTTTGATCCCAAGCAAAACACACACACACAGAAAATTTTTTTCAAATGACATTTAAGTAATCTAGAAAATATGCACCAGACATATGCATCAAAACAACCAGGTTAGGAATAATTAAAACAAAATTTGTCTATTTTTACATGTGAAATATGGTTGGAAATGAACAGTCCACACTCAAGTCCCCTCTACTGAGGGGCTTCATGGGAATTTCAACCTTAGAAGACTTGGTGCTGTGGGCTATTTAACAGTTTCACAGCCATGTTGAGGAAGCCTGTCTTGTGATCTCTCTTGGTCTCTACTGAATACTAATAAGTGGCATTAAAGGTGGTTTTTTAAGAATCACCTATGCCTGCATTATTATCTAAAAACGAGGTGGTCTGTTATCACAGTTATTTCTTGCTTTTTTGCATTGCATTGCAATAACCCTTCTAAATCCCATGAAATATCTAGCCATTAAGGTAATCTTGTCTTTTGTTGGAGGGGTTGGTATCGGGGATCAAACTCAGGACCTTGCACTTGCCAGGCAGGCACAGCACCACTGAGCTACATCCCTGGCCTAAGGTAAGCTTTTATTAAAAGAAAAAAAATCTGTTCTGTTGTTTAAGATGAAAAATAGCTATGGCTACATTATGGTCCTTAGAGGAAGAACAGTTCTTAGAACGAGAAGGGATCAGACATTCAAGACTGTCCAATCTTCTCATTTTAAGGTAGGAGACCTGAGGCACAAAGGGCTTAAGAAATAGTCCCTGGATAAAGCGGATGTAAAAATCTATGAATAAGCACTATTAGGAAGACAGAGTCATGCTCCAAGTCAAGCATTACTCTTATAGTAAATTAATTACATCTTAGTAACACTGAACTAGCCTCTGCACACACTAAAGAAAATAATAATCTGACTCTTAATCACCTAAAGAGGGCTCAGCAGGAGCTCCGTGATAAATAAGACTGAGCCACAGAACACTGAACAGTTCCACAGGTCACTTTCATTAAAATGAGCTTTCTGTACCATTTCATAATTCTCGCTGACTTCGCTCTGGTTTTCTGTTTTCCCTTCACTGGTCCCGTGTGTATACCCCTCCAAAACGAGCTGCGAATGTGGCAGAGAAGAGCCACAGTGCCCAGAAACAGGCAGAAAGAGCTGGAAGGACAGCTCAGCCATCAAAGTACAACCACAGGTTTAGGGTTAATGAGCAGATTTATGAAACAAAGGGATAACTGGCAGAAACAACAAACCTTTGTTTATACAAAGTGTCAGGTCTTTGCTCTGGAAAAATACCTGCTGCAAATCCTGACACTGCTTCGCTTGTGACAAAAAGGGTTCAGAGAAGCAGATCAGAGGTGGTAGGGCCCTCTGCGCTTCAGTTAGCTCTCTGCTTTGGAGGAAGTGCCACAGAATGAAAACTACAAATCGCACAATATAGCTCCCTCATCTCTAATGCTCAGTGGCACACTTCTTTAAAAGTTTATGCGCTCTCTTCCGCAGCACATATATTTTTAAAAGTTTATGTAGGAAATGGAGAAATTATCAGAGGGAAAGACCCATGCCAGGGCCCACGCTCCCTACATGCTGCCCGGGTCAGGCCCTGCCCAGGGTTATGAGCCTGAAGCACACCTGATGAAAAGCTGGCCCAGAGTGGGATGCCCCACTGTTGGTAGGTGTGGCGTGGGGGGCTTCCCATGGCTTCCTGCCTGGACAGCTGGGGCTGGTTTAACATACCCCTCTAGGATGGACTGTGCCTTAGAGATAACTGCATTTTCCCAGGAGATAAGAGCTCCAGGTTTTCCTTTTCAAGTCCCAGGCTGAGTTTCCAGGCTCCCCCAAATGAATGTCCAGCTCCACCACTGTTGTGCAAATCCCTTATGCAACCATTTGCATCTGATAGGCTCACCTTCCTCCCAGGTCACCTCACCCCACTGCCCTAGCCTCCTACAAGGACAACAAGCAGCCCCCGTTACCACCAGCCAGGTTCCTGCATTCCATACATGTAGAACTCTACTCCCTTTGCCTTTTTTTTTTAATAAAACAAAATATACTTAAGATTTTTTGACCCCACACATTCTATTTCTCTTTCCCTCCAGAAATGGCTCAAAACCTAACCCAAGAAAAGCACTCTGGTCATGTATGTCCTTGTGGGCTGGAGACTTTGCAAAGGGTTCTTTGTTTTGCTTTGAAAACGTACTGTAGGTGCTCTTCACTTAGCAGAATGTTGTCATAAATAATTAAAACTGAACTGCACCTGTTCAAAATCAAGCAGCATTTCCTCATTAAGCCCCCCTAGTCTTCCAGCATATTTGTAATCACTAATTCAGATTTGCAAAAAGCTCCTTACCCATAATAATGATGTTGTTCTTATTTACTTTGAGATTGGGAGTCCCTGGGGGTTCATGGGCTCTCTTTGTACTTGTTTACAAGACTATCTTAATTTGAAGAATCAGTTAACCACCAGGATTTTGACCACTGCTCTACTTAAATTGTATTTAAATCAATCGTTGAAGCTGCATCCATTAGAGGAGTTTTCAGTGTGTATGTAGAGTAGTTAAAATAATACGAGAAGCCACAAATTTAGTGCTTTGACTCTTCCTTTCTGACCAGTGCCACCTAATGAAATCTTTTGTCTAATTTTTTTTTCTTGCTTTTTTTAAGAAAGGGCCAACCTGCCAATCTCATCATACTTGATCTAAAGACTGAACTAAAGTCAAAAGGACAAATCACTCCTCTGCCTCCCGCTTCTGTCAATAAGCAGGAGTTGCAGAAGGTGACTGAAGTATTTCCACAGGCAAGTTTCAAAGGCGCTCACCAGGAAGATTTGCCTTACACCTGTTTCACACTTACCTGCCCCTTACCTGATCTGAGAGACAGACTCACAGGCTTTCCCCGTTTTCCTCTGGGTTTTGGCCCCTGGGCGTTAATGTTTAAACATTAAAAGAAAAAGGCAAAACCTTTCGCAGAACCAAATGACCCTTTAAAGATGGGTGTGGGATTTCACAGAAAGGGCTCCAGGGCACTTTTAGATGGGGTGGAGACTCTTGCAGCCATACAAACAGTAGAGCTGGACTTGTGGGTCAGGTGAGAAAGGGGCTTTTTACACATCCCACTGCTGTCATGGAGAACTCCTCTCCACTGTGGATCTGAGCGAAAACACTCTATTTTACCCTTGATCCAAGTTTCTCAGATGAGTCCCTATGATCCCCATCATGCTGGCATTTATGTCCTTGGTCCTTGGGTCATCTCCTTAGTGCCCTGCTTAATAATAGAAAACAGCAAAGGTACCGGAAGGTCACTTCCGTGATCATAGCACAAAAGACTGTGACTTCTGTTTTCCTGTATCTATTTTCTCTGGCTCCTCTTGCTTCGTAAACCTGATGACAACTTTGTAGTTTTCTTCCTATAGAGAGGCCCAAGTGGCAAGGAACTCTGGGTGAAAAAATAGCCAAAACCTGGAGAGGGAGTGAATCCTGAGAACAACATGTGCAGTTCCTTCCCCAGTTAATCCTTCAGGCGAGATCCCAGCCTTAACTGGAACCTTGATTACAGTGCTAGCAGAGACCTAGAGACAGAAGACACCCCTGGATTCTTGGGTTCCCATGGCAACTGGAGATAACAGCTCTTGCTGTTTAAAAACTCTACAACATGGGACAATTTTTTAATGCAGCAAGAAGTAACCATATTCCCACTCAGTTCCAAATGCACCAAAGAATTTCATGACAAGTCCTCATCACATACTAAATTCTTAAAGCTCTCTCTCTCTCTATTCAACAACTTAAAGCTTCCATATACTTACTGTATCACTTCTCAAGACATCCTGCCTTCCAGCTTGGCCCCAAATCTCTCCCAGATCTCTCATTCGTCTTCTCCCTTAGAGCTCACATTGCCTCTCCGCGCAGATCCACGGAACACAGGACACTCTCGTGACTCTACACACTTATCAGTGTCGCCTGATTGTCAGCTCTACTGTCTGGAGCCCACTGGACCAGGGCCAACTGTGCACCTGAACTACACCCTGGCCCCTTTAGTTTCCCCAGAGCCTAGGACACTGCCCCGCACCGAGGTGTTGAATCAATGTTGGCTGAGTGGATGGGCAAAGATTCAAAGGAACATTCACAGACAACTCCACAGAGATGCCGTCGATTTCCAACACCCAAATGAGCGAGGAGACTAAATTTCAGGACAAGATGGTGGACTCTTTAGACATCTCTAAGATGGAAGACAGAGGCCTGACTCTATCATCTTCTAGTATTCAGTTCATGAATAAGTTTTCACACACCTGTCTCTAGTCCAAGTCCGTTCACTGTTACTGAAGTCTTGTTCATGTAAGGAAATTACACTGAAACTTCTCAAATTCTACATCACTTTGTTTTACAGACCATAAAGCATATAGAAAACAGACTCTCAACTTTCAACCCTTTCGTTATAAACTCTCTTCATATAAAAAAAAAAAAAAACAATGCAAATGGGCAATGTACTTTAAAATTGCATGCAAGTGCAGGGTGATTTTTTTTAATATCAAACATTAACACGATCAATTATAATTACTGATTTTTTTCCCCAAAAACGTTTCTTGTAGCTCTTGCTGACCTTGGAGGGCTTTCAAAAATAAGCAAACATTTAAGAAATACAATATTTTGAAAGTTTAATTCTACCTTATAGCCTCCAATACGATGTTCCTGCTTAAATTCCTTCCCGTTTTTCAGCCACCTCATTGTTGGCGTTGGATTCCCCCCAGCTGGGCAGCGGAATTTGACAGTGTTGGCCGCGGGGACAGCGTGTAGTCGCTTTTCCATCTTTTCCGTATTGGTCCAGTATGGTGCTCCTGATTTGGAAGACAACATTTAGATTTATGTACATGGAAAACTGCACCTCCATAAGTAAACTCCAAAACAAGGTAAGCTCATTTTACTGCGTATGAAAAGGGTCTGATATTTTAAAATTTTTGGATAGTATTTCCATAAGGAACACATTTTCAGAAGTCTAGGCCAGCTGGCCTCGCAGAAGGTCCCTCAAGGGACTGCTTATTGGTTTATGTCTATTAACAGGGAAAAAAGCATTGGAGACACCTTCTTGCTCTTGGTACTGGTGCCAGAAAATAATTTTGTGTCAAATCATGTTTTAAAATGTTATTTTATACTCCCAGTAAGAACACAGGCAATAATAATGGCTCTGTCCTCCAAAAAATACACCATTTTAGATCAACACAACTATTAAATGATCACATGTACACACTGGTAAAAGCAGGCCATCCCCGAGAGCCTCATCAACGTATCCATCAGAGTTTTCCTTTAAAGGGCAATCAGTACTGTATATTATCATCCTAATATGGTGAAATGCTCCAAGGAGACATCATTAATTTCCCAATGCAAATACAAACTACCACATCACCAAATATGTGTTAATACAGAATAATGAAATACTGTTATCACTAAATATATTTTAAGAGTTTTCCTCTCCAACAGTGGTTATGTGAACACCATAATCCTATTCTTGTGCCTAAGTTGATAACTTAATAGGGGGCGACCAGCTAAATGCTATCAAAAGCTGGGCCCTCTCAATGGCCTTTGTGGTCACAAACACAAGTGATTTTGAAACTCAAGAAAGGAGGTACATTTTGAAACCATCGAGTGAAGTATGTTTTATGAGTAAGAGCCACAGCATTGAGGCACAGTATGGCTACATATTTTTCACTGCTAATAATGGCTAATGACTGCTACTGATTGCATGATGCTTACTTGCCAAGCATTGCAGTAAGAACTTTTTCCTTTTAAATAAAATAATCCTCACCACAATCTAATGAAAAAGGTGCTACTATCATCCTTGTTCCCCAGGTAAGGGAACTAAGGAGCTAAGAAATAATCTGCCAGAAGCCATAAAGCTCAAAAGAAGTGCAACCAGGATTTGAACCTGGATTGGTCCGATGCCAGGGCCTTACTTTCCATTACTACCAAGATTTAGCTTCTCTGCAGGGCTAGAACCCATGCCTTCAACTACATAATACGTAAAACTGGAGTGCCGGATAGCTAGCCTGGGCCAAGGGTACACAGCTCCTCCTTTACTACTGTTCAGAACTTCCACCGAAATCTAGAGTAGCAACTTCATTTTTCACATTCATGTTTCTATCCTAGCAAATCAGTAATCACAATCCCTGTACTCTCTTACCCCACAGGGTCCATCAACAGGCTGCTTCATTAGTTTGCTGCTTTCTAGTAAGGGTTAGACTGAGCGGCAGCACCCACACTCCAGAAACCAGACACAAAGTGGTCTTGGGTCTCTGATGCAGGCTTAGAAGGGTCCTCTCCTCTACAGGGGCACAGCAAGCCAGTGGGCAGTAACAATCCCAGCAGCTATATTCTTGTATTACAATTATATATTAGAATAATTTGACCCCAAACACCTACCCCTACCTGTCATAAAAGACAAGGCTAAGATTTTTTTCTGTATCTTATTTCTCCTTGTGAACACCCAAGTGGCAAGGTGGTGGGATTTACACAGCATCATGTGATACCAAGTGCAGAGAAGGGTAAAAACATAGTCCGTATTCATGGGGAGGGGGGACAGAGAGAGCAGGGAGAAAAGAAGACAGAAGAGAAAGATGGGGTTGCATTCTTTCCTTCAAATCCAGGAGCATTTGCAATGGGCAGGCAACCTGGGTAGCCATTTGGCTTTGAGTGTCTAATGTCCATAAACACTTCTTCTTTTGAGAGTTCACCACAGAGTACTTGACTCCCATTTATCACAAGACCCGCAGGACCCGGCACATACAGAAAAAAATCCCAATAATCTTTCATTTTCTAAAAGCTTCCACCTAGAAAACTCCACCCACAGCCACTGAAAAGAAACCATTGAGAACACAAAATAAATAATGAGCTTTGTTGCTACACAAAGACTTTTATAAATCTGACCTAAATGAAAAGCATGCCTCATGCTGTCAGGTGTCTGTACTCACGGCATTTGTTTAAGTAAACACAATAGGCTATTCACGTGAATTAGCTAAATATTAATGTAGTAACTCTTTCAGATAGCATCAATTACCACTAAGCTGATCCTTTGGAATGTTGTTTCTTTTTCACATGAATGAAATCAACAGAAATGTGCTCACATACTATTAAGCATGATTTTCGTGCCCCCACCAAAATGGGACTTGGCTTAAGGAAGTAGGAATACAGATCTTTTTTACTATCACTGGGCTAAGCCACAGGTGAAGTTTCACCTGTATCACAGGGATTGTCGCTGGGCACATTTACTGCACAGGCCTGGTGACCAAGGCCTTTTGTCCTAGCACCGAAGGTATGATTTAAGGACTAGGGTAAAATAATTTTTGCTGGAATTTCTGGCAGGTAGCCACTTCCCCGAGGTGAAATTTCAGTCATCAAAACTGAACCTATAGGCCCGGGGATTAAGCTCAGTGGTTCAGTGGCCTGCCTTGCAAGTGCAAGGTCCCAAGTTCGATCCCTGGTACCAAAAAAATAAAATAAAAATTTAAAAAATTTTACCTATAAAATCTGTTCACACAAAACAGATATCTAACCATGTGTCAGGGTGTGCTCACAACATCTCAGCTCAGTCTCTGAGACCTGAGGTGGGTGGGGACCTCATGAAATCAAATCGCCAAGTAGGAGCAGATCCCGTACATGGCTACAGCTTAAAATTAAATTTCACAGCAATCCCTCATCGTGACCTGACAGAACGGGCCACTTGGCCAAGGCATTTGAGGGGTTCTCTGTGCCTGTGAACACCCCAATCCCCTGCCTAGGCTTCTGTCTGCCTGACCAGCCTCACTGTGGGGAATCAGTGTCACACGGGCATGACAGCCCTGTGTAACTAAGCCTCCCTTTAAGATATCAAGCTCACACAATTGTTTTTTAATAATGAAAGGATGAAACTATTATTTTACAATGGCTTCTCCTAAAGAATCAGAAAAAGTACAATATCTTAAGAATAACCCTGCAGTGTTTCCTTCTTCCTCAGCTTTGTGTTCTCTGTTTTCTCTTTTTACATCAATCTTTCCTGCCATTTTTGCCTTCTAACCACATGGAAAGGCCCAAGCACCTTGGACAAGCCAGAGGCTAAGAAGGCCTATTTCATTCCAGGGTTCAGGAACAGCTTCAACAACCCTCATTCGGAGAGGGAAATGGTGCGGCAAATTAAAGATTTCTGAAAGCAGAGGTGACCCTTGTACATAGGAGATGACCAAAAGAGATGTTTCACCAACATCCTTGTCGGAGATGAAGCAGCAAGCCAAGGACACATTGTTTGAAATCAAGTACAGATACACCAGCATCTATTTAATATGCCTCCCTGGGTATAACCTTAGAAGTACAGGAAAAATGAGTTTAAAGTCCCTTAATGAATAAAGGGGTAACTGTGATGTAGACTTGTGGGGGCACACAAATGAGTCATCTCAAACCACCTGAAAACAAGTTGACCTCGATCACAAATAGAGTCCCTTAGGCGCTGACATCCTTAGATCTTCTGTCATCATATAAACGAAACAACAATGTTCTCCTAGTCATTAAATACTAATGACGAGCAAATAAAAGAACAGTAAGACCCAGCCACAATGAATAAATAAAACTCTATTACTAAGATACCTACGCATTACCACTGTTACACTGAAACAGTTGCTGCCTGTTAGCGATAGGGTTCGGTAGAATTTTAAGACTCTTAAAATGTGGTTGACCAGAGAGATATTCACACCCTCCACAGGAACAGCCCTCCTAGTACTCTGGCACAGCCTTTCTATGCCCTGCCACCAGACAGTGAAGGCACAGCCTCTTCATCACTGATGTGGCTTCCGCACCAGGGTATCTGTCCTGGAAAGTACTGCTGGTGATGTCTGATCACTAGCAGGGACAGGGAACCTCACGCTGCAGCTTGAGCTCTCTTCGGCCACTACAGGAGGGACTCCAGGGCTGATGGATGAACAGATGGACCATGAGTCTTCAACACCTTGGCTATAAAGTGAGAGAGTTGTTCTCAAAAGGCCTCTCCCCATTTTAACATTCTTTCCAATTACCTTTGTGCTAGGTAGGTACTGCTTCTGTTGACAAATGGTAGGATTAGAAGGGCCTGGTTTGGTTTGGTTTTTATTCTGTTTGAGACAGCATTTTGCTTTGTAGTTCAGGCTGACTTGAACTATGTATCCCAGGCTGGACAACTAATGACAATCCTCCTGCCTCAGGCGCCCAAGTGATGGGATTACAGGCATGTGCCACCACAGCCATCTAGAGGGGCCTGGCCCTGTAATTTAATGAGAACCATAGGCTGGTGGGCCTTGTCCCCACAAAAGCCCTGACATATCCCACCCTGACACCTAAGGTTTATGGTCTATACTCTCTCTCTGGAACAAAAAGAAAGTAGAGCCCAATGCTTTAAAGGAAAAACATGGAATCATATTATAATGCTGTACTGAAAAAGACCTGGGTGACCATCTGCCCTGATAACTGATGTGATCAATGTCACCCAGCAAGGTTAAATGATTTGATCAAGGCCACACAGCCAGGGGCCGGGCTGCGGCCAGCTCCAAGTTTCCAGCTCCCTGAACACTGCTCTTTCAACCACTCCAGGCTGCCCTGTGAACTCTCCCATGGTAATTAAGTCAAAAGTTCAAGATTTATGTGAGCCATGGATGCTGATGACTGCCAACTGTATTTTTATTGATGCAAAAATAAAAAAAGAGCCTGTTTCAGCTCCTAGATTAAGTCTCACAAACTCCCTAAAGCCCCACTAAGGCCTCTGTCTTAAATCTATAATTAGGGCTTTTAAAAATATCACTAATCAGGACATTTGAATGCTTTGACCCCTGATGGGGGAGGTGGAGGGAGATGTCACTGTCCTTGCTGCGGACCACGGTTCATCTGTTTTCAGTTTGGCATAAACTAAGAGAAAACAAACTTCACAAAGTATGGAAATAGTGAGGGTGTGATGATGAGGAGATACATCTGTGGCTTCATTTAAGAACTCTCATTCAAACAACAACTCATGGCATTCAATCAGAAACACATTCTCTTTTTTTAAACCAGGCAGTCACTTTCAGTGAAGTATCTCGAGTCCACTGGAACGCCCACTGCCCCATGGGAAGTCCCAGGATATGCCTTCAAGAGAAAACCCTCCAGCCAATGGCCGTGCGCCTTGACTGGGGTGGAGGTGGGGAACTGAGAAGGCAAAGCTGTTCAATAGAAACCATCACCGGAGTTTGTGACAAAACTCCCTAACCAACTTCTTGGTGAAGCTTTTAGGAAGAACTCCCAAAACCATAGGAGGCCTGAGTGTTTTTGGCATTTTGTTTTGTTTTGGCCCTTTTCAATTCCTAGAAATGTTGACACACCTAAGAATTCTGCATTCACCAACTTAGATACTATCTCTACCAATCAGAACAGAGGCAGCTAAGACTTGTTATCATCAGCAGGTTAATCAATGAAATTAGCTTGTACTCTTGGAATCTTGGGCTAAGTAGCTTTGTTTTCCCCATTTCCAAAAGAATAATAATAATAATAAAATAATAATAATAATAATAATAACTTGCCTTTCTCTTGGACATGAAGTAGAGGACATCTGCAAGTCTCAATGAGAATGAAACCAAACTAAAAAATCCCCCCCTTCACTCAAGACACAACCTGGATGGCAGCCAGCATCTTCCTGCAGCCATCTTCCTATCAGCTCCCTCTACTTAAGCAAATGAACTATAAACTTTGTTGATCATGACTGTCTCAAGAACTAAGTCTCAGGCTCTTCAGAAACATTATCACTAAACACAGACTGAAGGCGATAAAAACAATCCCTGAAATAAATAAGCATGCTTGTCTATATACTTTGCCACCAGATAACCCATCAAGATACCTAGTACTGGGCCAGGGATTTAGCTCAGTGGTTCCAC
Organism: Fukomys damarensis; assembly: GCF_012274545.1. Lineage (NCBI taxonomy): Eukaryota > Metazoa > Chordata > Mammalia > Rodentia > Bathyergidae > Fukomys > Fukomys damarensis. The sequence goes on along the minus strand of NW_022900920.1, from coordinate 16,367,420 downwards.
CGCCTGCCTCACAAGTGCAGGGATCAGAGTTTGTTCCCCATACCAAAAAAAAAAAAAGATACCTAGTACCTAGGGAAAGAAAGAACTAGTTAAGTTACACTTTTCTGTGTCAAAGCATAAATTCTGAACCTTCCAAAATCTTCAGCCTGGATGTGTTTCAAAAATCAGCATTTGAAACCGTAGCTCTCCGTCCAGAGAAAATGTGTTTCACCAAAGGGCAAGTATAGCTGCAGCATTTCCTGGCAACCGGGCTTCTAATGACATCACAGGGTTGCTCTGCTTGGGGAGACGTCTAGAGCTGGCATGTGTGAGGTCATCAGCCAGGCAGCTGCTGAAATATGCGCGGAGGATGCTCTTCACATCTGGGTGGTGGTGTGGGGAGGTGGCCGGGTCCACCCATCAGCCCCTTCCAGGGCTTTCTCTGTGCATGCACCAAGATGCTAATAGATGCTATCCAGAGTCCACCAAAAAAAAAAAGAATGCACATTTCAGCAGTCTGCCATACCAATAAGTAGCTGGAAGCGAATGGCCACTAGTCTTGAGCACCTCTTGTAACTGCAGAGGCCACAGGTAACTTGTATTATTAATCTCATGATGTCTCAATAAATATAGTATTAAAATATTTATAAGGATTTTCTCTGCCTGATGTATACAATTCTTTTGGCAGATTCTGTATTTTTAAGAGTCTTACATTCAGTAAGTTTGGAAAATGTAAAATGAAGTAGTTGTTTTTCTGTAGAACTCCTCAGAAGTTATACTAAGCTTTTGGACATTACATTATCGTCAAGAAAGGGTCACTGCATGCAGTGTTTCCCAGATTTGTTTCAAAATAAAAACTCATTTTTGATGGTGAATTATTCTGAAACAGGGTACCAGGGAGTACTCTTTGAGAAACACTAGCTTACCTTCTGCATGTACAAACCAGACCTGAACACTGCTGTTCCATTTTTAATAAGATCCATAAATGATGCATGTAAACCCTATAATTTCACAAAACATCCATTCAGCCTCAAGACTGGTTCTTGCCCTCAAGAAGTAAACAGTCTACTGAGAAAGGCAGACCTTGAGATACTAGATAGTGTTGCACACAGTACCTTTCCACCTAGTGCTGGTATCAACCCAAGGCCCTCATTTTAATTATCGATGTTGTCTTTGCCACTGTATTTGGCTACTGAGTTTTCTATATTCTATAGAGAACTAGAAAGATCTGTACCTGGCAGATAAGCTCGCCTTCTTATTTGTAACCACCACGATTAGATAGACAGCAATCTAGCATATCAGCAAAAGGAATCACCCGCAATATGTTTTCTTCAAGCTAGAAGATACAGAAAAATGCAATGTCTTATATGCAATGAGAAAAACAATCTCCCTAGCAAAGCAGCCCCCCAAATGTTGCTGCTAGCACAGGAGCACCAGTGTATGCCTTGTTAACTTTCCTAAAGAGGAACATTGAAGTACACCCCAGAGGCATTTCCATGCAATCAAAAGGCATCAAAGGAACCAATGTGAACATGTGGGTGTTTCCAGATGGTTGAAAATGTAAAAAATTCCGAGCTTCTGCAATTTTCCCTACTCTTTGGGTCAGGTATTTGACACATGAGGTGGCAAAAAATTGTTTTAGTGGCAACATCCCCTTTCCTGCCTTGCCAATTACCCCAGCCATGGCATTTCTCTGTCCACACAGGCCACAGCTGCTTAATCTCAGCAGCCCCAGGCTCCACCTGTGAATCAGACCAGCCTAATCACACTAACAGATGGCAGAGGCCAAGTAGCCAGCTAAGAACTGCTATCACTTTAAATAGCATCTAATGTTTCACAGGCACCAAACAGAGGCATCTCCCAACAGCAGTATCTCCCTGGTACAGCTAACACTAGCCCTTAATCACAGCACAGCACTCATTTCGGGACAGAGGTGGTGCCATTTGAGAGCTAATTACAAAAAGCCCCGCCTGCAAGGTGAAAGCATGGCAAATGCAGTACTGGCCAGCTACTGTGACATGCGGCACTCTTCAGCCTGGCCCTGCTACATGGCACGGGGCAGTCAGGCAAGTAGCGCAGGCAAGACCGAGAGTGCACTGTGGACCAGCCTCCTGAGCCAGCAGAGAGCGATGCCCTCCACTCAGCCTGGCAGCTGCATAACCTACACCTGCCCCGCCGCACAGTCCATCACTTCCTGGGGGCCCGCCACGATGCGCACCCAGGCAGGGCACGTGACCACCAGGCCAGCCAAACCCAGGAACCCACGTATGCTTCTGCAATTTTCCCTATTAATCAGGCCAGGCGTTTGACACTGGCAGACATTCTCATTCTGCCCCCAGCATGACCCTGGGACACCCACAAGCAATGAGCCTGACCCAAAGCTCTGCCTTTGGTCACTGAGTCACAGTTTTCAGAGGAACTGCTCTGCCCACCTTCCCAGGTGACTGGTGGTGGGGACTGAGCCAGCAGTCAGCACGAAGTCTGTCGGCACAGGCCCTCAGCTTCTCCGCCTCCAGCTTCGTGCCAGAGCCAAAGAAGATGCAAGCAACATGCTCTGCTGTACCAGTGCTCATGATTGTTAGTACTAGTCCCTTCAGAAGGCTGGTTCCAATCATAGAAGACATATTCACTCACCTTATCACTTGCTCTTTTATGGCCAAGACAACTAATGGTAAACTCCCATTCAGGGAGGATCTTATGTGCACCCTGAGCCAGTGGTTTTCACACTTTGGTTACTCTCGGTTTCTGCTCAGTGGGTCTGAGAATTGCAGTTTCTAACAAGATGCCAAGCGATGTGGATGTGGGACAGCGCTTTGTGAACCTCTACTCCAAGCTTCATCTCGCCAAAAAGTAAAAGCTTATCTAAATCAAAATATTTCCATTTTCCCAGGCTACCAGGAGACTCAGGGACAGATCTGTCTTTAACACATTCATCCCAGGTACCTAATAACATCCATCATCTCTTCCTTAGCAACAATAATGAAAATGGGGGCAAATAATTAAGAAGTGAAAGTAGGAAGGAGGGTAGGGAGGGGAAGGGAATAGAGTAGTGTTAAGTGCGTGAAACTGCTTCCTAAGATGTAATCTTCACATATAGCAAATGTGTACTAACATTTTTTAAAAGCCCTAGGGCTAAATATTTTTTCCACAAATGATGCAGAACCAAGTGGATATTCACAGAAAATCTAGATACAGAATCTATAAAAATTAACTTAAAACTGATCACAACCATGATCTAAATGTAAAACATAAAACTCCTATGAGACAACAAAGAGTTGGGATTTGCTGAAGTCTTTTCAGATGTGATACCGATGGTATAATCCTTGAAAGAACTGATAAACTGGTCCTTGATATAAATTAAAAATTTTGCTCTGTGATGGACACTGTCAAAAAAATGAAAAGACAAGCCACAGACCAAAGGAAATATTTTCCAAAAACAAAGGACTGTATCCAAAATATAGAAAGAACTCTTACAAACCAATAAGAACACAACCCACTTAAAAAAAATGAGCCAAAGGGTAACAGACACCTCACCAAAGAAGACACACAGCAGATAAAAAGACTGTTTTACATCATCCATCATGAGGGAAATATAAATTAAAACAAAGAGTTACCATTACACACCTACTATAATGTCCAAGCTCCAGAATACTGACAACAGGAGACACTGGTGAGTCTGAGGAGCAATAGGTATTTATTCACTGCTAGTGGGAATACAAAATTGCAGGTCTGCTTTGGAAAGCAGGTTGGCGATTCCCTATAAATCTGAACACTCTTACTATATCACCGAATAATCATGCTCCTTGGTATTTGTCCAAAGAGCTGAAAACTTACATCTAAACAAAAACCTGTACACAGGTGCTTGTAGCAGCTCAATTCATAATTATTAAAACTCGAAGCAACTAAGGACTCCTTTAAAGTAGGTAAATAAATTGTGGCACCTACAGACAAGGGAATAGTACTGAGTGCTAAAAAGAAAGATTATTATGAAAGCCAAAGAGGAAACTTAAATACATAGTACTAAATAGAAGAAGCCAATCTGAAAAAGCTATATAGTGTCTGATTCCAACTGTATGACATTCTACATAACTCTGGAGACAATAAAAAGATCAGTGGTTGCCAAGGTTTGGTACGGAGGGAGACGTGAATAAGTGGGGCACAGAGATTTGTAGGGCAGTGAAAATTACTCTGTACTACAGTGGTAGCTACAGGTCATTTTCCATGTGTCCAAATCCACAGAAAGTACAACGCTAAGAATGAACCCAGCATAAATGGTAAAGTTTGGGTGATTATAATGTACCAATGTAGGTTCATCAACTGTAGCAGATATACCACAGCCTGGAGAGTGTGTGGACAATGGGAGAGGTTGTCTCTGTGTGGGGACAAGAGGTCATGGGAAATCTCTGTAGCTTCCCCTTAATTTTCCTATAAACCTCAAACTGATCATTAAAAGTCTGTTTTTTAAAAACACCTGTGCCTACTTTAATAATTATCTAATGATTTAGGCCTTGCTTACATGTGCTTAACTAACAAAAATCCCTTTGAGAAAATGTAAAATACGCCACATAAGCACAGAATCCCAATGACCAATGTGCCATCCTTGTGGGAAAATTCCAGTCACGTCATTGGTGGATGCGACGGGGGCGGGACTTTATTTTCCTCATGAAGCAAGCATTCACAAGCCCACAAGTACTAACTCATTTAATCCTCATAACAACGCAGAAGACATTATCATTATTATTATTCCCATCTTACAGTTTAAGAAACAAGCACAGAAGTTAAACGAGCAACTGAGAAGTGGTGAAGTACAATTCAAATCTAGGCTGCCCAGCTCCAAGAGGCCAGCCACTTTCTTACCCACTAAGGAAACAACCTCTCAAGTGTTAGTGCTCACAGTTAACCGCCTTAAGATAAACAGACAACCCTTAGGCCCCTTTCCCATTCCTGACTACAAGGCAAGAAATACTTTCCTTATTTCCTCATACATGAGGCACATGTTTTAGAAGGCCAGGACTCCTCAGCCTCAGCTGACATTTTAGACAAGATAATTTTCTTTCACTAGAGCTAAGCTGCACATTGTAAGACACTACATTCACCAGCAGCACTCTTGGTTCTTGCCTGTGAGATGTCACTGGTACCCTCCCCAAATGTGACAGCCAGATATTACCACATGTTCTAGAGGAGTGGGGGTAGGCAATCGACAATGGTCAAGAACCACTGGGTTAAGTCAAGCACAACCAATCGATGGTTATCCAAAAAACAAAGATGGTACATGGTCCTACTAGTGTTATGTTTCCAAACAGTGAAAAACCAAAGGGAAAAGGAAAACCAAGGAAAGAAAGTACTCGGTTTGAACAGAGTGACACAAGAAGAAAAGACGAGCAGTAGAAAAGGGTGGACAGCAGCACTGGTTTATTCGTCAGTTTGAAAGTTGGGACAGTAGAAACAGCAGGGGACAACAAGGGCCACGGGACACAACATGGCACCGAAGAGTTGACAGAAGACAGGTGACAGCCAGGACTCCCCTTCTCGAGGACCTTCAGAGGTGGGCGGTTACTTACTCTTGTTGTTACTGTTCTCACTGACAAAATCTTCAGAGCCGTCTGTGTCGTCCTCGTCGTCCCCAGAGGAGATGGCATCTGTGTACAGAAGAACATATCCATGGATGTGCTTTCACAAAGTCAAGGTTTGCGATTATCTACAACTAAGCCAGCCTTTCTCCAAAGTGAATTCAACAACCCAGAAGCCCACAAGGAAAGTCTCAGACCATGTTTGGTTAAGACGGTTTTAATGGCTTAAAGTGTCTCTCCATGATGACAGTTGGTCTCTATTATGATTCTCAATGTTTTCTGCTTTCACGTTATTTAAACATGCTATAAAATTGGATATACTGGAATTGGATTTTAAGCTTTAAACAAATTCAAGTCTCCAACAAATTTACTGACTGTATAATAGCAAAAAAAAAAAAATTTTTTCCAACAAAACTTTTCAGCATTTGGATCCCCTTCAAGAACAGAATTAGTCCTTAACAAGACCTAGCCCATCTGTGGTGCTTCTGATAGTTACCTGTGATCTGAAACAGAACTTTAAACTCCCCATAAAGGGGGCCTGTTTGGGCCTTCTCAGTGCATGGAGGAAAGAAATTCAAATTTTTAATAAAGAAATCAGAAATCTGGAGCTTTCAAATTTCAATCCTATATTCTAAGTGCCAAGGATATTGCCGATACAGAGGGAAAAAAATTGATTTTAAATAAAAAGTGTTCTGTTTTAAAAAGGCAATGTTACTTTTGCAGGAGTTCTCTGTCATTTGTAATGATCAGCTTTTCTGATGCATTGGACTCCAGGGAAGAATTTTAAAAGTAGATCAGGATCAGCTGGGTGTGTAGTACACACCTACAGTACCAGCTATTGGGAGGTTGAGGCAGGAAGATCACTTGAGCCCAAGAGTTTGAGACTTGTGTAGCAACACAGCAAGACCCTGTCTTAAAAAATAATTAAAAATAAAAAAGATCAACAGCAAAATCTGAGGTGATGTGCCTCACAGCCCAGTGACAAGCCTCACTATGATTTCACTTGGCTGAAAAAATTCTTCCCAGAAAATGGCTCCCAAGAAGAGAGAATATAACTCTCGCAAGCCAACTCACCTGTGATATTCACCATGAAGTACCAAGTTTCACTGTCTACAGTCCTAGAGGCAGTACAAGCATAGAGGCCGGAGTCTCTAGGTGTGGCGCCTTTTATCTGTAAGTACTCCCCAATAAGCACTGTCCTATTGTTGGGCCCCAAGTGTACCCCATCCTTAGTCCAACTGATCATGGCGGCATCTTTCAACAGGCAGCGCAATTCTAGTGACTCCCCTGGCGCAGCCACGTAAACTTCTGGTTGAGAGATTTGGTATTTGGTTGGTGGCTCTGCAGAAAGGCGGGAGAGAAGATAGACAGGTGGGAAAGAGGGAGAGGAGAAAATGTCCAACAAAGGTCAGTGGAGGCCCATTCATTCCCAGGAGAAGTTGTTCTAGCTCTGCAAATGGCCCCAGCAACTACCTCTCCCTGCACTCCATGACACCAGGACACAGCCCTCACCTACAGGGTACAGTTGAGCACGGCAACACCCTCAAAACACCCTCAAACACCCTCAAAAGTTGGCCCGCCTCAGTGTCCACACCAACACCCAGTGTGGAAAGACATTCTGCAAAAAAATGTTTACGTCAACTGCCAAACCAAGGCCTTCTTGTACTGTAGCCCCTGGGAAATCCCATTACTGTAGAACTTTTTATTCATAAAAACACTGGGTTTCACAACTTTGCTCATTCATTGTGAATGTATGTGTGCCTCACATATATTCTTACTTATCTAATTATTTGTGCTATACTTGATCTGTTGTCACAAAGCCAAGTTGCTTAAAATGAAATGTCTCAAATTCAAGGGAATGGAATGGATCCTTCCATGAACTGCTTCTCTGTCAGGAGTTTTCATGCACACTCAGGATTAGATCAGTATTGTGCTGGTTGGGAAACTTAATTCTGTGCTGGGTGAATTGGAACATGCTGTTTTGTCCTTCAAAATGATAAAAGCCTAGAGGCCCTAACCCCAAAAAACAGCAAAATGTCCTAACAGCTGAAAAGCAGTCTCCTCTGAGTGCAAACAAATCTTGTAACAATGATGAATGCTATACACCCCTCACTCCACATAAAGCCAAGGCTACCCTGCCCACCAAGCCCACCACACACATCCAGGGATTCTCAGCCTCCTCTACATCCCATGCCTTTCTCTTCTTTACCCTTCCTTTTTCCCTTTCCTGCTAAAACTAACTCATTCTTCGAGGTTTAAATCCAGCATGACAAGCTACACTGCATCAGTGACCTGGCCAGAAGTAACTGATCTCAGCCTACACTTGCCTGCTTCCCCAGCTCTGGGGTTTACATATTTTAAGAGTGTGTCCTGTCTCCCCAAAGAGATACCAGGCTCCCAGAACAGGGCCCAGGTCTTAAGGGTCTCTGTGTCCCACTACCTCCATCCCAGGGCTTATTCAGCAAATACAGGGAAGGTGACCACATTGAACATAACAGTTCCCAAATATGTGGTGCAGGATGGGGCCCAAGAAGATCCAGCCCATACAACTGCTCCAAAAAGAGGTAGGAGGAGCCCATTGACCTTTAAGAAGAATAGCCAGAGCTGCTGGCCTCGGTGCCCACGAGGGTCTGTGAAACACGCTTTCATCCCCACGGGGAGAGCTGTGAATGGTACACGGAGTCTCAGGCCCAGAAAACACAAAGCTTCCTGCCTAGTACTGGGATGGCTCCAAACTAGGGTGGCATCACAAGGCAATTGTTTTGCCCAGCACCCACTCCAAAGGTCAAATCATCCATATGATTCAAATAAATTCATGTTCCAGTCCCACTATTGAAGAAGCATCTGGCCCAACAAATCCCACCCCTCACCACCAGCCAACACAGGGGTCCCAGGACACCCAAATGGGGCCCCTCCAAAGACACACAAGCCAAGAGCTCAGCTGTTAAGCAGTTCACAAACACAGAGATAACCACACAAAAGAAAATAGGAATCTGGCTGAACATGGACAAATACACCCCCAAAACACGGACTGCAAGAAAATCCCAACTGACAAGCAGGTTATGTTTCAACTATTTACTGAACACCTACCGCGAGCGAAACTTGGTGCTAGGTACTCAGGAATCGACAGGAGATAGGACAAAGTCCCCACCCTTGTGCAGCATCCATTGGGCTCTTAAGTACACAGCAAAACAGGGCCCCACACAGATATGGTGGGCAAGGGCCTCAGCCCATAGCAGGAGCCAGCAAACCTTGGCCCAGGGGCCAAGCCAGCCACAGCTTGCTTTTGTAAACACAGTTTTCTTGGAGCACTGCCATACTCATTTATTTATGTATTGTCTGAGGCTGCTTTTGTGTTAGAAGGGCAAAGTTGAGTAGTTGCAACAGAGACCCTATGGCCTGCAAGGATGAAAACATTTACAGTCTTGCCTTTAAGAAAGCTCCGCCCCCGTGGTATGAGAGACTCACAGAATGCTCTTCTCCAAAGGACAATCATTTGGCTAAGAAGTGAAGGACAAAGTTGGAAAACATTGAGAACTTGGTTGAAGACTCTCAGATCAGGTCTCCCAAGGCAGTTTAAGTCAGGAGGCAGCCAAACTGAGTGACTAACAGAAACAATTGGAACTCTGGATACAGAGAAAGGAAGAGAAATAGAGAGAGAGAGAAAAGAGAGTTTAGTTTGGCCCCAAATCTCAGACCACCTACCACTCCACTCCCAGCATCCTAGAACCACAGATTCACTCAACATCAGAACTGATGGATCCCCACGCTATTCCATTCAACCTCTTTTTCAGCTGCAAAAAGCAAAGATCCGATGTTATCTGAGTCCCACGTCTTCAATAATTACTAACACCCACAATGTTAGAAGGAATTTACACTGGATCATCCTTGGTCATAAATAACTAGTATTTATTATGACCACATCATATGATCAGCAAGTCATCGAGAATGTTCTGGAATTTGCTTTCCTCTGCCAAGTTGATCATCAAGGATTACGGAGCAAGAAAGCAGCTGGACCAAAGCAGCAAAGTTTCCTTCCTGGAAAGGGGAGATGACTGGGACCCTCTTAGCCCATCTGCTCCTTTCCTGCCCCTCTGATAAACAAAAGTCGTGTCCTCCCCCTTGCAAAGTAACTTCTGTTTTTTAAAGGTAAGTGTTTTCACTGAGAATTCCTTCCTTCATAGGAAATCAATAAAACAAAGTCCACAGAAACTGGGTATCTGAGTTGCTGAATCAATGCCACCAAACATACACCACCACCTGCCAGTTGAACCAGCAGGAGGCAGGACAGCAAGGAATCATGGGCAGGGGTGGCAACAGGTTCGGGACTAAACACAAAAGTTTGGTAACGGCACGCTGCCCTGAATGCAAGAGGGCAATACCCCTAGTTAAAGGTCTTTTCCATCCTGCCAAAACTCTCAGCTACAGGTCCCTCAAATGCTGAAGAACAGGAATAACCAAATATCCAGGTATTATGTGTGGGCTCCAACCAGCCAAACAATGTGAACTTGATCTTCCAACACTACCCACTCAGCCAATGATGGTCACTGTCCTTATGATTCTTCAAGGCTGCAAGTGTTCACCATGATTTTGAGCACCACTGCACCTCAAGGACAATGAGAGGGCACCTGGGTCTTCTCTCCATACATGAAACATTGTTACTGATGCCTTATATCTCAATAGGGCAGTGACTATGACTTGATGAACTAAAAACAGATCTTGATTCCAGTGAAACCAAGTCAAAAGTGTCATTCAATTTTCCAGTGAGAAGATGAGCTTCAAGGAGAGTAAAATATCTTCCCCAAATACATCAGTAAAATAATGACGTTTATCCATAAACATCAAGGCATCCCAATTTCAAAGTCTCCAATCCACAAAGGCTGTCTTGGTAAACTCACAGCACAGGGACTGCTCTCTCCCAAGTGGTCATTTCACAAAAGGCCCTGCAGCAGCGTCTATAGTAAGTGATGAAGCCACACACATATCTGCCTGTCCTAGAAGTCTTTAAGCACATGCTAGGGGGAAGGAAGAAAGGGGTAAATAAAAGCAAAAGAATGAGAAGGGAGGGACAGGTTGAAACAATAAGAAGGGAAAGGAGAAACAGCTGAAAGGCAGGAGGAGAGGCCAAGGAGGCTGCAGGACCTCAATGGGGAGGGCAGAATGCCAACCAATCCCCTGCCAGGCCACCCGGCGCCCCTACTAATATGGCCTGCAGGCCCCGGATGCTCACATCAGAGCCACCTTGGGCCAGAGTGCCAAGAATACGGAGCCCACACAGCTGCCTCTGTGTCGTCCTGCCCTCCCCTAGAAGCCATTTGGTTTCCCAAGAGCTGTGCTTCTCCGCTGTATCTGAACACCTCAGGTGAGTTCGGAGCTGCTCGCTGCAAAGATCACTCCTGTATCCTGTGACTGCACCTCCAAGTCTCATCTCCCACTGTCCTAGGAGGGGCCAAGACTGCCTGCTGATCCCTCTACACCACACATGCTGTGCCCACCACCCCTACCTTCCTCCTTAACTTGGATCCCCCTCCATGCAAAGGCCTCTCACTCCTCACCTCCACCGAGATTTACAGCCTGATCTATGCAACATGACAGCTGACATGGGGCCAAAGCCTCCCCAGAAACTCTAAACAATGCCTTTTAATAGTGATACGAAGATTTCCTGGATTCAGTGTTTCTGATGCTGTGGCGCACACTGTTCACCCGACCTGTCCCCACTGCTCCTGCCAAAGAACCTGGGAGAAGGTTCCAGGAGTCACCCTGCTCTGCACCTAATGCTCCTCTAGAGGTTTCCTCACACACAGAAAATAAGTTGCCATAATATAAACGTATATTCAAAAGAAACAAGCAAACTGGGACACACACCCATTAGTGCTAGACATTCTTCGTCATGTTAACTAAAATTACTGAACAAACAAGGTGCCCAGTTTACTTTCTGGGCGGGCTCGACACACTCACTTCTCCCTGCCACCCCCACAAGCTGGGCAGGTGCTGTGCTGCGCGGACATTTGTCTGTGTCCATGCACATTTTCCCCTAGGGTTCCACACACTTGAGAAGCATCGGCAGCATATTACAGATCAGGCAGCTTCCCAAGAAATGATGACTCTGACATTCAAAAAAAATACCAGAGAGGCAAACTTCTACAGCTAGCCAATGGGGGGGCGGGGCCAATGGCCATCTACCCTAGGAAAACCCTAGGTTTCCTAGGAAACCCCTCAAATCAACATTCCTCAAGAGCCCCCAGAAATTTAGAACTGAGAGGCCTCCCGCTGGGATGAAAAGGAAACTGAGGCAAGGACTGCTCCATTCTTCAAGTCCCTCAGCAGACCCAAGCAAAGGTCTTGATCCCTGGGTGTGACATCACTCTGATTTCCCCAGCCACAAGCTGTAAGAGTTTGCCTCTCTGTAAGTAAACAAAGGGAACAATCCCTGCCTTCTCATGGATGCAGCCGGTAGGAGGAGGAGGAGGAGGAGGAGGAGGAAGAGGAGGGACTTAGGTGACTTCACCAGGCACATCCAGCTGAATTCATCACCAGGGTCATCAAGAAGATTGTCCTGAGACGCCAAGGCAGGTAGAGAGCGTTTGCAAACGGTAAGCTACTTCAGGTAACACTTCGTGCTGCCAAGCCAGCGATAGCAGCACTTCAGACTGTCACTTTTTATAATGTTTGCCTATAAACTTTTCCCGTGTGGTTTCTGAAATGGTGCCCGAATGCAAACAGAGAACAGATGGGAAAGCCGAGTCTTGCCCTGTCCAATCACTGCATAGAGAATTCACGACAGATTTAAACCACTCAGGAAGAAAAAAGCAGTTTACGCCAACAGGACAACCAAGTAAACTACACTGCACAAATACAGCCATTTCTGGGATACTCCCAGAACAGCACCTTTTCAAATGTGTAGAAAATGATCCCCAGTGGGGTGGTCTTGGAACAGATTCAAATGAGGGCACCTCCTCTTAGAAAGTCAGGGAGTAAGATCTTTAAACAATTCCCCAGAAAAAGGAAGATGAGAGAAAGAAAAAGAATCCTCTAAGCAGATTCCATGGGGAGGAAAGGAAGAAAAAGAGAGGAGGAGGAGAGGGGAGGTGGGAAAAGAAGAGAGAAGAGGGGGCAGGAGGAGAGAAAAAGAGGGGAAGAGAAAGGAAGGAAAGGAGGAAGAAAGAAGGGGAGGAGAGAAAAGGGGAGAGGAGACAGGGAAGGGGAAAGAAAGGCAGGTCTTGTTAGGGGACAGGGCTGCGGTGCCCAAGTTCTCCAGGCCCCACAGCAACTGCAACCAGGAGCATTTGGGGCAAGAGGAGTGAAATGGCCTCAGGTTCCCGGTGCCCTCCCACACATTCTGCTACCTAACGCAAGACAAATAAACATCACAGCTGCAGGACTGCCGAAAGTCTTGACAGAGAAACACACGATCGAGCTGCAAATGTCACTGCAAAGTCACAGCACATGAAGCCCGGGGCCGATGAGCGGCAGTGTCTCTGCGCCAGTCACCCGCACCGGGCCCCTAGCCTTTAAGATTGCAGGGAGCGGGCCCACCACAGTCCTGGGGAAGAGTTTTAGCCCGCCAGTACTCAAATGTCTCTCCACGTTCGCAGGAATGGAATACAGAACGCCTTGCACCGTACTCCTGAAATATTTTCTTTTTGCAACTGCAAATCAAAGGAGTGTAAACAGAGACAGATAGACACCTGGCATGTCCAGCCTGGCCTATTAGAAACTCATAATATTTAACAAGATCAGGGCTCTGGAAGAGCACAACCCCCCTTTTCTATGGCACAGCCTGAATGGAATTGGCACCAGTATTTAGCAGAAAAATAAGGCAGCAGTCTCCCCAGGGGGAAGTCAGAAAGGACCACCTCGGGAGGTCCACCTCAAGGGCTCAGTACACAAAGACAGCACCCACAGAGCTGCCTGCTTCAGCTCAGACACCTTCAAAGCTTCCCCTCCACGAGAACTAACTTGTAGGAAGACAAAATCCTGACATCAAAAGGAAGCCTCATAAGGCATAGGTACTAAGTGTTCTTTGGGGAGTGGGGAGAAAAGACACTTGCTCAGCATGGTAAGTAGATGCAACCTCTGTATCTTAAGAAATACTAGCAGCGTGAAAAGGGGGAACAAAAAAAAGCCAATGCGATGAGAAGTAGGTAAGGGAAAAGGCTGCCAGCTTTTCTCTTTCCAACTGTCAGGGCGTCCCCCAGACGTGTCAGGACTGAAAACACCCCATGCAAGGGTCACGGGTATCGCACAACCACTAATAGCTACCTCTGCGGCAGTAGCTTGACAGCTCCAGAACTCTGGGCTGGCTCACAGGCCACATGATTAGATGGCTAATGGCTGATGTTTCCAATATGGTAACCATTAAAAATTATATATTTAGCCACACCCCTCGTAATTTAGGTCTGTCTTTAAGAAACAGGGAGAACAGCTCTCCACAGTTGAAAGACATAATGTTGGTGATCATGAGAAAGTAAAATACAGAGAGAGTAAAGGGCCAAAGTTCTCATTGAGGTGTGACTCACCCAACCATCCAATAATGGAAACCAAATTAGAAACTCCACTCCCTCTTCTGTCAGAATCCCTCCCCCTCCCCATTCTGATGTTTTAGGCAGCTAAAGACAGTATTCCCAGCACAAAGAGATGGTTTCCCTGCTGGTCACAAGAAACACATTGAACTATTACAGATCAAGGGAGCCAAACTCCCACCAGACCACCAAGACCAAGTACGGATTCAGTAGCGTCTGCATAAAATTACTAGATACTGATGGCTTTGCTTGAGCAAGAACTTCCAAGGAGGGTCCTTTGTTCAGAAAGCATTTCCCAGAGAGATAGGCCATTAGGTTCCACAGCATCCAGGAAGTAGAAACTTGTGCTACAGGTTACATTCAGAGGCACAAAGAGGAGTCTTTGTGGACCTGGAGCCTCCTGCCTCCTGAAAATGCACTTGCAGAGAAAGCTGGCACTTCTTATGGTCTGCAGGGCGTTCAGGCTACTCTGCAGATTAAAGGCTACAAAGGAATCCTTGCTAGTGAACAGCAGGACCAGGTCTGGCTGTCGCTGCCCCACCACATCAGGAAGGGCACGTGGGGCTTCCAGGAGGTGATGGAGTGAAAAGGACGTGTCAAGGTCAGGAGTGGCCTTACTAAAGTGTCACTCTGGAAAGTGAACATACATCATTACCCCTCTCCCTCAGACTATGGCATGCCTGTACAAAAGGGCACCGTTCCCATGCTGCATCCTGCTACTCTGCCTGGCAGGCTCCTATTCAGTTTTCAAGGGCCAAATACCTCCTTGAGAAAATTTTCTCTATGAAGTCTGCAGTCTGCAGTATGAAGACACACTGCATTGCTCCCATTCTGTTTATCATTGTAGTATGTTCAACAGCCAGACACAGCTGTGCCCCACTGCACTCAATCCATCTATCCAGTGGCCACTCAGAGGGCTTCTTGTGGCGGTGGGGAACGCTATACTTCTCAGACATTATTGTGCATGACGACCACCTTCCTGGACTCTGCCATCAGAGGTCCTGGGTCAGCAGCCCTGGCCAGGACTGTGCAGTTCCCACAGACACCTGGGCAAGGCTGATGCTACTGGTCCATGCCCCATGCTGTCCCAAGACAATGGTCTGAGACCTAATTTTGCGGGTAACTGACATCAAAGCCTGGGCAACTGAGCCTAGGTTTCCAAGACAGAGACGTTTCCAAGCCTGCCTGCTGCTGGCCAAAGTCAGCACAAGGACAAAACCCAAGGCTGCCTAGGCCTCTGTACACCCTGAAGTGAGGCTCACTCCTGGGAGGAAGCATCCCTCAACTGGGGCGGTGGGGCAGTCCTGCTGTGCGCTGCACCATCCTGGTTCCTTCCCACAGATTACAGCTTGTACCAAAGGTCAGCAGCCCTCCTTTTCCAGCTCAGGGAGAGCTGCAATTTGCATTCCTCGTACACGGTTTTCTTTCAGATGAGCAAATCTGTCACACCAGATAAAAGTTACCTAAGTGGGGATTCCTGCAATGTACCCAAATGGAACTAAACACCTGAAAACTTCATTACTAACATTCACGTATGACATTAATTGAGGAAGGGAAAAGGCCTGCGCTTACTAAAATTCCACCTACTACTCACCCATCCAACAAATCTAAGAGGACCTGATAATTCTCTGTGGGGCACTGAAACACTGCACAGAATTCCCTAAGAGATGAAATCCCAGCACAGTCCAGGGGCTGAATAACTTATCACAACTCAACAGCACGCAGGGAATAAGCCTACCAACACCAAACCACAGGCCTGCGGCTCAAGACTCATGCTTCTCACAGCCCAGGAGCTGAGGGCCCAAGTCACAGTGAGCCAGGGTGACTGGCCGGCATTCCAGAAAGCATGCCCCAGGCCTGCAGCCTGACTACATTCCAGAAGCAAGTTTCAGGGACAGTGGCCTTTGCACACTTAAGTGTTACCTATGGCTCACAGAAGCAGCAGCTGGACAAGCTCACCTCCCTGACACTGAGATAAACATTCAATAAACGGTGCATACTCAAGAGAAGACATTTGCCCTCTTAAGTCCCTTAAAGGGCAGATCAATGTCAAAACCCTGTGACATTTTCCCCCTGCCACAGAGCACACACACCCTAAGTACTTTCTGAATAAAAGAATACTTTTAAAGTGGCCCAGCTACAAAAGAGAAGGAAAAAAGGAAAGGGGGGGCAGAGTTAAGAGTTGTTCCATAAGGGCAGAGCTGCCTTCAGCCTGGGACCTTTTGGGAGTATTGTTCAGCAAGTTTATTTAAAGGGCTAGGCCTTTCTTCTCTCAGCAGGACCCCAGTTCCAACACCAATTCAGAGACTACAGATGTGCCCCTGGACTGGTCCCCCCAGCAGCATCCCAGCTATTTCCAAATGAAGGGGCAGCAGCTGGAGACTGAGAAACAGATGGCCCTCCTCATTTGAATGGGTTTGATCCCACTGCTGGGCTCAGCTAGCTCAGGTCAGGCCAGCAAGCCTGGCAGCTGAAGGCAGTGAGACTCACAGCTGGAGGAATCCGGAGAGTCTTTAGCAAGCTGCTGGATGAGAATGACCTTGGACAGGGGTTTCCCCTCAGTTGCTTTCTGAAGAGGGTAGGGAGCCTCCCAGCCTCCTAGGTAGGAGGGGCACAGTCCCAGCTGGTTTTGCATCACAGGACTTAAAAAAGCAGGTCAGAGTAACAGGGATCACTTTTCTCTGGTGTGTTACAGAGTAAAGAAAAACTCCCCTTGGGGGATGCTGTCCCAGAGGACTGAAATCCATATTCATGAAGGAAATTCCAAAACAAGATGGTGCCACCAGAGTCAACCTTCCTCCCCAGTCCTGTACCACATATCTGCCTAGAGGTAAAAGATATGAGGAAACAAATCTGAAGAGTCTCTACCTCTCTGCAGAGCCCCTTTCAAAACCCTCAGGGTGCTGGATCTTGGCTTCCCATGGACAGGGTGTCCCCCAGAATTGCTACCCTATCCAGACCAAGTCCAGTTCTCCTGGCTGCCCCAGCTTCACCGTTTCCCTGCCTCCACAATGGCCCGGCAAGAAACTGCCCATTTGGGGGACCCAGATCCAAAGAGGAAGAGGTGGAAGCACAGGCTCCAGTCAGCCTGGCTCCTTTCGAGGCACACCTTCAAAGATGGATACTTTTCCGCAACAGACGGGGAGTGGCCTTTACCAGGAAGCCGGCAGCCCAGCTCCACCAACACATGAAGCCAGTATTGGGCCAGTGAGAGGCCAAGCCCTGGACAGTTACCTAGCTAGACCAGGGCAGCCCAGCAAGCAAGATGGCTGGTAGTGAGCCAGGCCATGGAGAACCAGGCAAGGGTGCCCACCTAGTTCAGGCAAAAGCCATTCTCAGAAGTGGTACAGTCCACACACACCCAGAAAATCCTCAACCTGGAGCACAAGATATCCAACCTCAGCACGCTTGCATGCAGTTTCTGAGGGTTCCCCAAATCCCTTTGAGAAACAGCAGCTTTCTCCACACAGCACCTTTTCCTTGGCATTGAATGATCCCTTCATTTTTGTCACTATTTGAGAAAACCCTGTCTCCTCCACTGGACAGGACTTGAGACAATATTCTTCTCACTGTTCTATCTCCACAGACACTGGTCCACAGCAGAGTCTCAAACAATATAATTTTGGAAACAAATGAATGGAAAAACTCAAAGAAGTCACAGCTATGACCCTGCAACCTGAAAAAAATATATATATCTACACCATCTTGTCTCTGCTGAGCTAAAAGCTGGCATCTCACCAGGGCTGCAAGATTCGGAGGGAAATCTAAGCTGTGGCTTCTTCCAGGCAAGAATTCTGTAAGTTCCTCCCTGCTAGGCTCTGTTCTCCTCGAGGCTGACCCACCCTCACCTGCAACTACTGCATCTACTCAGACACCTGCATCTACTGTGGAGTGACCACTGTGAAGTTCACCTCATTAAGCCACCTTACCTCCAAGTCTCACTGCAACCACGGTGAATTCACTTCTAACATCTAACTTTAACTTTGCCTGGTTTAAAAATAGGGTCTATTTCCCTGGCCTCTTTTTCCTCTAGGGATACCCTTCTTGGACAAGGGTGGAGGAGGACGAGGTGTTTCTACTTCTGGGTGGAATCCAGTCTTAGTATCTGCCACTAATCTCTGCAGAGAAGTGACAGAAGGGCCAAGTAAGCTTTGGTACTTATTTCCATAATTACAAGTCATAGAGTCTAAGATAAAGAGGCTGTATAGGTGGACCTTCACTTCCCACACAAATCAGAAGTAGTGAGATGAAAAATTCGACATACCAAAGTGGTGACCAAAATTGTAGGATCCAGGAAAAACCACCACAGGCATCTGGGACAAGGAAGACATCAGGGTGGCCTGCTCCATTAGGGTGGCTTATGAGCAAATGGCAAGAACAGACCAGCCCTTCTTGCTCTGAACTCCTACTATGATTTATCCTGGTCCAGCAGCAACTGGGGCCCAGTGTAATCTCCCATTGGTCTTGGGAGCAAGGAGGATTAGCTTCTTACCAATAAGCTACATACCCCCAGAGGCCATTCTAGAAGAATTACAAAGTGGTAATCATTGGAATATTTTTATTGCCTGAGATTTTTCTTCAAATGAATTTAGGGGAACTGGTGTGGCTATGCAAGGAAGAAACAGTCAACTAGCAGTGTCCTTACAAATTTAATAGTCAAATGACAGACTTAGAAAAGAATTAGGGTGCCAGCACAGTATTCCACAGAAGATCCTCCCACTTAGGAAGAAATCACCTGTCCAATCTGCCTTGCTCCAATCAATTCACTCAGAGGCCTGGATACATATTCACAAACTGTGAAGTCTTCAAGGAATCATTTCATCTCCAAAAGTTTCAGTTATCTAGCCCATAGAATGGGAATAAGAATGCCCAGAGTCAGACAGGGGCACACCTGGGATCCTAGCGCACGTGACTCCCTTGAGTTAGAGGCCAGCTTGGGCTACATAGCCAGTTCAAAACTACAAAGCAAAATCTGTCTCAAAAAACAAAAACAAAAACAAAAACAAAAAAAAAAGACTACCCAAAATCTGCTAGATTATTAAATTATTACGATCATCACTGTCTTCATCATAATTATCTTAATAGGCTAAAGGAACATGACCTCAATCTCCTGTCCTATCCGATCAAGGAATCCCCACTGTGGTAGACTGCAAATGACTGCTCAGCTCTGTCATCACTGTGGGTCCATCACAAGCTCTTGAGCTCCCTTCCAGGCAGGGACCTGTGAACCCAGGAACAACCAGCAGGCTGACAGAGGAAATGATCACAAGCAAAGGCGGCAAGGAGCTCCCCTCACTGGCCTGGACTGACACAGAGCAGGCAACACCTCACCCCAAACAATCCCATAACCTTTTCTCTATCATCCTTCACAGGACCTTATGTCAACCCTTTGGAAACCTCAAACAGAAAACTTTGGCTAAAACATATTGTGCCTCATGATATATGCATACCACTTTTACTGCATGGCTGCAATTGACTTTTTTCACCATAGGCAAAAATGTCGACCCTGAACCATTTGGACTACAAGTAGCAAGAGGATCACATTGCCAAATCGCACAGGACTTGCAAAAGCCCAAGATAACAAAAAGGGCTGCAATGATCCAAGGCCTAGAACTTACTTTCTATTTCAATTAATGTAAATGCCTCTCATCAGAAGATTTATCATCACATATTGTAAGGTAAACATTTTATCAGTCTATGAAATATTGGTTTTAAATTTACTTTGACAAGGAGGTAGGGTGGGGTAAAGAAGCCAGCATTTACTGAGCACTACCCAGGGCCAGGCCCTGCAGATCGGCTTTACACCCCATTTGCATTTAATCTGCACATTCATTCTTTAAAACAGATACTATCATTGAGGCCCAGAGAGGTTATCTAATTTGCTTAAGGTCACAGATAGCAACTTTCAAACCCAGCTCTCAAAGACAAATTCCCCCTGAGCTTGTCTCTAAAAAAGTACATCATACACCATTCGGCACAATTTTATGCCCTTTTGTTTAAAAAGTCAGGTACAGAATTTGGATTCATTGCATAAGGGATTCTTGATCTTTTCTTTTAAGGACTTGGGTGGTTTTAAATATGAAATACTTATAACATCTAGGGTATATAGTCAAGCGTAAGTCAGCTATAGCCACCTAAGAATAAAGCATGTCTTGGTGGAAATGCAGAGGCTTCGTAGGACAGGGTAGGAAAGAGGCATCTTGAAGGCCATTATAGGACTTCAGGGTAACTCAGTTTTCAACTGGCAATCTGAACTTAAACTAGAAGTTAAATTCTAAACCTGCCCTCTGCAAAGAACTTTATTTTCAATTTATAAACACAAACAACACAAGCCCCCAAGACACGTAAAGTCAGCCTTTTTCAATGTCTGGATGCTCTTAAAACAAATTACTACAGGTCAAAAATGGAAAACAACTTAATATTAAACTGTCATATGTAAAAATAGGTTACATGTACTAATATAGGAGTCTCAAGGTTAAAAAGTAATCATGACAATTCATACAGAGTTTACTTTATTAGAGCTCAGAATTGTTTCAAGGGGCCACATAAATCATACAAATAAATATGTCCCTTGTTCTCATTCCTAAATCTACCCACATTTTCCTTATGAGCTATTTTTAACCTTCTCCTAAAACATGTTCGCCATAACCTGAAATTCTATATGTGTGCATTCCATTCAGAAATGACTTGAATTTATAATTCTTTAGCTGGGCAAGGGGTTAAAGGAAAGAGTATGCCACAGCTTAGCTCCCTAACTCAGTCTAGTCAGAAAGAATCAGAATGTTTTCATTTCCATGATGTGGCAGGAGTTTGCAAGGGTGTGCAATCACTTAGGGTAGTCAGAAATGGTGTAAATGACACACCCAACATCTCACAACCCTACCCTGGTACAAGTTTTCCAAAACTAGTGAAAGTACAAACACACCGGTTTTACTTGACATATAGTCTTCAAGGATGACCATGGTTTATCCTGATGATTAAACACACTTTTGTAGAAATATATAAATGGCAAAAGCCTAAAGACATATACATGGAGACCACTAAAACCCTATGGCCACCACTGATGGGGCCATCATCTTAGATTTTCTACCAAGCACAGATCAGAGGAAAGGAGGAAAAGCATGTAAAATTGTGACTTCGGTCAATCTCAGAAGAAGCTGTCTTTAGGCCATGAAGGACCATGAATGGTCCCGGAGTTTATTCAACCATAATTCTGCTTGAAAGAACCTGGCCTCAAGCATTCTCCTTATCTCCTCACATTCTCAACACCAAGGCTGGATTCCCTAATCCAGAACTGCAACCTGTTTGGGTCACTTCCGATCTACCAGGGTTACAGCAGGAGGAAGTGAGTCGTTAATGGATAGCTTCAGGCTTCCAAAGAGCTTTCAGGTTCCCCAGGCGGGTAATCTTGTTCCTCAGAATGGAACCCAGATTCGAGAGCCCCTCACAAGCCAAAGTTAAGCTCACGCAATCAAAGCCACGTTGGACATAATGACACTACAGCACGAATGCTCAAAACCCACCTTGTTAGCTAAATTAAATTTCAGCTCTTAGCCCAGGCTCACACATCAGCTCACAAAGGAAACACTAACACTACCAGTTAAAGGAAGCTACGCTAAGAAGTGAACTAAGGCGGGTGTGGCAGGAGAGCACTTCAGAGCTAGCAGAGGTGACAAGGTAGAACCCTCTCCTAATCTCGCTTGGGATAAAACAAAAGGATAAGACTACAAAAACCTCAGGCTGAAGTCATCTCTCGAGGAAAGAAAGAAAGACAGAATGGAAATGTCTGCACAGCCACAAACAACCAAATTAAATGTTCAATAGCCTCCAACCCAAAAAATAATGCACTTAACTGCATTATTTAACTGCCGTCCCAAAAAATAATTCCTGATTGCCTACCAGACAGGGTAGGTACCTAGCTAAGAACCAAACCAATGGCGTGGAAAGCTGTCAGTGGTGTAGTATGTGACACACTAAAACCTTCAAATCCACTTCCCACGCTTTCCTTAAAGACTAAAATTAGCTTAAATGGAAATGGTAAGTAAGGCAGACTCTGATGAAAGGAAGCTAGTAGGCTTTTAACAATCACTCTGGCTAAGTAAGCAGCCAAACAAACAACAATCTGCAGGTGGGAAGGCTACATATTGAGAGTGTGAGTGTGCAACAAACTCTTCCTGTTGAAACACTTTTCCACTCTCTTCATAACCCATTACTCATTACGTCTGCTATTAAAAACATCTCATCTCAGGCTGCTCTAGTAAGTTGAATTCTCACCATCAATAAGGAGAGGGGCCCAAAAGCCTCAAGCATGGTTTGGTGGGAGGTCCTTTTGTATATGTGTTCAGAGTTTTAACTGTTAAAAAAAAAACAAGCAAAACACAGGCATCCCAAATTCAGATTAGAAGGAGCCAGTATAGAAATTTATACAAATACCATTTATCTGGGCTTGCCAGATTTTTCCTCTAGAAATAAAATGAAACACAGCTCTTTGTCTACGAATTGTGAAATAATTCATATACTAATAAAGAATGTGTTCTTCATTGTGTATTTAACTGCATAAGCCTGCATTTGGTTTAATTGACCAAGAATAAGTCCCTGTACCTAAACTATCAAGTTACAGTCAACTCTTAAATATTAACACTCATACTGAGGAACAAAGATGCAGATAATACAAAACAGAAGATTATTTTAAATCATTCCCTCTTGGTATGCGGATATATTCCTTTTTCCTTTCTTTTCTTCTAACTTGCAATTAAATGCGTATGGCTGATACTATGGCATTTATAGTACTTCTGACAAAGGCCTTAAACCACACTGGGAATATGTGACTTAGGGAAGTCTCCATGCAGATCCCTTGCTCAGTTTTGCTGCTATTGAACTTGGGACCAACTCCACCTGGTCCAGGACAGCATCATTCATCCCCTACTCAGAAGACTGCCAAAAAAAAATTTTTTTTTTAAAAAAAGCATGCCAACTAAGCATTCTTCTCCCCAGGTTGTTGCTTTTCAAAATCACACTTTGTGGAGAGTGGGAAAGTAAGGGTGTGGGGTTGAAAAAGCCCTTTTAGCCCCTCCTGGGCTGGTATAAACAAAGATTCCCTTAATGTCAACAATGACTTAATTAACTAAAGTAGGTGACAATGTCAGGGAGAATTTGAAAGTAAGAGTCCCCTCCTCTGTAATCAAGCTTGACTATATTCTAAACATTGAAAATATGAATCAATGTTAAGGCACTAAGGACCTCCCCGCTTCAGATCCACAACTGCATTTATACCTTTCCACTGTTCCCTATAACAATGATTGGCCAATTGGAAATCATCACCTTTAATCTGCAATATTAGCAACTAAAATCTTCTGGAAATTGTCTTAGGTCAACTGAGTAGACCCAACCCCACTGGTACCACTTGAGAAAGTATAAAGAAGATAAGTTTATGCTAGGATATGATACCATTTGAAGACACATGTCATGGCATGATTACGTATGATCCGATATTGTACAAAACCAAATGACTGGACAAAACCTTTCCCTGAAAGGGCCAAAAGAAAAGCATTTCCTAGGGTTGGGGCCCAGAATCTTTCCCGGAACCTCACAATCACATTTTTCTCTCATTCAATAGACATTATCTAAACTTAGCTTCCCAATTAGCAAATCAAAAAGTCCTCCAAGATAAGGCTTAGAAGGTCAAAACTAAACTTAATGTTAACCAAACCTATAGTTACATAACCACAGTGGACACAGAGGTGGACAAACACACACACGAACCTAAGTCAGAACTGCTCCAGCCACCCCCAGTTGAAAACTCCTTCCTCACCTATAATTTTAATTACCTGACACCAAAGCAAAACTCAACAGATAACCAACCAGCCCTACGCCTCAAATCACATGGTGATATTGGGCTGATGAAGGAAGCACAGACCCTACCGAACAGCTGTTACTGCCTTCTCCACCCAAGAGCAACTTTCTTCTCAAGCATCTGTTTCTCAACACTGGCAACTGGCTCAGCCAGCCCAGCGGCCTGGGAAGATCCTCGTTCCCAGTTCACTGTGGACACTCATGACAATAACACACGCCAGGTACGTATGAGATGCCAGACCCTGTGCTAACTGCTCCATATGTCCAGTTCAAATTGAAATCCAACAACCTTTTGAGGTAGCAGTCAAAAGGCTTCTTAGAATATTATTATTCACAGACTAAAGATCATCATATCAAACCCCAGGTGACAGAAAGGGACACTGGGGTTCAGGGCTTCTGTGCTTTTCCAAACCCTCCTCTTGGAGTTTCGTACATTTCTCTAACCATTTTCTTTTTTTCTTAACACCTCATTACTCTGGGGGGAAACTATGAACCCAGGAAAATGCACAAAAGGATGCTGAGAAGAGTAAGATTTACAATTTCAGGGACTTCATGGCCCTCCACCCTGACCCCTAAGTGCATGCACAGGTCCCCAGTCAGGAAGACCCACTGTGAACAATACTCACATTGTTGGATATAAATTCTTATACAAAGAACAATTTGGGGGCCGTCATCTCTTTCCACTGTACTTCTTTCTCTATCCACCTGTCTCTGCCTGTACGTACACACATTATTTTAAACTTCTTTCAATAATTAAAAGCGGGAAAAGAAATCCTCCAGGGCCATTTTACACTTTATATTGATAAAAACTCACATGAATGCTGCCTTATACACCCAAATGCAAAATGACAGGTTTTTTTTCCCCTAACTTAGGCCATTCCCTAAGCTCACTCTATAGGAAATCCCAGCTTAGCTTCCTCAGTTTGTGCTGAGCCATGGACTCAGGGGAAGACTAGTAATTAGGGAAATGTCCATTTTAATTATTAGCAAAATTAAAGAAGTACAGGCGTGACGTTCAGAAACCAGAAACTTTCCCCCTCGCATTAAGCCATTTTAAAATGCATCACCACTGATAATTACACTAGTCCCGCTGTCACAGCCCGAGTCACAAAGAGGCAATTTCACAGGAGTCTGGGGCCGTAGCCGATACAAGCCTTCAACAAGAACCCCTACAAGATTCCCTTTTCCAGAGACTTGGTAGGCCTTTCAATGGAGCCACAGCTGGTCATTATAAAGCCCCAATGCCTCCTTGTTAGCAGAAGTGCCACCATCTCACTCACAGGCTTCAAGCGATAGGTGGCTCAGCCCTTATTCTTTGTTGTGATGGGTGCACAGGTTCTTCCTAGACGCTCTCTCTCCTCTCAGATGGGAGCGTAGTCCTCCCCGTGGGCGGTCCAGGTTGTGCTAAGGAAGCTGGGCCTCTCGTCTCTCTCCCAGCCCACCCCCTCTGGGCATCTGTCCTGTGAGTACCATGCATTCCCACAGCAGCTCAGCTGACCCCAGACACCACTCGGGACCACGTCGGGCTCCCAAAGCCAGCAGGCACCAGGTGGGCTCTCAGCAAACAGGTTCATTAAGTGGCGATGAGTGCTGGGATCTGCCGTTTTACTCTCAGATTACCACTAGAAAAATAACTCAGCTACCTATATTCCCTACTGATGACAGATTTCAATACTGCACCAAGTGGAGGCTTGGCTAAGGAACACTGTCTCCTGAGAGGTTCCAGAATTGCCCGGCTGAGTATTTCAACCTTGTGTAGTCCTCACAACAGGCCTTCTGCCTTTGCAATTAAGTCTCCAATGACCAAACACCCAGGCATGCCCTGTAAAATCTGAAATTCTCACAGATGTTGGAGATTCCTTGCTATATTCATTTTCAAGTCCCCTTAAAATAGAATCTGCCACTCTGTGGCACACTGCTGAAGTATAATGAATTAGGATGGCTCTCAAGTCTTAATATGTCAAGTCTCTGCTGAACTTCAGAACTTTCTTTTCTCCTTAAACAGCGAAAACAAAATGTCAGCATTCAGATGTTGGCAACTTCCCTTAGTGGTTCGTTTTGTCATAAAATAGTAATTCTTTACAGCGTGAGCAAGACTCTCCTCCAACAAAATAGCTCCTGCAGGAGGCTACAGATGCCAGGCAGCTTCCCAAGACTCATCCCTCCACAGCTAATGGGGAGCTGCCACTGTCTCCCTCACCCAGCACAGAGAAGCAGCCACTCAGAAACCACCAAACTACATCATTCTCCTGGCCATCTGGCAGCAAACACCTTCTCTCGCCATCTCCGTGCTGGCGGAGAGCTGTGAGAACCCTCTCTCCTGAGCTACAATGCCAGGGGCAGCTGGCTCTGAAACAGGCCTCACCATTAAGCGCCACTTCCCCGACACAATCCCCCAAACAAACTTGGTACCTTGAAAGCAAAATTCAATAACTTACCTTCCGGCTCTAATGTGGTGTCCTCAACTAAATTGAAGGAGGGCCGGGCCAGGGACAAGGTTGCCATGGTGATCACAACCAGGCCGAAGAAGCGACCCCAGCTGACCATGGTTACAGTGCCAATCCCCGGTCCTCTTCCATATCTCCATGTGGACGTTAATCCCATCTGCACACTTCCTCTAGGAGCATGGACTGCCCACAATGCTTTCAGCCCTCGGGGGGCTCAGGACCCAGGGCGCTGTGGTGGCGGCTGGGCTGGCTACTGGACTGGCTGCAGGACTTGCTGCTGCTGCCACTGCTGCCGCCACTGAAAGAAAAAGATTCCGTGAGTCAGTGAAATCTTCTTCCCCAGAGCCAGCTCACTTAAACCCAAATGGGCTAAAACCGTTTCTCAGCCTCTCAAATGTGTGCAAACAGAGTTCTTTTTCATTATCAGCAAAAGCCTTCCATCCTCACCTCAGAGCCCCAGGTGTTTCCACCAGCCTGGCCCACAAGAAGGGTCAGGCTAATCTTTTAAAAAGCATACTTTTAAGAAACAGCGTTAAAGACCAGGGATTTAGCTCAGTGGTTCCACTGCCTGCCTCACAAGTGCAAGGATCTGAGTTCGATCTCCAGTATCAAAAAAAAAAAAAAGAAAAAAGAAAAAGAAACAAACAAACAAAGATAAAACCATCTCTTCAAAATGCAGACCCAAATATGCAGCCACTTCAGTTAAGCAAGTGTACTCTTCTTCTATCCACTGTCCCTCTACCGCCCTCTAAAAGCAAAAGCAACATGACCTTAGTTTCAAGGGCAACTACAAATGCAAGTTAAAAATGATTGGGTTGGCATAACCAGCCTCAGGAACTTCTCTCAGCCCAGCTGGGCTTTCAGGAGCTCTCGGGGAGAGGCAGCTGCTTAGTCAGACCTGTGTTTCAGCTGGGCTGCAGCGGAGATGCTCTCCCTCTGCACTGCAGCTCTCAGGAAGAAGGGAGACCCACAAGAGCAAAAGAATCCCAGTACGGCTACAAAAAATTCCCACCAGTTTACACTTGTCAGGATTCATCATCAAATGCAAACATGTACTTCAATCTCTAGCCAAGCAGCCACTTACAAAGAATGAACAGAACTGCAATATATTCAAAGTAGCTGATCCAAAAGGGACTCAAAGCCTAAATTCTCTTCCACTAACTAAATAACAGTGCTGGGCCTACTAAATGTCTTCAACCTATGTCAAGGAGGTTAAAAACAGCAGATGCAGACCCTGATGAATAATGCAGGAGTTTACTAGCAATGATGATGATACGTAAGTTGTCGTGGTATGTGATTGGCCCAGTAACTTTTAATATGCTAATCTATTGGCTAAAATTCCAAAGTGGCAGATACAATAAGGAAGCACCCTACTTACTATTCTGTTCACCCATTTGATCAAGGCAAAGAGATTTTTCCAAGAAAGCTTAAAATAGTTCAAATAGCTTAAAATTCATCAGCATCCTCTGTGACTAAATGTTGAGTCAAAATGCGCAAATGTTAGAAAATTTGATTAAAGCGCTCAAGAGAAAAGGTACAGCAACTTTGGGTTTCAGAGTCTGTGAACCACATGAACATTAAGACTGGGGTGGGGTGAGACAAAAAGTCTCTAAACCCCACCCTTTCCACATGGATTTGATGTTTTAAATTATGACACAGGACTTCAACACTACCAGGGCTCTACCCTAAAAACAGTTCCTTTTGGCCATGGCTAAATATTACAACAAGTACAGGCAAAAAGGATGAATTATTTCTAAAGGAGAAATTATGAAAACTGCTTAAAGCAAGCACAGGTAAAACGGTCTGACTGGCAACAAAGGCCAGAAAAGCGTGCGTGTGTGTGTGTGTGTGTGTGTGTGTGTGTGTGTACCGAGTTCCAGATTGCTTCCAGGATTCTCCTCTAACTCTGCTTTCCTCTTCCAGTCATGAGCCTCAACAGATAATTCTACATACATGTGAGAGGAAGGTACATAAACTTTCTAACATAATTTACTAAGCATTTCTACAATGCAGGGAAATTTTCTGCCTCTCAGGAGCAACCTAATATAACACACAGCTTATGTCCTAGCAGGAGGTCTGGCCCAACCTGCTTCCTCAGCCACCTCACCCAGCCCAGCTGAGCCTTCTTAGCTCAGAGAAAGGTGGATAGTACCCTCGGATGAATCTCTAACTGTTCCTTCACCCAACCGTGAGCACTGGAAACTCGAATTTCAGTACTTGCCGGCTCAGGTCCCACAGCAGCCCCCTCCCCTTTGACCTCTAGAAGGTGGGACCAAAGGCAGCAGGTCTGCACAGCTCCTCACTACAGTGGACAAAAGTGTAGTGCGACCTCCTATGCAGGGTAATTAGGTCCCGAGGCTCGGTGTTGGGAACACAGGCCCAGCATGCTGCTGGCGGCCACAATCCCAGCTTCCTGCCTTCAATACCATAATCCTTCCTGGAGTCTGAGCCCCAGTGAAAGCCCCAGCGTGTTTATTTTTCCCCCTGAAAGGGAACTCTCTTCTCATCCTATGTGCAGGAGGAGTTGTCACCCTCCCTCTGATGGATGGCTCTTCACGGCCACCGGCCCCTCCGGTCCATTTTCACCTCGACACAAGCCTGCCCCAAAGGCAGGCAAAATGGCCAACGGAAAGAGGCAGGCTGAGGAGTGGTCCGCACACCAGGCCAGTGTTGAGCTCCTCCACTCAACAACATTCTCAAACCTCCAAACCCTAAGAGGCAGGCCAGTGCACCGCCCACCTTGCCAAGCGCCTAAGGGGCTGCCTGTCCCTGTCCTCTGGGTGAGTGCTTGGTGTCCAGTCCCCAGGTTGATTTTGCATCAGGACAGTCAGCAGCGCCAGGCAAGGTCAGAGATGCTGGCCCTAAGCGCAGTGGCATCTGACTGCTCACAGCCTCCCAGCTTCTAGCCAATGCTGGATACAGCAGGGAGCTGTCAAGAGGTCAGGTCTGGGGGTGCAAATTCCTCAACATACTGAGATCTCAAAATTTACAAACTGATCCAGGGTCATAACCCCTTCAAGATGCTTGGAATACAAGCAGTTTGGAGTGCTCATCACCACCACAACCACAGTTTCTTTGTAGCATTTCCTTCACTTGCTTGCCTGGAATATCCTGCTTTTTTCCCCCTTCTTGGGGCGCTAAAGAGCACAGAGAAATCTGCATTTTAATTGACATTCCAGCGAGAGGGAAGGGGGGCTGATTGCTTTTCTATTCAAACTAAACAGGCTTTTCAGATGAAAATGAGTCGAGGCTGGTGGAAGATTTACAGGGATTTGGGACCCAGGGGGCAATGGAGTTTTAAATGTTGATAGCGTTTCACACCAAACACACAATGGGTGCCCTGAGTTTGAAAGCAGGTCTGTCTTTAAGGATAGGTTTTATTGAACTGGGGAAAGGAAGGGAGATTTTCGGGCAGAGTTTGCAGGGGAGAGTGCTGCGAGCTGAGCGGTGAAGACTCGTCGCCCCCAGGCTGGCCTCCTGCTCCTGCCTCCCAGCCCACGAGTGTCGGAGCAAGCGCCACGCAGAGCCCTCGGCCGATTTCCCGGCGCGGCCCAGGCCCTGAAAGAGTGAGCGCGCAAGTTAGAACTCGTCTGCGCTTTCAACATCTCCGAGCGGCTAAGAACAGAATAAGCAAGCGAACAAGAAAAAGTCGGTCCAGCTCGCCCCCTAGCCCCAGGCGCGCTGTGAGCTCCTGACGGCTGCTGCAGTCGAGGGGCACCCGGTACCGAAATCCAGAACCAGAGCAGCTACCTCCCCAAAGGTGCCACCCCCTCCGGGAAAGTCGCCGGCCCCACCCCAGAGTCTCCCTGGAAAGGGGCCCTCCGGGGCCAGGATGGGTCAGGGTGGACGCTCTCTGAGCCTGAGAATGAGGCACCCGAAGATGCCCCTCCGGAGCCCGGGCCTGCGGGGCTTGCCACCCACACACCGCTCTGAGCTGGAAGGAACGCGCCCAGCCTGCAGGATGGTGCCGGCTGGAGTTTGACAGGGAGGGGTGTCAGCGGCACAGGCAGATGTCAGAATCTGGAAGGGGTGCTACTAGCAGAACTCCCCAAACGCCGACCATCACTACGTACCCACCTCCTCCATCACCTATTACTCCGAAGATGACAGGGAGAACGCCCCACAATGCCAGGTCTCCGGCACCTTCCACCCAGGGGACGGTGCGCCCTGCGCGCAGGACTCCCAGCGCCCACCTTCGCGGCTGGCGAAGCTCCCGGAGGAGTCCGGCACGGCGATTACCTTGAATGGCAACGCTCCTCCGCGATCCGCGCCGTCCCAGAGCCTGGCGTGGGTCAGGATGGAGTCAGCGACGAGCCGGCTCTCCAAAAGGAGAGTGGTCCTCGGATCCTGGCCGGCGCGAAGGCTCCGAGGCTTCACACGCACCCCAGGCTGCTGGGGAGCGCGGACATGACGCCGCGGGCAACCCTCGGATTTGGGGAGCGAGAGGAAGAAAGAACTCAGGCTTGGCGCTTCCTCCTCCAAACTTTGCTCGCAAGTTGCGAACGCTCACGGGAGAGCGCCAGAGAGCTGCGGCCT
>NW_022900920.1:16329001-16335409 GCF_012274545.1 Fukomys damarensis | reverse complement strand
GGCGGAAGGGTGCCGCGGTCTCCGAATAAGGCCCCGCACCGCCGCCGCCTCCCTTCCCCGCCGAGCGAGGCTGGTCCACCGATGGTGGAGTTGTGGCGCTACGGTGTTTTATGTCAAGTTAGGAAACAGATGACAACGCGCTTCCCCGAAAGAGGCCTTGAAATATGTCTCCATGGTACTGGGGGAAGCAGTGCAATGCAACCGAAGCTTTCAGAGGAGAGGAAGAAACCTGGAAATATTTGTAGGGTTCTGATTGTTTTCAGTCCTTCTAAACGATAAAGACGAGACAAAACAACAAATACTTATAGAGCCCCTAGGTGATTCTTTTCTGAATTCGCACGGCTGTCCTGCGGAGTTATATTCCCAGCTTCTGATGAGGAAGCTGAGGCTCAGGGAGGATAACTGATTTGCCAGCGTTACACCCCTGGCTACTGGTTGAGCTTGACTCTGAATACGGTTCTCTTAGAAAAAGCTAAAATCTGCAAGAGCACGTGTGTTTTTTTTAGTAGTATGTAACTAAAAAGAAATTGAAAAGGCTCAGCTGGGCGTGATGGCACACGCCTGTAACCCCAGTGCTCAGGAAGGCTGAGGCAGAAGAATGGCAAGTTTATGCCCAGACTGGGCAAGATAGCGACCTAGCGAGACCCTGTCTGAAAATGAAACATAGAAAAGGGCTGGGGAATGTAGCTCAGTGAGAGTTCAACCCCCAGTACCACCACACACACACCTGGAAAAAGTGGCTGGGCATGTATCTCAGGGTAGAGGGCTTGCCTAGCATGTGTGAAGCCCTCGGTTCCACCCAAGCAATGTAGAAAGAAGTCGGGGGATGCATATCTGCCGTGAACAGCTGTATGACCTTGAACAAATCGGTTCCTCTTTACATCTTAGATTCTTCAGCTGCAAAATATGATGCTTCAACTAAATACCAGGCTGTAACCTATTAGAGTTCATATTTTCCAATTACCTTTTCCACTAGGCTGTGTCTTCAGGTAACTTATTTTTTTAAAGCACTTCCCCTCCTGGCTCATCCACCTCCTGAGCAGTTGTGCCTCAGCTCAAGATGATATAAATAAAACCCTAAATTATTTTTCTTTAGGAAAGGTCAATAAATGCAGAAGTATTTAAGAATCCTTCAGAGGCGTGAAGACAGGCGGAGCAGGGAGAACATACCCATCCTAGGAATTCTGCTTTTCCTGCATTAGGAGGTGCAGTTGCACCTGGGTCACTAATGATGCATACTTAATAGTTACAGAAAGTTTCTCAAGGCACTACCTGATAAGCAGATCCGTTTTATTCACCATACAGTCTGGAAAACTTCTTATGCAAATTTCTGAAAAGTCAGGAGCAACAAACCCTTTTAAATGCCTCAGGCAAATGACCATGGAATTATAGCTTGGAAGTTTGACAACAAAAATAATAGTATGATTCTCAAGCAAAATTATCAGTTTATATGTGTGGTGGGATGGGATCTTTTGGGTCAGTTCTTTGAATTAGGACCGGTCCCAGACCCTTTAAATCAGCAGACACCTCAGCTGGGTGTACTCAACTATCCACTCCACTGGAGTTGCTCGGGCCATAGCAATGTGTTTTCAAGTTCTCAGACCCAGGACCACAGAAGAGATGTGGCTCAGGGCCACCTACTCTGAGCTGGCACTTACATCTTTATATCCCCACCAGTGGGAGATGAGAGTGTCTCAGGACAGGTCCTTCCCATCCTGCAAGGATCTGTCAGCCATTGAAAATGCTGTTAACACATTCTCACATAAATTACTGCTGCAGGAAGCAGTCCCTGTCCCCATTCATCCACGGCTTTATGTGGGCTGAATGGAAAGGAAGCCTTCCGCTGAAAATGACAAGTAAGAACACCTACTTTAATGCCCAGACACCATTTGCGGAATTTATTCTTTATACAGATGAAAAGACAGCAATCCATCAAAAGCCCCTGACCCCCTTAAGAGAGCTCGTTTTTTAAGGGAGCCAAGCCTGCAAGCCCACACCAGCGAACTCTTTGGTTCTGTGAAACTCAAAAGCATGTTTGGAATTTTTAAAAAAATCAATTCTGGCGTCATATTTAGACTTCAAGTGACCTCAGTCAATCCAGGGAAGCTTTCACACCAGAAGCTTTTGAATGAGAAAATAATCTCTTTACAGTTTTTTTTTCCCTCCTCCCTCTTCAAGGCACTGGAATCGCTTTTGTCAATGGCCTCCTGTGAATGGTGTTGCTAATAAGCCTATTAATGAGCTTCCACGGCCGAGTGTTGAATAGGTAAATAAGCTCCAATCTGCTGAGGTTCTGGGGCAAGGACAGAAAAGTCCGCAAGAACTAAAGGTGACAGTTTGAACTGAACGGGACCAGCAGCACCAGGTTTCGGCTGAAAGAAGCGCCAGACAAGGCCACATTCACCACCCTGCACCCCCTGCTGAGGTTCTTTTCTTCACAATTTTCTCCTCTTTACAAAATGTCTTGAGTAGTCACCCTTTTTTATTTTCAAATCCCTTTCTTTTTTTCACTCTAGTAATGATACATCAATTGGAAAGGAGAAAAATGAGGACACCAGAATTCGGACACCCTGTTCACATCCAGAAACAATTACATCCTTAGCTCATTGGATGTGGGAAGAGAGGAAGGGGTTTCTGTGGCAGCCTCTCTCCTGCAAGATGAAGCATTTTTCCTCTTGACAATTTGTTTTCTAACGGGCTACTGTTCCTTCACCAACCCCCCACCACCACTGAAAGTTAGATAATAAAATATATGCTCTTCCAGTGTAGATCCCAGCTTCCTGCAAAACCAGATTTCATTCTTTAAGTAACATCTCAGTAATGTCCAGAGGAAGATGGCAAGTTTGAGCTCAGCCAGGGTGATTTAGCAACTGAGCGAAACTGTCTCAAAAAATTAATTAATTAATATCATAAATAGATCTGGGGATGTAGCTTAATACAAAGGCCCTGAGTTCAATCCCCAGTGCTACCATTACTATTGCTAACAACAATAATGCCCAAATCATGAAGAACCACCCAAAAGGAGGGGTACGAACTGGCCTGAGGAGGACTGTGGCTATTGACTCCTGGGATGAGGGAGGCATGGATCCCTGGCATCTCCCACCCATCTTCAAGAGAGCCTGTGGCCTTTAAATGATCATTAATCCCACTGTTACACAGCATCCATGACATTAGACTTAGAACTGGACTCAGTTTCCCAGCCAAGACTTCCCTGGGGACTGACGGGCTCCGCCTCCTGAGCAGAGAGACCCCAAACAGCTCTCTGCACTCTATAGCTGTGTGAGCTTCAGCCAATGAGGCATTCTTGGGCTCTTCCATTTTCTCAGCTGCAAAGATGATATCCATGGTTGCTAAGCGAAGACATCTATCTCCTGGGATCGTGAAGAGAATGAATGAGTTACGACAAGAGAGACAGAATTTTGATTCAGATGCTCTGCTCCGGGTTTGGAGACTCTCTCCAGCACAGGGAGAGGCCACGCGGAAATTACCGCCAAGTGCGCATTACTATTCCCCCTTCTACCTTCTGGACTCTGGGTGTGTGTGTGTGGATGCATCAGTAAAGAACCTATTCCCGCTGTGACATTATTGTGATGTTATTCATAATGGTAGATACTGTTGTTATTGTGGACCTGGTGTTAACAGAGGCTGGAGCAATCAGTGGTGATGCCACGCATCTAACCCTGCCCCACTCCACCCTCGCCCAGCTGTTCAGCCTGCCAAGCCCCACCCACCTACATGAGACATCCAGGGAAGCCAGGCTTGTCTGGATCACCTGCTCCAAAGAAGCAGGGGAAGGGGTGATGTAAACACTGTCCACCCTGGAGAACACATTTGGCTCCAAGAAAGAGCAGGTTTTTTTCATTTGTTTATTTGGTTGCGTTTTGTTTATCAGTTTGTCATGCCAGGGACTCAACCCAGGATCTTGTACATGCTAGGCAAGCACTCTACCGCTGAACCACACTCCAGGATAGCAAAGAGATTATTTAAGGCTACGAGGAATATCTACATTTAAATTGCCACTGTGCCTGCTCTGCCCCATTTCCAGACTTCTGTGAGTTTTAAGTGGCCTGATAAGTCCTTCCTAAAAAGACAGAGGCAGTCAAGTCAGCCCTGCCAAGCGATGCCCATCCAGGTCAGGTAAACTGGGCTTTTTCTAGGAGATGCTGTTCTTCCTAGAACTGAGATGTTTTGAGTAGAACTCATCAGTTCCCAAAATGCTACTATTTCCAGAAAAACAATCACCCACCCATCCTTCAGCCATTCCCCTTCTTTTCCTTCACATGCTCCAAGAATTCACGTTCAACTTATTGCTGCTATAAATGTTTCAGAGGCTTCAAGTGTGTCATCAGGAGGATAGGATGCGTTTCGCCTCTTTCACACACCTGTCATTCCACTTGCTGAATTCACGTAGCCTTCGAAAGATAGGGGAAGAAGAATTAAGGGCCACTGTGTGGTTCATAGAACATAATATTTTCTTAAACAAATGGAAACGAGAACTCTTACACTTGCTTAAACTCTTAAAACTGCTAAGTTTGTGTTCACGAAGTTCGCACAACAATCTGCCACACATCTGACATTGGTCTGTTCTTCCAAATGCAGTGGAGGGGTAACTTGGAGAAGTTGGTTACATTCTGGGTCCAAAAAGCCACTATAAAACTATAAAAGATTGTGGGGGATAACTAGGACATTTTGGTACGGTTGGGAAATCAGATAATATTAGAGATGGCTGTTAATTTACTTAGGTAAGATTATGGTAGCTTGGTTTTGGAGGAAAATTTCTGTGTTCTGAGGAGATGTGTGACAAAGCTTGAGGGATTAAATGTCCTGCTGTTTGCTATGTATTTTTCAAGTGGCTCAGAAAAAATGGGCACAAACCCATAGATAAAGCCAAAAGGTTATTCTTGGCGACATAGAGTGGAGGTCATATGGTGCTTGTCACACTATTCTTTCAACTTTTCTAAAAGTTTCAGTAATTTAAAAACAAAAAATGGGGGGTACTAAGGGAGGACAGAATGAACTCTGGCCTCAACACGGGCCCCTTGTGCCACGTGCCCCTGGGGCTAGGTCCAAGTCCCTACCTGTGGCTCCTGGCATCTGCCAACCTGATCATGTGAAGGAAACTCATGGGTCAATTAACTGGTTGGCCAAATGAGCAACATGTAATGTCTACAGTTCCCAGAGTCCCAGGCACTGGACCAGCAAGGTGGAAGCACAGAAAGAGCAACAGCCAGGGCTTCCAAGACTGGGGATTTCGTCCCATTGTTATCAAAAAGGCTAACCATGTGACTCTGGGAAAGTCACTGAAATCTTCCCAATTCCCTGACACCCTTGGCCTGACTTTCTTTTACATAACTGTAGTGTTCCCCTTATAGCTTAAATATAAACTTATCTAACCAGGCAGCGTGGCACACATCTGTAATCCCAGCACTCTGGGATGCTATAACATCTTATATAGTACTGGCGAAACTTTTAGAGCTTTTAATGACATGAACAGTGTGCTGCGGCACGTGTGCCTGTGCCATAGGTTCACCACCACTGATCTAAATGCCCCCTCAAGGTCTCATGGGCTCACACGTGGGGCTTTTTGGAGTGACTGAATCATGAATACCTGAGCTGGATTATGAGGGTTGATACAGGATTAGTCCACTGATTGCTTTCCCGTGGCTCTGGGTGCAAGGGATGGACTTACTGAAGAGGGAAGACCCACCCTGGGTGTGGGTGGCACCAACCAATAGGCCTGTAGCCTGGTGGAATAAGAAAGAAAAGAAGAAGAAAGGACTGCTGCTTCCTACCTGCCATGCCATGAACTTTTTCTTCTCTGCCAGGCCCCTCTGCCATGCTGCCCTGCCTTGGAACCAGCTGATTATAGACTGAAACCTCCAAAAACTGGGAGCCAAAATAAACCTTTCCTCCTGTAATGTCTGTGTCAGGTATTTTGTCTTAGCAACAAAGAAAGTAACTAAGACAGAGGCTGAGGCAGAAGATCACAAGTCTGAGCCTAGCTGGGGCGATTTAGCAACATAACAAGACACTGTCTAAAATTTTAAAAAATTTAAAAGGGCTGGGGATGTAGCTCATTGTGAAGGCCCTGGGATTAATCCCCAGTACGAAAGAAGCTGAGAAGTTGTCAAACCCTCGTAGATAGGACCTTACATATTTAGTATGATGTGTTACCCCTGTACACATGGAAAAAAAATAAAATAAAATAAATTAACATTTCTAGACCAATATGGTTGTCCATTTCTGTACAATGCCAAGTTAACACAGTAAGTTGGGTTGACTTTTTCCAAAGTTGGCAGCACCGTTAAAGTTTCCCAAAATTCAATTTATATATATGTGTGTGTGTGTGTGTGTGTGTGTGTGTGTGTGTGTGTGTGTGTGTGTGATATATATATATATATATATAGA
>NW_022900920.1:16322528-16328840 GCF_012274545.1 Fukomys damarensis | reverse complement strand
AAAGAGAACATTCTAGAGTAATATCATTAAATGTAGCTCTGATAAAGCACGGTCCCTACTATGTATCATAAAGCAGGTACTAGATATTTTACATTCATAGAGGTATGATACAGTACTGTCCTACATCAATGATACTAGATTCAGTTTTGGTTTGAAATTTACTTTGTCTGCAAATAAGAAGTTACCCCTGTTTTTTTCTGGGCTCCTGTCATATGGAGAATTGTTTTCTATCTTTTCACTTTCAGTCTATGGGCTTCTTTTTGCACTAGGTGTGTTTCTTGTATACAACATATTATTGGATTTTGCTTCTTATTCCATTTTGCCAGTCTATTTCTCTTGATTGGTGAGTTGAGGCCATTGACATTGCTGGTTATAACTTACCCATCACCCAAGGCTAACCTTGTACTATAGGAAGTCAACATCCATTTTAAAATATTTGGAAAGCATAGTCTAGGAACGCTGCTGTTGATCCCTGTCTACTGGTAACCGGTATCTACTGGAAAAGTTCTCTCCACCTAGCCTTTTGCTGTTTAAGATCACTTACGGCATGGCATTTCTTGGCTGCAAGACTCTACGCCCATCTATCATCCCCACTTTCTATAGATAGGAACCACCTTCACCCCAACACCCTCTAGGGGATCTCAGAGACACTGCCTGTGATTTTAGGCAACATGGGGCATACTAGGAAGAGAATAAGGATCGCAGTTCCTTCCACCTTTGGCTCCTACCCACCCACAAATTCTCACTGCCTGAAGCTGTACTCTCCAATTCAGTAACCACTAGCCAATCAGATTATTTTTTTTATGTATTTGTGACTGGGGATGGAGCCTAGAGTCTACTGCGTGCTAGGCAAGTGCTCTACCACTGAGCCACATCCTCAGCCCACCAGCGTGATTACAGTTAAATTAACAAGAGTTAAACACAACTTCAATTTCAGTTCCACTGGTTTCATTCCCAGGGCTCCATAGCCAGGTGTGGTGAGGGCTGCCAGACTGGACCCTGCAGATTGAGTCGTTACTTCCACAAACTTCACGGTAGCTGTTCCTGCCTCCTCATAACACACACACACACCCAGCATCCTGGTGGCCTCCTGCCCTGGTTGTGGGCCCCTTCCTTTGCCCTTGAGGTTCAGGGACAAGGACTCTACTCCTTAGAATACCAGTGACCAGCAGGGAGGAACACAGCATAGGTCTCCAACAAATGAGGTACTTAAATGCTGTGTGAAAGATCAGGAATTGGCCTGCAGCATCTCCTCCCTGCCCTGGGGCTCCTCTGAGCCATCTTTGGTCCCAGAGAGACTTTCTCTTGACCCTAAATTTCTCTCTGTAAGGAGGCCACTCCCTGGAGACCTCAGAAACTCACCTGGGATTTGGAGTGTGAGCCCCGAGGCAGAAGGACCTGCCCTTGGGGGAAAGTCCAGTGGAGACTGACCTTAGACAACAGGTTGGGAGTAAGACGTTCACTGGGAGTACTGAATTATCCCAGCCACAAAGGCACAGGCTGCCTCTCCATCTCTGGGTTCCCAGGGCTCTGCATGGCCAGCTGGGTCAGTTTAGGGAGCTATATTGTACCCAGCAAGTGGAAGATTGATTCTCTTTGATTGATGAAAACTTCATCTTAACCCCTTAGGGTTTCCTGACCAAGGCATCAAGGAAGTACATTTACATAGGGTTTTGCACATGGTCAGTGATTTCTAGTTAGAAGTCAAAGAGTAAGAGCCACTTTAGGGCCAGGCGGACTTATCAGTATAGAAAGTTACCTTTGCTTGCAACGACCTGACTTCTGTGTTCTACCACCTTCCTGCCGATTTCTGCCTTTGGGTTAAGCTGTTTGGGGGTCAGTGGCGGGAGGGTGTCTGCTTTGTCCAAACACGAAAAGAAGTTCCCTTAATGAACCAAAGGGGAGAAAAACGGTGCGGCCAGGATTCTGGTAAACTTGGGAAGGAAACGGAGAATACAGCACAGACAGCACAGAACGTATCGTAAAACCATCAACCCAGCAACACTTTTAGAGTCCCAGAGCCCTTATATTTTGTCCCCAGGATGAAGAGAAAGAACATGGGTGGGGGGAGATATTTGTTTAACACATGTCTAAGAAAAACGCTGAGCAAAAATTAACTCCTTCGCGGGGCCCAAGGCTGGCCCGGCCCAAAGGCTTGCACCCCGGGAAGGAGGTGGGTCCAAGTGGGTCCAGGTGAGCATGACCGGCCTGCGCTCCCTTTGTTCCTCTACCTCTACTCTGCAAGGCGCACGGCGGGCGCCAGCGCCCTCGTGTGGCCGTGGGCTTCCGCGCGGGTAAAGGTAGGCGGCGCTGGAGGGTCCCGA
This sequence comes from Fukomys damarensis, assembly GCF_012274545.1. Taxonomy (NCBI): domain Eukaryota; kingdom Metazoa; phylum Chordata; class Mammalia; order Rodentia; family Bathyergidae; genus Fukomys; species Fukomys damarensis. The sequence continues at coordinate 16,326,516 of NW_022900920.1, read as the reverse complement.
GGGCTCAGAGACTGGATGGAGCGGCGGTGCGGGCGATGACTGACCAAAGCCCAGGCATGTCTGCAGCAGGAATCCAGATGTTTGCCCTGACACAGCGGGCATGTCTTGGTCCTGTGACTGGGGCTCAGGATCCTGCATGGTTTGTGGTGGCGACAGCCTGGCGGGTCACTACCTCGGGCTTCCTCTTGGCCCACAGGGTGGTTTCACCCCACACTTCCGGCTAGTGGTGGCAGTGTTCACCTGGTTCAGCAGGGTGGTGAACGTCCTCTGCAGCCCTGCTTTAAGCCCGCTTCCACTATCCACAGTTAGGACTGCTGGACCGAGATCCTGACGCTTCTTATTCTAGTCTCTTCTCTGCACTCGTCTGGGCCAGGGCTGGGGACCTCTGCTCTGCTGCTTCCCCGGGTCACTTGGAGCTTTGGTGACTCCCATTCACAGCTCCATGGCAACTACCTTCTTAGCACAGGGTAGGTGCCTGCGGGGGGGATATTTATTGGGTGCTGACTATGTCCCAAGCAACCGTGATCATGGCCTCTCATGGATTATAACATTCCAACCACAAGGGCCCTGCCAGGCAGTGCTGTGTGATCCCCATGGGACAAACTGGGCGTTGGAGACAGAGCGCAGGCAAGTTCCAGTCATGAGGAGGAGGGAGCTGGGCTTCCTGTGAAGCTGTCAGTCTCCCCTGAGTGAGGGGAGGAAGGGGTAAGTCCAGGACTGGGAAGGGGCTTCAGGGGCTGAAGGAATGCATGGACCAACGGGGCCCGTTCTTCTCATCTTCTTAGAGAAGCTGACATCCCACCCAAAGCACGACAGTTGTTGTATTTTTGGATGCTGGCTCCTTTTTCAGAGGGACTGTGGTTCTGCAGGTTGTATCTTGGCTAAGAACATGGGACCCATGGATCCTGTGTCTTTGGGACCTGTGTCTGCCCATTCTAGCCACATTCTTTTTTTAATTTTTTTGGTACAGGGATGGAACTCAGGGCCTTGTGCTTGCCAGGCAGGTGTGGTGGTGCCACTGAGCTAAATCCCAGGCCCATCTTGCCACATTCTTATCTGTATAAGGACATATAGTCAGCTCTCCATGGCAACAGAATCTGTGTTCACACATTCAGTCAAGGACCAGAAATATTTGGGGAAAAACTGTACAGACTTTGTATGGATGTCATTATTCCCTGAACAATACAGTATAACACCCATTTACATCACATTTACATTGTGCAAGGTATTACAGGTAATTGAGAGATGCTTTAAAGTTTATGGGAGGATACAGTAGGTTATATGCAAATTCTATGCCATTGTATACAGGGGGCTTGACTATACACACATTTTGGTATCAGTGAGGAGTCTTGGAATAAATCTCCCACAGATACCAAGGGATGACTAGACACTTGATACCTTCTTAACAGCCTGTGGATTGAAAGGACTACTTTAAGTAAAGGGTATGCTTTATGCTTGATCAATGCACGTTATCTGGCATTATTATTTCCAGACTAAGGCCATTTGGACAACCCTCACAGAATCTTATTCTAACCCTGGCTCTACTTCCTGCTGTATGTTCTGGCTGTGTGACCTTGAATAACAGAGGCTGATCAATCCTCCAATCTGCCTAGGAAATGGGAACAGCAAGGGCTAAAGAAGGAAAGACAATAGAGATGTGTAATTTCATAACATATGAGGGCTAGGAGGTCAGTGCCTCAGAGTGGGCAAAGATAAAGACACCCTGAGCCAGCCACTATTTATGGGGTGCACACAGTAATCAGAGGGAGCATCGGGTGACTCAGAGGGAAGCAGTAATCCTATGTTGATGAGGTCCTCAGGTTGATGAGGATCTTATGTGGATGAGGAGAGTGAGATGGGTAAAGCACTCTTGCAATAGTAGGTGGGATAAGATAGCAGGCTAATAGAGAATCTGTCCTTCCCCCAGGCAAAACTTTTCTCTTTTTATTATTACTTGGTTCTCAAAGAACCAGGATGTCTTCTGCACATACAATCTTACCCTTAAGCATCACATTATCACAGGACCACAAAGGCCTCAACTTGTGACTGGAGGTAACACGGAGTTATATTTCCACATACCATAGCCAGCTCACAGGCAAGAAGACATAGGGCCTTAGACAACCCTAGGGATAATTTAATTATGAAATGATTTTTCTCCCCAAATTATACAGAATAGTTCTCAACACATAATATAAAAGCTGGGGATAAGGTGTATTAAAACCTTCTTCTATCCAACTTATTTCCTTAGTAGGGACAGATTTTTTTTTTTAGTCACATTACCAAGGTTAGCCCAGTTTAATTTGAAATGATTTTTCCAAAAAAAAATCATATAGATGGCTCTTGACAGACCTTCCTTTCTTTTTATTTGCTTGTTTCTATTTGCTTGAATCATCATGACCTGTTGTTCCAGTGTCTTCAGAGATTGTTTGGTTTTAACTACTCTGTGACAGACTAAAAAGAGAGCAAGGAGACATCATCTAATCACTACTAGCAGAAATGAGCCTTGAGATAATCAATGGGATTGAGCTTATCAAGTATATCAGAAAATTTATCCCAGTTTTGAACCTGATCATCAAAACTAACATGTCATTGAGACATAGATAAAACTTCTTTTTGGAGGGCGTCTAGATCCATAGTTATATCTTTGTGCATTGCTTCTTGTATGTGCTTTTTGTTGTTGTTGTTCCTTTTGGTACGGAGGACTGAACTCAGGACCTTGCACCGACAAGGCAGGCATGGTGCTGCTGAGATAAATACCCAGCCTTTGTACATTCTTTTTAACACGTTCCCATGGGTGGCTAGACTGATTATAAAGTAAATGAGTCGTGCAAAATTGTGTAATATTATAATGACATTCGAGGCCTTGTTGTAACTGTAAAGTTTCAACCTGCTCTCCCACCCAGAGAACAGTAGTTGCAAGCACACTTATTTGGGATTGCAATTTAACTTCTATAGAATGTTGTCTTCTCCAGGCCTCATCTGTAGTCTCAGCCTAATTATCCACGAAATGAGCTGTTTGAGCAGAGTGGGCCAAGGCAACAGAGGAGACAGCTCTGCTTGAAATCAGTCATACCAAAAAAGAGACGACACCAGCAATGATCAGTCCTAGCATTCTCTTTGCTTTATGTATGAGATAATCAAGCAGGCTTTGTAACAAATGAACAGTAGGTATATATGATCATGGTTCAGTTAGATTAACAGGAACCCATGAACCCATACTCCTGGCATACACCCAGGATCACTGATCTTATTTTGTACAGATCCAAAGGGAACACAATGACCCTTGGTGTGTTTTTGTTTATTTGTTTGTTTTTTGGGTTTGTGTGTTTGCCAAACCAGGGATCAAACTCAGGACCTTGCATTTGCCAGACAGGCACTGGTGTCACTGAGATAAATCTCCCATCTAGGTAATTTTTTGACAGATAAAAATATCAGTATTCCATTGTATATTCCCATACATGAAAAGATGGGTTATAGATACATATCAAAGCTCAAACAGGCCAATAGTACTCTATTAACAATATAGTGTTGCTAGAGTCTAATTTTAAATCATCACCAGTCCCTAAGCTTCCTTCAATATAGGGAAGAGCCAACTTCCATGTGTTTTGGGCAGGCCCAAGTGTTCCATAATTATCAGAGCCAATCGATCCTCCAATCTGCCTAGAAAGGGGGGCACATGAGGGCTAAAGAAAGACAATAGAGATATGTGTAATTTCATGATACATGGGGGCTGGGAGGGTGCCTCAGCGTGGGCAAAGACGAAGACACTCCCGGCTAGCCGCTATTTCTTAGGTGCACACAATAATCAGAGGAAGTATTGGGTGAGTCAGAGGGCAGTGGTAATCTTATGTTGATGAGGATCTTATGTGGATGAGGACAGTGAGATGGGCAAAACACTCTTGCAATAGTAGGTGGGATGAGATAGCAGGCTAATAAACAATCTGTCCTTCCCCAGGTGAAACCTGTCTCTCTCTCTCTCTCTCTTTTG
>NW_022900920.1:16319911-16322421 GCF_012274545.1 Fukomys damarensis | reverse complement strand
TCTCTCTCTCTCTCTCTCTCTCTCTCTCTCTCTCTCTCTCTCTCTCTCTTAATTACTACTTGGTTCTCAGAGAACCAGGATATCTCCAGCTGATATAATCTTACCCTTGAGTGTCAGAATATCATGGCCTCAACTTGTGACCAAAGGTAAACATAATTATTTCCACATACCATAGCTGGCTCACAGGCAAGAATACATTGGGCCTTAGACAGCCCTAATGAAAATATAACTTGAAATGATTTTTTTCCCTGAATCATATGCAATGGCTCTTGACACATAATATTAAAAACTGGGGATAAGGTGTATTGAGACCTTCTTCTATCTAACCTATTTCTTTAGTAGGGATGATTTTTTAGTCACGCTATCAAGATTAGTCCAGTTTAATTTACATTAGTCTGTATTATTATCCTTTCTTCCCAAAACATTTCCTCACAGTCTCCAGTCAATGAATTCATATGGGCTGGGTGTGGTGGCGCACGCCTGTAATCTCAGCACTCAGGAGGCTGAGGCAGGAGGATCACTGTAAATTCGAGACCAGCCTGGGCTACATAGTGAGTTCCCAGTCAGTCTCAACTACATAGTGAGACCCTGTCTCAAAAAACAAAAAATAAATAAATAAAAATTTTTAAAAATAAATTCATATGGTTATGGTCCCAATTTTCCATATATTCCTGATCTGCCCCTACATATATTCATTCCATGGTGGAGGTGCATCTTTATGAAATGCATTCCATGTAATATGAGCCTGACAAATCAGATATTTGGGCAGAAAGGAATCTACTCTCCAGCCATGTGAATGGCCGCAGAGTTAACATAACAAAGTTTTCAGGATTATGGATGGGCCAACCGATTCTGAGATGAGGTGGCATAGCAATAATTATACTGTATGGAATCATCTTCCACACAGAGGAGGATAAGTAAAATGAGAAGTATAATTAACAATTGCTTTATCTTTCACACCTATAGGGAAGACGAGGTGTAGGGGACAGGGAAAGGGCCATTACCAGAACTCCTGCAGTGGGTCCTGGTCTCTTGTGAGCCATGACAACACAAGGCAAATTAAAGAATTAAGACAGGAAATGAGACTTAGAGAAGAAGCTGGGTTCTGGCCTGATCAATGCTGCTCTGGAAAGCAAAGATGCAGGTACCCTGAGCTTGCCACTATTTATTGGGTTCATATGGAGTAACAGATGACTCAGAGGGCAGTGATAATCCCACATTAACAAGGATCTTATAATCAGAGGATCTATCGGGTGTCTCAGAAGTTGGTGGTAATCCTAAAACCAGGAAGATCTTATGCTGATTAGGATGGTAAGAGGAGCAAAGATGTTCTTACAATGTATCTTTACCCAAGATATTGGATAAAAGTATCTTTACCCGAGACATCATCAGCTGATGTAACCTTGTCCTTGAGCATCACAGCATCACGGGACCACTGAGGTCTCAGCTGTGACTGGAGGCAAAATGGAGTTATGTTTTGACATGTCATAATGGGCCTATAGGCAGGAAGGCTGGGCCTAATAATTTAATTGTGAAATGATTTTTCCCCAAAATTATGTAGAATTGCTCCTGACAAGTAGGTGCACAATTATTATAATCAAAGGAGTTTTCTCTCCAGGTTACTGTGACATAAAGAAAAGCATAAGGATTATAGATACAAATATCTGTTTCTATGTTTTTTATATCTTTAAATATTGGGTCTTTCTTTCCTGTGCCAAGGTCAAATCTCCACTGGTCCATACACTAGCCTAGACTAAAGGCAATGCAAGCTTCCTGGACAGCAGTCATAGTATTCCTCCACTATCTGCTAAAACACAAACAAAACCCTTTCCCCATATTATTAATTGTATTGGGTTATTTTACCTTTTAGTTAGGACATCCTTTTAAACACCACTTGTGTCTAGGGAGTGTCTATAGATTTGTCATCGTGCCAATGGAGTTCTGATGAAGTACATTTATTTTTCACAAGTATTTACTTTTTTATTGGTACCGAGGATTGAACTCAGTACCTTGCATTTGTGTGGCAGGTGCATTGCCACTGAGCTAAATCCCCAGCCCTGAATTTACTTTTTTTTTCTTTTTTTCTTTTAATGAAAGTAACAAGATCTAATTGAGCTTGTGGAGTTAGCTGTATTCCTCTTTTCTGTTTTAGAAGCTGTGCTTTAAAATTCGATAGGCACATCAGACAATTGTTTGTCTCTGGGGGTTAAAATGTTGTTCATCTTTAAAGTGATATATTTGCGATAAAAGAGCTGTATATATTTGTTTAGAAGGGCCAACAATTAAATTGATTTTAATCTTGTAAGTTATTGGGTCTGTGGATAGCTCCTGAAAACTTTGGAGCATCTTTTAGTCTGAGCCATCTGTGCGTCTGCCTGAGCCACTTTTAAAGTGATTTTTAAAGCATCTCTCTCTCTCTTTTTGCCTTTGTGATATAAATCACTCTTTCAAATGTTTTGCTTTAGGAACAATCTGAGTTCTATCAAATTAATAACCAACCATATATATAT
>NW_022900920.1:16288772-16319737 GCF_012274545.1 Fukomys damarensis | reverse complement strand
ATATATGTATGTATATATACACATACATACACACACACACACATACATTTTTTTTTTTTTAGCTAACACAAACACCCTTTGAGTTTTTGAATCGATATCCTGACAAGCCTTAATGTAACTGTTTTGTGCCAGGGGTGCAAAGAGTACCTCCTCAGTTACATTGGCCATGTTTCCCTGTCCATTTCTGGCAGCTTGGTCTATTGCAAGCTTCTGCCATTGTACATTAAAAAGGAGGTATTGACTAGAGAACAAACAAGAACAAACAAGATGTCTAACATCACATAGGGATAGATGGTAAGACCCCCCCCAAACAGATCCAAAATACCCTATGTAAATGGTCCCTGAGCTCCATTATTAATGAGACTTTGTTTTAATTCCTTAAGTAGTTCAAAGTCAAACACATTGTGTTCAGGAGTAAACTGATTTTGGCTGTTTGGATCCACCCTGTTACTGGTAAGCAACAGGGCCCCAGAATGTTCCCATGTGTCACTAATTCCTTAACTAGCTGCTATTGATATTTAGCCATTCAAAGCACAGGATGTTTCACATTTAAGTAGCCTGGTGATGTGGGCCAAGGAGTCTCTTTATAAGCCTCATCTGATTCTGGGTCTTTCCCAGGAGCCAGAGAAAGGTGAGTTTTCCTCCTTCGTACATTTGTCTTCCTCATCCTGACTGAGGACAGGAGACTTGGGCAGGGTAGTGTTTAAAGGACTACAAACTGAGTTTACTAGGCGCCAAGCTAAAAAGGTCTTAGGAGAGATAGGCTCTTTTCTGCCACTACCTCTTTTTAAATTTTCATCAGCCCTACCAAAATCTTTAAAACTGAAGGTTTCTACCTGCAGAGATCAAGGGCTGGTCTTAACAATCTCACGCACTGTTTTAGTTATAAAATGCCACTGCTAACTTGAGCCACGGCCCATTTAAGCAGCTTATGAAAGAGTTTTGCCGCTCTGTAGGTTGATGCGTCCCCCTTATCCCAGCTGCAGAAACTTTGCAAGGTGCCAAGTGCTTTACTTTTCATTTTCTCTTTGGATGCCTCCCGAACTTGTCCCACGGAGTCCTCTCAAGGCTTTGCACTCCACTCATCCTTCCCCCCACTCCCTCACAGGCCTTCCTGTCCCCATAAATGGGCACCAAATATCAAAGGCCGATCAATCCTCCCAACTACTGAGAAAGGGGTGGGGCGAGGGCTAAAGAAGGAAAGACCATAGAGACAGGAGTAACTTTATAATGCTTGGAGAGCCGGGAGGACAGTGTCTCAGAGTGGGCAAAGACAAAGACTCTCCGAGCCAGCACCCATTTATTGGGTGCACACAATAATCAGAGGGAGTATGGGGTGACTCAAAGGGCGGCGATGATCCCATGTTGATGAGGATCTGAGGGTGATGAGGGTCATATGTGGTTGAGAACGGTGAGATGGGTAAAGCACTCTTGCAGTTTCAGGTGGGAAGAGATAGCAGGCTAATAAGGAATCTGTCCTTCCCCCAGGTGAAAACTTTCTCTTTTTTTATTACTACTCGGTTCTCAAAGAACCGGGATGTCTTCAGCTGATGTAATCTTGCCCTTGAGTGTCCCAGTATCATGGGCCCATGGAAGCCTCAACTTGTGATCAGAGGCAAAATGGAGTTATGTTTCCACATGCCATAGGTGGCACTCTGGCAAGAAGACATGGGGCCTTACATAGCCCTAAGGATAATTAAATTATGAAATGATTTTCCCAAAAAAAAATGTAGAATGGTTCTCAATACTTCAGCAATTCATCCAGCTGTCCCAAGCCTCTGTCTTTATTTGTAGGCTGAGAATATTAAATGTAGCCATCTTCAAATTCACTCTAATAGTATAGGTGCAACTTAGTTAATCTAGGTCAGTGTTGTAGTCAGGGTTTGCAAAGGAATAGATTTAACACAGGACACGTAATTTGTAGGATTATTTTATCATATTCACTCAAAAAGTCTAATGCAGGGGAGTGCAAGAACTTTCTGTGCACCAGAGACCCAAAGAATCCAGCTGAGAGCTGTTTGGATATGTGGTGATAATTATAATCATCTATCACAAATCGGTTATTTCCTCTGAGTCAACACTGAGCCACACACACGAATGACACCACGTTTGGTGGTCGGGTGTGCGTGTGAAATGTTCTTAGCACCATGGTGGATCCAGGGAACCCCAACCACTTACAGCACTCCACAGTTTGTTCCACTAGGAACCAGACAAAGCGACCACTGCCTCACCCATGGGAGAATGTCCTTCGAAGCCATCTCTGGTGCCTCTCAAGAGGGGGCCTGGCCACGAGCAGTTCCTGAGCCTGGAGACCATGTCGCCAAGGAATAATGCATTATTGGCTTTCCCGCTTTCTGCCTCCCTGCCCAGGGTTAGTGTGGGGCCCAAAAAGATAGGCGACAGAGCCTGTGGGTGCAGCCCTCTTGTCGCTGTGGCTGCTTGGCCCCATCAGCCACCTTATGGGGATGTAAGGAGAAAACAGAGACCTTGTCCAAGATGGACACAGATAAATTCCTGCTACAAATGTGGCCCACTCCAGCTCTTCTTTCTGGCTGTGATTAGATGGGTCTATCCAAGGAATCTCCCTGTTTTTGGTTTCTTGTTTTTTGTTTTTCCCATACCAGGGATTGAATGCAGGGCCTTGTGCTAGCGAGGCAGGTGGCGGCTCCATTGAACTACACCCCAGCCTGGAATCTCCATGTTTTAACGAAACTTACATTCCCTTTCTGTCTGCAAAGCCCACGTTATCATGTTACCAGATTCTGGGAATTAATGCAGGGACCTCTTTAGGGAGACTTCATTCAACCTCCCACTGGTGGGTAATGGTACCACAGAGAAAAGAAGGTGCATCTGTTTTCTAGCACTTTTGTAACAGTGACAGGGGGACCTACTGTCTCAGTTCTGGATTCTAGAATTCTCAGACCAAGATGTTGGCTGGCTGTACTTAAAGGAGACTCCTTGCTCTCCAGTTCTAGCTCCTGATGGTGGTCAGCCATCCTGAGCATTCCCCGGCCATCCTGGGAATTTTCTGTCCATTCTAGGTATTCCCTGACCATCCTGGGAATTTCCTGTCCATTTGAGGCATTCCCTGGCCATCTTGGGCATTCTTTGGCCATTGTGGGCACTCCTTGGCCATCTGAGCATCTCCTGGCTATCCTGGGCATTCCCTGGCCATCCTGGCCACCCCCAGGCTTGCTGTGGTGGTATTTGGTCATTTCATCATCATCACAAGACACTATGTGTTCACAGCCAACTTCCCTCTTATAAGAACACTGGTCATACTGATGTAGGGCTAACCTTAATGAACTCGATAACATCTGTGAAGATCCTATTTCCAAATAGGATACTGGGGACTAGGACCTCAACATCTATTTCAAGAGCTCACAAGTCACCCTAAAACACAAGCAATTGTGTAAAAGCACTTTAGCATGGGTCTGACTGCTGGCTGGCATAAACAGTAGCAGTTGGCAGTGCCCAAGTCAAGTTCCCCCTGGATCCCTGTGGGTACAGAACAAGATAACAAATGACTATGTGGCAAGAGCTAGAGAAAGTGCATCTCCCTCTGGCCTTCCTTCCTTGCTGCCCTGCCTGTCTTGGACTCAATTTTACCTCCAGTCCTTTTCTCCGACTGCCCGTGGCCTATGGTACCCTCTCCTCTCCTGAGCGCCTTGGCTGTACTTTGGCCCCCTTCACACCTGGCTGCTCTGAGAGGCCGCCCTCCCACCTGCCCCGGGTCCCACACCCACTAGCAGGGCAGACAGGTGAAAGATAGAGGCTGAGCAGCTGGCAGCGCATGAAATCCTGCTACTTAGTGGCTGAAGAAAGAGCCTTCCTGTTAGGAGGAGACATAGAGCCCAGATTCCAGTCTGCTGAGGAACAAAGATATAAGAAGGCACTGCCTCGAGGGCTGGCAGGTTCTGAGGAAGACTAATTTTCAGGCAAGAAATTGCACCTTCTGCCTTGCTGGGTCTAATAATAGCCCGTCTTGTAAATGTGAGCTGCTTTTCCTAGAAAGAAGAACAGTAAGTTCTGAACCCTCTGGCCAACGTAGCCTTTCTGGGCCCCTCACTCTTAGGGTCTGTATGGCATACAAGACACTGGGCATCACCTGCTTCCCACCCTTGTCTGCCCCATTATGACACTGGCCTGCTCTGAGATGCAGAGTAGAAAAGGCTTGCTATATCCCCTCATAGTCCAGAGACCTGGCTCTGTGGTTTTAGGGTGTCAGCATTTAATAATTTAGAACACATGTGGATACAGGACAGTCCCCAGCCACAAGCAAGGTGTAGTGGAGACCAAAGAACAATTCCCAAACGCTGTAGCATCCCGGCTGCTTCTCATTTCCGGAAACATCTTAAACTCACTTTCCCAGGCACACATGGGAACAAAGGTAGCGGCAGATGAGAGACAGCTGTCCCTGATTGAGAACACAGGAGATAGGCAGGCACTGCTTCTCATGGCGCTGAGGTGTTGGCAGGCCGTTCTTAGAGAAGACTCCTTGCTTTACCCCCACCTCACACTGGAAGAAAGGGTTTCCCGGGGTCCCGCCTGATTAATTTGGCACGCCAGAGTCTGATGTAGGACCTAGGAATAATCCATAATGGTTTGTGAGGCAGGTGTGGTGGCCTAGGACTGTAATCCCAATACTGTGAGAGGCTGAGGCTGGAGGACTGCAACTTCGAACCCAACCTAGGTGACCTAATGTCCTAGCAAGACTGTCTCAGACTAACAACTAAAAAAAAATGTAAAAAGAGCTGGGGATGTGACTCAGTGTGAAGGACCCAGGTTCAGTCTCCAATAGTGTTTAAAAGAAAAGTTTGGTTTAATCAACACATCAATGAAATTATCTGAGGCCACCGGAGAAGGTTCAGGAAGTTACCCCTATAGCAAGCAGAAGTTTGGTCTCAACCCCACCCAGTGACCAAAGCCCACTACCCACCTCCGAAGGCTCACCCCAAGGCCCTGCTCCTGGCACAGCATGCAGGGAAACCGAGTCATCACTGAGCTGCGGGAGGCCAGCACTGAGAGCCCAGGCCACGTGGGAGGCAAAGCCTTTTGCAGCTGTTTATATGATGTGTATCTGGTGGATAAATAAACTTCATTTTCCAGGGCTGCCAATCTCTAAACATGCAGAAATATACATTCACTCAGAAACTTTAAAAAAAATAAACAAATGTAGTGATGTTTGACTGAATCTTCCTAGCGCCACAGCCCCAGCTACTCACCTTTCAGTGGGTTAATAAACCTGGTGTATGACTCCCTTCGCAGGGGCCTGTGTGTAGAAGTTCTGCTTGGAGGAAATGTGCCCTGCTAGGCGCAAGGGCAAGGACAGCCAAGCAGCAGATCCTTCTAGTACATCAGCCATGGGGGGTCAGGTGAGCAGGGTAAGCTGGGCTGCCTCTGCGCTCTCTCTCTCTCTCTCTCTCTCTCTCTCTCTCTCTTTCATTCTTTCTTTCTTTCTTGTACAGGGTCTTTGCAATAAGATATATCTCCAGCCCTAGTTTCAAGAAGTTGTCCAGGCTGGCCTCAAACTCACAATCCTCCTGCCTCAGCCTCCTGAGCATCTGGGTTTAGAACTGTGTGCTGGTGCATTCAGCTTGGGTTGCTTTTAATCATGACTCTGAGGCACTTTGGGTGGGCTTCTGCCACTTTCCTGAGTCTCTGTCCCCTCATGGGATGTGCAGACAAAACTAAGAGGAAAGGTTTCACCTCTTCTCAATCTCAGGCTGGAAGGAAGATGGTGCCAAAGAATTTTACCACTTCCTCTCTTGGCCCTGAGCTATGAAGAGGGGGCATTTATTCTGCTCGTGCCCATTCATAAAGTGTTTTCCCAGAGACACTCCCACCCCAAACCCCGTAAGACAACTTTCATTCATTCATTCACAGAAAGCCACATGGTCGTGGGTGGGTCCTGTTCCTGGCACTCACTGATCAGACAGTGGTGAACCAGGCCTCATGGCCAGCAAGAGGCTTAGGTCACAGGGACATAAAGACCAGGCTTCAGGAAATGGGGACCCAGATATGTCTTGGGGATTTTAGCAAGGGCTCACCTAGAAGGTGACAGAAAAAAGAGAACCAGAGTCTGGGTCTGGTTCCCACAGGGAGGGCTGCATCCCATCCACAAATAAGCTTAGAGTCTAGGGTTTTGTACTATGGAAAGGGGAAGGGAGAAAGGAGAAGGAGAGAGGAGAGGGCGGCAGTCGACAGGGCACGTTGGCCATACCCCTGCCGTCCTATGTGATGGGTTTGTTCTTGCTGTGGGAGACACAATCCGCAATCTGGAATCACTGTCCTCACCATCCAGCTCCCGTGCATCTGTCTCAGTGTTAGCACCTTGTCCACAGCGCTGAGGTGACAGCCTGGCTACAAAATGCAACCAACCATTGCCCTGGTGCACCATCAAAGAACCAGCGGTCAGCACCAGCCTGGAAGAGGGCACACAGCCCTCAGACCTCACCAGTGGACGCCACAGGCCATTTGCCTTTAGTGCTAACCTCAGACCCAATTCCTCACTCCTTCCCCCCATGCTCCAGGCAGAGGGGCCCCCACAGCCGCCATACCCAGAAAGAAGTCAGTGCCTATTCCATCACTCAGACACAGCCAGGAACACTGCAAGGGAACAAAAATTGCTGTGGTGGGCACCAAGGAGGCGCCCAGCTTCTCCCTCGGGGCTAAGGAGGGCATCAGTTCAGCCTTCCTGAGCGTCGGCAATGACAAGACTGTGCTGAAGAGGTCAGGACACCCTCAGGGACAGATCACCTCGAGGAGCGGTGGGGTGACCAGCTCGTCCCGGTTTACCCAGCTGTCCCAGTTTCAGACAGAAAGGCCGCTGTCTTGGGGAGCCCCACAGTCCTGGCATCCTCGATAACGGGGTGGGGTGGAGCTCCGAAGGGTCTGGCCTTTCGCGAGGAGCCACAGTGCTGAAGGGCCATGAGGGACTGCAGAGACCTGTGCTGTGATCGTGGCACGGTTAACTTACACCAGTCCTACTGCTTTACTTGTCCACAGCCAGAGACCCCAGAGATATCTCTCGATGAGCTCCTGTGTGCAAGTCTCAGCCTCAGAGTCTGTTTCATGGGGAGCCAGACCACAGGAGGCACTAAAAACAGAATTTGGACTGGAAGTGTCAAGGCTTTTTTTTTTTTTTTTCCTCCCCTTCATCTTCTTTCTTCAGTACAGGGATTAAACCCAGGATCTTTGCTTTGAGCTACATCCCCAGACCTTTTAATAATTTTTAATTTTGAGACTGTTACTCTGGATGGCCTCACATTTGTAATCTTCCTGCTTCAACCTCCCAGAGTGAGGGGTCTACAGGCCTACGTCCCTGAGCCCAGCTAGCAGGAGGCCTCTTAAGACTGTGCACCAATATCAAGAGAGGCTCGTCCAGTGCACAGCCAGAAGGCGGCATTTCTATGCCCGCATGTCCCCCTATTAAGAGGCTTCCATTCTCCCCTTAGTGCCTTCCCTCCTGCCCTGATAATGGAGGCTTGTTTGAGCAAAAGTGGATCAATATCTGTATTGAATTATGAGGATGCTACGGCATCTCTAGAATTGAAAAGGTATTTGGTACATTGCTAAAATGAGAATCCCAAATGAGAAACTTGGAGCAGCCAGAGAGTCCAGTAGTGGGGAGACAGCCAAGGGTCCTGGGTACACTACTTTTTCAGCTTTCCTTCATGTCAAAGAAGAATAAGGATAACATGGGAAATTTTGTGATGCCAGGGACCAAGACTTAAAGAAAAATCCAGATGCTGCTGGCAGGTTAGAGGTGGGATAGAGATGATATGCAGATAACACGCAATCCACGAAATAACACTTTCTATTTTCTTATGGTACTGGGAATAGAACCCAGGTCTTCCTCAGTCTTCTACCACTGAGCTACGCACCTAGCCCTGTAATCTACAGGACCAAGAGAGTTTGAGACAAAGAGCTTCTCAATACCAGAATGAGGACAAGGCTGGTCAGGTGACACTGGGACAAGGAAGACCACTGGCATGTGAAGTGAAAGGTGGGAAAGGCTCTCTGCTAGGACACCATGGGTTCTAACATTAAATAAATCACCAAGCAGATCCAGCTTTCACTGGACACCACATCGTGGCCGTACACTACCCTTTATAAGAAATGAGGAAAATACATTTTCTGCCTTCAGAAATCTTTTTAGCAAACTCTGGTATCTGTAGTGACTAAAAACAACGACCACTTACTATCACACAATTCTGTGGGTTCACTGGGCTGAGCTAGTTGCCTCTTCTGCCCTAGGGTGGCAGCCCTAGGGGCTGCACTCATTGGGGAACTCATATGGTCTAGGTGACCCCTCTACAGTTCACTCACATGGCTGCTGTCAAGAGAAGAGCCTGCATTTCTCTCCACATGCCTCTCCATCGAGTTGACACATGGCACCAAATTCCATGTAAATGAAAAGCTAGAAATCTCCTAAGGTCAGGTCTTAAAAGTCACACAGCATTGCTTTGTTGTATTCTGTTGAGAACAGAAGGTCAGAGGACAGCTTCAAGGGGGAATAACGAGAGTCCTCTACCTTATGGGAGGCCAGCAGGGAACTGCAGCATCTTTACCCACAATATGTGGTCTCCATTGTGGGGTAGAGAACATACAGCGCTCTGGCTACATTATTATGTTGCCAGAGACCCAGTTTGTGGGCTGAGGACTCACAGGAGGCTAGGTGGGAAAATCATTTGGCCACATTGGCGGGGAGACGGGCAGCCTAGAGTCGCACACACCCCAGGAGTATCTTCATCTTCCCTCAACATGTGAGATGGCAGCTGTGGGAAGGTGGGGTGGCTGGCTTCATTCTGAAGCTCTACTGAGCTGGTCTAGTCACCCTTTCCTTCTTTCCTTTTAAATGTGGATATTCCCGATGCAAATAGGAAGCCTTCATTATCCCAAACACCAACCTTCATGTCAGCCGGTGAGATCAGGCTAGGTACCACACTTCCTCTCTACACTTCATAAACTTCAACTCCAAACACATTGTCCTATACCATTTTCTACCTATACACTGTGGCCAAAGCTGTGAACTCAGTAGAGTGGAGCGTAATCTTGAGGCTTCGTTCATGTACGATGATGTTACGACTCTACGGACAGAGATCACACAGGAAAGTGAAACGCCTGCTTGCTTCGGTTTTTTAACTCATTCACCCACTCCTGCCTGATCTCGCAGGCACAGGCTTCAGGAGTCACATCGTCAGCCCAGCAGAGGACCTCTGGGCTTTCCCTGAGGACCACTGCACATCCACAATCCAGTTCTATCGATTCCTGGGCAAGCAGGAGGGTAGGTAAGGATCTCAAATGTAGCTTTCAATGCTTCTGCAACAAATAACGTGAAAACCACACAGATCTCCAGGAAGCATTTTCTCCCCCCACGGCAGCAGCACTGGACAACCACCTCTCTCGTGTATCTCTGCTCCCCACTGCGATGAACAAGGAAGACCCTGCCTGGTCACTGCATATTTTTCTACTTTCTTTTGGAAGGTTTTCCCAAAGCAAATTTAAAAATCAAACAGAATGAAACAAAAAAGATTAGTCAGTCTCTCTGGGAGCTTTTGATAAAAAGGCATGCAGACAAACCTGCAAGAAATAGCTGAGAAAAACTCCAGGCAACTTCCACGGAATCACAGATTTTGTTTATTGATTCATTGAACCAACATTTCTTTGGCACCTGGTGTGTCAGAACCTGGGACAGCCACAAACACGAGAGAGGTGGCCCCCATCTTCTGGAGCCTGCGTCCAAGTGAGGACACGAGTATTGAATAAACAGTTGCAAGTGTGAGGAGGGCTGCAGTCGAGAAGGCTCAGTGCCCTGCGTGAACAAGCTCTGTGCTGCAAGAGTAAATGCTGTCATCTGTTCTGTTGTCATAAAAAGTTACAACAATTTTGATTCTGCAGCCATCTGGCAAAGTCCTATCTGAAGTAGTAATCTATTTTTAACAAACATTCCAAGAACCTGTGTTGTCTGTTGCTGCATTTTTTCTTTTTGTACCAGGGATCGAACTCAGGACCTTGCACTTTTGAGGCAGGCAGCAGAACCACTCCTGCATTTTGATCATATATTTTGCACCTCATCTCACACTTGTGATGTGACCACCAAATATACCAAGATTTGTTTGAATCTCATACCACTGAGGAGTTGTCACTAAATGGACTTCTGACCACAGAGGAAAACAAGTAACTCCTCCATGATGTGGCCCTGCAGCCCTTTAGTCCAGAGACTTGCCATTGCTTAGTGTTTTTCTTTGGCCAAGAGACAAAGCCATCCTAGGCAAGGTGGGAAGAAGCTAAGTCTTCTAGGGGATGCAAATATCACTGCAGCTCAAGCCCTGGAGAATAAAAGGCAGGTTACTGCTCCTCTCCAGCTTCTGTTCCCCCATGTGCAAACTGTGTGTAAGGGTTGGGCTGACTATGCTCTCCCCTTGAGTAGCTCCTCCGAAACAACCAGAAAACAGCCAGGACCATGCTGGAGCAGCTGAGCATGCCACTACGGATCAGGCTCTGACCCCCAGCCACATAGCTGTGTCCAGGGTCCCTTCTGCTACTACTTGTTCAGCAGGAGGAAAAGCTGATCTTGTGTGAGCTGGACAAGTTTGCTCAAGCTGCTTGCTGCTCCCACTACTATGAGGCCAGCTCTGTCGGAGGAGGATGGTTGGTTCTGGTGTCACTCTGATGAGCTGTTGAGCACCATCGTGTACAGATGACCAAAGGAGCCTTTGCACATGTTCCTAGAGAAGATGAGGGTTCAAACAAGGGCCTGGAGGCAGAGGGGTGCCCAGGTCAGCCCCTCAGAATGGTCCTGAGGAAAGACTCTGCCCCCATGCAGAGAACCTGGGGGACCCTGAGCTTGGCGTGCCAATGTCCCCTGATCTGGAGCCCCAGACAGTGAGCACCTCCATCACACAGGACATCTATGCTGGGTCGTTGCATCACCTTCTACTCACAGAAGTGTCCCTGCCAGTGTAAATGCAACACCACAGTGCTTAGTGACCGGAGACTCCTTGAAAAGACTCCGCTTCTTTCCAGAAACATTTCCCTGAAGCCTTGGGCCTGGGACAATGAGTTCACAGGGGAGTGAGAATGATGAGCTGCCTTTAAGGAATGCAAGCAAATAAATTTGCCTCTGTCACTGAAAAAGCTTAGTATATGAACTGGCAGAGACAAGATAGTTCTATGATCCATGGAAGCTGGGTCTGAGGTGGCCTGGACCTGAAGTCACGAGATGTGTCTCTGCACCCACTATTTTATCCAAGTTTAGTCCCATCTCGTCATTCCTAAGGCCCGGAGAGCTGCACTCAGCCTTCAGGCTCTCGGGATGCTGTGGAAAGTATGTACATTTGGACTCAATGGTCCTCAAGCCTCAGCTCCGTCCTCGACAAGCACCCTTCCTGGCGCTGGCAGTCCTGCCTGTGCACAGAGCCAGGGTCTCTGCCTTGTAGTCACATGGTGTGGAGCAGAGGAGACAGATGTTAACAGAATGAGCATGTCATGCCCGGAAGCCTGGAGGAGGTCCCCAGCCTTAAATAGACAAGCAAGGACTCTTACTCTTACGTGCAAGTTGGAAGGAAGCTGACTGACAGTCAGCTGTGGCCTATTGTCCTCCGGGGTTTCTCACGGCATCATTGAAGTAGTTAGAGTGAGACTGGTCAGGAGTCATGGAGGAAGAAGACTCCTACAAGCATTACCCAAAGCCAGTGTCTGGAACACCATGCGACCTACAGGGACGCCCCTCACGTGACACAGCTCCTGCGCGTCCCCCTTTCATTCACATATTCGCTTTGTCTTAAGTCCCTGCTCCAAACAAACCAGCTGTACCTGGAGAAGTGGTGCTCTCTCTTGCTGATCTCCCCGATTTCTTTGGCATCAGGGTTGGGCATCTCTGGGAATCTGACCTACATCTGCACAGGATAAGGAACAATTATCAAGCAGAAACCTGCCGGGCACCCACCACACCTACTTAATCGGTGCTTCGCTTATGCTAATGTCCCAGATTAGTTTGGCCTCCCCCAAGCGCCAAGTTAAAAAGGAAGACTCCATACTGCGAGTCTTCCTCAATGCCTGGGCCTGTGTCCTGTCATGCACGCACCCACAGAAGCCTTCCCGGAAGTGCATGGGCCCAGGCTCACCAGTCGTGCATTGAGCTTATTACTAATAACCAGCTTCATATGCAGCACAGTTTTGAACTTGTTTCTGGAAACTTCTTGTGAGCCATAGAACAAAAGAGAAGAGCAGGCATGATGTAGATATTGGTAGAGCCAGTGGAGCAACAGGGGTTACAAGGGATACAACACCGGCTTCAGACAGCCAGGATCTGGGTCTGACTGTCGGTTCTGGCAGAGTAACCTGAGGGTACATCTTTATAAGCTGAAACTATGTCATGAAATTGTATTTACAAAGCACACTATCTGACAAGCAACAAGTATTTGAAAAATGCTTAAAGGTGGCACACACATTATCACAAAAGGATGCTTGTGACAATGGGAGGGAAAATTGTACCAGGACAGCAGGTACTGCCCCAGCAGCAGAGGTGTGTGGTTACCATAGCTGTTGTTGTTTAACAGAAGAGATCCTTAGAGATCATCCAATCCAACCCATTCATTGAACACAGGAAGCTAGTAATCCCTGAACAGACTAAGAGTGATCAGTGCCTAACAGCAGAATATAGATTCAAAGTCACGCTGATTCCGACACCAGGCTCAGCTGCTGAGCTCCCATCAGTGATCTCCATGAGCCTAGCTCAGAGGAGATGTGAGGAGGCCATCTGTAACCCCCACCACGGCTCTGCAAGACGCTACTTTACACAGGAGGGCAGTGAACTTCAGAGAAGCTAAGAAACTTGCCAAAGGCACCTAGTAGCAAGTGCAGTTTCCAGAGCTGGAGTAATTGCCCTACTTCAGGTCTGGACTGTCTTGCGCTGAAATATAAGATGCCACTGTCGTTTTTAGGCTACAGTTGGTGCTTAGCACCGCGACATTGGTGATACCAACAACTTCGAGTTCACCTGCTCTCCTTCCTGGTATGTTTATTCTGCTCGTTGGCAGGTGTGCTGACATCCAGGTCAGAACTAATTCTCCCACACCTGTCTCTATCACAGAATAATTACACGCGTATATGTCTGCTTCTAGAAATTGAGTTCTTTGGAGAGAGATAATGTGCCTGGCACAGTGGGTGGCTCCTAAACAAGCACTTGCCCCATGTAATTGTTGCCATATCTGTCACTCTGCTGACAACCCAACAGAAACTCACATTCCCCCTGCCAAGACATGAAAACTCTCAGAAAGAGGCAAAAAAACTTGCTGGTAGTGAAATGTCTTACCTCTAGGGAGAAAAGGACAAGTGGCTGCCCCCTCTCAGTAACTCACCTCCATTTGTACCTGATAGATTTCCCCACTCAGGTCCTTTTTTCCTGAAGTGCATTTCCATTTTGCCCTTCAGGCCGGGAGAATCAATATTTATCTTGTACGTGTGCTAGAGCTGGCTCCCCTGGTTTGCAGGAGCCAACTGTGCCCGGTCTTGACGAGGCCATGTGCAGGGAAATCTCAGGGAGAGCTTCAAATGGGCCATGGTGGCAGTATTTACACCATGGCAATCAGCAAACACTACAAATTGGGACCTGCCCGCCTTCTCTCTCTCTCTCTCTTTCTCTCTTTCTTTCTCTCCCCCCCCTCCTTCTTTCTTTCTCATTGCTAAATATTTATGGACACACCAGAGCATGTGTGACACCAGACCCTCTCTGCTCCTTATTCTGCCTGCTGTTGCTGTTCAGAATGCTCTGCATCCACCACTCAGTCTTCCCAGTTCCTATCACTGTATCCATTCTCTCCACACCTTCCTGGGTGCCTCTCAATTCTTATGTTCCTCCTGGCAGTTGAAGGCAGTCAGCACACTACCTTCCTTCTAAACGACGTATTCTCCATAATGGAATCTTTTTCAACCACGTTTCTTCTGCCCTCCAAAGTGAGTCAGTTCAGTATTCTGCTTGTAAAAATGTGTTTACAGAACTCCTCTCAGATCTATGCTTTAAACATGCCTTTACTTGCCAAAAAAAATTACCCAGTTTCCCTCCACTTCCCCCTCCCATGTCCCAAACAAAGTGCAATAGTCACAGTTTTTAATCTCTAGCACACCGTGAGTCTTGTCAGGCGCCCACATATGGACTGAGTTTCTTTTAAACAGGCTAAAATTTCCCATCTCTCAATGTAGCCTTTACAGATCCGACTAGGGTGAAAGGCGCTCACCACTTCCAAGCCAGGCTGCCAAGAAAAGGCTCAGCAACCCCCTTCCCTACCCCCACTAAAAACAAGTCTCCTAAGCAGAATGCTGATCTACAGAATTAAGTTACTGCCAGACTGTTCAAACCGAGGGACGGATGGTCACAGACTGGCAAGACTCTGCGGCTGAAATCCGAGCTGTTGCTTTGCAGTGCGTATTGTGATTTTTAGCAAATCCTGCTTGCAGTGCAAAACTCTCATCTTAGCTCTTCCTCTGGTTGCAGGCAGTTTCCACTCATTGGGTTGAGCGTTGGGCTCCTTCCTTGGGGGAATGATACCTAAAGGCTTCCACTGGCTTTTCCTTGCCATGGTTCTTCACAGTGCTTTTACAAATCAGAAGTAAGGTTTTACCTAGCTGTGTCCTAGAACTCAGTTGCCCTCCTGCTCATCCTCTTTCAGCTGCACACTCTTGATTTGCCTCCTGCGTGGGTTTCCCTGACAAGATGAGAGCCTCCGAGAGCAATGAAATGATCATGCCTTATTAATTTAGCTGTCACTCAATTATCTTGGAAACAAAATAAAGACACGACTGGAAAATCTTGCTAAAAATAGTAAATTGCTCAAGTGGAATAGTTGGTCTTAAGACAATTAATTATGCTGCAGCAGTGTTCTTAATCATCTCTAAAGGAAACTATTTTCTCATAGTACTACAAGAAATCAAGCCAGGATGTTAGCAAAAACACCCTGTTCTAAATAATTGTGCAGTCCCTGCTAGTTTCTTTTCTTTTCTTTTTCTTTTTCATTAAATTTATTGGTACATTTTAGGTATACAGTACAGTTACAGTCATCATTGGGATCTTGTACCTTTACATGATCTATCTTGGTTCTTATTTTTCCCCCATTCCCCTGCCCTCCCTTCACCCCCACCCTTCCCTATTTATAGACTTTTTTTCTCTTTTCTTTTTCTTTTTCATTAAATTTATTGGTACATTTTAGGTATACAGTACAGTTACAGTCATCATTGGGATCTTGTACCTTTACATGATCTATCTTGGTTCTTATTTTTCCCCCATTCCCCTGCCCTCCCTTCACCCCCACCCTTCCCTATTTATAGACTTTGTGTCCATTTTTTCCTTTTCTCATGTTTTTTTCTTTTCCCTCTTTCCTTTTCCCTCCCCTTCTCACTTCCCCTACTCCTTTAGCCCTTTTCTTCCTATTTCACATTATCAGTTATACAATTTGAACCTTATTTACCCTTTTAGTTTATCACACCAGAGAAACTATTCAGTATTTACATATATGTTCTATTTATTTCGCCTAAGAGTATGGCCTCAATATGCACCCATTTAGCTGCATAATTTCTTGTTCTTTATGGCAGAGTAGTGTTCCATTTTATATTTTAAAAAATCTTTTTTATCCATTCTCCAGTTGATGGGCAATTGGGCTGTTTCCAAGTTTTAGCTATTACAAACTGTGCCACTATGAACACGGGTGTGCTAATATTGCTGTAAATCAATACATGTAATATACTATATTAACATCCTCAAGGACAAAAACCAGATGATCATCTCAATAGATGCAGAAAAAGCATTTGACAAAATTCAACACCCATTCATGACAAAAACTCTGCAGAAAATTGGAACAGATGGTCCTTAGCTCAACTTAATAAAGGCTATCTATGAAAACCCAACAGCCAACATCACAAGTGGTCAAAAATTTCACACTAAAATCAGGAACAAGACAAAGATGTCTACTGTCACTGCTCCTGTTCAATATAGTTCTGGAAACATTAGCCACAGCAATTAGGCAAGAGAAAGAAACAAAAGGAATAAAGATGGGAAAGGAAGAAGTTAAACTGTCATTATTTGCTGACAATATGATACTCTACATAGAAGACCCAAAAAAACTCTGCCAAAAGACTTCTAGATTTAATTAACAGATTCAGCAGAGTAGCTGGATACAAGGTCAACACTCAAAAATCAATAGCCTTCTTGTACACAAATAACAGACTCACTGAGAGTGAAATTAGAGAAACAATTCCTTTCACAATAGCATCCAAAAAAAAAAAAAAGAAATATCTAGGAATCAATCTAACAAAGGAAGCAAAAGACCTCTACACTGAAAACTACAGCACTCTGAAAAAAAGAGATCAAAGAGGATATAAGATAATGGAAAGATGTTCCTTGCTCTTGGGTAGGAAGTTTCTTATTGATTCATACCGAGGGCCCTCTGGGGTGGGGAGGGAACCTAGAGAGCTGAAGCCATGTTTTAACCACCTGGGTGTCATCTGGGAGGAAGAATTCAACCAAATCCTGTTAGTGGGCAGCTCCCTTCAGTGGGGGGAGCCCGATATGTACCCAATTTCCCCTGCTTGTGACTGCACAAAGCCCTGTCTACAATGCCAGGGCAAGTGGCCTCTGCTTCCAGGAGCTGATGAACATGTGCTGAACCCTTCAGGTCATGAGCGTTCCCACAGATCTTCTCCATCATCTCTCCAACTGCCTTGTACAGACAGTTCACGTTTATTGATCTCAGCACTGTACATCTGCTCTTTATTTTTATTCTTGTGGCCAAAGGGACATAATAACATTGACCAGATTAGTTACTGAGAAGCATATGGTTCAGTGGCGTAAGGTACATCCACATCGTTGTGTAACCAAGCACCAGCACCCTCTCCAGAGCTTTTCATTCTTCACACTGGCACATGTGTGCTCTTTTATCCTATGACACAGGGTCTCATTATCACCACTTACAGATGGGAAACTGAGGCCCAGGGCAGTGCGGTAGCAAGAGATGATATTAGAAATCCAGCTCTGCCTCAGACTATCCAGGAAACAGTTAAAGAATTAGCATTCTGTGGTAAGTTGTGCCCTCCCTTAAAGCAGCAGGTCTTCTGAAGTCTTCTGACTGTAAACCAGGGCTCAGCAAAAGATTCCTTCCAAGGGCCACTAAAATTATTTAGGTTTTGCAGGTCTCTCAGTCTCTGTTGCAAGGGCTCAGCTCTGTTTCCTAGCCACAGGTGAAATGTAAATGACTGGGCATCATTGTGTGTAATTTTTTGGACAATGAAATTTTACTTTCATACAATTTTTTTATTGTGACAAAATGTAAATAACAAAATGTTACCATTTCCCCCATGTTAAAGCTCAGAGTTTAGTGGCCATTAAGTACATTCACATGTTTTGTAACTAACATCACCTTCCATCTCCGGAACTTTTTCAATTTCCCAAACTGAAACTCTGTCCCCAGAAATGATTTAACTCCCCACTCCCAAGTCTCAGCCCTTGGAAACCACACTTACTTCTACTTTCTATCCCTGTGAATTTGACTAAGCCAGGAAGCTTATAAAGGAGGACTCATTCAGTATTTACCTTTTTGTCTATGGCTTATTGTGCTTTGAATTTCATATTTTTTTAAGGGGTTGTTTTGTTTTGTTTTAGACAGGGTCTTGCTATGTAGCCCAGGCTGGCCTTGAACTCACAATGACCCTCCTGCCTCAGGCTCCTGATTGCTGGGATTATAGGTGCGTACCACCTCACCCAGCTAAATTTCATATCATTATTTTAGCGTTATAAGAGGGGTTGAAGAGACTGTAGGGGAATGGGAAAAAACGAGAATCAAGATATATCATATACAGGTACAAATTCCCCACAATGAATGTGATCATTATGTGTATCTAAAATGTACCGATAAACTTAATTAAAAAAATAAAAGTACATGTGCAAGATTTCTACATGATTTCTTCCCCCCCAAAAAAATATCACTCTTTGATTTTTTTTCCAATGATTTAGAAGTATAAAAAAAATCTCTTACCTCGTGAACTGTATAATCAGGTCATGGCTGGATTTAGCCCATGGGCCCTAGTTTGCCAACCTCTGACCCCAAGGCTTTCATAAATATGAGTCTGACCATCTGCTTTTTATAAATGCCTTCAAATAAAGTATAGAGAGGCCAAGGGACTTGTGCATCATAACATAGTTACACAGTGGCCATTGTAAACCAGTAGCTGGGCTTTTATGTCCCCAGTTTAGAGGACAAAACAGTAATATTCTGATCTCTGAGTTTTTTCACCAGAAGTGGTTGCACATAGTTCTGGTAGAAGTTACCACTGTTGCTAATGAACACATGGAGGAGGTCTCTACCAGCTTTCCATCTGGTGACAGGATTGGCAATGCATTAGCCACTCTGCTTTAGAAGAAATGTCAAATATGCATTCATCTCTGACTATCATTCAAGTCAAACAAACTGGCCCCCACACTGAATAGCCAGCTTTATCCATGCGAAACCTCCTTTCATTGGAACATGCATTACTTTTATATACAGTTATTTGCCAGATGCTTGAAAGACACATCCTAAAAATTAACAGACACTCCTCTGTTCCTTTCTGGTGGCCAAAGGGTTGTTGCATTTACAGCACTGGCCTCTCAAAAATGCCTAGCCTTAGTCTGGCTTTTTTCTCCCCAGGCACACAGAACTTGTGCACATGAGGTTTTCTGCAGGCTGGCATGGTAGGGAGGATGGGATAGAGGTTCTTGGGGGAACTTGCCCCACCTAGCACAGTGCTGTGGACCATGTTTAGTTGCTAGAGCTGGGTTTTGAAGGTGTCTGCACCCTGCTCATGTAGACGAGTACCCACATAAAGGACAACCACTGCCCTTGAAAAGCTCAACACAAAGACCATATGGCAGCAGGAGAGAGGAATTACTATTTTTCTGCTGTGTCTTTTAGGTGGTCTCCCACTTCCTTTTCACAACCTCCTACCCCAGGAGCCTGGATATCAAATCTATTCTGAGTAAAGGGCACTTTTTTCTGAGCCTCTGCCTGGCCGCTTTGATTTTGAGAGGAAATTCTGCTCGTGACACTGTAGGTCCTTGCACTGCAGGGCCCACTTGGCTTCTGCTTGAGCAGAACACAGCACACCTGCTTTCCGTCCCTCGTAACTAGCGCATCGCTTTCACGTGATGACCCTGGACTGGCCAGTGGACTTCGATGAGAAAGTTGTGCTCTGCCAGTCCCGCCCACAGCTCTAGCCTCAGGAGAACTACAGGTAGATTATAATTGTGGACAGGCTATGTGTAATTTATCACCCATAACAAAGAATCTTTATTTACAACAAATCTCATCTTTAGGACAAAGGTGAGAAATGGCTGGAAAGCCCTATTTTGTCAGTGATTCAAATGAATTGTAATTTCCAAATTGGGTAAACTGTCTGATTAATGCAAGCAACTCTGGGGGAATAAATAAATAATAATAATAGTAACAAAAACAAAGAGGAGAAGCAGCAGCTGCCTGCAGTTGCTGTCTGGTAGCTGTTAGGTGAGTGTGGTTGGTTGTGTGGCTGCCTAGTAGTCACTCACTCTGCAAGAGCTGCAACCTAAATCCTGCGTCTGGTTTTAGGGGAGGGGCCACAGTCCAGAGATGAGTCTGGCCCTCAGGGGGTCCACAGTCTGGAAGAGGGGGTGATATCTACAGATCCAGAACCATAGCCCAAGGCAGAGTACACTGAAGTGCAGACAGGAAAAGAGAAGGGAGGTGGTCTCTCAACTCTGGGAAAAACGAAGAACAGTAAGAGTCTGCAGTTATGCATATCTAACATGTTAAGTCTACAGGGCCCTTTTCTAGCTTCCTGCCAGACTCTGACTTCCTCTTGGTCTCTGGATCTGAGACTTTGTTTTGCGGCTGATGCTCAAGTTTCCTTAACCTTCAGTGTCAATGGCAGGGTCCCAGCTCACACCCTTGGCCCAGGGTTGTTAGCTGACTGCCAAGGTTCTGTGGGCCCAGTGCATCACCTCGCCCTCTAGGGGCTTCCTAGAGAAGAGTCCAGACCCAGAGCCACACATTCTGTGTTTAGAAATGTTGGGCCGGAGATTTAGCTCAGTGGCTCTGGCACCTGCCTCACAAGTGCAAGGACCCGATTTTGATATCCCGTACTCCCCCAAAGCAAAGAAATGTTAGCAGGGCCCATGGGACCCCTTGGACCTCATCTGTCTGATCTCTCTGCCCATGGGGCCTAGTACGTCATTGTTGCCCCAGACAAGAAAAAACTAATGGATTGCTGTATGTCACTGTAGGTCCCAGGTTGGGCAAAGATGGACACAGACTGCAAGGGAAACAGGTTACCCAAACCTCCACAGGAAGAGTGGGGCTTGAAGTCACACTTGGGGACTTGGTAGGAATGAATTCACTATCTTGAGCTTTTCTTTGTTCACAGCAGTGAAATAAAAACTTTTGTATATTGCAGTCTATGCTTCCCTAATGCCTCGTAAGAGAGTTTTGACAGATTCAGCTGCAGAAGAAAAAAAAAAGAACTAAAACTTCTGCATAAATAAAATGATAATCCAAATTAAATGTCAAACCAGAAAAATGATTTAGGAAATATAATAGGTGACCATCTCTACTAAATAAATATTCCAAAACAAGAACAGATGCCCAGTTTCTTCTAAATGGCAAAAACCATAAAGAAGCTTTTCTTGAAACAGCAACCAAAATGACTGACATGAACAAAAAATAATCAGCCTCCATAGTAATTGGCTAATTTCATCTTAAAGCAACATTCAGACATAATTCTTCACCTCTAAGAAGGCTTAAAAAACTGTCAGAATGCAGTTTTAGCAAGTTGCAAGGACAAAAACATCCACCTACCTTTGGTGGGACTGCAATTTGGTTAATTTTGCCAGGTGACAGTTTTCGACATACATCAAGCATCTTTCAGCAAATGTGTTCAGCTTTCATCACAGCAACTTTCCATCTAGGATTTGTCCTATGGGAAGAATTATGGGTGTGCACAAGATTTTATTTATAAAACAAGTTCTCTGCGTCATGGCTTATAATAGTGAAAGACAGGAAACCATCTAAATGACCAACAGCGAACTGAGTAAACATAAAGAGGCAAACAATAAAACTGAACAACCATCATACTTTCACAATAAGTTTAATGACATGGAAAGACGTTCACAGTAAACTAAGTGAAGAAAAGTAGATTGCAAAACAGTGTGATGTGGTGATGTTTTTGTGGGGGAAAAAAAATATCCCAACTGGTATTTACATAGAAAAGCATCTGGAAATAAGGACTGCAAGGTGTTAATGGATTTTCTGAATAGGTGGAATGGTGTGGTTTTCCTTTCAGTCTTCTATTTATTTATACTATCTGCATTTTCTTTAACAAGGAGAAAAGATTATTTTGATAATAACAATATATACACAAGCCAGGCCAGATTAATGATACTTGCCGCAAAGAAGAAACACGTCAAAAATAGCAAAGGTAGAAACACATATAAAATGGAAAAGTGTGTAATAGACATTGCAACAGAGAGAGAATGTATTATTACCTAACAAAAGTATGGAAAATCATTCAACACCACCAGTAGTGAAAAACTGCAAAATTAATAAAAGGGAATAATTTTCCAATTAAATAAAATATTTAGAAAAAAATAAAAATAAAATATTCAGGCTAGAAAACAATCATTTTTCCTCCCTGTAGATGTCTACTGCAAGTAATAATACCTATAAAGTTTTATTTTAATGTACAGTGGCATAATACTCTGCAGTATAGAAACAATTTACAGAAATTCCTATCAAGTAAACCCAAAGAAACATATATTACTTTCACATTTGTGTTTAAATTGGGAAAGCTGCCTTAGATGTCAAAAACCTTTCACATCACATTAGAAAACATAATCATTTTAATTGAAAAGTATTACACATGTGCTTTATTTTATAAGGTTTAATAAATATAGAAGATTCAAAGACGCACAGCAAATCTCAGCCCCTGAAAAATCATAGTGTTAATATTTAGTGAGAATTACTCTGAATCTCTATAAGAATGCAGTGGAGGATGGATAGAAATAAATGTATTATATTTCTTCTTGTCTCTGTCTCTCTGTCCCTCTCTGTTTCTTTCTCTGTCTCTTTCTCTCTCTGTATTCTGAATGCCCAGAACAGTGTGTGATTCACAAATAACTCTAAATACATACATGTTGTATGAACAAGCTAGATAGCACCTTATCATAACATGATATTAGAATAAAAAGAATCTAAGTTATTTTTAAAATTCAAATTAATTTAAATTTCATGGAAGATAAAAAGCAAAAAGAACTTCTTCAAACAAACACTTTATTTCCAAAAGAAATATTTGTCCTCTTAGATTCCTTTAAGGTTAAAACAAAGGAACAAACAGTGATTAAAAGTCATGACATGATTGAATTGGTTATGCTTCTTACAGATTTTTGTTTTAATGTTTATCTCTTCGTCTTTAAGAAATACGTCAAACACCTTTTTTAAAATGTCTTCAGCTCCCTTCACAGCAACTTTACATCCAGGATTTGTCCTATGGGAAGAATTATGGGTGTGCAAAAAAATTTATTTATAAAACAAGTTCACTGCATTATGGATTATAAGAGTGAAAGACAGGAAACCATCTAAATGACCAATGGAGAATTACTAAAAATAAAGAGCCAAATTTGTATTCCTCTTCTCCCATCTCCTTCCCTCCAACATGTTGTTTTTGTTAAGCACATCCCATTTCCCAGGTCTTCATTTTAATCCGTCCTTTGGGTTGGGGGGGAGCTTTGGCCCCGAAGAGCACACAGGTGCTGGTGACCCCGAGTTCATCCCATTTCACTGGCTGCCTGCTACTCTTGGCCTGAACAGCAACTTGCACCATTCAATGTTTGTGGATTTTGCTTTCTTTCCTTCAGAACTCTCTAGACATTGCTCCATTGTCTTCTCTTAGTGAGCCCGGGAAGCCTGATGTTTTTCCCCTTGCAGGCTTTTTCTGCCTCAATGTCTGAAGAAGTCTTTGTTTATCCTCCAAGTTCAATATCTGAACCAGGATACATCTTAATGTCAGCCATTGCATATAATTTTTCCTGATGCCCTTGTGATCTAAAGATTTGTAAGTTCTTTCTGTCTCTCTGAGTATGTTTTCTATTTCATGTTGAGGGTGCCTAATTCACAGACATCATTTATCACTATAATGGATCATCCCTGGAGTTGGTAGCTTTTCCTCCTCTTGCCTACAGTAATCTTTGGCTTCTTCTTGTGAGTTTACCAGGTATAACTTCAGCAATCCCATCATGTCATAATTTGAATTTTCAGAGGTGTGATTTTCAATGCTGAAGTAAGGATACTTCTAATTTATGAATTCACTCATGAACATTGATATTTTTAAAGCTTCTCAGTTTGTTTCCTTGGCTCTGGAATACTTGAAAATTTGATTTATTAAGTCACCTTTTCTTAAAGTCTTATTTTCCTACATTCAGTCATTAAATTATTCTATTATCCAGAATAGCTTAGCGGTAGCCTGAGATATATTTTCAACCAAACAAGCCCTCCACGTGCCTCTTCCTGGTCACATTCCCTTCCTGTTATCTGTCAGTGCCCTCTGGAGCGCAAGTGATCACCACACCACATCTTACCACCTTGTTGAAATTTAATAGATACGGCTCTGCCCACATCTATTTACTCTGAAAGAGTGGCAGGATTTTTTTTGGTATTTTTCTCATATTATCTGGAGCTCAACATCTTCTGGGCTACAGTGGGTTGGTAGATTTACTAATCTCTGTAGTCTAAGAAAAAATGGGGAAGAAGGAGAGGGCTTGGCCAATAGCCTTCTCTTGGAAATTAGGTTCTGTTCTTTTTTTGGCGGGGGGGATTCCACAGCATGTTACATCTCTGGGTCCACTCCCTCCAGCCAAGTCTGTATGACACTTCTGTGAGTCTGGGCTCCCTGAACAATGGCAAGCCCTGACACACACACATACACACACACACACCTGCCCCAAGATTACCAGGTAATCTTCAAGGTCTTCCAGAATCAAGGGATCTTTCTCCTGAGCTTTCTGCTGCTGCTCTTGCCTTCTCCACTAAAGCAACTCTTTTTTCCTAGAATGAAGAATGTTGGTTAGAACACTCTGAACTTCAACAACCTCTCTTCTGTCTTAGAAAGATAGATTTGTACTCTGGAGCTGTGACACCTCAGAATTTTCTGTTTCTTTTTTCCCCCAAGGTCATGGCTTTTCTACATGCAAAGATCAATTCCTTGTTTGGCTACTACTTGTTCTGACTTATTATTTTTTGATTCGTTTGCTTACTACTTTGTTTATTCCATTAGGAACTGGAAAGGACATAGACCCTTTTAACTTCTTTGGCCACAACTCTTTCCTCCTTTGCTAAGAAGAATGTAGTTTCTGAGCACAGTTTCCCCAAGGACCCAGGCCTCACTGAGATCATAGCCACTGTCCCTCAGAAATGGCTGCAGGCCGAGAAGTTGATGCAGTTGGTGGCACGTAGGGGAGCCGGGAGCCCACAAAAGGATCCAGTGCTTGATGTTCATAGCTTCCTGATGCTTTTCCTGTCTCATACGATTGAGATTAGGCTGCAAAGCGGAACAGCTCTCTGCACAGTTCACTGGGATACACGAGAGGAAGAAGCCATATTGCCCATTTCCCAACTCACCATCTTCACTCAGACTCTCAGCAGACTTCGACAGCTCGCACCATCGAAGAAGGATGAGTGATGCTGTCATCACCAAGTTAAGTGACAAAAGCACGTTCCTGTCAACTGTCCACTCTTGAGACAGCCTCAGTGGTAATCAGTGAGTCTCACTATTTGTAATAAAAGCTCTTCGGGTTGGATTTCGTGGTCTTGAACATCAGGTAGAACTCTGGTTGACTTTAGCAGAACTCACAGGATGCTTCACACAGAGACTGACTGAAGTATGGCCTAGAAGACAGGGCCTAGGGCCACTCCTGGGACCCCAGAGGTGGGACACAGAGGACAGTCTCTTCTTGGCCCTGCTGTTGAAATAAATCAGTCCTGACCATCTTCAGGTCTGAACTTGGTTTAGCTGCTGCACTTCAGATTTAAAACCATGGGTCGAGAGGGTTTGGAGGACCCACCTGGTGACAAAGAGAAAGCACAGCACCTTGGGGAGACAGCTCCCCAGAGCTGTGCCAAGATTCCCACCACACAAGACGAGATGCAAGGTAGGCAGAGTCACAGCTGTCCATGAACTCAGCAGCAGTAGAGGCGGGGCCCTGGCACTCCACTGGGCCACTTTTCGCCTAGAAAAGCATTTGGCTTCTGACAAAAGTATAAGATGCAGGAAAATAATAAAATTTGCACCTTCAATATTATATTTTATGGTAGGTCACCTTTGCTCAGAAAACTCCAAGCTATAATAGCATTTTATAGTCTGAGTAATGAACCCTGCTGCATAAGTTTAAAGCAGGAAGGGGATCTGAAAAGAGAGGCCATGGTGAAAATCACTAATTTTGCCTCTATCGGGGAAAATGCCAACCCACAGGCGAGCATTAGAATAGTTTGTCCCTCTAGAGATGAGTCAAGAATGCTGCAAAGAAGGGCACCAGGCAGGAATATCTGATCAGCACGGCAGCTTCATTGCCCTCACTGAGGAACTAGTTAAAAACAAAGGATCTCAAGCCAGGTGTGGCGGTGCACACCTATCATCCCAGCACTCTGGAAGGCAGAGGCAGGAGGATCACAAGCTTGAGCCCAGCCTGAGCAAATATACTTAGCAAGAGCTTGCCTCAAAATAAAAAAAAAAACGGGCTAGTGATGTGCAAAGGGCCCTGGATTCAATCACCAGTAACACACACACACACACACACACACACACACACATGCATGTTTGCACACACAAACTGCAGGCCCCATCTTAGCTCTTTTTGAATTGGAACTTGCATTGTAGCAAGATCCTAGGGTGATGTTGCTTCTGTGGGGGTATAAAAAAACACTCCAGAGCCCAACTGCCTGGGGAGTCGAGCAGTTGACTAGGAAAAGTCTTCAGGGTATAGTAACAGCTCATAAATACAAATTAGAGTGAAAGGATGAGAAGGTCACCGTGTCAGTTTTCCTGATGATATAGTGCACCTGGACCACATGCACTGACAGCTACCAGGGCAGGTGAGGATAGGAGCATTGATGAGCTGATCCAGCTGTCACCAACTGACCTTCATTATAAAAAATGGCATCACCAGGCTCCCATGCAATAGGCAGGAAGGGTGTCGCCATGAAGGAGTCTTTCCTGAATTGAATTCTAACTCTACTTTAAAGGAAATCTCAGGAATGGAGGAACATGTTAAAGGGCACCACAAAGATAGAAATAGAATCCAGAAAGTAAATCTTTACAAATAATTAGGCGCAGGGGGAAAAAAGCAGGAAACAATTACAGATTAGAATTCTAAAACCATTAGCCAAGTGTTTAAAAAAATCATCAACCAAATGCTGAAAACATGAACTCAATGCAATGTTCAGTGGTCTTTCCCTGAATCAAATGTATCAACTCAACTATAGAAGGACATTTTGGAGGCTATCAGGGAAAACTGAACTTGAATCAAGTCTAAGATTCAAGGGAAGAATTTTGGGATGTGATAACAGCATTATGGTAACATAAAAAGGAAAAGTTCTTGTCTGTTTCACATTTTCTTTTGTTTTTTGTTTTTGCTTTTAGTTTTTTGAGACAGGGTCTCACTATGTAGTTGAGACTGACCTGGAACTCAGTATGTAGCTCGGGCTGGTCTCGAACTCACAGCCACCCTGCCTCAGCCTCCTGAGAGCTGGTATTACAGGTGTGCACCACCACACCCGGCTTGTTTCACATACTTATTAAAGTATTTACAGGGGGTGTGGTGTGATATCCAGGGTTAAAATACTCCAGAAAACAACAAATGTGCAGAAGTAAAACAAGAATAGCATATTGTTGATAATTGTTCAGATAAATGATGGGATCCATGGGACTTATTATACAGTTTGCTCCATTTTTCCATATGCAAGTAGTTTTCTATGATAAAAACCTTTCTAAAGAACGTCCTGGGGTCATATCCTGGCTCTAAAATTCCCTGGCTGTATGATCAAGGCAAAGTTACCGAACCTTTCTGGGCCTCAATATCCCCATCTGTAAAATAAGCTATGACAGCACCTGCCTCATGGGCTAGTGGTGAGATATTGCATGAAAAACACATTGAACAATATCCACATAGTACATACTCCATAAATGTCCTCTATCAGTTCAATATTCATCTTCTCGGATCCTGGATGTGTACAGATTGAGGCAAGATATTTCCGAAAGCCCTGGGTCAATAAAATCTTTCAAAGGCAAAGGTCTCAACCTATGGAAACTTGGGCAAATACAAAAACAAAATGCAAATTGTTCTTGGAAACAGGGCATTTGAGCCACCAGACCCTGTCAATTAAAAGACAGTATGCTCTGTCCTACCAAGCTGGTTCCATAGAGTTTTAAAACCCTTCTGGCTTTAGTCCCTCCTCAGGAATTAGTTACCTGAAGAAGCCACAAGATGCTTCTAGAAGGTCATCTATTGCTGTTTATCTTCTCCATCAAGCTTCCACGGATGCTAGGTCCCCATTTTTAGCGCCAAAAACAGTACTCTGACAGATGGCCAGCAACAGCCAGCCCCAGACACTGTAGCTCAGAGTCACCTGGAAGGCTCAGCAAAACACAGGTGGCTCCCCAGTTCGTTCCGTCCGTGGGTGGCCACACTGGACCTTCAGCGTCCACATCTGTGAAAGAGCCTCAGTCTTTGCATCTGCCTAGTGGGCACAGGAACTCATCTCTGTGTGCAATGACACCGTGAATACACTTATAAAGCCCTTGGGGTCAGCCAGCTCCCGCGGGAGGTGATAGCTCTTGTTCCTCAGCCTCCCCTCACTCTCCCTTGCTCCGCTAAGAAGCCTCTCACTCCTTT
Source organism: Fukomys damarensis (assembly GCF_012274545.1). Lineage (NCBI taxonomy): Eukaryota > Metazoa > Chordata > Mammalia > Rodentia > Bathyergidae > Fukomys > Fukomys damarensis. The sequence goes on along the minus strand of NW_022900920.1, from coordinate 16,291,797 downwards.
CCCACTGGCCTTCACTGGGGCCTCTCATTCCATTTTCCACCAAGCTTAAGCAGCTGTGGGATGGTGCAGCTTGCCCTAATAGGCTCCAGCATCTCCCTTGGCCATCTCCCCAAGTCCTCGTGCATGATGACTACCAGAGCAGACCCTGTGGCCTCTCCCACCTGAATGCCTGGCCTCTGGCCCTGGCACCTCTGCCCTGAGTTTGAAACATGGCAGCCATTGAAGAGGCTTCCAGGAGGCGTGTTCAGCTGCTCACCGCTTCCTCCTGTGCTCACATTGTAACGCAGTCCCCTGGGGCTCCGGCACGACTCTGACACCCGCCCCCCCAGGATGCGTCTGGAACTCTAGCAATCTAAATGGGCCTCCAAGAATGCTCTGTTCTCTTTGAAGAAAAGAACAAATATAGCGTTTCAGGCTCCCCACTCCATTTACTAGAGGAAAGCACTGCCCCATAAATTACCAGAAAAACAATGAGGCCCCAAGGCCCAGAAACTGTGTCTGCACCAAATGTAGGGTGACTTGGGGGGGGGGACGTCAGGCCCTCACTGGCCTGTGGGAAGCAGCTCGCTCATTCCCCGCATACCCTGGGGATTAGGGCGCATGTTGTCCTCTGTTTTCAGTGTGTTCCAGATGCCTGAGTGCACTCGCACGTGCTGGAGCTCCGCTGGGGTGCTGATTCAGGAACTGGCTCAGGCAGCCTCAGGAGGGGAATTAGTCTCTCTTCCTGTTCCCTGCACCACGGTGCAGCCCATGTGGCAGTAATGTGACACCCGAGGTTACATTAACAGTTTACATGTGACTGAGCACAAAGACTACAACAGAAGGAGAAAGGCCCCAATCCTCACCCCTCCCGGAATCCCCAGGAACACCCCAGTCCCGTTCCCCACGCACACAGGCTGAACCACTCAGCAGCCTGGGTGTCCCGTGGGCATAGTGGCACCTGTGGGCTCAGGGAGCACGTTTAACAGACCACAGGGCCACTGTCAGCCATGAGCACAATAAGACCAAGCTTTGGTTCCCTCTCAGCCAGGCTGGCACAGCTGCCAAGATGCCCTTGCCTAAAACTACGGAGGAAGATTGCTCTGATGCCATAGAGGCAGAGGAGAAGCCCTGCTAGAGTTTCTGACAAGCCCCCAGGAGAGCAGAGCCAGCAAACACACAGGAGAGGCAAGGGGGAAACACATGACTCACCCTGGGGTAGACAGAGGAGCTCCTTTGGCACAATCTCTGGCCCTGGCACCTGCCTGCAAAAGTTACAAAGACTATGAAGCTTGTGGCTTAGGCCACACCATCCAAGATACTCATCAGATCTTGCCCTGATACTGAAGGAGAAGCTAGCTCTGTGTGCACGGACCCTTGGGAAGAGCGTGGGAACGGGGCAGCGCCGAGGAGGGGCTACACCTGCTTTGAATCCAGTTAAATACGGACTGCACCCTGGAGTGCGATCCCCATCTTCTCATCCTGCCTGTGGCGGACAGCTTGGGGACACTATTGTCCATGGCCAGGTGGCCACAGATGGCCAGCCCGGAGCCAGACGGGACAAGTATTGTCGTCATCCCACCCCCAAACTGCAAAATCCACTGAAAAGAGCAAACTGGTCATGTTTTTGTACTGTTTTTACCATCCACTAAATTATAATAGTAAAATGATCGCCATTAGCATCATAATATTACCAGCTACAGTTACTGAAAACTTACTAGGAGCCAGAAACTATGCAATTGAAACCAAAGGAAAACCTGCATAAACCCTCTAGACTTGGCTCGTTCTTTGCTTTTTTAGACTTAACCTATCTGACCTGCTCCTAGTTAACTTCCAATCACCTTTCCCTGTGCCTCAGCCCATAAATGACCCCAAGCCCTATCCTCTGGGAAGCAGATTTGAAACCTAGGTCTCCCATCTCCTTGCACTGGGCCACCTCATGAATCAACTCTCTTTTGCAAAATTCGCCATTTCGGTGATTGACATACCGTCCAGCAGGAGAAAAAGGCCTGTTTTGGTAACACAATTAACCTAGGTGATTGCTCCAGGAGCCCTCAGTCACGGACACACAATCACACAGGTGGTTCCTGCTGGGGTCCAGTAGTGATCTGTCCCCTGAGGAAGGTTCTGTTGAGCACTGCAAAGTTGCACTTGGCCAGCAGAAGGGAGAAACAACCCAGAAACCCCACTGCTGGATATGAATCATGCAACAGTAAGCACTGGAGAATGAACAGATCAGAACCTGGAGGCTGAATCAGAAAGAGGGGCATAGGTCCAGGCCTCACCTCCCATCCACACAGAGGGGAACCCAGCTCAGCCAGTGGGGTCTCAGCCACATTGCCGATGACCCCGAGGCAGGGCTCTGCAGAGCCATCCCCAACCCCCTTCCTGGGGTTGCTCCCCACTGGCCTCTCGGGTCCAGTCTTATTGGTTTGCTGGTCTTCATCCTCTTCTAACCTTCATTGTCTCTCCTCCGGGACATCTCAGTGTCCTCCAGGACATGACCATGAAATAGACCCCCTTAACCAGGGGTGAAGTTTAACTGGGCCAAAGAGCACAGTTACGTCTCCGAGCCACTACCCAGTACATGATGTCCTGAGAACATAAAACCTTTGCACAGGACCTTGCTTAAGTGTCACTGGCCTGAGGCACAAATACGGCCTATCCACATCAGGGAGTATTGCTCAGCCAAAAAGAGGAATGAAGACCTGACATCCGCTCAGCATGGGTGAATCCTGAAAATGCTCTGCTAGATGAAGGGAGCTAGATGCAAAAAGCCACAGACTGCATGGGCCCATTTATATGAAATGCTCAGAATAGTCAACTTTGTAGACAATGAAAGTTAATTAGTGCTCTCAGAGGCCAAGGGTGGTGGAGTGGGGACTGACTGCTACAGGGTGAGGGGTTCTCTTTGAGGATGATGAAAATATTTCAGAACTTGCATTGTACTGTGGACATACTAAATGTCACCAAAATGTCCAATTTTTAGTAGTTAAATGTCTGTTGTGTGCATTTTACCTCTTCTTTTTTTTTTTTTTTTTTTTTT
>NW_022900920.1:16277768-16288360 GCF_012274545.1 Fukomys damarensis | reverse complement strand
TTTTTTTTTTTTTTTTTTTTTTTTTTTGGCAGTACCGGGGATCGACCTCAGGACATTGTGCTTACGAGGCAGGCAGCAGCACCACTGAGCTACGTCCCCAGCCCTTTATGTCAAATTTAAGAAATTGGGGGAAAGCCTCAGAGACTATGAATTTAGAGGGAAGAGGATGTCTGTCCACTTGGGTGGAAAGCTGTCTCCTGCTTCGGTTTGTAAGACTCTCAGGAGAGGCCTGTCAGTCAGGTCCACACACAGCTCCCGGGGCAGGGAGTGGGGTGGAAGGACACACAGTGGGGCTCTGGGCTCACTCACAGTGGGTGACCATGAGCAACATGTGTAGCGTCCCCAAGCCATGGTCTCCCCTCTGTAGAAGGGGCAGATGAACATTAGCGAGTCCTGCGTCTTTCACAGGTGATTGAAGGAACAAGTGGAACAGGAAAACGTCCAAATACTACAAGTAATTCCTAGTGACAGCAAATTTGTCACGGGTAAGAGACGGAAGCCATCCTCTTCGTGATTGTAGAAGCCCACACAAGGTACAGGGACTCAAGAAGTCACTTGGCATGGCTACATCCTTCCGGGAGGAACAGCTAGACCAGGTTATGGGACTCTAGTACATTCCCTTATTCGAGAAGGAAGTCATGTGTGCCAGGATGTCTTGGAGGTGCTGCAGAAACAGAACAAAATGGACCCAACCTCTGCCCTTGTGGGGCAGCCGTTCTATCCTGGATACATTGCCTGATGGTGCATGCATGAGTCTCTATCTTTCCTTCCTCTTTCTCATTGATGCCTTTATTCAGCAAGCATTCAGCAGTGGTCACTTTCTGCTAATTAAATAAGACAGAGCCTGCGCAGGGCATTTAGGATGTGGAATGGCATACGGATTCATCAGACACGTCCATCGATTCACCTGCCCAAGTCCCCAAAAGCTTCTCTTTTGAGCCTACCATTGAGCTCTTGGGCTGTGTCATGTAAAATAGTAGAAGCCAATGGGCATGGTGGCACACACCTGTAATCCCAGCACTCTGGGAGACTGAGGCAGAAGGATCACAGATTCAAGCTCAGCCTTGATAACTTAGTGACTTAGAGAGAGACCCTATCTCAATAAGATATCTTTACAAAGGGCTGGGAGTGCAGCTCAGTGCAAAGGTCCTGTGTTCAATCCCTAGTACCGCAAACCAGAACCAAAGGCTAGAAGCTATAGTTTATTGGCTATAGTGCATGAGTTCAGTAGACCCCTGGACAACTCCGGAAAGAGGAGAGGTGGTGACAGATAAGGAGCAGGTGCTCCGAAGACAGGGAGCTCAGGACAGGAGACCTGGAAGCAAGATATGAGGTCCACTCTGGACAAACTGGGCACAAGGAGGTAGAGCACGGCTGAGACCCTAGGAAGCAAGGGCTCTTGGCCTGATGAGGAAGAGGGGTGGCAGAAAGCAGGGGCCATCAGCCTGCAGACCACCATTTACAGGTTCCAGACAAAGAGCCCTGATGACGCCAATGTGCCATGAGAGGTGAAAGATGTCGAGCTGCTTACTCCCATGACAGCATCATCCCAAATGAGATCTCCTGTGTCAGGGAGCAGTCCTCACCGTGCAAGCAAGGTAGGGCCCAGGCACACAGGACGAGTGTGTCCCAATGAGGGAAGGGGCTGGGAAGGTAGCAAGGACCAAGCCAAGACCAGGGTGGACACACAGCAAAGTGAGGACCTGGCAGAGGGCTTGGAGGTCTTGGAGGAAAGAACCTTTGTTTGGTAAATGCTTGCTGAGTAGGTGAAGCGGACAAGAAAGGAGAGAGGAAGGGGATTGGGAGAAGCCAGAGAGAGGGAGAGATGAGGAGAGAAGCGGGGAGAAGGAAAGGAGGCCAGGGCAGAGGGACAGAGACATTAGCTATGTTGGTCACGGGCTGGGTCAGCCTGTGCCAGCCCAGGGCCAAACCGGCTTCATTCTTGGCCTGCACTGGCCCATCAATCCCTCTTTTGTGATTCAGGTACAAGCCCCTGTCTCTCCTCATTGGTGAATTGGGTGGCCTGGCAGCATCTGGTGCCCTAGGCATGGGGTGAAGGCTAGGGAGGCAGCCTCTCTTGCTGGCACCAGAAGCTGCAAACAACCAGCTTATCACTGCCCCTTTGTATGGGAACAATGAGCCCCAAAGAGCCTGACCCACCAGGGAGAGGAAGTCCCAGAACAATCATCTCCCTGCCCCCACTTCCCGGTCTGCGTGGAAATGTGCCCATGGAAGAAATCCTAGTGTTTTGAAGTCTCAGTGAGTCTGGCGACCCCAGCAGTTGCCTGCAAGGTGGCACCTCTCCCTCCATCTGCCCAGATCCCTGGCCTGACCACAGACCCTCTGCAGCCATTCTGTCTGCACACCCTACATCAGGTCCTGGCTCACCGGGCATCACCTCATGTCTGAATTCCCACTGCTACCTCCTGCCACACACATGCACACCATTATGTCCCATCCTACTTCCCCTCCATCTGTCCTCCACCAGCTGCCAGCTTGGGCTTTCTAGCTGTACCTCTGGATGTGTCTGCTGGGACTGCCATAACCAAATGCCACAGACTGGTGGCTTAGCCAGCAGCCATGTACCTTCTCACAGTGCCAGGGGCACTTGACCTTGAAGTCCAAGGTCAAGGTGCCAGGAGGCTGTCCTGAAGCCTCTTCCTGTGGTATACAGATGGCCGTCCTCATGCTGCATCCACGCGGCCTTTCCTGTGTGCACACACATGCCTCGTGGCTCCCTCTCTTCTTAGCAGGACATCAGTGGACTGGACAAGGGCCCTCCTGTCCATCACAACCTCTCTGCATCACCAGCAGCTCCTGACCTGCCCCAAATCTCATTAGCGTGCTATGCAGGGTCCCCCCGCTCAGGACTTCTTGGTCTCCTCTAATATTTGTATTTTATTTCTCTCAGAGCTTATCATGGTATAATAATAGAATACACTTGTTGCTTGCTGTCTGACTCTCTTGGCTAAACTGCATGCTCACTGGAAGCAGAGATTTCGCTATCTCATTCAGCGTAGAATTCCCAGTTCCTACTACAAGGCCTAGGGACTCGGCAGGTGTTCCGAAAATGGAAGGAAGGCAGGAATTTCCCATGACTTCGCACACTGCGCTTCGCCCCCTCCCTAGCCTCATCCCCATAAAACTCTGAGCTCACTTCACACCGTCGCCTGGGTCTTGAACACATCTCCAACCCGCTTTGTCAAGATAACAACAGTCTTTCCCCGGCATTCTGCTCCAGGGTCACTCCTCGGGGTGCCCTCTCTGCGGCCCAGGGCAGGGTCAGGACCGGGCTCCGTTTGCCATGTTGTATTTGAGATTCTCTGCTTATGCTTTACTGCGTGATCTGCCTCTCGAGGGCAGGAAGTGTTGCACCCCGCTGTCCATCCCCAGCCCTGAGCACAGGGCCTGGCTCTGCAGATGGGCAGAAGTCTCTTTTCATGTGTATTCATTTACATCTCATACTTTGTCGGCCCCCAACCTCTATCTCCTCATTCCTTCGTTCATCTAACTCACAGCCAGCGAGCACCTACGGCAGATTTTCAAGCTGGGCTCAGTGAATCTAGGAACTGTGTGACTTGGATGGGAAAATATTGCATCTGTAGTTCCTTACCTCAAAATGACATCCTGCATTTCCAGAAATGATGAGCACAGACTCCAAACCACTGCAGTGTTAGCCGAATTGGTGGCCAATGGAGATCACATATGGTTTCGTGTCACATTATTCTTACAGTAGAGGTAAAATGGCATTGACTCATCCCATGGCCTTGAAATTACAATAATTATTCACCCATATTGAATTTTGTTTTAAGTATTAATGAAGGGGCAGATACACACTGTTACTTTTTGTATTTTAGTAATTTTTGCAGTTATAATCCAGTGTACTTGGTTTCCTCTCCACTCCTCAGTATTTTGTTTTAAAAGCAATATTCTGAGAAGTGGCAAATAGATTCACCCAGGGGCCACCCTCTCTGGGACCTGGGTCACTACCAGGAGCTAAATTACATGTGAAATCTCTCCAGTGAGTGAGACAGAACGAACATGTGCATGGGTGGATATTTGTAACTATTGATATCAATAAGTAAATCAACCTGTGTATAGGAGAATTACTATCAAAGTGTGGCTGTGTAGGGTATACAGAACTATGTGGAAAGGAAAGGGGGACTATTTTCTGGTGTGGTTAGAGGAGAGGTCACTGGATGAGACCTGGATGAGGGGTGAGCCATAGAAAGAGTGGGAAAAGAGTAATCTGGGCAGAGATGCCAGCGGTGCAAAGGCCCTGAGGTACACCTGAGCTGGACAGGTTGCTGTGTGGATGGGGGAGCCGTGGAGGATAGAGATGGAGTAGAGAGGTCAGCCTGGGTCTGTCCTGTAGCTGGGTAAGGAGCGAGGTTTTATCCCAAGGGAAGTGGAAAATCACTGGGAAATTTTAGGGAGGGAAGTGATGATCTAATGTACAGTTTGAAAGACTACCTTGGCTGCCATGGGAAAGGGGTAGAAACAGAAGCTGACGAAGAGACCACGGCAGAGAGGAAATGATGGAGTTGTTGACTAGAATGAGAGCTACAGAGGGAGAAGGGATTAGATTAGGACTATATATTGGAATGCAGATAGATATTCGCCATAATGTAAAATATATTTGGAAATACACATTTTGCACTGAGTTACAATCCCAGCGGTCCTTTTCAAAACTTGAGATGGGGTCCTGCAAAGTCACTAAATTGCCCAATCTGGGCTTGAATATGTGATCCTCCTGCCTCAGCCTCCCAGAGTGCTGGGATTACAGGCGTGTGACATCACACCCAGTTCAGAAATATAACGTGAAAATGGAGCAGGTGGAACTTTTAACGGCTGAAGGTCAAGGGGAAGAGGACTGAAGCAAAGCTATCGAGGGAACTCCCTATTTGGGGGTCCGGGCAACCTGGTGGCCGGTGATTCTGAGGCAGAGAAGCAAGAAGAAAAGTGAGTATGTGGGAGGGGCCTGACATCCTCCGACTCCAGCACAGAGGCCCGAATATCCCACCGCCCAGCACCACTGCCATGCAGACCTCCATGGCTTCTGCGGGGCAGGCCCCCGCCCCTCCCTCTGCTTCTTTCTAGAGCCCCCCCCATGTCACTTTGATTGGCACATGGCTCATCCTGTCGGCTCTGCCGGCTGCCTCCCTCACCCCTTGTCCACCCTCCCTTTGGGGCAGGAGCAGCCCTTCCCTCCCACTGGTGCACACCGGAGGTGGCATCCAGGAAGGAGTCTGCCTGCATCTCAGCGGCCGCCCCCAGTCAGTCGCGCATGTCCTTGGATCTGCCAACAGCTGGAGCCATTGGTTTTGAAATCTTTGCTTGGTAGTCTCCCAAATTAAACAGTTAGCGTAAAAATACTAGTTGCTGTGAAATGTGACATTTAAAACTACCTGCAAAAGCCTACAGGTGGAGCTCAATAGAGAATGCGTGCAATAGAGAGCACGCACAAGGTCCTAGGTTCAATCCTCTGTACAGAAAAACAAAACTACAAAGCTCTGAAATTCTTTGAAGAACAGTCTGGAGCCATTTTAATCAGAAAGCTCACTATTGTGGCAGATAGTGCAAAATCAATTGGTAGCGTGGTTGTAAATTCTTAATTAACTTTCAGGTCAAGTTAGCAAGACAAAATGGCAGTTTCCTTTGACAACCACCCCTGGTTAGAGTGGAATAGACGGTCTTCCATGTCTCCAGGGCTGTTGGTTTCATTTCCTCTTTTGAACCACAATACAAAAATCCTGGCGATTAGTTCCACGGAGCAGTCTTTAATCACAGTGTCTCATTTTCCGTAAACATTGCAACATGCTTGTCATTCTTAGCATGGATATTTCCAATTGCCTGCCACATTAGAAATGTACAGCTCACTCCCAACAACCTACTGCTATCTTTGTGGTAAAATGCAGCCCTAAGAATTGAATTTTACTTTAGTAAAACCAGCAATGGGTTAGATTCCCAGCTGAGCCATGCTCAACTTTTGACTTGAGCAAGTAAGTCTATTACCTCTCTGAATCTCAGGGTCCTCCTTTGTAAGGCAGGGACAATCCCTTCAGGGCTGGTATGCAAACAAAATAAAGGGAAGGGGGATAAATGATTCTAAAGTTTAGAGAACCAGGCCTGGAAATCAACATTTGCTTAAGTGGTAGCCTTTAATATTGTAAAGCAAGACTCGGACAGTAAGTGGAAGATGGTCAGTGCTCTGGGACCACATCCGAAGAGGAGAAGCTCTCAACAGCTTGGGCTGGCATGAGCACAGAAGGCCAGCTCAAGTCCCAAAGAGCTTTATTTTCCACCCCCCTTTTCTTACTGCTCACCTCTGGTATCATTTCACAGGCCCGTGTTGTGCCTGCCCAGCAGTGTGGGGTAGAGGGGAGTACGAACAGCGGAGTGAGAGCCAGGGGCATTGGTGGATGTGAAGGGGACCAAGGAAGGTTTTGCAGGCCAGATAGATTTCTGCAGCCTATTGATTTTGGAAGTCCATTTGCAGAACTCATTTGTGGGAGCTTCCGGGAGGCCAGTCCACAGGGCAGCAGCACCTGGAAAAATGAAGCAGAACGCTTGTTAATTCCTCCTGTGACTAAGGGGCCACCAGGCTGTGCCAGGCTCTGCTCCATTGACAGCAGAGCTCTTTCCACAACCCTCTCCTCCAGGCCTTTGGGAGACCCACGTAGAACAGCCCACGTCACAGGAATGAGTCCCTGAACAGAGGCCAGTGCCACAAACTAGGAGTCAAACTCGATTCCATCCTCCTCTCTTCATTTTTCTGTCTGCATAAAAATGAGAAGCGTCGTGGGGTCTTGCGGGGATTGTTTTTGTTTTTTCAGGACTAGGAATCAACCCAGGGGCACTCTAATTTTGAGCTACATCCCCAGCCTCTTTTATTTTTTTCAGTGTTGAAACAGGCTGGCCTTGAACTTGCACAGACTCCTGAGTAACTGGGATTAGAGGTGTTCGCCCCGGTGCCCAGCCACGTTCCAGTTTAAAATCTAAGTGGTGGATTTGCATGGCGAGACTGATGAAATCTTATGAACAGTTCGAGCTTCTGAAAGATGTCAATCGCCATTGCCATGCCATCAGCTTCTGTTTAGAACAATGACACCCTCAGTGGGTTCTATTGTCATCACCCCAAACCCATCCTGAAATCTCTGCATTTTTCTACATGGGTGAGGCAGAATCCATGGAGATAACTGGGCTCTTCAGATCCACTCTAGGTCTCCCCTGCTGACAATGATGCCTGTTAGAACCTCAGACTTGCTGTCTTTAAGAAGTTCCTGCTGGCTCAAACCACCTGTGGCACATACATGACTGTATTGGGCAGCTTGGGCCACCAGTAGTTAGTTATTTAACATCAGAGATGAAATTCAAATCAGAGCCTCCTGACAGTGAGACACACAAATTATCACCCCACTGTGAACATGTTAAAAAGGCATCTTTGCTTTTTCCTAGTTAGTTAACCAGGCTTAGGGTTGAAGCTCAACTTGACCTACTAGTTATTTGATCTTGAACAAAAAAACAAACAAACAAACAACAAAAACTGTCTCATCCTCGGTGTCACAATCTCAGAATGTTATCTCCCTCACAGCGTGGCTACAAAGTTTATTTCCTTGAATCTAAGGTGCACCAATATTGAACTAAGAAAGAAACATTGCTACCAATTAGACCATGACACAAGGCTTGCTTATCTCTTAGGAGTTGGCCAAGTATCAACCCCCATTCTACTTTCCTGTGGCCTACAGGTAAAGAACGGCTATTTGTAAATGGCTCAGGAAAACTTAGTAAAACAATAATACCTCATGGGACATCAAAATGATATGAAATGGAAATCTCACTGCCCACCAGTCAGTCACATTGGCATATTGCCCTGCTCTTTCCTTATGTGCCATCTGTGGGGATTTTTTGTCTCTGCAGCTGGACTGAGTCATTGACACAAGATCGTCTAGTCCACAAAGCCCAAAGTATGCGCTCTCTGGGCCTTTAGAGAAAAATGTTGTTAGTCCACGGCTTAGAATATTTTGGACTAGGAAGAAAACTCCTTTACACTTATTTGGACATAGCGGCTCTTCATCCTATGCCACTCATGCATTCTTGATGAAAGGAGAAACAAGGGAACTAAACTGCTGAAGGAATTCCCAAGTCTTCCCATTTGGAGCCCTACTCTTCCCCATCGTACTTGGCACTAAGAGCTGTCACAACTGTGTTGTCCCTCAGACATTGTCCTCTGTGCCTGCTGGGGATGAGGTTTTTCTTAAAAATCTCACCCTGGGAGTGAGGAAGTTTGTCTTAGAAGAGTGCCTGTCTGTCTCCTCTGAGATTTTGGTCCAGGCTGCTCTCCTTGAAGGTGTTGATTTCACATGCAGCCAGTACTATCTGCATCTGGCTGCATGACTGACATCTAGATAAAATCACACCAGTATTTTAAATAGGGGGTCCATGGGCCTGTGTTGGGGGGATGAGCATGTTGGAATCTAGGAAATACAAGTTTCCATGCACTGCTTGCCTAGAGGAGTATCTGGTCACAAGAGAGTCCCCTATCTCAGTCCTGTCCCATTTTTACTGTGTCCATGTCATCACTCACAGGGAGATGCTGATGAGTTTCTTTGGTTCCAAGCCACAGAAATGGGGACTTCAACTGTTGAAATCTTTGGAGGGTCCAATGGACTGCAGCACCAGCTAAGTATTCAAATCTTGGAAAAGACAGGAACCAGGTCAGCTCCTGGGCCTAAGTCTTGGGAACCAAGGGAACGCTCACTTGTTGAAGTCTTATCAGCCCATTTGTTCAGATTTGATTCAGTCCAGAGAGCAGCAAAGCAGATCTGAGGGGCATCTTGCCTTGATGGGGATGTGGGCGAGCAGGAGGGAAGGGTGGTCCTTGGCTGCCTGTAGAGGGTGCTGACTGAGGGGGCTCGGAAGAACCTAGCAAGCCATCATGGAGCTGGGTGTAGTGACACACAATTGTAATCCCAGCAGTGGGAGGCCGAGGCCTGAGGCAGGAGCATCCCAAATTTGAACCCAACCTGTGCAACTTGCCATGTTAGCAAGACCTTTTCTCAAAATTAAAACAAAAGTGGGAAGGGTAGCTGGGGATGTGACTCAGTGCAAAGGTCTTGCGTTCATTCTCCAGGACTACCCCAAAAAAAGCCATCACTGGTTCCCCTGGCCATAGTGAAGAGAGCAAACTCAGGAGTTTACATGAGCTTAGGGGGTTCAAATAGTGACCACAAAGCAGCAAATAATACAAACAAACAACCTGGCTGCAAACGTGATCATTCATCAATAAATAAGATCACATACATCCAGCATTACAGGGCTCCGCATGGTATTCTGAGTAGTAAATTAATCCCCCAATTTAGGCACAGCTCATACCAAGGCAAAATGGCAACATATGGTCCTGGATATAGCCACAGGGCTGCCCCTGACCCTTGCCTGAATAAGAGGGTCCCCCGTGCTACCAGGACATTTTGTTTCCTTGTTACTTTGCACATTATATCACTTCTGTGGCTTCAACTTGCTCCTTCACTGTATTGGTCAGGGTTCTGTAGAAAAACAGAGCTGTACAATTATGGATACTATAAAGGCTAAAGTCTTCAGGGTGAGCTGGCAGGAAGGAGATCCAGGAAAGAGTTCATTTTTTCAGTTCACATCCAAAGCTATCAACAGCAGAACTCCCCTTGTTGGAGGAGGTCAGGCTTTTGTTCATGTAAGCCTTCAACCTGTTGCCTCGAGTATGCACACGCTGCAGAGCACATTCTGAATTTCTCAAAGTTTACTGACTTAAATGTTAATCTCATCCAAAAATTACCCTCACATGGGCTGGGGATTTAGATCAGTGGTTCCACCGCCTGCCTTGCAAGCAGAAGGACCCGAGTTCAATCCCCAGTACCAAAAAAAAAAGCTGAAAAATTACTCTCACTCAAACATCCAGAGCAAGGTTTGGCCACATACCTGGGCATCATGTCCTAGACAAGGTGACATACAGTTAACCATCATATGCACTTGTGATGGGAACTTAGCTAAGGACAGCAGCTGGGAGAATCTTCACTTTGTTCCTCTGGTGATTACTAGCTCCATGATGGAAAACAATAAATGAGAAGTATGTACTGAGTATCAGACCAGGGGTTCAGACATCTGCCTCCAGGTTTCAGAGCACAGTGCTTCCCAGGAAATGAAGAATTCCAAGAAATCCTCACATAGGAAGAAGGCTGGACCTGGGCTTTGAAGGAGCTGGGGTTCAAACAGGTAGAAAGGGTCTCATCCCACAGGAAGAATGGCATCCATTCCACTCCTGGTATGAGTGCCCACAGGGGTGTGTGGAGCGCTGTGTGACTAGGACCCATGGGGAGCTCAAGTAGAGGGAGACTCTGGGCAGATGGAAGGCCAGCTTTTGGAATGCCATCCTGTAAGCTGGAAAAAAAAAAATCTGTTTTTACAAACAGAATCTCATCCAAAACTCTAGAAGTTTAGAGGGGGTTTTTCTCAGCTGCCTGCCTACCTGCCTGTCTGCGATCACCCGGCGGCGTGCGCGTGAGCTCCCGGCCTGCGCGGGAGCTCCCGGCCTGCGCGACAACAGACCCAGGAAGGAC
>NW_022900920.1:16204709-16272206 GCF_012274545.1 Fukomys damarensis | reverse complement strand
TATACTCCTAAGTGAAATAAATAAGTCCCACATGTGTAAATACCGAATAGTTTCCCTGGTGTGAATATTCTGCAACAATGCATAAGATTCTAATAAGATTACTGACATTTAGAAATGGGAGGAAAGGAGCTAAAGGTGTAGGGAAGGTGTGATACGTAGGGGAAGAACAAAAAGGGAAAAGAAAAAAAATGTGAGAGAATGAAAAGATGAAAATAAAGTGTTTGTAGATGGGGAGGGGAGGAGGGGGTGAAGGGAGGGCAGAGGTAAGGGGAAAAAAATGAGAATCAAGACTTGCCATGTAAAGGTACATGATCCCAACAATGAATGTAACTGTACTGTATCCCTAAATGTACCAATAAACTCAATAAAAAACAAAAAAAAAAAATCTATAAAAGTTTGATTATCCTGGCCTTGACTTGTCTCAAACAGGCAGCAGCCAGATTATTGATGGACCTCCAGGCATTGGTCTCACTGGCCCTCCAGATGGTTCCCATCTTCAGACCCGATTTATGAGGCTAGATGGAGGGTGCAGTAAAAAAAAAAAAAAAAAAAAAAAAAAAAAAAACTCTAGAAGTTTGATTATCCTGGCCTTGACTTGTCTCAAACAGGCAGCAGCCAGATTATTGATGGACCTCCAGGCATTGGTCTCACTGGCCCTCCAGATGGTTCCCATCTTCAGACCCGATTTATGAGGCTAGATGAGGAGGGTGCAGAGGACCAGCCCCTGGGAAGGAGGCCCCCCTGGGCAGGAAGATGCTGGGAGGCCCGGCAGGCAGCCAGCCTGCTTGGAGGTATAAAGCAGCCCAGAGTTTCCGAGGAGGGAGCCAAGTGTGTCAGCAGCGCTCAAAGCACCTCTTCTAACCTTTGGGGCAGCCAGGGAGCACGGTGCCAGGCACAACATTGACAAAGTGACCCAGAGGAGCATCGGAATGAACAGTGGGCCCTGAGGGTCTTGCCACAGACGGCCACAACACCGGCACAGTGGTGGCAGGAAGAGAGAGAAAGTATATGTGGGAGTCACATCCACTCACTCCACAGTGAGCAGCTCTGTGGGTGGGGGACAGGGATCCAACTCGATCCTGTGAACAGCTCCTTTGTGCCACTCGAGTTGTGCTGTGTGTCAGCCCAGGTGCTGAGAGTCACTGGTTCTTCCGGGGAAAGCTGATTTCCAGGGGAAGAGTTTTCTCCCATAGAGGGCTGCCCCCACGGATCCTGCTCCACTGTGAACTTGGTCTTTCCCAATGACAGTAATTTAAAACTGTTGCCGTTCCAATGAAGGATGCATTAGATCAAGCCTTTCTGTATGAAAAAAAGGCAACCTGAACTTATGGGAATGGACACCACCAAGTGAGCAGCATCGTGGACCTGGAAAGCCACACTCAGCAGAGCAGGGGGGTGGGAGGAGCAGTTTATAAGCCAGGCTCTGTTAGAGGCCATAGAACTTTTTCCTCTGTCCTCACGCAACAATCTCTTAGACTAACCCTTCTTGCTGGTACCTCTGTTGCATTCACTCAAGTATTTTTAACAAGTATCGATTGAGCAACTACTGTGTGTCTTGTACCTTGGTGGTAGACTTTAGGATACATGAGTGAACACACTTGGTGAAAATTCCTGACTTAAGGGAGCTCACATTTTAGTTGGAGGTGAGGGCTGGAGAGACAGACAGCAGACATGTTGCAACGTAAGTAAATTGTAGAGCGTGTGTGTCTCAGAACTGAGTGAGGTAGTTGGCCAGGGCCTTCTGCTGGGCTCCAGAACCCACTTGCCTGCAGGACAAGCTTCCCAGAGCTGCCAGGGCCTGGAAGCATGAGGCTGTGCCTCTGACTCCTCTGCTCCCACTGGCCTGCCTGACTCTGTCCCTCCTATGCCACCCTCAGCCCTTCTCATGGTGTGATGTCTCTCCTGGCCTCTCGCTGCTCCCACTGCTTTTTCTCTAGTTGAAGTTGCTCCTAAGAACAGTCTTACACACCTAAGCCCAGGTTGGCATCTGTTTTTCTGGGAACCCAGTGAGCAATTGTGCTCACCCTCCCTAAGAAGGCAAGTCAGAGGTGGAACCAGCGTGGAGCAGAGGCTTAGCCAAGTGACTGGTGCCACGTTCCCCTGCCTGGGTTGGAAGCTGCTGGCTGGCTCCTCTGTTATTCATTGCCAAATCGTGTCTTCACCCTTGAAGTGTCTCTTGCATTTAACTCCTTGGTGCCCATCCCACTGTCGTGTTCTATTAAATGTCTCATTATGTGCCCTCCTCCTGCACACTGTGCAATCCATGCTGCTGCTGCTGGATCCTATAGGATCCTGCAGCTTCTGTCCTCCTCATCTTCCTCCCCTCAGTTACATGTCACCCTACTTGATATTCACATGTGCCGTAGGAGCCGCTATTAAGGGTCCCAACAGCACATGGCCAACACAGGCCCTGAGAGAAAGTCACTAGGAACTCCTTGCAGACTAACCCACCCTTTGATCCCCACCCTTGGCTATAGGCCACCAGCTTGGGGACCCAGCTCGCCATTCCAGCTTTACCACTGCGCTCTAATCCCCACCCATGCCCTCCAGCCCAGGCAGACCAATATGGCACCCTCTAAATATCCCAAGTGCACTTCCTTCCTGGGCCTTCATTCCAGCCAGTCCACTGGAAGCTCTTCAGCAGAGGCCAGGGCTCTGGAGGACGCACTCTTGGCTTATCTCCTTATTACTTCCCCTCTCTGTGCTGTTGTTTCCCATCTATACATGGGAACTATGACTCTTCCTGCTGAGCGTGCAAGTATTACTAGTGTTAGCAGAAGCAGGAAAGCACAAGCGTTCAGTGTGCTGCTAGGCACTGCAGGGCCTGGGTGATCTGTTCTGCTTCCTTGGGCTACAGTTTTCCCACCTCTGCAATGAGGAGTAGGATCTTCTAGACCAGGCTGTTGGCAAGATGAAGTGAATTAATAAAGCAAAGCCCTGAACAGAGTGCAGGCATGCCCTAAGCACTCTGTATTTGTTGGCCCGCATTATTAATCCTCTTCTCTGTCCCTGCTGCTGCTGTTGAAACCAAGGGCCAGTTTAAATGTCATCCCAGCAGACACTCACTAAGTGCTTTCTCTGCCCAAGGCTCTGCGCTACTTGTTTGTTTTTAATTTTTTATTCTAAAATAATTTCAAACTTACAGATGGAAAAAAGTTCAGAGGACCTTTGAATCCCTTCTCCCACTTCCACACTCATCAGCTTTGCCACTTTCCACTCCCTGTCTCCTCTGGCTCTGGCTCTGGCTCTCTCAACTGTACATGTCATGGCTCTTAACTCTTTATGCATCTATTATTGAAGTTTCTAAAACTAAGGAGATTCTCTTAGGTCACCACAGGAGAGTTGTAGAATTTAAGAAAATAGGATCGATGTCAATAGTCCCCGTTCTAGTGTTGTCCACTGTCCTAAATTTATATTTCTGGTGGCACTTTTCTCTCCAACCCAGAATCCAGTCCAGCTCATACATTACACTGATTTGCCATGCATGTTTAGGAACTTATGACTCAACTATAAGCAAGGCATGGTGTAATGTCCCTAATGTTTAGAGGCCCTCGGCAAAAGAGCTAATGGAGTTCCATGTACTGTATCTCTAAACGTAAAAGACGTTAGAAAACTGTTAATTCGTTCTCTCCTCCTACTTTGACAAATCTACTTATGTAACAAACTGGAAGTCCATGTTTGAATGGACTTTTTTGGTTTTAGGCATGGAACCCAGGGTGTCCATATCCTAGGCAAGTGCTCTCCCCTTGAGCTTCTTCCTCAATCTTGAAGTCTGCACCACAACAGCTGATTTCAGAAGAATAGCTTCCTGTCTCAGTCTTGTAACCGGTATCCCTTCTCTTCCCATCCCCTCTCTGGTCCACACCACAAGGGACCTTGTCTGAACCTTGTCTGGACATCCCCACCTGCACTTCTAAGGGCCATCCACAACACACAAGCAGTACGGTTCAGAGCATGGTCTTGGAAATGGGCTTCCCAGATCCTTTGGGTCTGACAGTGCTGGGCCCTGTGTATTTGTGGCATAACCTAAAAGAGAGGGAGGAGGCATGGGCTCGAGGCAAGTAAGGCTTTTGACCTCACATACTTCTCATTGTGTGGAATGGCTCACAGCTGGAAAGGACCAGAGCAAGGCCCTTAAACACAGACCTCAGAGCAGAGATTCACTTGCCAAGGTCTAAGAATGATAATGAAAATGTGATTGCTGTTTTTTGTGAACTTTCAGTCAAACAGGGAAGATAAACAGATAACCATCACCCCACAAGCTCGGTGTTCAGACATTGGTGAGCTCACACTGTCACTACGTGTTCGGAAAGGCCCCCTTCTTCCTCTGACCCGAGAGTCCTTTGTTTTTCCCTCTCTAATGGCAACAACCTGGTCATTTGAGAAGGAGCATTTGTATACGTATCATTGTCCCCCTTGACTTGCCTCTATGGCAGGATCCATGCTTGTTTGCTCTGCATTTCCTAGCACTTAGGACAGGGTTTATCACAGAATAGGTTCTCCGAAAAGAGAACTGAGTGAGGGAACAAATACACAGCTCATTTACTAGAGGGATGGATGGGTAGATAAATGGATGGATGGATGGATGGATGGGAGGGTAGTTTGTGAGTGGGTGGATGAGGATATGGATAATGGGTAGATAAGGAGTGGCCTCCATTCAGTCAGAGCACTCACCTCCTCAGGGCTCCCATTGGTCAACCTCCTCTTCTGGCTACCACTACGACATGCGTATGTGACATGTGGCATTTCTGAACCTCTGCTTAGTATATACAACCTAGTCACCTTTATTCTATCTATGTGTACACGCGATATCACCACCTCTCTAGGCAGGGCTCCATCACCTGTCCCTGCAGCACCTCCCCAGAACCAGTTAGGCTGTTGCAGCCTATAATGCCATGAAATTGGGTCATCTGCAGTCATCCCCTCCACGTTTTCCAGTGGAACCTCTTCCTACAAGCCTAAAAATTACAGCAGTTAAGAAATAATTCTCATTAGTCATTCTTACTGTTCCAACTAAGCAAAAACTTAGAGCTCAGAAGCCAGTCTTCCACATGCTTCAAAATGATCTACAGATTCGAAATAGCAAAAAGGACTGGGACGTGGCCACATGCAATAAAAAAGAAGACAAAGAAGATTAATTGCCTATGGAAGTAAAAGATAATTGAGAGCACAGTGACTGTATGCACCACTAGGAAGGCATTTTCAGAAATACTGTATTAGTGTCACGGAGAGCTGGGCCAAGGCTCCCACTGTGACACCAAACGGCTGAGTCATGTGGCCGGTAACTGGGATCATGGGGGAAGGTCTAATAATAGGCCTGTTCTCGCTGCCTTTGCACACTTTGGCATCAAAATGTCCCCAGAAGACGTTGCCCCCGGGAAGCAACTGGGTAGACCTGCTCAGCTTAAGGGCATTTTCGTGGCTAGGGAGGGCCCACAGGCATAGGGATAGGGAGTGGCAGGGACTTAGCATGCTGATCCAGAGACAGAGCAAATGAAAAAGCACACGAGAGTGAACACACTCCAGACTCTCTCCTGGCCCTCTCTAGATCTCTGGGCCAGGTTCCCGCCCCATCGCTGCCTTCCTGCTAGGACTGGCAGCCAGCTCTTCAAAGAGCAACCGGGAAAGGAAGCAGCAGCAGGTCTGCAGCTGGGTGCTGGAAAGCTGGGCCACAGGAGGCCAAGGAGGGGAGGAAATCTGTTTTGGATGTGGGACCAGATGGGGTGGGGAGAGTGAGGCAGGGAGGGCAGTGAAGCAAGATAAGAAGATGCTCTGATTTAACTGGAAAGGAGTGTTCTGGACTGAGCGTGTGAAGGTTTCCATTGCATTTGCAAAGCCACTTTCTCTTGCAAGGCAACCAGCATGTCGGGCAGGAACCTTCCAGGACAGCAGCCCCAAACACCATGACTTCATGGGCCATGTCTGTCATTGCCTGTTCTATGCGGAAATTGCAAGTCACGTGCTACTACGAAGCACTGAATTGTGTCTTGTCTGATTTGAGATGGACTAGAAGTGCAAAACACACATCAGACTTCAAAGAGCTAGTACAACAGAGAGAATGAATGCATAATCTCACATCTGTAACTTTGCATTGATTACATATTGAGATGATAATATTTGTATATATAGATGCAAGAATTCCTTTTACTTTCTTCCACATGGCAACCAAAAATGCTGAAAATGACATGTGTGGCTTGTATTCATGGCACGGCCAGTGCTGGTCTTCACCACCACCACCTCCAAGTACCTAGGACTCCATTCCATTCGATAAGGGCCTGAGGCAAGAGCCCCACTGAGGGTGCACAGATGGTTTCAGAATGAGGCTGCACACCAGTCTCCTGTTGAGCTCTTCGACATCCCTCTAATCACACCAGGGCCCAGGGAATGTGACCCGGACACCAGCTTTCATCTAAACCAACTTGTGGTCAGGTGGAAAAGAAGGGGGCATAGTAGAGGGCTGTGCCCCTTGGGAACTCCAAGTTAGGTGAGACAGGTTACTGGCTAAAGTAATCGGTGCAGGTGAGCACAGAGCATTGGAGGGGAACAGGGAGCTGTGGCTCCATTTGGGAATCGGGCAAAGTAGGCCACATGTTTGGCTTTGGCTCTGGAGCTGCTCAGTGTGCTGAGAGTAAGGGCTGGTTCTGAGGCTCAATGCAAGAAGGTGCCCAAGAGTGGAAAGACAGTCAGAGGACAGGGTATCATTCTGGGGCTCAAGAGGAGGAGGGGCTCATAAGGGAATAATGCTGGAAAGGCAGGTGGATCGGCTCCTTCCAGTCCTGGAAAGCCAGAATTCGGAACTGGGGGCCAGAGAGGGCTTTGAGCAGGGGTGTCGTGAGACCGGTGTGTACCCGAGCAGGTGGCTAAGTTGGCAGACAGGACAGAGGAGAGGGATGGAAGAAGCAGAGCTCCCTGTGTGGTGCAGCAGCCCAGGCTAATCAGCTGGGCAGGCACAGGCATCTGCTCAAAGCCTCAGTTTCAGAGTCACACAGCCTGTGAGGGGAGCTGGCTTCCCACCTGGCCCCCAGAAGGGCAAGGAGCAGTGAGCATGTGACCCTGAGCTTGCCCCAGGCCCCAGGCCCATTCTCTCCCTGCTCACAGAAGGTCCACCTCGACGTCCTGCTGTGGGGCCTACTCCTACCTTCAGCCCCGCTTGGGACCTGAAGTTCCACTTCCCGTGGCTCTGCTGCTGTCCCGCCACAGGTGGCAAACCTGGGCCTGCCCACCCCAGCCTCTCCCCAGCTTTGTGTGGCCTCACTTGGTAACATGTAGCAACATCTCATCCTTTCTTGAAGCAGTTCCTTCCAGTCTTTTGTGTGTAACTTTTATGGCAGTCAGAGGATGAGGCAGCTGCCGGAACATCTCTGCTTCAACTTGTTTGAGCACTTACTAAAGCACCTTTCAAAAAAAAAGTATCTCTGGGTCTCTGAAAGCTGTAGTCTGTCCATCTCAGGTCAGGACTTGGGTCAGGTCCTTGGGCTGCCTCAGTGGCCAACAGCCTGATGGCTCGGGTCCAGCCCCAAAGAGGAAATGCCAAATATCAGAGTCACATGGTCTTAAATGGCAGTTTGTTCCTGTAACCCATGGGCCTGTGGCAAAGAAACATCTATTAATGGTGACTCTTTTGGTGAAACAACCACTCCCCTTTACAGCAGGCTTTCTGCCAAGAAGGCATTTACCATTTCTTAAATGGCAGAATTCCTCTGAACACCTGGTTTTCTTTCAGAAGGAAACCACGTCCTTCCCTCCTAAGTTTCCCCCTTCCATCCAAACTGATCTGCTCACTTGAGGCCTCCGGTGCCTGAGCAGAAACCAGCTCATGGAATTAAGTCCTGGGGGATGCTAATGTGGTGAAGCCTAGAAAATAGAGTCCTTACTGCGGAGGTTAAGACCACCTGCTCTTCTTGGTCTCAACTAGCCAGGCCTCTGGCTTTCCTTTCTTCTTTTCTGTTTCATTTACTGATTATTGCTGCAGCAGACCATGGTCAGGGTCTGGGAAGAAGAAATAAAGCTTCACCTACTAAGCTGCCGTTAAAAGGATGGGCATCAGCACGGAAGATTGGTACAGTCAGCCAAGCAGGAACAGAGATCACGCACTGAATGTCTCACGTTCTATCCATGCCAGAAACCCAGACATGAGTGAAGCCAGCCAGGATGTCCCAGAGCATGAGACACAGCCCAGTAAATGATCGATCAAATGTGCAGATTGGTATCCCACCTGCGCCAGGGAAGGGACTTAAACTCAGATAGAATATAGGCAATTCACTGAGCTCTCCTTGAAAAGATTTGCAGATACAGCTGCTCCTCATTCTCACTTTATGAAAGGAGAAACAACTTGGAGTTTTACCCGGTTTAACTGAGTCACATAATACAGTTGGCCCCCCGGCTGTCTAATCAATACACGTTTGCAAATGATAGGATGCAAAACTGTTCCCCTGCATCAACTCCCTCTCCTGTCCTTTTCCTGTTCCATCAGCTCAGTGACTATCTGTGGAGCATCAACTACGCTTCCTCACTGTGGGGAGCAGTGCCGGCTAGACAGTAATCGCTCAATAAACATTTTTACATGAAGGAGAAGAAACACAGGCCTCTTACTTCTCAAGGGTCTTCATTCTCTGGAGATCAGAGAAGAGAGGGCTTGTAAACGAACATCGCAACCCAGCATGGAAGATGCTACGACAGGAGTTGGCAGAAGGCACCAAGCAGAGACAGGATAGGCTGTCCAGAGGAGGTGACAGAGCTGAGTGCTGAAAGTACCACAGGAGTTTCCCCCGGAGTAGGCAGGGGTAGAAGGTGGTATGCAAGAGGAAAGGATCTGCCAAGGGTCAAGAATTCTGCCAGGCTCCTCCAATGACAGGCAGTGGGCTCCAGCCTGTGATTTTTCACTGTGCCACTGTCACCTCTCCAAACAGGTCACAAAGCTCATTCCGGGCCTGGTCAAGTCCTACACTATGGAGAAGCTGGTGAGGTTCACTCCAATGGTTGTAATACCAAGGAGGGACTTGTGAGCATTGTGCTTTACCCACAGGCCTCTGTCTGCAGACTTTGCTGGTGCCTATGTCTAGAAAAACCCCATATGTGCCAGGTAAGACCCTACTCACATGGCTTGACTGCCCTTCTGCTCTCACCCTCCGCATGCAGTGAGGCTCTATGCTCTAATCCACCTGCTGCACTGATAGTCCCACAAGGACACCTTCCCAGCTTCTCTGTCTGTTCAACTTCTATTCTTCCATCAAGACCCATTTGAACTGGTTCGGCTCTCTGAAGCTCATGGAGTCCTCAGTCAGTGGCCATCCTCTGGTTGCACGTTGAATCACCTCTGGAGCTTTCCAGACAGCCCTAGACCATAGGCTCCCTTAGGCCTGAGGCTACATGAGTTTCCTCAGGCTACTGTAACAAACTGCCATGAACTGGGCAGCTTAAACAGCAGAAATGGATTCTCTCGCAGTTCTAGAAACTGGGGGTCTAGTATCCAGGTGTGGGCATGGCTGGTTCCTTCTGAACAATGTGCAGGAAGGATCTATCCTCTTGGCTTATAGATGGCTCTCTTCTCCCTGTGTCTCCTCAATGTCATCTTCCCTCTGTGACAAGCTACAGTATCTCCAAGTTTCCCCTTTCTATAAGGACACCAGCTATCCTGGATGAGGCCCCACACAAATGACCTTATTTTTATTTGATCATCTCTGTAAAGACTGGAACTCCATAGAAGGTCATGTTTGGAAGTGCTGGGAGTTAGGGCTGCAATATAGGAATTTTGAAGGAGATAGAAGTCAACTCAAGCAAGGGTTTACAATGTTTCCCGGATTCTAGTAGACCACAAGGAGGTCTAGGGCCTAATTTGGACTTTCTTCCTGACACTTCTCTTTCCAAAAAGAGTAAAAGTAGATCAGCTGACAGAGACCTGGTAAAACTTCAAGACCCCATCCAAACTTCAGCCATTTTATTTTTTATTTTGTATTCCTTTTCTGAGAGAAGGCCTCCCATACTGTGAAAGCCTCAGCTCTCTGTACGAGATAAAATAAGGTGCATTCAGGGTGCTATGGCCATAGACAGCTCTCTCCACAAGAAAACAAATCCAAGGTGGGTATGACAGGGATTCAGCTCCAGCCACTCTTCATACAGGACCTTGACTTAGGTTTGCTTCATCTTGACCTTTTCCCCATTTGAACAGTTTTCCTGAAAGTCTCATCCAACATCTGGGAGACACCAGCCCCAGGTGTGTAGGTGAGGTGACACTTGACAAGGAAAGAAGGGGCCAAAGCAGAGGAACCTGAGCTGGAGGTGCTCAGAGTGGCACCCGGCCTTGGACTGCTGCACTCTAAGCATGCAGGAACCTAAGGCTGAGGCAGCCTGAGTCCAGGTGCCCTACACTGGCTGAGCCCCCATGCAGCTTGGGTAGGCAGAAAGTCTCCCAGATGTATCCCAAAGCACCCTACTCCTGGGTTCCTCCTGTTGTTCTCAGAGATGTTGCTGAGTTGGACAGAGTCCAAGAGGACTGGGGAGTGCTCCCTGCCGAGCAGGCTGCACTGACCATTGGAGCACAGGTGGCTTCTGAGGGACAGAAGGAAGGCAGCCCTTTTTACAGTGTCCCTCTCACTTTCACAGCTGAGCCACACTGGTAGGTGCCCACTCTGGTTGTACATAAACAGACCCCAGGGAGAAAGAAGAGGCAAATCTGAGCTCTGAGCAAGGGGTTTCCCATGATGCTTAATGAGATAAACTTTGTTTTTACCATGCAAGGGACGGCACGGGTCTTTAAAGAACATCACCGGCTACAGTGACTGTAGAGAGCTTAGGATGCTCTTCCTGGCTGGGTTTTTTGAAATGCTAAGGTCACATTTCAAGGTCAAGGCCTCTTTTATGCTCGCCAACCTGAGAAGCACCTGCATACTCACGTGAGGGGCTGTACAGTGTAAAGGTCATGGCCTTGGCTCAAATCCTGACTGCTTCTGTATGAACCTGGACTATTGTACTTGAACTCTCCAAGTGTTGGTTTTCTCATCTACAAAACAGGAGCAACATAGTACTGAGTTCACAGGATGCTGTACCAATCAAAGGAAATGAGACATTTCACCTGATTATCATACTGCCTGACTATGCTAGTCCATTTTCTATTGCTATAACAAAAGGCAAGAGGCTGATAATGTATAAAGAAGAGAGGGACTAGAGATATAACTTAGTGTAAAGTGCTTGCCTAATATGCACAAGGGCTACTTTTGATACTTAGCACTGCAAAACAAACAAACAAAAAGTAAACAACAGAAAAGAAAGGAAGATGATGTAGCTCCCAGTTTTGGAGGTTTAAGAGCATGGCACTGACAGCTGCTTAGATCTGGTGAGGGTTCCTCTGGCTGTGTCATATGGTGGGTGGCATCATGGTGGGCTACCTGGCAAGAGGAAGAGATTTCGTGCCAAGACAGGAAGTCAGAGAGAGTGGACAAGTGGCAGCCATGCTCTTTTGTGACAACCTACATTGTTTTCAGTGTTGGAATCTGAACCCAGGGCTGTCAATTCCAGGACAGGGCACATAGGCCACCAAAAAGAATGAGGGAAATCACATATTGGAAATAAATCCAGTGCAGGATTGCAAGTGTAATATGCTGCCCTTCAAGCATATTTTTTCCTCCAAAACGGAGGAAGAGGTCAGGGAGCTTAGAACATGTGCTTAGCATGAGTGAGGTCTTGGTTCCATCCTGAGCACTACAACATAAATAAGTAAATAAAATGGAGGAGACGGGCATGTGTGCATGTGCGATTGAGTTGTATGAAATCTCTGGGAAATATTGCCAGCAAAAGCCCCTGCATCCGGAGTGGGAAGTGTGGGCCAGGTGGGTGTGCACATTCTTTGGTACCTCTTGGTTTTCTCCTTTGAAAACTGCACCCTATTGCATTGGGCGGTGAGATAAGAGCAGTTTAAATATGCCAACCTACAGCAGTTGAATAATAGAACGAAAGCAGAACTAAAATTCAAACTATGAAATCCCAGATGTCTTTGGCCAGCAAAATAAATTTGACCCAAACCCTATTAACGCACACCAACAGCGAGTCTGCACCAAAAATCCCTTAGTGTAAAGTCCGGCAGTCGGTGCAGGAGACCGCCCCTCAAGGCCAGATGGAAGTTTCTAGTTTAAACTCTCACCCAGTCACTGTGAAGCCAGCTTTTGCAAGCAGTTAGGGTAAAACAAGATCTTACACGCTGTTCAAATCTGAGCAGTACTCGAGCTGGCGGGCTTGCAGGGATCCACCACCAAACCTTCTGATTGGTCCTAGGGATCTGCTGGCCCTGCCACATCCACTGAGGCCACTGCTCTGAGTCCCCCTAACTTGTGAAAACTCATGCTGATGTGACTACAAAGCACATCTCCAGCTGTCAGTCTTAACTGATGGCGAAGCGTTGCTGTGTGAGCTGCCTTTCCTCCTGGGCTCCCGTCCCACCCTCCTACCCCAGCCCTCTTCCCAGGCTCAAGATCAGTGGAGCTGGGACACCCACACGGCCAGGCTGCGGACACCATGGGAAAGCCCCAGACTGGGTCCTGCTGCCTCTCCCTGTTCTTCCCTCCAGCAAGATCTTGTTAAATAGAACTCTTTAGACAGAATAAATTTAGCAGCACTTATTTGAGCATTAACAGATTCACGAATTGGGCAGCACTCAAATCCAAAACAGACCCCAAGAGCTTGGCCCCCGCAGCACAGGCAGCGAGTGCTGAGTGGATATAGAGACAGGATATGGCTGGGTCTGGGGACACACTTGCCACATATGGATACCTGGCCCCCTGGAAAGCCCTGGGTGGAGGCCAGCTGGCAGCTCCTGATTGGAGAAGCTTAGGTGTCACTTTACTGTTTCCACTGGCCTTCTGTTTGCTATCTCAGTCTAATGGCCTCCAAGTTCAACCTTTTTTAATAGTCCCGTGAAAGGTGGAATCCTTGAAGCCCATGATGGTTGGAGTGAGAGAGACAGAGAGAGAGACAGAGAGAGAGAGAGAGAGACAGAGAGAGAGACAGGAGAGAGAGAGAGAGAGGGAGAGGAGGCTCTCTAAAAACTGGTATGTAAATTTGCATTTATTTATCAGATACTATTGTGGATTTTAGAGAAAAGACCCAGGGATTCAGGATCACACTAGGATTTTCCCCAATGGACCATCCCAGAGGATGCTACTTTCTCCTGACCTTGGCAATAAGCAGGGTTGAGGGTTGGTAAAAACGGAGTGAAAGAAGTCCCCAAGACTTCAAGCATTGGTCAAGAGAATGAAGGGATGACAGGAGGTTCGGGCTTCCTGCGGATGGAGGGCAAGGGGAGGTGGGATGTGGGCAACATTCAGTTCCAGACAGGTCAAGATGATCAGGGGGAGGCACTCACCAAGAGTTGGAAGAGTGGAAGGCAGGTATCCTGAGGCCACCTTTACAGGTGTGGACTGAGCCCTGTGTGTGTGGCCTCTACCACTAGTAAAGTACGATGGAACAGTGATTTCCTCCCCCAGTGCCTGACTCTCCCTGCCTTCCTTCCACCTGGATAACCCCAAATTATGGAGCAAGAGTTGGAAACAAAGAAACCTGAGCCCAAATCCACACTGCCACAGGTAAACCTCTCTGAGCCTCAGTTTCTATATCTGCAAAAATGGGTATAAAAATGCCTCCCCCCAGAAGAGTGTGAGAGTGAAACCAGATGTTATAATTCAAACCACAATGCATTTAAAAGGGGCTTAACAAAGATGTTATTATTATTAAACAATTAACCTGTTGCATGATGGCTAAAAGAGAGGACCCTTGAGCCGAACAACATGGGTTCAAATCTCTTAGTGATTCAATTTCGGTTTTCACCTCTTTGTGCCCCTGTTTGCACATTTTTGAATGGGGATGCTGTGAAGGTTGAATGAACTATTACTGATGAGCCATCATTAATGCTCTCTATGCACTGGTTGGTGTCACCAAACAGCGAAACACTCTAGAGTGTGACATCAGATAAAGGCTTTTGCAGCAAGACTACCTATTCACCTGTGGGGTCCCCTGTGAGCAGTACAGCAGAAAAGCTGTGTGGTCTTGGTTCTCTCTCACCAGCTCTAAGTGGAGTGGGCTGGCTGAACCAGGACCCTGTGCCTTCCGGCATCTTCCCAGGGCCTCCACTCAGCACAGATGTGGCCAGGTCCTCCAGAAAAGTGTGCCCCCCAGGACTGGTTGGGAACATGAGAACCAAGCCCGTGGTGACTGGTGAGAGAAAGCGAGGGGACTTGGCACTGTCTATCAGGGACACCTGCACTCAGAGACCTTATGGAGCCTTTTAGGGGGAAAGAAAAATGCCAACCTGTATCCCCAACACAGTCATGCCACCTGAGACCAAATCACCCCCGATGGAGCCCAAGGTCAGACACAGCCTCTGAAGGGCAGCTGGTCACCAGTGAGGAAAGAATCACAAAAGACAGGAGGCTGGGAGCAGGGAGAAGGAAGGAGCTGCGTCATCTACTGATCAAAGAACTGAGTAGAGGGAAAGAGAGCCAGCTCGGAGCACAGAAGAAAGGTGAGGCTGACGGAGGAGCCACACTGGCCTCCAGCCA
Source organism: Fukomys damarensis (assembly GCF_012274545.1). Classification (NCBI taxonomy): domain Eukaryota; kingdom Metazoa; phylum Chordata; class Mammalia; order Rodentia; family Bathyergidae; genus Fukomys; species Fukomys damarensis. The sequence goes on along the minus strand of NW_022900920.1, from coordinate 16,257,660 downwards.
AGTTACCCTGATGAACGCATAGGCATCAGAGAGACGTTAGGGGAACACAAGAAGTAGGTAGGTCTGTTTTCCAAAATGACAGCGAACTCTACACTCAAGCCAGATCTGAGCGCAGTGGAGAGATGGCCCATGCTGTCCCAGAGGGGTGAGGAAGCAGTGCCTCCTAATTCTCAGCCTCCCACTTTGGAATCTCTGGGCTGATCTTCTGGGCCTCTCAGGGGCCCAATCCAGAAACACTGTGACAAATCGGCCCTAAACCCCAGGGCCTTCCAGCCAAATCAAAGCCACATGGAATGTCTGCTCTGCAGCTGAACCACAGCATTTAGGGCTAGGGATTCCGTTATTGGTGTCCTCATCTCCCATAGCCTTGGCAGCTCTTTGGAGAGGCGGGACTCCAAACAATGGGACCGGGGGAGAGAAATAACATGGGATTCAGGGCATGGGGTAGGCAGGGTGCACAGAGCCCCCGGAGACAGAGGCGCCGGCAGAGAGGATAGGCTCCGGCACATCATCAGCTCCAGCGTGCAGAAGGGTGAGGGAGTGCGTCCCTGTAGGCTGAGTTTCTCATCCAGACTGAGTCCAAGTGCAGTGATCACACCCCTCCCACTTTGTTCTTCTGCCCTGCTCACTCACTGGCCCACCCTGGCCTGCCCCTGAGCCTTCCCATGGCCAGGAGTCCCCATCCACACCCACTGGCACCCCACTCCCCTGGGGAATCCCTTCCTTGACGAGAGCCCCAGATGAGTAGCATGTGGAGGAGCGGGTGACAGGTCACAGGCAGGGGAGACTGGCTGGGGGCCCAGAAGGCTTGGGGCTACAGCAGGCCGGGTGTGCCTGCGATGTATGGGCAAGAATGTCAGGCCTCTGAGAGGGTGACTGGAAATGCCCAAGGTCCAGGGCTGAAAAGAGAAACCCCAGTCTGGGGAAAAAGGAGAACTAGGCACCAAGGGTGGGAGTTGTTACCCTCTGAAAGAGCTGGGCCCCTGCCTGACAGTGCTCCCCTCCATGATGTCCACCCTCACAGGATCCCTGACAGAGCAAGGAACAACACACAGCACAGCTAGGGAAGCAGTGACCCCTCTCGGGCTTCTTAAACTATGGAATTTAAAAGTTCTTTTTACTTTGAAATAATCATAGCTTCCAAGGAAGTTGCAGAGAGGTCCTGAGCACCCGTCCCCAGATCAGGTTCCCCTAATGGTTCCATTTTACTAAATGTCCTCTAGAGTACACTTTCAAAACCAGGATTCACACATTGGGCCAACCCATAGACTTATTCAGATCTAAACAGTGACATTTTAGTTGTTTCTGGAAATAGCTTCCAAAAACAGGAATTCAACATAATTTTAAAAGAATGAATTGACATCCATGTTTATCACTGCTACTGTTGTTCAGAAATCTCCCCTGTTCATTTATTCCTGACAGCATCCCTCTTAGATGGGAAGAGAACTTGTTCCTTCCCTTCTCCCTCAGTTTCACAGGAAGCCAAGGAGACTGGGTGACTGGAGCAGAGGAGAAGTCCCAAGACAGCCAGGCAGCCACCTGCTCTTGCCCTGTCCCTGGGCCTTATCCAAACAAAGGAACAGAAGAAAATGAGGTGCTGAGCTTCTTCTTGAAGGGAGGCTGCTTAGTCTCCTCTTTGCTGCCTTAGGAAATGTCCTCAGAGTCTGGGCTGTCACCTTCCCAGTGGCTGGGTCCCCAGTGTTTCCAACTGTAAAGTGGTGATAACAGAACTCTAGGGTAACGGGAGGATTCAGTGAGGTGAAATTTGCAAAAAGACTATAACCTGCCTGGTGCGTAATCAACTTGCATATGTGCTTGATAATAATGAAAATAAAAGATCAATTAATATACAGGCGAGCAAAGCTAGTGCTAAGGTTTTCCCAAATAGCCTGGAGTGCATGAGGCTTGGAAGTGTAGAACTTTTAATTTACATGGGGGGATGCGTTTAGCATGCAAACTCCATTTAGTATGCAAATAAACTGGAGTTGATGGACAATCCCTAACAGTTGCTTTGAGCAGTGATGGTAGTTGAGGAGAGCCTCCAGCCCTCACAGCCTTGGTGAGGCAGGTCTTCTTCCAGGCCCTACCCTGGCAACTCTTCATGGTGCCAGGTTTGTGAAGTCCCCACAAACACGTCTACAAGGCTGGGGCCGGGCTTCAGTATTTGTTCATGACAGAAGGTTCCCAGTTTCTGATGGGTCAACTTGTAATGTTTTGGCTACTTGCTGGAGCAGTATTCCTATGTAACCATTCTGATTTTTACTATTAGTATGGTATTCAGTAAGTACATGAGATATTCCACACTTACGTACAAACTAGGTTTTGTGTTAGGTGCTTTTGCCCAACTAAGGTCGGCCTGATTAAGCCGTGACTTTTTGTAGGTTGGATGCATTGAGTGCATTTTTGGTTTACAATATTTCTGACTTGTGATGGGTTTATCGTGGAGCACGTCCCATCAGAGGTCGAGGAGCATTGCTGCTCCCTCATTTTGCTTTTCAAGATTCTGCAGGGCATGAAAAAAACACAGGCAGAACCGTATTACAGGATCTCCGGGCTCCAAGGACAGCTGCCAGGACTGCGATCCCTGGGGTACCATCTGCAGGCTGAGACTTGGTGGGAAGGCTAGAGCCTTCTCAGCTGGGCTGTGCTCTGCCTGGCGCCATTCAGAGACCATCAGAAACTGACCTCTCCATAGCCTACAGCAGCCGGGACAGAGAAATGGAAGGTTCAACAGATTATGGGCCAAACAGCAGGGAGCTCCTGATACACCCAGTTGGAGGAGACATAAAGCCTACGCTCTCTATACTTTCTTATAGTGATTGGCAAGGAAAGCTGAGAATTCTTTTTATCATGGCCAAATATACATATAGCATAAAATATACATTTTAACCATTATCAAGTGTGCAGTTCAGGGGCATTCAGTACCTTTACAGTCTTAGGCAGCCATCACCATTGTCTAATTCCAAAATTCTTTCTTCCTCCTAAACTTAAACTATACCCATTAGGCAGTATCTCCCCATCCCTCCCCTGGTAAACCCTAAATCTACTTTGTGTCTCTAGGACCATGTCTACCCCAGAAGAGTCACATAAGCAGAATCTTAAAATATTTGTCTTTTGTGTCCGGCTTTTCATTTAGAGCGAGGTCTTCAAGATTCTTCCATGTTGTCATGTGTATTATGATTTCCTTCCTTTCTGTGGCTGAATAACATTTCCACTGTATGTTGATACCACCCTTTTCGTATCTGTTCATCTCACAGACACCGGGGCTATGTCCACCTTTGTGAACGCTGCTGACGTGAACCGGATGGAGTGTACGTGTATGTTGGAGCCACCGCATTCCCTTCCTGTGGGTATACAGTGTACTCAGGAAGAAAAGGGCTAAAGGGGTAGGGAAAGTGGGAAGGGTAGGGGAAAGGTAACAAGGGAAAAGAAAAAATATGAGAAAACGAAAAAATGGAAATGAAGTGTTTGTAAAGGGGGAGGGAGGAGGGGTGAAGGGAGGGCAGGGACAAGGGGAAAAATGAGAACCAAGACCTGTCGTGTATGAATGTAACTGTACACCTAAAATGTACCAATAAACTCAATGAGGAAAAAAAAAAAAGAAGTGGAGTCGTGGGGTCCTATTGTAAAGAAATCTGGGATTTTTCCTTCAAAGCTTTGCTTGCTTGGCAGAGTTCAGTCCTAATCAGCTTCACAGCAGCCACATGTCAGATTCACACAGACTGCCCCATGAACACATGGGACCTTGGCTCTGTTACAGTAAATGGCGCACACCTTCGGCTTGGATTAATGAACAAAAAGAGAGGGAGGTCAGGGAGGAAGTAAGGATGTACATCTTCCATGTGCGAAGCCTCAGGCACGGAGGGACCCAGGCATTTATGGGGAGCACAAAGGTGGAGACCAAAGAGGACCCTTTTCCAGGGACCACAGCCCAACTTAGGGTAGATACATGTGCTCCTTAGAAGCTACTTTATTTTGCCAGCACTGCCTGTTTTTTCCCTCCCCACTGAGTTTTAGGACAGCTTTTTATAACTTCACCTGTGCCTGCACCAGGTTAGCATTCAGGCTGAGGAGTCAACCTCCACTAGTCACTAAGCAGAAATACTTGGTCACTTACTGGACCCCGGAGTTCTTCCTGAGGCTGAGGGATCAGAACGTTGCCTTCCCCATGCAATGACTCTGAAGATCAATTGAGTGGATTGAATGAAAGGAACCAGAACGCGACCTATATGGAAGTCCTCGGTGCATCTCTCATTCTGGGGACAAGTGTTATTCTGGGGGTGCAGGGAGGACGCCGCCAAGCTTTCGCTTTCATAGAGCTCACCGTCCAGGAGCGAAGTGGTGACCCAGAGTTGAGGACTATTTCAGGGGTCACGGGGGATGTGGCATTTGAGTAGGATCTGAGAAGCAAGTGGGATTACAGCCATCGGGAGCTGATAAAGGAGCCTAGGGCTGGGCTTGGAGAAGTCAGAAATGCAGATCCCTTGCCTCAGTGCCCAGTGGGTCCTGCTCAGGTGTCAAATAGGGCCAGGAATCTCCAATCTTAACCAGCTGTTCAGGGGCTCCTGGTTTTCAGGAATGGCTTGGTAGGTTATAGGCCAGATTAGAAGAGGCAGAGATGCAAGGAAAAGCAAGAATGGGAGCAGAAAGACAAGGGAGAGAAAATGATTTCAACCCCCAAACTCAGGATGATTACTGAGCCGTAAAAAGCAATGGCAGAGTAGCACTCTGCTGTGTGTAAATACCACATTTTCTTTATCCAGCCCTCTGTTCATGGACAGATAGGCTGCTTCCAGGATTTAGCTAGGATGGTTGTGCCGCTATTAACACGTGTATCTCTATATGTATCACAGTAACGTAATGCCTTTACCTCTCTTAAGAAGATACCTAGAAGGGGAAATAGCTGGGTCATGTGGAATTTCTGGTTGCAGCGTATGTTCTGCAAAGATACCCCCTCCATCCCCAAAGAAGAAAGGGGATCACGAGATGGGTGGATGAGGGGAGGAAATGGAAAGGAGATGAAAATAAGAAAGTAAGATGTGTTAGGTGCACGTGCCATCTCCCCACCAGGAGTGTAAACATCATGTACGGCAAACACGTGCTGATAAAAAAACACAGATAAAAGGAATGAAGTATTAACACACGCTGCAACATGGATAAACCTTGAAAACACTATTACGTGAAAAAAGCCAATCACAGCAGGCCACATATTACATAATTCTATGTATATCAAATATCCAGAACCACATAGAGGTGGAAAGCTAATTAATGGTTAGCAGAGGCTGATGAGGAGGGAGACCAGGCGTGGCTGATTAATGAGCATGGGGTCTCTTCCTGGGCAATAAGAGAGTTCTAGAAGGAGACAGCGGTAACAGTAGTGCAACATTGTGAATGTACTAAATACCACTGAATTGTCCCGTTTCAGAGGCCTAACACAGTAAATTTTATATATAGTTTCCTATAATTTAAAAAAATGGTGGCCAAGCACATTCTCATACTGCGTCATTTTATAATAAGCAAAATCTGGGGTCATGGACTTAGCTTAGGGGTTCCACTGCCTGCCTCACAAGCACAAGGACCCGAGTTCGATCCCCACTACCAAAAATAATACAAATAATAACAATAATTATAATAATAATAAGCAAAAGCTGACTTCTGCCCCATTCCAATGAAAAATGCAGTCAGTGGTCCCAGGGCTGCAGTGGGTGTTAAATACATTATTTCAAAGATAGGTGCTCAGAAGTTCTACAGGAGATTTTTTCTGCAAAAATTCAAGGGTAATGATGCCTAAGGGGTAAAAGATAGGGGGATGCACACATGAAAGGCATAGGCTCTCCCTTCTCCAGCAGAGAACCGCCTTGAGGGAGGTCCAGCATCAAGGCTGCTTCCCCTCTTGTTGTTATTGGCACAGCAAGAGCAGGAGGTGGGAAGGAATAATGCAGTCTTCAGAGGCCTTACTGGGAGGGCCAGCGCTCTGGTTTGCAGCAAAGAGAAGCGAAGTCTGGGTGAAGGAGCCAGGCTGGAAGCCTCCAGGATGTGGCTCACAGAGCTTGGGCTCACTTCTGGCCCATCAGCCTCAGGGGCTTCTGTTCCCTCTTCTTCTTCAAAGGGAGTGGAGCAGCAGATTCCATCCCAAAACAAGAGACAGGGCTGAGGAAACCCTGTTAAGGCCTTGCCTCTCCCTCCAGCCCAGCTGTCCTGGCAGGAGCTCTGCTGCCCACAGAATTGGCCAAACCAAACAGCTCGGGGGCTTCCAAGGCAGCTCTCAGAGCCTTGTGCACACTTCCTGGTCCCTGGCCCACCTGAAGGTGTGAGAGCTCCCCCACCACCTGGACAGATTCAGGGCCTCTCCGAATGTCTCCAGATGAAGGAATATTGTTGAGAATATTAGTTTAGCTGCTGCTCTCAGGAGCAAGAACATGAGAAAGCTTAGTGAAAGAAAAGACTGGTGTGTTTCCTTTTCCTTTCTCCACAGTGAGTTATGAGCTCTGACGAAAGGGTGGAGGTTGATCTCACCCTCAGTCAGTAGTCTCCAAGGGAAGGAAAAGCCAAGAAGCCTTACAGGTTTGGACCAGCAGAGCTCGGAGCCCCCACGGATGGTGCACTCAGCAAAAGGCAGGCTTCCCTGGCTGTGGAAGAAATTTTTTGGGACTCACTGAGCCCCTCCAGAGGTCACATTTAAGAACAGCCATGGCCATTTCAGAAGTTCTCAAGCACTGATAAATGGCTTGATCCAAACTCATTCAACCATCTGGTGTTTGCTGAGCACTCTCACCATGTGCACAATTGGCCCAGAAGAGATGGGTCCCAGACCCAGCACAAAGTCCAGTAGCCCATGATTAACATACTGCTTCAGTAACAACTGTCCACCAAATGAATGAATGAACGAATGGAATTTTGTCTTCAAGAAATTCATAATCCGGTTTAGATGGAGAACCACACATAGGAATGGTTAATTACATGAAATAAGTAACCTTGTTGCAAGGAGTTCGTGATGTGATAAGGAGTCAACATATGTGTCCATGGTACAAGTTTGTGGAGAAGAGTGTTGCTATTGGTTGATGAGCAAAAAGCTTAACAGGAAAATTTGACTTTTCAAGGTTTTGGAAGGCCAGAATGTGCGGAATGGAGGAGAGGGGCAAGGGAGGATGCCCAGACAGGGGAGATGCCAGTGGATACACTGGGAGTTACAGGGATGGAAAGGAAGGGTAAGAGATGGAATTAGGAGGACAGCAAAACCTAACTGTGGTCATCATCCCACAGGTGAGGAGAACCATACGTGGCTTTGGGGTAGGGTATGAGACATGAAAACTGGTCTTTAGACAGATGAGGCCAATGTAACATAGGGCATGGGCTAGAAAGAGAAAGAAGTTGAAGGCAGGAGTGGGAACGAATGACCTCTGGACAGGTCTCAGGATCCTGTGAGAGACCACAGAGAACTATGAGTGCTCTCTCCACAAAACAATGTAAGCATGTACAACGTAAGCATGCAGTGACTTGCCACCCTGAGCTGCACTCATGAACTCTTTCTCTCTCCATCTCCGTCTCCCTTTCTCTCTCTCTCTAGCTCTGTGTCTTTCTCTCTCACCTTCTCCCTTCTTTCTCTTCCTCTTCCTTTCCTTCTCCTCTCCCTCCTCCTCCTTCTTTGCAGTATTGAGAATGTAATCCAAGCTTTCACACTGAGCTACATCCCCAGCCTTTATTTACTTTAAAACAGGATCTCCCTAAGTCACTAAACTGCCTAGACTATGCTCAAACTTTTGATCATTCTGCCTCAGTTTCCCAGGGTGCTGGGATTACAGGTATGCACCACCACAGCCAGCTTTCACGGCCTTTTTAGGGTCCAGGGACTCAGGATCAAGAAGTCCTTTGTTGAGGGAGCTACAAGTCTTCTGTATGCCTGTATGAACTCATCTGGATGCTTCATAGAGGAGTTTGAGAAAGATTTCCCATGAGGATTGAAAGACAAGGAACAGATAGTAAGGCTGTGCTCAGAGGATCTACACATGGGAAGCTCAGAGAACAAGTCACAATGGTGGCAGCAGCCATCCAAGCCACTTAACCTGGCCAGCACGTGGCACAAACAAAAACATCACATCTTGAAATGGAAGACACTAAGGCCACCTTGGCCAGACAGCATGCAACACAGAACTGATCAGGGGAACTTTGGGGCCAGGACTGAGTAGAAACATTCACTTCAGTAAAGAGGAAGACTGGAGAAGAGCAATGCTGAGCTCACCGTGGCCCTCTCTCTGCATCTTGACCTCTGGCTTTGCACCTCAAACTTCATCTGAACTCCAGATGAGCGTCCCGGTGTCTCTGGTGCCACTGGGGGTTCCTGCACAGCAGATGAATGAATTTCAGGAGGAGCCAGGCTTCTGACATGAGAGAGCCCCACTCGGAAACAGCACACACCATAGAGCACACACGCAAGCCTGGGGTGTTTTCTACAATCCTGACCAGCCGCTGCATTGCTTTTCCTAGGAAATACGCAAATGAATAAAAGTCTTTGACTTGGGGAAGGAGCTATGTATTTTAGAAGGTAAAAGTAGTGAACATGGTTTCTTGTTGTTATTAAATCATTACTCTTCTAGGTCAGTGCTTTTTCTCAAATGTGTTACCTATTTTTGAGGAGAGATTTTCCTGAATAGCCACAAAATCCCTAAGGACCTTTGCTTATTGTCTAACATGTACCCCCATGTTACTGACAGCATTGGGGAGAAAAATGTGTTGTGCTCATCCCATTAATTAGTACAAAAGAATTCATTCTAGAAAGAAGAGTGAAAGAACTTTAAAGTTACATAGTTCACATGTAACCCTACTAAACAAATATAGTAAGAAAAGTCCAGTAAACCAGAGTTAAACACACATACACATATCAAGTGCATTGCGTTTGTTTAATCTGATTTTCCCTTCTTCTGTTTCACAAGCTTGGGGCCCCTCATCTCATAAAGAAAACTCGAAGCTACAAGTTTTCAGATCATCAGTAAGACTCCATTTTAGTTCTATCTACTGTGAAAGCCTATGGAGTCTCCCCCCACCTGGGCAGCCAAAGAAAATTTGTTCTAAACATACCTGGGAACCATAGAAAGTTGTGAAATCAAGAGGTCATCCCAGCCTCCTGACTTTTAGAAGAGGAGGCCATGGCCAGCCTCCCATCGTGTCACTGGGAATCCACACAGCACATCAAGGAGAAGCTGTGGAGACAATTTTAAAGAGAAAATCCCCTTCCCTAGGATATGTGCACAATAGGTTCCCTCAGCTGGGTTCACAGCAGGCCCAACTGCTCTCTTACATGAATCATCCAGCCCACAAAGCATTGTGTCAGAGAAGGGACAGGAGGTCTTTGAAGTTGGTTGTGTTTCTTTGTTTGGCTTACATTTTCCTGGGTGACTGGCTTTCACATATCCATCTTCTGGTTCTAACTTGGCCTCTACCAAGCCAATGACAGAGGCTCTACCTCGTTGTTCATTAACTAGGAGGAATGTACATGGGGCTTTTAGGTACTTTGAAGAGCTCTGCCTTTGTATCACAACTGATTTATGGTTCTGCTTTTATAGCTCCAACTTGGTTCAATTTGCCCAAAGAAGTGGAGACCCTGCTTATGTACAAGGCACTGATTAATCGTGGATCCTGAGTGAGGAACAAAGGAAAGGCAATGTAGCAGCCCCAAGATTTCTTCTTGCCTTGAAAGCTCCAGAGTCCTGGATGAAACTCGGGCAGCCAATTTGAGGTCTGCAGAAGCAGTCACCCCAAGGGAGTTTTTCCTTCATAGCTACACAGGCTGTGGGCTGAGAACCCTACAGATGGTGGGGGCAAAGGCATTTGGACCTATGTGCATCATTTAAGGATTTTAGGGAAAAGCCATGGAGCACCATGCAGAAACCCACACTCAAAGGCAATGGGGGAATACAACCACCAGCTAGCTAGCCTGTCATTGTTACTAGGACCCTTCAAACCCAGCCCATTCTTACAAGAAGAATAGACTGTGCCTGTCTCCAACAGGAGGCAGCCCCTTCCCACTTGCACATCAGGACTTTCTTTTCTTGCTGTCTGACCCCCCAGTTTGTCTGTTAAACTTCTTGACTGGTATTTGCCATGGGGAAATAAACCTGACCTGCTTCTGGGAAGGTAGAGGGCAAGTCCCTTCATGAGCTGTACAAGTTTCTTCTGGGTAGAAGTAAAAAGTTCAAGGATGGAAATCAAGCAGGGATCGGGTGTAAAGGCACCCGGGGCAATGTGGAGGTCTGGCTAGGCTGTGTGGGGGAGGACCAGGCTAGACTGATACTGCTTCTCACTGCTGCTGAAGCTGCGTTTTCCATACAAAATGACTTTTTCGGATCTTTTGAAGGCATTTTAAGGAGTTGTGCTTACCCCTTCCTCCACCCGAGGGCATGAAGATAAATGCCTTCTGCCTCAACTTATTATGAAACACTGAGGTTTTTGCGCTGCCACTACAGGATACTTGAGAGAGGGTGATTTGTAATGAACAGAAATGTATTGGTTCCCAGTGCTGGAGGCTGGAAAGTTAAAGGAGCAGGGCCAGCACCCGCCTTCATTGACTCAACTAATGAAGTATTTGCCCATGGATTCTGACTGCATCATCCCATGGTGGCATGGAGAAAGGCAAGAAGGGGTGAGATGGGCGAAAAGAGGCTGCCCTTGCCCTTCTACAAGGAACCCACACCTGCGGTCATGGCGTTAGTCCAGTTACTCTGTTCTCATGGCCTAGTTCCCTCTCATCAGATACCATCTTCCACCACTGTGGCACTTGGGATCAAGTTTCCAACACCCGAGTTTTGGAGGGTACAGTGAAACCATAACAATTTTAAGGTTTTTCATTTATAAGGGTCTGGGCCATTTTCTAACTTTATTTGTTGACATTATGTTAGAATGGTCTCCTTTTCTATTGTATTTTCATACACACTTTTAATTTTAAAATTTTTAAATAAAAAATATTTTAAAGCATAGCATCAACCCCAGCTTTGGATCCTAAAAGAAAAGTGGCCCACAGGCAAGATTAATTCTGCCGCAGCCGCTCCCTGCCCACATACCTGCTGGTGGTTGCCCATGGGGATAGCAAAGTTTGCTATGAGTTTTGCTTTCAGGTAGGAAAGTGTTGAACCACTGCCCTTGCAAGTGAGTCTGAAAACCCACTCACCATGGCCACTTGTTGAAAAAACAGGGGACCCACTGCCTGGCTTCTCCTGGGGGTGGGGTTCCACTGCAGAGGCAAAGACAATGGACACTTTTCTCCAGTACAACTCCCGCTCACTCATGTTATGCTATATGATGTGGGCCCCTTACTATTTTAGATTTCTAAAATAGCCCCAAAGGGAAAGCTGGCTTTGCACCAACACACAGAAATATAACTTTAACTTCCATGAAGACAGCTATTAACAAGAGGCTCCTTTTGGGCAGGAAGGGCTCCTACCGGAACGAGGCTTGGCTATGACTTCAGCTTGTGCGTTTCTACAACAGTCTGATATGTGTGTCTGAGCGTGTGTGTGTTCGTGTTAAAAAGTGAAAACAGCACTGTACAACATAGCACCTTCTCTCTCTCTCTCTCTCCTTTGAAAAATTATTTCCAGCTTACATAAGATGACAGGAAATCCTATCGCCTTAAATAAGGGAACTCCAAAGCTGGAAGCTTCCAGGGCTCTGCAGTGGAAAGGGATATGGCTACTGACTTTGTGGGGGCCTCCACACACCACTGCATCACACACAGACTCCCATTCCGAGTGGCAGCCCGAAGACAGGCAGACACAGAGGGGCTGCCTGTTCAGAGACCACCACAAAGCATGGTCACTGCACGCATCTGGATGAATCAATTTCTTGGAGGTGAGTTTGGTATAAAAGCAATTAATCACACGACATGAATGGACTCCGCAACCTCATGACTTAAGAAGCAAAAGGACACAACATTTTAAGGATGGCTGCATGCACAGGAACCCTTTTCTTCTACATTATTCTACAACTTCCCCTCTCTTTCATTAAAAAAAATGCTTTTCCTGGGCAGCAGAAAAGAAAATCTCTGCATGTTGTCGATTCATTTTGATTTTGTTCGAAAATATTGGTTGTATATTGTGTCCCCCATACTGTCATCATACCCTCTTTCAAACACTCAGTGAGACAGCGTGACTAGAGAAGCCGTTTCTACTCTGCCATCTAACCAACTTTACCTTGAATGGGTTTCAAATTTGACTCAACTAATGAAGTATTTGCTATAGAATGTTATGGAATGCCCAGATGTGATCAATGTATTGGTCCAAGGGGACAGAGGGGACATTCAGGGTCCATACAACAAACACACACCACCCTCTCTCCCCTGAGGCCAAGCAGGACAGGCAGAAAGACTCCACTGAGTAAACCGAAGGACTAGGACTACCTCAATTCTCACTCATCTGGGGTCTCTATAAGTTCCAGCCAGTTAATTAGCATCTTTGAGTGCTGACTTAACTCCTCAGTAAAAATGGAGACTAGAAGTTTCCCTCACAAGTTGAGAATAAAATGATTACAATGCAAATATAGCCCTTCCTTGCAAATTGAGGCCAATTTAGGAATTTGTGAGTATAATTTCTTTGTTCCCAAGACTGTACTGCTCCAACCTGCCTCCCCTCACCTCCATCTTAGCAGAATCTCCCAATCCTGTTTCTTGGGATCAGAATTGACTTCCTTTCCTTTCTCCTCTGTCCCCATCCTTTAAAACTGGAGATATTTCCAAGGGTTGCTACTCATGTCTGATTTTTTTCTTTTAACCACATTAGCCCTGCCTCTGGCATGGTCACAACATGACTGCAAGATCGGTATACTAAGTAAAAATAGAAACAAAGAAATGATGATCTAAGCTAGAATAGTTATTACAAAGACCCCATGCCTCAGAAGGATGTGTAAAATAATGCCATTGTTTGTGTGCACACATTTCTATGTTGCTTCTACATGCCTTAGAAGACTCTAATTTAGCATAAATTTCTTACTACATGTATCACTTCAGAAAAGGGGCAGGGATAATGAGAACGATAGAAGTGTGAGGGGTGTGAAATTATGAAGAAAATGATACCAATTAGCACATGCTTGGATCATAGCTCAAAAAAGTAGTCTAGGACAGGAATTAAGATGATGAGCCTTCGTAAATCTCCTGAGTACAACTCTTTGAAACCCACTATCTTTCAAAAGCATCATAATGATCTTACAATCATGACTTCAAACAGTCTTAATGAAACCCACAGTAAAAGGCATGCACAACTTCTTGTGGGCAAGGAAAGAGATTCATTGAGAAAATTAATAGAAAGTAGGCGAGTCCTTACATGCAACCATCCTGTTGCTACAATAAATCATTACATTGTTGAAGGCTTTTTATAAAATTGGATACCTCAGTAGCAAGAGAAATGGAGCCCCATCTCATTTATCAGAAGGATCAGTGGCAACTGAAATAACTCTATCCTAGGAGAGGATTAAATTCTAACCTTTCCCCAAAAAATGTCATTTAAATGAAAAAGCCCATGGAAGCTAGTGCTACGTGCCTGGACCTGCCTCTGAGCTGGGCTGATGATAGGCGTCCTGCTTGCCTGTTCCTGCAGAACCTGCGGAGGTGATGTCTTCCTTATCCACCTGCTTGTCTCCTAGCCAGACTGCATGACAGCTCATAGCCAGCAGCTCAGCGCACAGAGCAGCCTAGCCAGTTGGAACTAGTTTAAAATGACACAAGTAGCTGCCTTATCACACAATTTGATGGGTTTGTGGCTCCCCTAACAGATACCTGGGGAAAAATACCTTTGGTATAATCTTAAATGCTCAGCTCCTCCTTAAGGAGTATATCAACCATCTCAATCTAATTAAATTCCAAAGAAGACTTCTGTTCTTACCTGCCCTGCACAGTTCCCTCACGAGGCTACTGAGCCTTGGGCCCCCTGGGCTCGCTAGAATTTGGTTTAGGTGCTGGTCTTGCCTGGACTAGAAGAGTCAAGCCTTCTAAGATTCCTGATGACTGATTCTCTTTCTTCTTTCTCAAAAGAGTGTTTGCTTAATCTGCCATTTACGTCTATTTGAAAGCAGGATGTACTTGACAACCAGGCACCCAACACAGCCTGGGGAATGTACCAGCCACCCCTTCATTAATAAGTCTTGTGTCTTTTCATGTACAATGTCCGGGAGGCCTTCTTTCTCTCCATCACAGCTCTTCTGGCGCCCAAATGCAAGAACAACACACCAAATAGCTGGGGGTCCCACGAAGAAATCAGCTGGAGGAGAGCTCAGAGTCACAAGAACACAACTATCAGGTCACACCACTGCCCTGCTTAGGCCCCTTGGTGTTTTTCCATCATCTGGACATTGTCTTGGCAGACTCTGCCATCAGAGTTGGTCCTACTCCATGAGAAGCCCAGCCTTGCCATGTGGTGAGGCCACACAGAGAAGCCCCAGGATGCTGGTCCACAGCCCCAGCCAAGTCCCCAGCCAGCAGCCCATAAGAGCTGGCCAGTCAGGTGAGCGAGCCTCCTCAGAAGATGACCCTCTTGGCCTTCCAGCTAGTGCCACATGGAGCAGAGACAAGCTGTCCCCACCAGCCTCTACCCAAAGTACAACTAAAACGACAATGGCTGCTCTAGGTCACTTTGTTTTAGGGTGATGCACTGCTACACTGAAGTAGATAGCCAAAGCCCTCTCCAAAACGATCTTGTTCACAAATGTGTTGGTCTCCAGGCTGTCCACTGAGTCACCTCTGTTCTGCCTCCCGTTGCCCCCAGCCCCTCAGACAGAGCAGGCGCTCGGTGAACATCTCTGTCTTGTCCCAGGCATTTGAGTTTGGATCAGTTAGATGTAGAAGCCCGGTGTGCTGCTCTCAGTGTGCACCCTGCCTCACCCAGACCCAGAATTCCACTCAGCTATCTCTTGTATGTCATCATATTTGGTCCTAAGTAAGGATGCAAGTCCTAGAATCTGTCCAGTTTTCTGTAGAGTATGTCCTTTGTTTTGTTTTTGTTGGTACCGGGGATCACACTTGGGACCTTATGCTTTCGAGGCAGGCAGGAGAACCACTGAGCTGAATCCCCAGCTGTAGAGTATGTCCTTTATTCCTCAGGAAGCATGCTGCAGGCTAAACACATCTGTAGCAAAACAATAATAGATCTGATTTCTTTCTTTCCTTCTTTCTTTTTTTTTGGTTTCAAGTATCAAACTCAGTACCTTATGCTTGCAAGGCAGGCACAGTGCCCCTGAACTGAATCTCCAGCCCCAGGAGATCTGATTTCTTATGGAGGCTCAGAGTCACTATCACGGTCATTTATGGAGTGTGACTATGGCCAGGTACCGTGCCCTGTCTGTTATAGCACTAACCTGTTTAATCCTTTCTGTAACCCTATGAGATAAGGACTGTTCATTGTAATATGGACCACTGAGACAGGGAGAGATTTAATACCCTACCAAGGTCACTGGGCTAGCATGGCCATGCCGGGCTGTGAAGCAGGGCAGGGCACCCCACAAGCAGTGGGATGACAGTCCTCTCCCGGCGTGGACACTGAGCCCCCACTTTGCTTGGTACATCAGCACTAGGTGTGGTCCTCTCTCTGATCTTGCTCAGAAGGAAATGAGATTGTTCTGAGGCGTGAGAAGAGGGTGACACAATCACAGCACTCCCAGAATGCAAATGGCCATGTATCCAAAGGCCTGGGAAGGAAGGCAGCAAAGAGCTTATCTTCAGCTGAAGCTAAAAGTATCCAAAAAAGGCCTGGCTGCTGCTGGCAGAACTGAAAGCCTGGGCAGAAGGAGGGATGTCCTGCATCCCTCACAGAGACAGCTTTTGGAGAAGTCTCAGCAGCAACTAGAGCTGCCCAGCCCTCACCCTGTGCCGCTGTCATATGCCACATGCAACCCAGTGCTCGAGTGTCACCAGGCCTCTGGAAGGATCCAGGCTTCACGAAGGGTGACACAGAGTAGGCAATGACTGTAAGACAAGAGGCACCAAAGTCCCTAGGACCTCCTATCTGACTTCATTCTCAGTGCACTGGGAAAAGCTACTGGACCCCACAACAGGAAACAAAGCTGTGTTTTCATCTTAGCTCATTTCCCTGTATTCAGGCAGGGCACCCAGTGAAGTGCCCCCTTCTTGGGAGCCCGGTAGCCTCTGGGGCACAGGAGTTGGAGAAGCAGCCATGCAGTCTGGCACAAATGGGCACAGCTTCCAGGGTTTATTCGAGCCAGCTCCAGTACCTGTTATCTTTCCCTTGGCTATTGCCCAAGGGCTCTCATGCTCTCTCTGCAGTCCAGAATGAGGTGCCTGAGTGGAGGTCTGCTGTGGGGAGAAATGGCTCCCTCTGGAGCTTCCGGTAGGAGCACGAAGCCAACCACCGAAGGAGAGAGGGACGCCCTGGTGTGCTTAGAGTCACAATGCAGCACCACACTCAGTACCAACCCGCCTCTGAGGGGAACATGAAGGACAGCAGGTGGATGGGGCGGGCTGCTCCAGCCACCCCAGCACAATGGCCCATTCAGATGGGTCACAGAGGAGAAGCCTGCGCTCCTGGAGGAATGGAGTGAAAGGCTAGTGGGGCTAGAAAAATGGCATAGGTTCTGCTAAAAAAATTAATAAATTTAAATAAATAATATTTTAAAAATAATTTTAATAATTAAAAAATAATTTTAAAAAATTAAAAAAAATAATTTTAAAAATCAATTTTTTAAAAAGCCTTAATTATTATCTTAAAGCACAAACAAAGGTAGCAATTGTCCTTGTCTGGTCCCCAGTATCATTTTTATAACCTTACCACTAAGCACAGTCATACGCTCTAGAAGACAGTAAGACCTTCATTATTACTTCCAAGGTGAGCTGGGATAAATCATGAAAGGTTTGAAGTTTTTACAGATTTGAAAAGCAAGATGACAATTTTAACTCCAAGGCTTGCTATTTTTAGTCCAAACTTGATTCCCAAGTTTCAGAAATCACTGGAATGGGCTGAGATTCTGGCTAACCCTATCCAGCGGAGTGACTCAGGATACTTTCTTCACCTCTCTGCTCTCACAACCACATTCTTTTCCTAGGGATCGTGTGGAGATCCCCCTTCCAGCCCTGGGGCAGCTCTGCCAAGGAGGGTAGGATAGGGGGCCATCATTTTAAGGGTACATTTCCAGTCCTCAAAGTCATTCATTCTCTCTAGATAATGGGAAATAGGTAAATCACTAACATTTTTCCCCCAGCACAGGAGAACAAATCTAGGACATCACCGTAGCTCAGCCAGAATTCTACCACAGTACTGAACCCCAGCTCCAATAGTACTTTTTAAAAAATAGAGTCTCACTCACTATGTTTCCCAGCCTGATGTCAAACTCACAGTTCTGTTCCCTCAGCCTCCCACATCTGGCTTAATATTACTATTAACTTCAAGTTTTAACTAAATGAATTCTGTTATAGCTAATATTACAGATACATTTCAGAAAATGTTTCTTTCTTTCCTTTGGAGAAGATGTTCAGTCTCTCTTTAAAGAAAAAAAAAAAAAAAGAACAGGGTCTGGGGATTTAGCTCAGTGGTTCTGCTGCCTGCCTTGCAAGAACAAGGACCTGAGTTCAATACCCGGTACTAAAATAAATAAATAACCTGATTTTTAGCGGACAGTTACTTAAAATCAAAACAACATTTCCTTTGCAGTCAGATGTAGCTATAAACAAATTTCCAGCAAGTAAGATGTAAGGGCAATTTGATATGCAATGATCCTCTTTGTCCTGCTTCCTGCCAATTTAGAGGTGAATATGGTAGAGAGGGAGCCTGAACAGCTCTTTTGTACCTTGAGACACAGGAAGTTAAGATTGGCAAATGGAAGGAGCGAAGAGGATCATGAAGCTACCTTCACAATCAGTGTAGTCTGCTCACCCTTGTGTATTTATGAGGGAGGGAAGCAAACTCCTCTTTTAAGTTACTTTGGCTTCTTTGGATTTTCTGTCATTCCCATTTCCCTAATAGAACCACTTCCAACCACCATGACTGCTCTTCCCCTAAGTGATCAGTGACCTCTCTGATGTTTAACAAAATCTCTCTGTCTGAATGCACACCTTTGTGTCAAGATGTCAAACTTCAGCAGCAAAATATAGATGGTAAGTCCACAAGCAGTAGTCAAACCCCTTATCCCGGGTATATCATAGGAAAGTCCTTGAGATATCTTTGTGGTCTTAAATGCAAGTAGCTGTGAAGATACTTAGGGGCACAGGGAGTGGCGTTGACATGCTGTGACCGTGGCCCAGGTCTCTTGGTTTAGAGCTTTCGCGGCCCCTTCAGGGTAAGTGAACAGGAGTGAAGCACTGTGTCCTCAGCCAACACCAGACCGACTTAGCCAAGAAGTTCAGAAACTTTGGGTGGATTTGCTGTTTGTGCTTAACTGAGATCCTCGATGAGTTGAATGAGAAATCTTAAGCTTCTTCCTATTTCTTAGAAAAAGTTAAATTTTATTTAGTCTTTTATACCTTAGGAAAAATGCTTACCTGTTGCTTGTGTTACCACCTGAGAATAAGGGCTGGGCTGTCAGGTAGTTTTGCTGATGGGACTAAATTCTCATCTGTCCCCTACAAGCCTAGCTCTTCCTGGGATCTCTTGCAAAACATGTGTGTATCTGAATACACCAGCAAAAAAGTGTGAAATTACCAGCATTCCTCCGTTGGTTTGGAGCTACTCCGAAAAGCCCTATACTAGCCAGGCGTGGTGGTGCTTGTCTACAAGGCTGAAGCATGAAGATTGCAAGTTCAAGCTCAACCTAGACAACTTAGTGACTTAGCAAGGCCTTGTCTCAAAACAAAAAATGAAAAAGGACTAAAGATATTTGCTCAGCGTGAAGGCCTCGGTTCAATTCCCAGTACCAGGAAAAGAAAAGTCTTACAGTTCCCAAAGTTCTTACGAATCTGAAGGGCATTTATTCAACAACGAATTTGAGCCTCTGCCAGCCCCAAATGAGGACCACACTGACCTCGCTGTCTCCCTTGAAGAGACAAGCAGCTGGCCTCGCCCCAGTGCTCTCTGAGTTTTCCTTTAAAGTATAGCCAAGGAGGTATTTGCCGTTTTCCAAAATGCAACTCCAACAAGAATTACCAAATGATAGCCAACAAGATAAACTAAATAGAGAATAAAATGAGGGGACTTAGAATGCTGCAAGTGTCAAGCTGTCTTTCTACCTGGCTTTCCTAGGAAGAAATGGGTACATCTATCCATCCATACCTCCTGTTCATGGACGCTCTCACCGCCCTGAAATACCCTTGTGAGTGTGTGTGTAAGAAGCTGTTATGGATCTGTCCATGTCAATTTGGGTGAGTGCTTGTAAGAAATGCTTTTCTGGGTGCTCTGACAGCTTTGCGGTGACTCAGAAGGAGTTCAGCACACGGTCTTTTTGCTCACACAGACAGTTTGGCCACCAGCGTTCATTCCAGAGAGTGGAGATTTTGGGCCCCCTAGGACATGGCAGCAGAGGCCCAAGGTAGGGACACAGGCTTGGCAGGAGAGGTCCAGGGATCCATGTTGGCTTGCTGGAGAAGACAATGAGGCAAACCTTACTGACAACTTTCATGTTAGAAGAGTCCTGTCCCTTCTCTACCTAGAGAAAAGACAATGAAGGGCTAGTAATAACAGGGTAGAGAAGGCAAGAAGAAGGGTAAAATATCATGCCAGTGGAATTATTAGTGAAAGGACAGGCACTGAGAAAGACATATCTTTTATTTTATTTACTTTTCATCTTATTTTATTTATTTGTAGTATTGGTATTAAACTCAGGGTCCTTGTACTAAATCTACACGCCAGGCCTTTAAAAAAAAAAACAACAACAACTTTTTTTGAGACAGGATCCTGGAAAATTACTAAGTTGCCCAGACTGGACTTGAACTTGCAAACCTCTTGCCTCAGCCTCCTAGAGTGCTGAGATTCCAGATGTGTGCCACCACACCAGATTCACATCTTTTAAAGGACAAAGATTGCTCACTTCCAGGCCCAGCAGACTGGGCCCCAGAATCCCCCCAAACCCCAGAACCAGCCTGAAAGCCCTGTAAGGTATCTCTGCTTTAAGCCACAGAAATGGAAAACCAGTTCTGGGCAACAAGCATTACTAATGGTCTGTGAAGTCACAGTTCTATCAAAACTCAGAGCTGTTCACCATAAGGTGCCAGGCATCGCAAAAACCACTGACACAGTGAGGCAGCCCTGGCCCGAATGCATTCATTGTAGTGGGAAATTAATACTGTTTGGTAAATGAAAACAAAATGCTTTCTTAAGGGGAAATGACTCCATTTATTCCAATAGCTTTCTGAAATGGTCACTCGGAAAACTTGGACAAAGACCGAGGGCAGTTTGAAGGCTTTCTAAGCGATGGCCTTCATCCCCTAGATTCCTGTCATGAATACAGCTCGGACTCTGGTAGCCAACCAATGGAGGATGTGTAGTTAAGGCTCTTCCTATCACAGATGAATAAAAGTGAGGGAATTGGAAGTTACGATTCCTCATTGCGCGATCTATTTATAACACGCACTACCAAAAGTCAAGTTAACTTTTACAGTCTCTGTTACATATGTGTGATGTGAAAAGGTTATGGTGGGAAAGGGAGTCATAATTCTGAATTTTCTGATAGTTAGGACTTTAAAGTAAGCTTTAAGTAGCTACTTTTGTCATTTGATATTTTTCTTCTGGTTGAGTCTGTTATTCATTAAATCTTAGACTGTCTGTATAATTTTAGTGGATTCTTGATTTCATTGTAGAGATTGATGACTCACTTCAGCCTAACAAATTCTCATTAAGAGTCTACCATGGGACAGGGGGTTGCTGCATGAAATACCATCATTCTGCCTACCTCTCCATCTGGTCAAGGAGTTACCAGGTATACAAACAGTCACATGAACAGTAGGGTCATGAGAAGCAACAAAGGTAAGAAGAAAGTAAATATAATTGTTATTATTTGTGGCTCGGAGTGCTGAGCTACATACCCAGCCCTTAGTTACTCAGGCTGCCTTCAAATCTGGGATTCTCCTACCTCAGCCTCCTAAATAGCTGGGATTATAGGTGTGCTTGACCATGCCCAGTTAGAGTAATTGCTGATTGGGCTTTAAACTCAACGGAGGGTAACAAAGTAAAGGAAACTGGAGTGTCTTAACCTGTAATACACAGCAATGCGCTAGCAGTTTGTGGACCATGTCTTATAAGCCACTGTCCTGCACCACAGATGTGCACCCTAAGGCTCACAAGGCTATGAAGTCACGTGACAAAGTCTGAACTACACTTTGAATTTCTAAAGCTCACGCTCTTTCCCACCATCTCAAGTAGAATTTGTGTTGGGACTTGAAGACTATGCAGGTTTTATTGTTTAAACCATTTTTTTGCTTTTTCTTCTCTTCCTTGGGCCATTTTTGGTATTAACACAAAAATGGAAAACAAAGTATATATGCATGACCCTGTTGCCTAGAATCTACCACTCTTGAATACTATCTTTCAAAAATATTATTGGCAAGAGGTACTTATTTTTCTATCTGTTTATTGCACTAAGCTTATTCTTTTGCACAGATGTGCTCATGGCTTTCCTTTTTTGTTTATTATGAAGTGTTCCAGCCAGGTGAGTGGGTGGTGAAAGCATAACTGTGCAGAATGGTGTGCCTAAGAAGGACAGTCTGAGAACCAGACAGGCCCAACCATGGAGCTTCTGAGAGCCAGGGTTGGGAGTTAGGACCTTGTTCTTTAAGCCACATACATACAGTGTCCAACAGAGACAGGTGGCAGCTAGCATGTGTCACTCTGAGTGGGGAGATGCTGAAGGCTCTCCACCAGGGGCTTGACATAATCGCCATTGCACATGAAGCCCTGGTCCGTGGTGGGTGACGGGGGCCACCAGTATTCCTACCAGTGTTCACAAGGGAAGTGAGAGATTTCGACTGAAGGCCACGTGGGAAGGTGAGGAGAAAGAAGATGAGAGGAATTCATTAACACATTTGCCAAAAAGCTGTACAAATATTGTGACCCCAGACTCCAAAACCAAGAGGCCAGCAAAAGCTTTGAGTTGTAAAGGATGAAAATAACATCGAACTGTTTTCCCATTTGGTTTTTAGATTCTCTTTGAGATCAATTTCAGATAAGAAAAACTTACATTATTGTCTGTCTTAATTTTCTCTCATTGCTGAGACAAAATACCCAACACCCCAAGTTAAAGGAGGAAAGGTTTATTTTGCTCACAGTTTGTCCATAGTCAGCTGGCTCCAAGGCAGAGTGGCACATGGCAGAGGGGCATCACAGAGAAGAAACAGTTCATTGGACACAGAAGACAACAGCAACAAAGGACCCTAACAGCCTCTTTCTGCCCCCTTTTATCTTATCCACACTACTTGGGGAGGGTGGCACCCACACACTTAATCCTATTACCGTTGAGCCTAGCATTGAACCATGAATCAGTCACACACACCCTACATCCAGGCACTTCTGAAAAAAGCCCCACCGATGATCACATAAGGCTTTGGGCAGACATCTACACACAAACCATAACATTTTCCCCCGGCCCCCCAAAGACTCAAACACATCTCTTTAGGCAAAAGGCATTTAGTCCATCTCTCAGAGTTGCCAAAGTTGCCTAACAGTTTCAACAATGCTGAAAAGTCCAAGTCCAAAGTCTCCTCTGAGGTCTAAGGCAAACCCTTAGCTTTGAGCCTGTCCACAAATGAAAAGAAAGTTAAACACTTCCAATGTTCAATGGCACCAGATAGCCATTACCATTCTAAAAGGTGCAAATGGAGGAATAACAAAGGAATGGGACCAAAGCAAGTCCAAAATCAAAAGTAACTAAGACAATATCCTAAGAAATTTATCTCTTCAAATCCACACCACTGGTATTCAGGGTTAGTATCCATATGGCCGTATCTTCTCCTTTTCTTCTTAACATAGGTGACCCTGGCACTGAGGCTAGACATCACAAGTGACAGGTGCGAGAGGCCACGTACTGGAGCCCTGCAGCACATGGCTGACAGACAACACCCATGCGGTCGCATGAAGTTCCATCATGTTCACAGCATCTGGGTTGTAACCATTTGCTTCCTTCTCCCCCCTTCAGCAAATTAAGAATCCTTTGAGAGCAGAGCAGAAACCACGTGGCATCTATGGATTCCAAGCACCTAGCATAATAAAAACGGAGCAAATGAGTAATAAATGATTCTGGATGAAGAGTTCAATTACAAAAAATAGTGTATCTATATATGTGTTTATGTATAACAATATCCACAATACACTTATAGATGAGCATGGATGTGTACGTATATTCATCTATGGAGATACATACATATATATGTACATTCCACCAAAAAACATATACTTCAGGGAAAAAAAACTTGTATAAACATTTTAATATTAAATTTATTGGGACATCATGAAATTAACACATTACTTTTGGCCTCTACAATTGCAAGAGGTGCTCAAAGTGGGGGCCAAAATTAGGTCACCCATCTGCTTGTACTTGCCGGTCAGTCTGGACGCGCTAGCCCCATTCCTTACCCTAATGTATAAGAAAGAGACCTCAATGTCTTCTCGGTGTCTTGTCTTCTAAGCAGGTGGACCAAATACATCACTTTGTGAAAGTGCCTCTGAAAGACTTTCCCTCAGAGCACATTTTTCTACCTTGAGTCCAATTCTAAACAGACCTAAGGAGACTACGGCTCAATGTACCCTTCCATTTTGCAGAAGGGATCCTTGCTTCTATAAAAGGAATCATCAACTTTAAACACATTTGTTTTCGAGTCCAAGTTTGACACAGTGGGTCTGCTTACAAGCAGGGCATGCTTGCCTCCTGCCCTGATATCAAATGGCCCAGGCTCAGGGCAGGTGGAGAAAGGAATGTCCTGGCTCAGTTGCACAGGGAAGGCGTCATCGGGTGGAACTGAGCGTGGGAGCCATGCTCTGGGCCCTCAGCCTCTGAGGTTCACAGGATGAAAGGCAAGAACCAGTGTATTATGTTGACCATATGTAGATGGAAGTTTTTTAAAATAGTGGAAACAATTCAACATCTGTTCCATTAAACTTGTCAGTAGCACAAAACATGGAAGAAGGATCTTAATGCAATGGCTCTGTGGAAGACGGTGGGCTGCTTGGGAGGCCGCTGAGGCTTGTGTATGCTGACTTTGCTTTCATGGCTGCATCTTTGGTTTGATTGTCTTTTGTTTCTCTCTAAAAAGAAAATGTGGGCATGCAGCCTAGGTTGTCTTTTCCGGGTCTCCTTAACAACCTCTTCTCACACAAGGTTGTCTACACCACTCATAGTGTTAGAATCAGTTTTAGGGAATGTGTTATTTGGCTAGGTCTTCTCCAACAAAGGGACTGGGCTGACTCAGCCAACAGAAATGCATTTTCTCACAGCTCTGGAGATGGATGTCTGAGACAGAGGTACCTGTGGGTTTGGTTTCTTCTGAGGCCTCCATCCTTGGTTTAGAGTTGGCCCCTTCTCTGACGTCTCACAGTGTTTTCCCCTGCCACACACATTCTGGGTTTCCTTTTCTGTATCCAACTGTCCTTCTCTAGAAGGACATCAGATTGGATTAGGACTCACTGTAATGACTTCATTTTAAACATAATCTCTTCTTTTAAATCTCTGCCTACTAGGCATATGGTAAGGTACTGGGGTGGGACCAGCACGTAGGAGCTGGGGAGGGGCACAGTGCAGCCCCCACCAGAACAATACTCTGCTTAGCCCAGAACTCAGCACCCTATCCAGGTTATGGGGAGCATAAAGATCCAGGAGACACAAGCTTTCGCCTCCCCCTTCTTTCTTTCCTCCACAATAACCAGCTGGTCCGGGAAAAGTCCTGCTCTTTGCATAACAGGCACCCGGCAGCAGGCCTATGAGCCTGAAATCTGTCTCTAAGATACAGAGTGTCTGTCCCCTCAGCCTGTGTAATTAATTCTCTACGCTGAAGTTATTCCCTGGTGTTGATTCCCATTGCCTGCTCCAACCACCATCCTCTGCTCCTCCGAGCGAGGGAGCAAGCACTTGGTCAGGAGCAGGACAGGCGATTATGCAGATCCATGAATTCATAATTCAAAATGAACCCATCAAAACATTTGCTTTTACTTTTAACCCCATTGTCTCCTGAGTAGAAATGTTAAGACACGCAGCAGAACACATGAAAATGGCACACAAAAGTTTTCCCACAGCCTTTAGTCCCTTAAACATTCTAATCCCATTGAGGGTATTTATGCCCTACCAGGGGCTGTGCTGGGGGCTGGGCTCCTGCGGGTCACCCCCTAGGAGCATCACTGGCTATGTAGGGACCAGCTGCCTGTTGCTATGGCAATTTGGTTAAGGAAGGACAACATGGGGCACCTAACCTGAGTGCTTTCTTAACCAGACCACATGCTTATTAAAAGAAAGGAGAAAGTTTCCATTAAACTATCTAGGCTGATTATATTTGGAAACTTAATAACGTGTCGACTCAAATGATTCCCATTGAACTGACCCCGGCAGGGCTCCGAGTTCACCAGGGGAACAAATACCTCTGATGAAGCTTGGCATCTTAACCCTGTTTAACATTTTAATTAAGAAGGGAAAATTCGGTGTCATTTGCTTTTCTTCGGTCTCTAGGAGCAGCAGGGGACAGGCTTGAGAATTCCCCCAAGAATATGGCGGAAAGAAATACATTAGCTAATTAGGGATGATCTACAACATCCATATACAAGATACATACGCTGCTTTGATGTTTTGTTGGCCAACTTTTCTATTGCCCGCCTCCTTCCAGGAGGGATTCTTAGAAGGAGATGTAGGAGTATACATTCCTCTTTTTAAAATATTGTTGAGAGTTAAAGTGTTGCCTGATTCTTTTCTTCCACACAGCCAGTGAAAGGGGCAAAGCCCGAAGCTACAGCTCAGCTCTTGGGAGCTGCCCAGAATTTAGCAACTTTTGAACACTCACTCTCCCATCCTCATTTCATAACCATCAAAACTCATCATTTCGTTAGCATTTTCTTTTTCTAGCCAGGCAGGCACCCTGGGGAATGTTTCTTCGGATGTCCCAGTTAAGGAGAAAATATTACCTTCCTTGGTTTGCAAATAAGCTTGTAAAAGGGAGTTTAAAACAGCAATCCAAGAGAAGAGCGGGCTCGGAGAGGTCGCCTCTACGTTGATTTCACAAGAGGATTTGCAGAGATTTTTAGTAAATCTTCAAACTAAAAGAGCAACCAACAGAGGCTTTTTGTTTTATTTTGTTTGCTTTGCTTGAAGACCTCAGCTGCTCCCCGAGCTTCCTGCGAATGCTGAGCCTGCTCTCCCTTTGATGCTGCTCCGTCCTCAGTCGGGCCCTGGGCTTCGGAGTTTACTTCCTGGGAACCCTTCGGCCCTGTTTGGCCTGCTGTGTCCTTCAGCCTCCCCCCCCGCCCCGGAAAGCAACACCCCATAACGCCCTCCATCTCCCGACCCGAAAGGGATGGAGAACAACTGAACTATGTGTTAATTGCGTTAAGGCGCTTTCTCTAATGAAATAGTGGCTTTCTCCATAGCAACGGTGATTAAACGACGCAGAATGGCGGGTCCTCCAGGGCCTGTCTGTCTGGGAAGTGATTGCCACTTTACAGAACAATTCAGTCCAGATAGAAGTTTATTGTGCACATTTGCCTAAGCTGACTGCTCAGGTCACACTCTCCAAAGCCGCTTTCTCTTCCTCCGAGCACTGTTTTCAGGCTGATGTGGGGGTGGGAGCCGCAGGATAAGGATAGGCCCACGCTCTGCCTGGTTGGGGGTGGTAGAGGGGAGCTGTGGGGAGCTGGGAGTGAGGCGTGGAGAGCGGGGCGCCTGTCACTCCTGTTCTCGGGGTGGGGAAGAGAAAACCCCGAAGCTTGCAGCTTGAACGTAAGTCAGCTCTAAAGAAGGCCCATGCTTCATTAAGCAGCTTTAAAAATGCTCATTGAGATGCCCAGAGGGGGTAAGGTAAATTCCCTTTTCCATTTTTGTGCATCTTTGAAAAGCACGCAGCATTCCTATTTTCTACACTGTAGGGTAAGTGATTTTCAAAGTTGGAGGGAGGAGAGAAATAAACATTATCTGGACAAAAACACGCAGAACGGGGTAAAACCCTGCTCGAGACAGATTGCGTGATCTCAACAGGAGGGCAGGAGGCAGCCCCGGTTTCTGCTTGTCTCTCTTCCTTTTCAGGCTCAGGGTCCCGTTCTCCTCTCCTGCCCCGGGTAAGCTAGAAAGAAGAATGGGGGCCGAGACCCAGAAGGTGAAGCTTATATGAGGAAGGGCTGATGAGGGTGTCCCCTTGAACACCAGGGGTAAAAGGTGCCAGGGAGCTCTGCTTGTAGTGAAAGAAAGTTTGGAAGCTCAGTGTGATGGCATCCGCCTGTAATCCCAGCCTTCTGGGAGGCAGGAAAAGCGCGAGTTCAAGTCCAGCCCAGACAATTTAGCAAGATTTTGCAAGAGTCTATCTGAAAAATATGTATTTAAAAAAAGGGCTGGGGATGTACCCCGGTGCAGTGGCCCTGGGTTCAATCCCTGGTACTGCAGTCAAGCAACTGATCAGTCAATGAAGATTTTAAAAGACACATTTGGAAATATCAAAAAAGAAAAAAGAAAAGAGATCATTGTGATTTCAAAATCTAGACTCGATCTTGAACACATCCAAAATATGTTATCGTATAATAGAACCAGCTTTAAATGTGTCCAATATGGGGGCCAAAGTCTTGGAATTGGAAACTTTATTTTGAATCACATCACTGCAGCTCTGTTTCATACCTTCAAGAAAGTTACTAAATCTCCTGGGTGGAGCCTCAGTTTTCCTAACTATAAAATGGAGATGAGAACGGCACCTATGTCATGTGATTGTAGAGAGAATTAAGAGAAAATTAGGCAAAGTATTTCTCTTCTAGCGCAAAAGTTCTCAATTATTATCAGTATCAGCACACAGAGTAGTGCTGTTACACTTGTATAGAGCTCTGTGACTCACAAAGGGATTGTGTTTACTTTCCCAATCTTGTCATCTTCCTTTCACGCCTGTGCTATCCTGAGGATCTCTGATTGTGCCTCATGGAGGGAGGGCAAAGATGAGTCATCGGGCACTTCCTGGACAGGCAGAAAAAGCCAGTTGTTGACTGCAGAGTTGAATCAGAAATCCAAACTTCAAAATCCAGCCCTGGGGACCAAGAGTGTTCCAGGTTACGAGATACAAGGAGGAACAACACCCAGCCAGTCCTGCCATCCCGGGGCTGAGAGCTCAGGGCAGCTGGAGTAGAGCAGGGGTAGCTGCGTTGGGCCAAGAAGGCCAGGCGAGCTTCCCAAGGACTCTCACTTCTATTTTTATTAACAAAACTGAAAAGATAACATATTTAAAAAGGGACTTGAAGTGCTTAGATTTCTCTAGAAAATAAAAATCCTATTTATGCAGGCATAAAGTATAATTTTTCACACTTTCAAAAGTGTTGGAAGAAAACTGGATAAAAGCCACAAATCAAAATATTTATAGTACTGAACAATCCGTGTGCTACTGTGATTTGTTTTCTCATTCGAGAATAATTCATTCTCACAATTATTATGCCAGTAATTCTATTACTCAGACGTCCTGATCCTAAGGGAAAACTCCAAGTTCTAAATAATATACAAATTGCATTAGGCAAAGAACCTTCTAATTATACTTTATGCACTGGTCCATTATCAGGGCATTTAAATGAAGATGCAGCATCCTCCAAAGTCATTTGTCCAAACAGCTACAGAAGCAGCAAGGACAGATTAATGAATACTGCAAGCCAGGCATGGTAGTGCAAGCCTGTAATACCCACACTCTCCAGGAGTCTGGGGCAAGAGGATTGTAAATTCAAGCCCAGGCAGGGCAACTTAGTGATTTAGTGAGGCACTGTCTCAAATTTAAGAAAAAAAAAAAATTCTTTAAAGCCTAGGGGTGTAGTTCAATGCCAAGGACCTGGGCTCAATCCCTAGTATGGGTAAAAATTTTAAAAAGACTACAGTGGCTCAAGGGCCACATTCACAGAGAGACTCTCTCAAATAGCCCCTGCACTCTTAAATTTTAGCACTTAAGTGTGGCCCAAGAACCAACAGCATCAGCTGCACATGGAACCTGTTGGAATAGCAATACATCAAAACCTTCTGGTCACCCACTGAGAGACTACATTTCCCATCCTCCCTTGCAGCTAGATGTGACCAAATGACTAAATTCTGGCCACTGGTAGGTGAACAGAGTGATCTATCTGGACAGCTTCCAGGTTTTTTCCCTTAAAGGAAAGGAGTCTTCCTTCCCCTTCCCCTTCCCCTTCCCCTTTCCCTTCCCCTTTCCCTGTGTATGTAGCTGGATATGAGCATTACGGAAAGAGGTTGAGCAGCCCATCTTAGACCACAGCCAGAATCCTCATGTAAGAGGACAGAAAAGGAGAGGCCCAGACACCTGTCAATTTTGCAATTTATCACATTAGCTTTACCTGTAAATCACTACAACACTTTGTTATTTCTACCTTTCTTTTCTTCTCTGTGTGTGTGTGTGTGTGTGTGTGTGTGTGTGTGTGTGTGTGTGTGTGTGTGTGCATACATCTGTACGTGTGGTACAGGGATTGGAACAGAGTCACATGACTACTGAGCTACATTCAGAGCCCTTTTCTTAATTTTATTTTTCTTTTTTTAAGATGGGGTCTTACTGAGTTGCCAAGGCAGGATTCGGATTTTCAATTCTCTTGCCTCAGCCTCTCTCAGTGCTTCGATTACAGTTGTGAGCCACTACAACCAGTTTGTATATATTTATTTCTTATACAGCTTTTTGTAGACAGAAACTAGATCTTATTTATTTTTCATCTCTGCAACTTATCCTGTTTTATGCCTTGTCTATAAGAGATATAACTGTTAATTAAATGAATGAATGAGTGATCTATTATCAAGATGTACTTACCTCTCCCTAGTCAAAGATGGGACCCTATGGGCTTCAGTAAGGGTGAACTGCAATTGATTGACCTCATCAAATATGTTTAAATGTATAGATTCATGATCATACATAAATATATATGTATGTATATGTATATATGATAACCAAATAGTAGACAGAGAAGTATTTACTTATAATATCATCCCAGCTAATAGATGATAGTATTAAAATATTACCATCTCACAATCCTTCTTTCCACCACAGTGAATTAATAGACATATATATGGAGCTATGAAGGCTATTAACATCTCAAAAATGGAAATAAGATAACACATCTCCCATAGTTTGGCCAACGCGACAAACCCAAGTGCGATCAAAAGTGCCTGGATTCACAGAGGTCAGAGGAACATATTGAATTGTATGATTGTCTAGAGGAAACTCTACAAATTAGCAATCAACTGGTGTTCTTCAATAGATATCCTGTAAGAAAAGAAAAGAGTGTCTAGGCAACAATAGGTTAAGGGAAGTTATGGGGGATACTGTGGAATAGGAAGGCATGATGTAATTTTGGCTGAGTTTAGAAGAGAGGTTACTTCTGGGAAGGAAGGCATTAGGGGCTCAGACAGGAAGGCCTCTGGTAGCTGGCAAAGCTCTGTTCTTGACCTGTATGGGATTTATAAAGGTGTTTGCCTTATCATTTTTCATTGAAGCATTTTTTTTTTAACTTGGGACCTTGCATATGCGAGGCAGGTGGTGGAACCACAGAACTAGATCCCCGGCTATTGAAACATTTTTAATACACACTTGCTAAGTGACTCCCTATAGGTGGGAATCATTCCTTCATTCTATGGCAGTGCTGCCCATGGGAAGGACACTGATTTGACCACAACCAACCCAGAATCCAGAAAAACTCTTATGTGATAGGGTGCAATTCTAGCCCCATCACTTCACAGACGGGGCCACTCAAGTTTAGGAAAGTGAGTTCAGAACTCTGTCCATTAAATTGTGCCCCACATACATCCCAGATTTCCTCTTCCACCCCCGGACCCTCAACCCTGGGCTTCATCATGCTTGGTCTTATTAATTCTGTCTTTTCACAAGGGTCCAAATGTAAAATCAAAATATTTTTGTTTCCTTCTGCACTTAGTTCAAAGTCCAAACAACTCTACCAGAACTCTTACTCATGATCAAATAATCTGATTCTATATTATTTTAAGATAACATTAATTTATATTTATTAATTACAAGCTATATTAGTTACCTAGTGAGACCCTGTCTCAAGATTAAAAAAAAAAAAAAACAAAACATAAAGTCCTGGGGATACAACTCCATGCCAAGGCCCTGGATTGAATCACCAATACCCACCCCCAAATATATATACCTTTAACCTCCAGTTAAATAATGGATCCAGGCAGTGATCACTATTGGCTGCTAATATAATATAAAGAGAAAAAAAATCATATATTTTTGAGTCTTGCTGAAGAATATATCATAATTTATTTAAAAATTTGAACCTGAATTTAATTAAGACTTGAGATTGCCCTAGCAAATTACAAGATGTACAGGGAAAAGAAGAACATGTTAAATGACACCACAGCAAGACAACCAGAACAATCTGGATTTTTTGAAAACTGTAGAGTACAATTGGCCAGACTGCTTCAACAAATAATTTACAAAGAAAAACATGAGGTACATAGAAGACATAAAAATTAAAATAAATTAAAAAGACGTACTAATGATTGTAATGTATGAAGTTTATCTGGATCTGAATTTGAAAAATTTGCAAAAAAAAATAAGACAATTGAGGAAATGTAAACACTGAATAGTCAATGATATTGAAGAATTATTGGTGATTGTTGAAAGTGGAGAAGTACCACCACCTGCCTTGCAAGCGCAAGGACCTGAGTTCGATCCCGGTTACCCTCCACCCTCCAAAGAAGTGGAGAAGCGATGAGAAGTGTTAGTGGTTTTATGGTTACTTCCCTCAAGACGATGTATCTTTTAAAAGTACACAATTCAATATTTATTGGTAAAATGCCTGTGATTGTTCATTGTGGTGGATCAACTTGAGTAAGAAGCACCTGGCAGATTAGGAAAGCTCTGGGCATGTATGTGGGTGACAGATGTGTAAACTGCAAACTGAGAAGGAAAGATTTGCCCCAGATGTGGCTGACACCAACCAACGGGCTTTTAGCCTGGCTGGAATACAAAAGCTAAGAAGGAAGTCTGCTCTTTCTTCTCAGAGGAGCTCCAGGCTTTGACATTACCCGGGATGTTTGTCTCCAGTCCCTTCAGGAGTCGGCATAAACTCCAGCCTTCCAGGGCAGATGCCTTGGCTTTCTGTCTTAGTCCCTTTGTCTCACTGCTGAGACAAAAATACCTGACATCCAAAGTTCAAGGAGGAACTTTTTTTGGCTTACAGTTTGTGAGCCAAGCTTACAATGAGCTCACATTTTGTGAGGTTTCAGACCATAATTCATTGGTGCCAAGGCAGAGAGGCATCGCAGAAGACAACCAGTGGCAGTAATACGCGACAAGCCTCTTTCTGTCCCTTACGTTGTATCCAGTCTACTCGCCCTTAGAGCAGGTAGCACTCACATTCTCAATCCTAGCACCCTTAAGCCTAACATTTCACACTTTAGACCCAGCCACCGTTGAAAAATCCCCACCTATGACCCCATGACGTTGGAGGGGACATCCAGACGCAAGCCGTAACACTTTCTGACTCGCTTCTGTGACTCTGCGGTGAACTTCCTGGCCTTTAACCTTTGACCGATACTGGATTCTCTGGGTCTCCAGCACACAGACAGACATTGTGAATGTTTCCGCCTCAGTTTCCACAGATGGCCACTGGGACTCCTCCCCTTCTGATCCTGTAAGCCTACCTAATAAATCCCACACGTGTGTGTGTGTGTGTGTGTGTGTGTGTGTGTGTGTGTGTGTGTGTAAAATTTGATTCCGCTCCTCTAGTGAACTCTAACTAAAACGCTATCAGGGCTTGATTCCAAATCCTTTGGGATGGGAGTGAGGAGACGGGAAAGGGGAAAGGAGAACCAGGCCCGAGATGAGAATGACTGAGGCTGTGGGTTAGGTACATGAGGTGTATTATGAGTTTCTAATTTGTTGGAAAGTTTTCCTAGCAAACGGGTTGTTCCTATTTTTAAAAAATAGAATAATCAGCAGTTTGAAGGTATCTGCTCTCTGAACCAGCACTGAGCACCTTAAACGACACCTTTGACCTGCAACAATTCCCGTAAACTAACAATACTGTATTTGGGGCTTTAGTCACAACTGCTGCAAGGCTGATATTCCCACAGTGTGATGAAATATTGCCATCCCAGTTTAGACCAAAGATTCTTTGACCCAAGAAATACTCTGACTAGAGCTAGAGCTACCCTGAGGAGGACTTCTACACACACACACACACACACACACACACACACACACATCTCTAGCATAGATGGGGGTAACAGGAGAAGGGCATTATAAGGACAATTACGAATTCCGACTCCCTCCTTTTCACCACCAAACTAAAAACCTCTCATAATCCTCCTGTGGGAGTCTCTAACCCTAGACAAACAATTGTGTTTCAGAGTCACAACTCAGACAGCACTGCCAAGAAGGAGTGTCTCGCAGCCCTCAGAGGCTCTCCTCCTACCCTCAGGCCATGTACCTTGGTGCTGACCTGTTTCTCAGTTCTCACTTTTCACTGCTGTGTAGCCTGAGGGCTGTTTGCTTAACCTTATTGAGGGTACTGATGCAGCAGCAATCTCAGGGTACAGATAGGTATTTCACCATTGCTAAAGCATTTGTGTCATGATTCCCCCATTTCTGCAGAGAACTTTTTTGGTGACTGCTACCTGTGAAGCTGTACTATTTAAATAAAGGGCAATAAATCAGCATTCTCATTTAAATATGGATATTGTAAATAATTATAGGGTATTGGGCTGGGGGGTGTAGCTCAGTTAGTTGTAGAGTGTCTGCTGGATACCCACGAGGCCCTGGATTCAATTCCTAGCAATAATAATAATGATAATAATAATAATAATAATAACATATTGATCGATAATACAAAGTGACAAGTTAATCCTCTTACAAAGGATGCACGGTGATTGATTCATGGGACCAGTTAGTCATGTTTTTCAATTCTTTCTGATCATCAACCTCCTTTACCGAAAATGGGACAGAGTGGGAAGGGCAGACTCACTTGTTAGCCAGTCAACAATGAGCCAATGGTCTTGGCCTGGAAAAAGAAAATCTGTGGAAGACAATGTTGGGAAAATTGGCGAGATTTGATGACCTATAAATAATACTATTGTGTCAATGTTTCATTTCCAGAAAGGCATACTATGTTTCTTTGTACAGCTCTTGAATTATTCCAAATGCTTGGTATTATTTAAAAGTGCAAAATTTTAAAAGGGGTTGAGAAATCTGAGAACCAGGCACTGCTGGCCCTCAAAGACAGAACTTCCACGTGGTGGCCACTCCCCGCAGTGGGTTGGCTGAGGACAGCCTGTGCCTGCTGTGCTCCCAGAGAGAGCAGCACAGAGCTTGGGACTGGCAGGGCAGAGCATTAATGCAACAAAGGAAGAAGGGATCGCTTTAAGCAGTGGTGAGCAGTGGCTTGAAAGTTAGAGCCGTCAGCACTCTTTTAGGCCACATGCCTGGGGACTTTTATTACCAAAACAAAATAACAGCAATCAGAAAAAAATACTCTGTACAATTTAATCTTTATTTTTACAGGATTTGGCAGGAGCCATACGGTCTGGAATAGTAGGCCTTTGGGGGAACTTTGTATTATTAAAATGGTCTGAACACCAGTTACTATTCTTCCTCTCCCTTTGAAATGGGAATGGAAAGTCTCTTGATAAATGACAGAGGCATCGTCCAGATTCTTGTAACAACTCCCATTGGATGCTTTTGTGCTCCAATACCAAAGAGGGACTCCTGAAATTTACCTTCTTGAAATTCCAGGCTCTTGACTTCCTAAACTCATGGAACAACACTGGCCACGTACCTACCAATAACAGAGCCACGTTTCAAGTGGAAAACTTTATCTAAATGAATACTTAACATTTTATAAACATACTATATTTAGGAAAAACATGAAGTTCCTGGGTTTGGAGTTTATTCATTTCTACTTCCACTTTTTCAAAATTAACATCTGCCAGATACAGGTTGAGCACCCCTAATCCGAATACAAACCCAAAAATGCACCAAAATTTGAAACTTTTTGATTGCAGAAATGATGCCACAAGTGAATGATTCTATGATAGCCTCAGACAAGCACATCACAGGCACACTAAAAATACTGCACAAAATTGCCCTCAGGCCACAGGTACAAGGCACATATGAAACACAAGTGAATTTTGTGCTTAGGGTTGGGTCCCATCCCCCAGATAGCTCACTGTGTCTAGGCAAATGTTCCAACATCCCCCCAAATCTAAAACACCTCTGGCCCCAGCATTTTGGATAAATGACACTCAGCCTGTACTGACATTCTTCTTCATAAAACAGCGTGAGACACAGCAGGCTGCCATATCATAACATAAGCTTACTTTAAATTTTAAAAATGCAATTGTGGTAAAATACACACCACCTAAAATTTACTGCTGCAGCCATTTTTAAGTGTACAGTCCAACAACTGTTAGGTGTCTTCAGATTGTTACGCAACCGATGTCCAGAACTTTCTCATCGTGAAACACTGAAGCTCTGTACCACTAAACAATAGCTCCTCTTTCCCCTCTCCTCCATCCCTAGCAACCATAATTCCGCTGTGTGTGTCCATGGATAGGACTGCCCTAGACATATCATCTATGTGAAATCATCATACAGCGTCTGTCTTCCTGTGCCTGGCTTCTTCCACTCAGGATAATATTCTCGAAGTGCATTCATGTTGCAGCATGCTTCAGAGTTTCCTTTCTTTTCAAGGTTGAGTAATATTCCTTTATGGGTTACATACCATATTTCAGTTATCCACTCATCTGTCCATGGACACCTGGGCTGCCCCCACTCCCTGGCTATTGTGAATAATGCCACCATGAACATGGTATGCAATATCCCTTCAAGGTCCTGCTTTCAATTCTTCTGGATATCTATGGAGAAGTGGAGTCGCTACATCCTATGGTAGGTCTGGCTTTAATTTTTGGAGGAACAGCCATTATGTCTTCCACAGCAGCTGCACCATTTTACATTCTTGCCAACAGTACACCAGGGTTGGAAATTCTCTACCTCTTCACCAATGTTCATTATGCCCTACATTCTTGATAGCCGCTCACCTAAAGGGTATGAGCTTAGCCATTTGTTTGCTATTTAATTGTACCATAAATGGCTAAGTCAATGGATGAATAACTGGAACCCATGCAAAGGTGAGGAAGGTATGATCTTGCGAAGGAATGTCCTTTTCCTATTAGTATTTGGCAACACACCAGCCAGATTGGAGAGATGAGACTGAACAAAGCCAAAGAGAGAAGTAGGGAGTCTATTACCGCCAGTGAGCTGGGAGTGCTGGGTGGCAAACGGCAGCAAGGTCCAGGGAAGGATGAAGGTGCTACAGCTGACCTACAGGTAAAACAGACAGGGCTCTTCTAGTAACTCTATGGTGGACCCAGAGCAGAGCAAGGGCTCGGTGGCTGCACTGAGGCTGCCCAGGCAGGTGGCACTTGAGCCACCAAGAGAAAGGCCAAGGGCTGGCACAGAGGTGATCCTGCAGCAGAGCCCAGCAGGGAAGTGGTGCCGAGGGCAGGGGTGAGAGGACATGCGGACCCTGGGTGACACCGCTGAAGGAGATAGATGGGAAAAAAGGAGCCACCGCTAGAATAAAGGAATATTTGTGACACCACCCCATGCAGGTGTGCTGCCAAATATTTCATCTTGAGCAAAGCCAAAAACCCTCCCCAGCTTTGGCTGAAACTCCACAGCAGGGCATGTAAACTCACGAGTCCTGGGCCAGTCAGTGCTCCACTGTTACGGTTTTAGATTTAAAATGTCCCCCAGAAGTCATGTCCTGAGGGCTAGGATGCCTGCTGCTGGGCTTTGGGTAGGTGACTGGATCATAAGAGCTCTAATTTCATCAGTGGGTCATTCCATTGATGGACCCATAATTTGATGGCTTTATTGGGAAAACTTAGGAGGTAGAAACTTATAAGGTGGGACTTCGTTGAAGGCAGTGGGTCCTGAGGGAATGACCTTTCCTCTGTCAAACCCTTTTTCCATGATATGCTGTTTAATCATAGGCCGGAAACAGTGGACCCAGCTGACCATGGACTGAAACTCTGAAACCACGAGCCTCTAAATTCCTCCTCTAAGTTTTTTCTCTGAGGTATTTTGTCACACATCCACTCTCTCAGCTCATCACCTTGCAAAATGAACTTCATTTGTCGCGGGGGTAGGCATGGCTTCAAACAAATGAAAGCAACGTGGATCGCTAGCTACTGCTGGTAGGTCAGCTGTGCCTCCACACTGCATTTAAGCAAAAAACTTTACACACTCCCAAACTGCAGATCAATGACTATTGTAAGCCACGGAAGTGACATAATAGAGATTTTCAAGGATATTTTCAAAGTGGAAAACGCATGCCACTTTAGGCATGTGTAACATTTTGTCAGCCCCACATGGAACCAGCTCTCCTCCCACAGAATATCATCAGATGACAAAGTCAGTGTGTTTCAGCCATTGTAGTAGGAAAGAATATAATGGGCAAAATTATCCAAGCCCCGAGCTTTTAATTAGCACACTGTCAAGTTTACATTTCTATTGCATTTATTACCCTTGACCTATATATCACACATAATAAACTGACTTTAAAAAAAATGCTATGTGTCTATCTAGATGTGCACACACGCCGACATATTTAATTTTCATTCTCCTTGGCCTACTCTTCCCAGTGATGATATGTGGATTCACTCTTACATTCCCAAACACAGCATTTGGTTTCAGTCACGTGTTCCTTATTAAAGTCAACGGGATCTGGGTGACTGTGCCCTTAGTGTCTGGGAACGCATGCACGGCCCCCAAATTCCCTGAGGAAATGGAGTGCTGGTGCCAGGTTTAATAGTATGAGCAACACATCACAAGGTGTAATATTCTGGGCAGATCTGGGGAGTCCTAATGCCGGTGACTTACAGCATTATCCAGCCCCCTAAAGCAACTCTTGCCTGTTTTGCAAGGTGATAGCACACTGTTTCTGCCCATTGGTGTTGCTATAACACAACACCTGATCCTGGGTACTTATGAAGGACAGAAGTCTATTTTTCATGGTTTTGGAGGCTGGGATGTCAAGGATTAAGATGCCTTGAATGCTGTGTCCTCACATGGCAGAGGGCAGAAGGGCACAACAAAGAGGCCAACCTCCCTCCGTCAAGCTGTTTTATGAGGAAACACCTCCCAGTGTTGTTGAAAGAGGAATTATGTTTCCAACACATGAACTCTGTGGCCACATTTGGACCATGGCACATATTAAAAGAGGTGGGTGAGAAAGGTATGTGTCTGAGGGGGGCGTCTGGAAAGGGGCCCATACTCCTTGTGCCAGGACTCATGTGCTGGAGCCTGCAGCCTTGGAGCGGGGAGGAGTGGAGAGTGCCTCACAGTTCGTGGTATCTGCCTCATCCAAAGAGCTCTGGGAAAATCAAGGCTCAGCCAGTAGACTGAAAGCATTTTCTATCTAAACAAAAGGCATAGGTGTGATTTTCTTCTTACAAAGAGAGTAAGGGTGGGAAGGGGAACCAAAGCCACGGTTTATGTATACATCATGTTTCTACCCTCCTAAAGGGGAAAATGTTATCTAGAATAGATATCCATATTCTTGAAGGAAACACATGGAGTGACCTTAGTGGACAATGTCTATACTAGTAATGCCCAATATCTGTATAATTTAAAAATTTTCCTAATCCTTTCTTATTTTTATCTTCCTTTTCCCTCTGGCAAATCCTATTCAATCCTCCGGAGAGCATTTGCTGAGAGCATGCTATGGGTGCCCGGCGTGGAGTGGTAGGCAAGCCAGGGAGGTTCTTACAGAGCTAAGGCTCCAGAGAGGGAGACAGACCATTGGTGAAGTAAACAGGAAAAGTTGACAGAGAGCAGGGCCATGCTGAGAATCCAACACAGTTCTAATTGTCATGTAGAAAGAGAATGGTTGATTAGCCCATTTAAAACAGTGGACAGGCCTCTCTGAGGAGAAGCTAGCAGAGACAAAGTGGGGAGAGGTGCACTCTGAGTAGGCACAGGGCAGAGCCCAGGTAAGCTGAAGGGCACACTGGTAGAACACAGACAGTGGTTAGGTGTCATGTTCTTCCTCTGGCTGGGTCTGAGAAGAGGATGCCTGTATACATCACAAGGCTTTTCAGGGGCAGAACCAGAATGAGACCCAGGTCTTGCCTTCCCTGCCCTTCAAACTGGCCCTAGGTGGCCAGGACACCTCTCTCTTTGTTTTGTGTCTGTGTGTGCACTTCTCTTTTTTACCATCAAGTCAATTTTCAAAGCTTACGTTCTTTTTTGGTTCCTATCTTTAGCTCCTGTCTTCCATACCTTCTTTTAAGCCAAAATCTAAGATCCTGTCTTGAGATCACCTTTCCAGATCCCGTGTGCTGACTGTACATGTCCATCTAGCTCTTCCATACCAAGACTCCAGTCTTGGAGGATCTTTATCCCAAAACAGGCAAATCAAAGTCCAAAAACATGATCACAATGGTGAATGGTGTCTGTTAACCCCAAGAAGAAGAGAGCTAGGGACCCACATGTCCATGAATGATAGAATAAATTGTGGAATAGTAGCATAATGGAATATTGTAAGGGCTGGGGATTTAGCCCAGTGGCACCGTACCTGCCTGGCAAGCCCAAGGTCCTGAGTTTGATTCCAGGTACCCCCCCCAAGTAATAGGATATTGTACAGCAATGACAATGAATAAAACATCCCCACATCCAACAATATGGATGAGTTTCACAAGCATAAATTTGAATGAAAGGATCCAGGTGTAAGAAAACATGCCGTATCATACTAGTTCCTTAAAGTTCAGAGATGACCTTTGTCGTGGGGGGCAGTGGGGGATGCTGCTGATGCTCTCTACCTCATTTTGTATGTTCACTTTGTAGAAACTCATTGGGCTTGGTACTGTACATATAATTTACTTAAATAAAAAGGGTGGGCAAAATCAAAGTCTGCCCCTAAATCTCTCTTGAGATTTAAGAGTAGACACCAATTTCCAAGGTGCTGGTGGGCAATCCAGCCCACTCCCCCTTTTCTAAAACAGCCAGCTGCCATGCTGCTGTGGGGTGCTGGGGTCTGGGTTTCACCCTGTCTGACTCCACTTCTGTACACATGGTTCTTTATCTTGCTTTCTACTCACACATCTGCCTGTGCCATCCTTTTTATGGAGGCGTTGGGGCTAGAGGGGAGGGCACTTCCTTAAGGGCACAAATCAAGCGAACAGTTCAGAGCCAGCAATGGCACCCATGCCCGAACACCAAGACCATGCACCCCTTTGCATGAGCACAGAACTGACTCAAGGAGAGGCCTTCCTGTGAGAGGAGCACACCACGAAGTTAGACTCAGTGTGCAGATGGCATTTTCCTATCCCAGCTTTCCTTGGGAATCATACTCTACTCTTCTATTCTCTTTTCTTTTCTCTCTCCCTCTCTTTTTCAGTAAACTGAAGATGGAACACATGTCCTTGGCACTGAGCCAAATCCCCAGCCCTATATTATTTTTTATTTTGAGTCAGGCTCTCCTAAGTTGCTAAGTTACCCAGCTAAGCCCCAAAGCCCAGCAGGCCAAGCATGCTTCAGTGTGTCCTGCTGCTGTCCTCTTGCTTTGTCCTCCTGAGC
Source organism: Fukomys damarensis (assembly GCF_012274545.1). Lineage (NCBI taxonomy): Eukaryota > Metazoa > Chordata > Mammalia > Rodentia > Bathyergidae > Fukomys > Fukomys damarensis. The sequence goes on along the minus strand of NW_022900920.1, from coordinate 16,217,003 downwards.
CTCCACCTTTCTGCATGGTCTCTTCCCCGGCCCGGATGCTCCCCACGGACCAGGCGTGTGATTCTCTCATTCTTGAGCATTCTGCTCAAGGCTGCCTAGTGAAAGCAACAAAGCAGTTTCACTGGAGCTATTTCTCCAGCCTGGTGACTTTGTAGGTGGCACACTCTGTTTCCATCTCGTGAGGTGAGTTTAGACTTCCTCTCCTCCAGCAGGGAAGACAGCGGAGGCTCCCCAGAGTCCATCAATCCTCCAAGCCATGGCTGCTTCTACTTGGCCTACGCGCTTGGCCAGTTCTCATTCCACCTCATGGTCTGGATCAATCCTTCAAGGCTGCAAACCTCTAAAGAGCAAAGATGGCCACCACGCCACCCCTGAAACTCCAGGAGTGCCAGGTGCGCACGTGCTCGTGGCTTCATGTGCTCAGCACATTTATTGTCGGCTTCAGAATGGCCTTCCCTAACCAGCCTGTCTGGAGGGCCTCCCACCCTACTGAATCAACACAGCGTACTTGCTTATAATTCATTCACTTGGGAAGCATTTCTCCCTGCCCCTTCAGCAGCACCAATCAGTCTTGTTCCCCTTGGCAGCACAATCAGTCAGTCCTCAGTCAGTTGTTGTATGAATGTGTCCATCACGAAGTGAGTGAATGAGCTGGGCACGCTGTCACATGCCTGTAGCCCCAGCTACTTAAGAGGCCAACCAGGAAGATCTTTGGAGCCCAGGAGTTTGAGGCCCTGTCTCAAAATAACAACCAAAAAGTTAATTTAAGAAAAGAAATGAATGAATGAAGTGCACGTGTGTTACTCAAAGTCTTCAGAGGGCTTCCAAAGAGCAAGCGGGTTGACAGCCTTAGGTTCACTGAGAGGTGTCTATGGCCCCAAGATGAGCTAGGTCAGTGTGAGGGCTGTGTCCGCCAGCTTTTTGTCACTGTGGCCAAGTACCTGAGTTTAAAAATGAGTTTAAGGGGGAAAGGTTTATTTTGGTTCAGGGTTTCAGTTCATGGTCAGCTGGCTCTAAGGCAGAATTAACAGCATGGTAAAAGGGATGGCAGAGGACAGTTGCTCATGTTGCAGCGGCCAGGGAACAGAGACAGAGTAAGAGAGCCAGAGAGAGAGTGGACAGGGTGGGGGTGTGAATATTCACTGCCACACCAAACCTCCAGGGCCCGCTTCCTCCAGTTGTGCCCCTTCTAGCAGCACATTGAGCTGTGACCTCATCCATGGATTCATCCACAAGCCAATCACTTTCAAGAAGCCCCCTCCCTGAACACATGACACTGCTGGGGGACACTCGTTTATCTCAACCCTGACAGGCTGCCTGCCCATCACATACCTTCTGCCTTGCCCTTCTCTCGAGCTGGTTGAAGTGGGCATGCTCTGCCTCTGGGAGATGTAGTGGTTACCATGGCATACTCATCTCTAGAAGCAAAATCTCAAATGAGATGAACCACACACAGTTGGGTCTGCCCTTGGAGGCCTCACTAGATTCCAGGAAAAGCGTCAGTCTCATAAAAGTTAGGAAGAGTTAACAGAATTCAAGAGCAAGTAAAATGCAAAAGCAATGAATGCTCTGTTCTCCTTGGACAGCAGCCAGCCCAAACATTATTAGGGAATCAATGGGCATGAGAAACCCTGGTGGGAGCTGAAAGATTATGTATTTATTTTGTTTTGTTTTTTAGAGACAAGGTCTTTATTTTCTTTCTTTCTTTATTTTGGTATCGAGGATCGAACTCGGGTCCTTGAGAGGCAGGCAGCGGACCCACTGAGCTAAATCCCCGACCCAAGACAAGGTCTTTCTATAGATCCCAGGTTGGCCTTGAAACTGCAGTGATCCTCTTGCCTCAGCCTTCTGAGTGCTGGGATTACAGCACAAAAGGCTATAATAAATGCTGCTTGGAGATACTGAGTGCACTGTTCTGTACTTGCAGAGGTTGACGGGCAAGGTTTCCCCTCCTTTGGGATTTCACCAGATCCAAGTGGACTCTTCTCAGGACACAGTGTGTTCAGCGTATGTGAAAATACCTCTGTGTCCATCGAGAGAATGATCTATCCTTCATGAAGTGGATTTAAGTGGACAAGTCCAAATTAAACAGAGTTTGCACTGCTCCTCTTTAAGAATTTTCAATTCATATTGCTGCTGTTTGTTTTGGAGGCCCAAACTGAAAAACAGCGTGCCCACGAGTATGCCCATGAGGCCACGAATTCACTATGCAAAGCAATCACCCTACCAACAGCTAAGCGTCCCCAGATAGTTTCTCCTTGTGTGTGGCCCTCCTTATTCCTATCTCTCACTGCCATGTGAGCAGAAGGTGATGAAGGTGCTTGCCTAGACACAAATATCCACACATTCTCCGTGCACCTAGTCAGCCCATAGCCACTTTCCTGGGTGCTGGTTTCAAGTGCACTTGGTACAGGCAGTGAGCAGAACAAAGGATACATTTCCTGGAGGTAACCCTTAGTGACCACAGAGCCTGAAGGGGACAGGCTGGTACTTTCCTAGGTTATAAAGCAAAATGATTTTCTATGCCTCAAATGTGCAACTCTCATTTGTGGGTGTTTCTGTTGCTCTGAATGCACTGAGAGCCTGCAAAGTTCCACGTGGTCCAGTTTGGAATCACTTCTCAGAAACTCTCTCTAAGTGTTTCTATGGGGCACTGGGAAACTCCGAGCCACAGACCCAGCCTGGGCTCCTGCATCCTGGGAATTCAGCATCCACAAGACACGATTTTCAAAGGAGTCCAGATTTGGCTGGTGACTCCAAAGTGAAGCACCCAGTCGTTGTGCCAGGCCCTCATTCTTCCTCTTCCCTCTCCTCTTCCTCATGTCCCATTGTGGAGTGCTAGTTTCATCTCGTTTTCTGGGAAGTAAAGTTGAGCTGCACAGTGGGTGAGCCCCACACGTATCATTCCTATGGCTCAGGGGCAGTGATGTTTTCCAGGTCCTTAAGAAAGAAATGCCAAAGGGAGGAAGAATTCTAAGACTGTGCATAAACCAGACACTGATGAGAAGGCAGCAGCACCTGACACCAGATACGGATCTTGGGGGTATGAATCTGTGGAGCTTGAAGAGCTAGGGGTGGGAAGAAATAGGGGAAGGAGCTGGGACTGGAGCTTCTGGAAGGATCATATAGAAAAAAAAGTTGGAAAAATAAGGTGTGGCTTGCCAGGAGGCATAGTTTAGACCTCACTGGGTGGAAAATGAGAAACCACCTGACGATGGCCCAGACTAGACCAGACCGTCAGACAGATACCCTGGTGACATTTGTGCAACATGGCTGAGGAGGTGTTAGATTTCCTTTGCTTCCCTTTTACCTAAGAAAATCAACTTCAGAGAACAGGTTTATCTTGGCCCACTGTTTCAGAGGTTTCAGTCCATGTTTACTTGGCCTCGCTCCGTTGAAGCCTGTGGTAAGGCAGAGCATCACAATAGAAATGCATGGTGAAGGAGGCAAGAGGGAGGGCAGGGGCCCAATATTTGCCCCGAGGGCACACTTCGAAAGACCCAACTTCTTCCCACCCACCCATCTCCCAAAGCTTCTACCCTGAATAGCACCCACAGGTTGGGGACCAAGCTGTCAACACAGGGGACACTTCAGATCCACACTACAGCAGGAGGCAGAATGGAGATGGGTTGAAAGGCTACTGCAATAATCCATGTCACCTGTACTGAAAGGCACATAGTCCACACAGAGGACAATGCAGGAGATCAAGATGCAGGTCAGCTCGGGCCCAAGGAAGTCTGGGATCAGCAGATATTGCTGCTTCTGTGGCGATCGCTCCTTACAACTGCCTTAGATACAGAAGGGAGAATTCAAAAACCTACTCAAACTTGGAAAAAAAATCAAAGGATAGGAAATGCAGTTCATATTCCAAATATTGGCCCAGTGGACCCAAACAACGGTGAAGTTTTCCATGCGCATTTAGTTCAAAGGCAATTTTTTAAAAAGCAAGGAAGCTGCTTCTGCCCCCTGGTGGCTTTCAGGAAAATTTAACTGAAAGGGCAGAAAGGGAAGGAGGAGACGTCTCTGTGTTACCCAAATGTCAGCTGATCCAACAGCACTGTGAACTTTTTTTTTTTTTTTTTTTTTTTTCCCCAGCTGAACAGTAGCAACCACCAAGGTTCCAACTCAGCTGCCCCCGGCTCTCAGAGTGAGCAGGGAGCAGCGTCTGATAATGCTCGGTCAAAAGTTCCACCGGCTCCCTGTTCGCTCCAGCCGCCGGGAGGCTGGATGCACAATTCCGTGTGAAGCACAGTTCACTTGTAAAGAGGCTGCCGAAAACGATTAAATATAGATTCCCCTTTCTTGGATAAAAGTTACAAATCTATCTCCAAGTATTATCCTCCACCTCACGTTCTGCCCACGTAGGCAGCATCTTACAGTGCCGCACCATGTCACCCTTTTTTTCCATTCCCCAAAATGTGCATTTGATTTCCTGATCTATTTAATATTGCTCTTCAGCTAACCTGCGTGGCTCTGCGGAAAGCCAATTCGAAGATGCAGTGCCTCCTTCCAAATGTGCAGGCATGCAGAAGAATAATCCAGGAGCCGTCAGGGGCAAGGTGGAAACAGTCTAGTCATTATTGGTTAAAGTGTAACTGGACATGGCAACCTGCTGAGTGAGGCAATGAGGGGAGCCCGTGAAGTGCAGCCGGTTGATACCCTGTTGTTTGGCTGTGTCGCCAACAAAACAAGCAAAAATGCGCATAATTGTACCAAAGGCTCAAACTCATTTCATGCCTCCATTATACCACGGAGATGGAGAGTGGCGCACTACTGGAGCAAGGCTCTCTCCTGGGTGCCTATGGATAATTGTTTATCCACCTCCTATTAGACACAGGCAGCCGTTAGAAAGTTCTTGCCCTTCTAACATCAGAGTGCCCTCTGTGAGTGGCCATTTAAAATGAATTCCAATTCCACGGTCTTGAAGACCTGCTTTAATATTGTGAATTTTGCAGGTAACTGTAATTTATCTCCAGGAACAGAACCTTTTTACTGTTTTAACAAGTTTGAATGGAAATATTTAAATTGCACTGTATGTTTCCTTAGAGTCTACTGAATGGACCTTAACCGTTTCCTTGACAGGTTCACCAGCGTCGCTGCCAGTGTCAACTATCCAACTGCCCAGAAATGATGGTGGGCTGTGGAGATGCGTAGGGTAACCAGCCTCGGGATGGGGTTCTTTCTTGCTTTTTTTTTTTTTTCCTGAATTATATTGCTAAAGCTTGATTTTGACTTTCTTTAGGTTGATACCTGTTTGGGCCAAGGTGTAAAGGGCTAAAGAAGAGTACAGCAGCCAGGCCATATGCTAAACCTCATACACCAGCACATCTCATGACTCCGACCAGCTGGCCACCAGCCAGCCACTGCCTACTCCTGAACAGCTGAGGGAGCTGAGGTTTCCTGACCTCCGGTGCATATCTAGGTCACAGTATAGTATGTGATCCCAGACTAGCATACAGTGTGGCTTGCCTTTCGAGATGTCTCCCCACACATCTTTCCTTCTTTAAATGTACTAAGGTTAACCAAAGGATGCAGTCATCAGTGACACAGGGTCAGAAAGTTGCTGCTGGTCTAATGTCAGCATCTCCCACCCACAGGCACCAGGATATGACGTGTCCTTCTGCTAGCCTGTCATTTCCAACTCACTTTATCCTTTTACTTTGCCACTAAAAATTTCTTTGGCCACGAATCTTTATGAAGCATATGCTCTTTATCCTACATCACACACCTACGCAGCTCTCTTACACAGGCATGAGCTGCAGCTTAGATTCCAGCTGACTCTAGATGCTAGGAGGCAATTTTGCTTCTTTCCATTCTGAGACTCCATCTATGTTCCAGATGGTAAAGTAGCCAGATAACCAACCTACAGATAAGCGAAGTCTACAACTCATCACGCACCAATAATGCTGACATATAGCACACTCCTTCTCTTAACAAATCCAACACCTGAGTGACAGAAATGAAAAAATGCACTCAATATAATAGTTGATTGCTCTCCAGACTTTCCCACTTAATAGGATTCCTGCATTTCCAAACTTTCCCAACAGATACGTTAGGGACATTGTCTGAAATACTAATTATGGCACACATAACCACCAGTTGCTATAGGCGCAGAAGCTTTAACTGCAGTTGGCTATGTTGTGGTTATTTCCCTCATCTTCTTAGTTAAATGACTAATGGAATTGTATTAAGGAAGTCACGGCACAGCTCTCAAGAACCGCAGGAAAGCCAGGGGACTAGAGGTAGTCATGCTTCCTTTATAGAGCCGGCCCTTGTGACACTGCAAAAAGCCATTCCCAGGGCCACTGTTAGATCTTCCACCACTGCTCATGCTGCATGCAACTTCTGATCAAATGAGTCCAAACGAACCTCTCTGGAAGTAACACGACCCCACAGAAACGCCCCAAGGTTTGTGTGAAGGACAGCGACACAGTTTTTGGTTAGAAGCAAGCTGTGCTGGGGGCAGGGGTGGAGGGCTGTCCAAAACTAATACAAATTCTGTTAAAAAAAAAAACCCAATAAATTGAAAGGCCCCTAACCAGTCTTCTGCACTAATTTACCCATGGAGTTATCCACCAGCTCAATATCAAAGCATGTAAGAGAGATGTAGTGAAGATTTTCCCCCCACTTTTCTTTTGCAGAATTGGGTCTCTTTTGGGAGATGCATGAAAATCTTTTTATTGCTATAGATTCAGAGATGATTATAAACTTATAAGGACTTTTTTTCCTATTTGATTAAAACAAATGTGTTTCTAGAAACCTGGAAAAATTTAAGGTATAGTTAAAATGGAACTTTAATAGAAATTATGTACACATTTTTAATTCTTCAGTAATTTACACTGTTCTGTAATGAAGTATTATCTCTGTATATCCCTTAATTATAAAACACAGCAATGAAGTTACCTGTGGAAAGCGATACAGCCCACAGTAATGAGAAATTACAAATTCACACGTACACGGATTAACTGTAATTTACCTAGTAATACAAACTTTTTTATTTTTAATTTTGAGCAAAAGTGTGTAAATTATATAAAGACAGAACTTAAAATCAAAGATGGAACTATACTGCCCAGTGGAAATTACAAACAATGAGAAAACAAAAAGCATCTAAAGAAGTAGTCCAGACATTCCACTGTTAAGTTCCATGGTATTTTACTACATAGAAATCGGACATGTCGGAGCATGGCACATTTCAATTTTTAAAATCAACTTTTCTATGCCACTGTCCAAGAGAACTTACTGGGAGTGTTATAGATCTACATTGTGCAAGGTGGTAGCTGCTGTAGGCTTAGTGTCCCCTAAAAGACACTAATTGTGAATGCTCGTGAATGTGATCTACTTGGAATTAGAATTTTTGCACATGTACTAAGGTAAGGCCATCCTGGATTAGGCTGCGGGCTCCGAATCCAGCGTGACTAGAGTCCTACAAGAAGATGAGGCAGACACACAGAGATGGAAGGCAGCAGACCGTGTGAACTCGGAGGCACAAACTGAGCAGCACGGCTGCAAGTGCCAAGCACCACCACAGATGGTTGGCAGTGGGCAGAAGGTGGGAAGAGGCGTGGAAATCTCCGAGTCCCTCAGCCAGCAGGGCCCTGCCCATACCTCTATTTCAAACGTTCAACCTCGGGATCCGAGAGTAAATCGAAAGTCCTCTGAAATCATGAAGGCTGTGTCATCTGTCACCAGAAACTGACACAGCAGCCATAAGCTACGTGTGGATGCAGAGCACTTGAAACATGGCCGGTGAGGCCGTGGAACAAAATTTTAATTTTAAATAGACACACGTGGCTGATGGCTACATTCTCGACAGGGCAGCTGTATTCGTCTGTGTGACTCCTCCCATAGACTTAGAAATCCAAACCCTTTAACAAGCTGATTCTTTGAACCAAAACTAAGAAGAAATAAGTCACAGTTTTACTGATTTCCAAGCATGCACTCTGTGTATGTACACATATATTATTTAAGTTAATAAAATAGCTCTCATCACCAACTTCCAAATTAGTCTGACCACTTTCAGTATTTTAAAATGCACTAGACAAACACATTAACTATCTACATAGAACTGAGCTAAAATCCTTATGCTATAACGTTGTCTTTCTTGTTGCATGATCAAAAAGTTCCATTAGTTGAGAGATGCTATTCAGACTCACTGAATACTGAATTAACAGTGTGATGAATTGGGCTTCATGAAGTATTCATGAGCTCTCATTTAACGCTAATTAAATTTTTAAAAAGGCCTATGTTAAATGATTTTAAGACCCTGGCTCAGACTGACAAGCATGTAAAATTAAAGTTCAGAAGAAAATTCAATTCCAAATCACAGAGTTGAATTATACAAGTTAGGAGTGCATTTAATACTCTTTTCTTACAATGAATTGCTGTAACATTAAAACAAATTTTAAAAAATCACTTTTTTCATATCCTTCGATAATTAAACAAAATTGTGCCAGTCACTAATAATCGGTTTTATCCATGCCAGAAAAATGAAGGATGCCACTCCCTAAGATAGCTGGGCACACTTACTTTTGTGTGTCATGGCAAACTACATAACAGTTAAGATTTGCTATACTACTTTTCTAATAGCCCTTTTATCTGAAATTGCATACAAAAAAATGTGTTGAGGAAACCAGGCTATACACATGTACAAACTATTTTGAAGGTTTAAAAACTAAGAATTTGGGAAACAATGGATCTAGGAACTTTAATTCTTGGTAAAATTGAAATAGTTAATAGGACATTTTCTTAGTTTGTCAGAAAACATTTACTCTGACAACCAACTGGATATAAAAATAGTGCAAATCTGAGTGAATCTCAATATATAAATATATATATATATATATACACATATATATAAATATAGACATATAGCGTGTGTATATCTATCTATACAGATTTACATATACATTGTTGCTTTTATTTTTGGAGAAAAAAACAAATGTACTCCAGGCAGGCCTGAACTATGTAATCTAGGCTGGCCTTGAATTTGCAGTGATTCTCCTGTCTCAGCCTCCCAAGTGTTGGGACTACAGGTGTGCACCACCATGCCCAACAACAGCCAATGTATTTTAAAAGTGAAGATTCAGGGCCGGGAATTTAGTTCAGTTGTTCTGCCACCTGCCTTGCAAGGGCAAGGTTTCGAGTTCAATCCTTGGTATAAAAAAAAAAAAAAAAAAAAAAAAAAAAAATAAAAAAGTGAAGATTCAGCTTAAGCTAGCCCAGTTCTACAAAAGAAAAGTGGGGAAAAAAATAAATCCTCATTTACATCTCTCTTAAACACTTTACTACTGAGATGGTGGATAACTCCATGAGAAAATTAGTGCAGACTGGTTAGTGGTCTTTCAATTTATTGCTTTTTTTGGGCGGGGGAGTGACAGGAGGACCTTGCACTGTCCTTCACACAGAGATCTTGGGGCGTTTCTGTGGGGTCATGTTACTTCCAGAGGCTTATTTTTTGTTTTGTTCTGGGTACCAGGGATCAAACTCAGGGCTTGCAAGGCAGGCCGGGTCACCAGTAAGCTAAATCCCAGGCCCAAAAGCTACAAGTTTCTGAACTTCCAAGTACTGAGTAAATTCCTACTGATCAGTGAAAAGTAAAAGGAACTGGGAATGAGTGGTAAGAATGTCACTAAGAGTCTCAGTTTGTTCAGGCTCTTGGGAAAGTATACATAGATTGGTGGATTAAAGACAATGGGGAAAAAGACAATGGAAACTTTTTAGTTTTGGAGGCTAGGAAATTCAACATCAAGGTGCTATTGGATTTGGTATCTGAAGAGGGTTCACTTTCTGGTTTGTAAGGACCTCTTGCTTCCCATGATGGAAGGAGCAAGACAGCACTCCAAGGCCTCTTTTGTAAGGGAATTAATGCCATCTCTAAGGGCTCTGTCCCTATTATCTAAGCACTCCCACAACTCCCACCTTCTAAAATCACTAGAGAAGGGTTTCCGTACTGTATGTAAATTCTTTTTTTTTTTTTTTTTTTTTTTTTTTTTTTTTTTTTTGTGGTACTGGGGATCGAACTCAGATCCTTGCGCTTGCTAGGCAGGCCACTGAACCACTGAGCTAAATCCCCAGCCCTGTATGTAAATTCTAGAGGAACACCGCCTGCTATAGTGTCAAGTGTTGCAAGAAAATGATTTTTAAAAAAATACCTGCTAATGCTGGACTTCCCACTACCCATAAGGCCAAAATATTAAGCCTTCTTTCCCAAAAGATAGTAGATACATTGAAGTATCATGCCAGAATTACAATGATTATATCCTTTCCCATTTACTTTCCCGTTCATAATATATTTAGATGATCACATTACGAGATGAAAAATATGAAATGCTGATTCCATTTCTTTAAAAAATAAGACACATACACACACATACAATTAGGTAGAAGAAAAGCTTAAAAAGATATACACTGAACTGTGAATGGTAGTCAGCAGTTTATTTTCTCTAGTATTTTTTCCTATATTGCCTAAATGTTTTCTAATAAACACTCTCAATTTCAATTTTTTTGAGACAGGGTCTCACTATGTAGTTCAGGCTGGCTTTGAACTCACTATGTAGCCCAGGCTGGCATTGAACTTTCAATGCTCCTCCTGCCTCAGCTTCCAAGAGTGCTGGGATTACAGATGTGTGCCACCATACCTGGCATGTCCATTTCTCAGGAAAACAATAAAGATATTCTATTCTGGAAAAAATGTCACTGGAAATTAAAATATTTTAATAGCTTAGAAATGATTCATTTTGTCATCAACCTCCTGGGTTCCTCTTTTTGATAAAAAGACAAAATACTAGTAAATATATTCCTTCAATATACTGTGGACTAGTGAGAACAATTTAAGCACATTTTTGCTATAAAGTTTTGAAAATTTTGCTGTAAATTAAACTTCAGAAAATTGTATTTTACCTGGGCAAATGGCTGAGTAAAAAAAAAAAAAGTCTATTCCATAATTTATCCAGACCATTTGCTTAAAGTAAGATTTTCTTTATCCTGAGAAAGTCAATCCTACTTTAACTTTTGTATACAAATGGTCTAGAGCTCCAATTACTGAAAATTAAACTTTATAATTCTCACAGCCAATGATTTACCTGTTTGTTGGTCACTGCAGGTGACATATACACAAGAACTTAAAAGATGAAAACACGTTTTTTAGAATAATGAACACTAAGACTCACTGCAGACAGGAACTACTTTATTTTTTCCATTCCAGCTTTGTCAAATGGATTGTTTAAAAAGCATACACAAGAGCAAGGACCCAAAGACCCCGGAGGGGGTCTCTTCAGCTGCCTGCCTGCCTGAGATCACCCGGCGGGTGCGCGACCTCCCAGACTGCACAACAACAGACCCAGTAAGGAAGATAGCCACGCGGGTGCCCTTGAAACACCCCCACGACCTTCCCTCCCCCCCCAATTCTCAAACCTCCTGATTGGGCCAGTCCTTAGACCAACTCTGCAGAGGAATAGGTTCTCATGAAGGGTAGTTTTCTGAGCTCCCAACTTTGAACATCTTTAAAGAAAGGGCAGGGGAAACCTGTAATAGAACTGAGTGGAGTTCAACCCTGAGGGTAGGGAAACTCAAGTTAGGCCTTGTAGACTGTGTTGTCTCAGTCGTGGGGAACTGCCATGGGCTAGCTGAGACCAGGGGATTTGGTTCTGCATATGGCTGTACATATGGTATAATATGAGAAGAGAGACAGTCTGAAAGAGGCTCTTCAAATTCTTTTTTTTCTCTCTCTCTCTTTTTCTTTTCCTCATTCCACCCTAAAATTTCTTTCTTTTTTCTGTCCTCTCTCTCCAACTCAGTCTCTTGCTCCACCATATTGTCCCTCATCTCCCTTTTTATTCTGGCTCCTGCCCTAACTCAGACTTCTTCATTATTTTTTGTTTTTAGGAGGGGTTTCTCTTTATGTTCTTTTCTCCACTCATTTTACCTCACTCATGGCTCTGTACCTTCAAGGGAAGGCAAGTGCCTGTTGTTGTTAAGGGGATATATTCTTGTCCTTATTCCTGCACTCTTTCTATCCCCCCTGAAGCTAATAGCTTTGTAAAGATAGTAAGGTAATTCTACAACCTCTGGGTTCACTTTAAATCTGCTCTAAATCTTTCACTTATCTAATCCTCTCATTCGAAGTCTAACACTCATTTTACCTCACTCATGGCTCTGTACCTTCAAGGGAAGGCAAGTGCCTGTTGTTGTTAAGGGGATATATTCTTGTCCTTATTCCTGCACTCTTTCTATCCCCCCTGAAGCTAATAGCTTTGTAAAGATAGTAAGGTAATTCTACAACCTCTGGATTCACTT
>NW_022900920.1:16196777-16201129 GCF_012274545.1 Fukomys damarensis | reverse complement strand
AAAGAAAAAAATGTGAGAGAATGAAAAGATGAAAATAAAGTGTTTGTAGATGGGGAGGGGAGGAGGGGGTGAAGGGAGGGCAGAGGTAAGGGGAAAAAATGAGAATCAAGACTTGTCATGTAGAGGTACAAGATCCCAACAATGAATGTAACTGTACTGTATCCCTAAAATGTGCCAATAAACTCAATTAAAGCTGAAAAAAAAAAAGTACACACAAGAGAAAACAAAAATCACATGCAATCAAACTTGTTTTGTCTTAAATCACTGGTTTTCTTTAGAAAAAGAATACACATTTGAATAACTTGCAATTCAAACATTTTCCAACTGTTTCCACTTTATTTATTAGCAATAATAATGTAACTGTACTGTATCCCTAAAATGTGCCAATAAACTCAATTAAAGCTGAAAAAAAAAAAGCATACACAAGAGAAAACAAAAATCACATGCAATCAAACTTGTTTTGTCTTAAATCACTGGTTTTCTTTAGAAAAAGAATACACATTTGAATAACTTGCAATTCAAACATTTTCCAACTGTTTCCACTTTATTTAAGTTAGCAATAATACATATGTTTAACAATAATAAATGTATTTATACTCTTTCACCTTTATTTATACTGAAATAACACAGTCTATAAAATTCAAATCATGTAGTACTCAAAAATCTGGAAAGTTTCTTTTACACAGTAAGATTCTGATATGTTAAGAAATCACACAAAACTAGCATTTGCAAAGTGGATGAAAAATAGGATATGCTGTTTGAAAGAAAACAGTAATAATTTCTTATCTAAATAATTTCAATCAAATGAATAATATATTCATCTGGCAATAGCCTCTCTTTTAGAATATAAAAAAGTGCTCATATTACACCTAACAAAAATAACTAAGACCTCAGAGAACTGAAATAATTTAAGTAAAGATGACAGCCTGGGGGATCAAGATTACATCTTTGCTCCCAAGGCATGGAGGCAGGTTTGAATTTATTCAAATCAGAAGGAAAATAAAACACTAAGTTTGCAAATGCAAGGCTTCCTGCATTGAAAAGATATAAACTGTCTTTGTAAGGTTCTCATGCGTTTTCCTTTAGATAAAAGCCATTACTATGAAATCCTGGGTCTCAGACTGCGCATCAACTGACAAAGCTGGGCCACTTCTGGTGAATGTCCTTCTCTGGCCACCACCAGCATTCGTTTAGTGAGGGCTTGAGAGAATAAGGAACTCTAGAGACACCTGGACTACTAAGATCGACTAGTTTCAAAGAAACTTTCATATGAATATAGCAACTGAGTGGAAGAATTTCCATGCCCAAGTCACTGTGAGGCTTTGGTGGAGCCAATCTAGGAAGCCAACCCACGGACAGCACCTCAGTGCACTGACAAGATGATCATTTTCCTCTGAAGGAATCCAAAACTGAATTCTGAAGAAACTAGAGTTCTGCTAAGACGCTAGATTCAAGTTTTCTCTCCATCTTTATGAATACGCATCTAAATGTTAATCACAAAGATGAGAGACAAATGAAATGCAATCGACAGCAACCCAGACACCCAATGTCAAAGATGCCAAGCACGGACCCTATCCTAGAATTATTTTAATAACACTAAGAGTATTTACCACTCTCTTTGCAATCTTATTTTAAAATTTCTGTCAAATTTCAGATGTATCCATAACTTATTATGGAAAACAAAACAGAAAATATAGCATAAATTTATTTGTATTAAAGTTGTGAGGGGTGCCATTAATAGTTCTTTTTATTTCGCTGGGTATGGTATGATTTCAAATTACTTTTACTTCTTAGCTTTAACTGTTTACAGTGAGTATTATTTTTACATACAAAAATCATAAAATGAAACCACGTTCATTTTGGGGGGGAAAGAAAGTTCTACAGATGCTGGAGCTAGTTCCAAGTTAGTCTCTTAAATGCTCTTCAGAGACTACTTTATGGGTCAAAATCTCGAAAACAGAATCTTTGTAATAAGAGAAAATGTTTTTCTTCAGTCTTCTATCCCCATTAACTAAAGTTTCTGGCACATGGTAGATGTCTCTTTCTGCCATGGAATGAATCTGCACAGCTGAATGTACAGACACTTCATTTTTTAAATCTTCATTTTATGATCCTTTGATGTATTCTAACAAAGGGATGGTTACTGTTAAATGTTCCATTGAAATTCAGTGCCTTTTGGAAAAAAGTTTAAATTCAGTAGTTTTAAAATATGGTTTCTAAAAAAGATCAATCAACAGAAAACATAAGAATGGGTACAATGGGGACTACAGTGGAGTAAATGGCCAAGTAGGTGGCAGCAGAAAGGACCAAGTAAGACAGTACAAGAAAATAGCCCTCCTCCCCTGTTCTTTATCCTGTTTCCAACACTACCTGACTGTAAGCAAGTGCTGATATGTCTGGTTCTAAACTTACACCTAGCCCAGGGCCCACAGGCCTCTTTAGCAGATGAAGGCTCCACAAAGAGAGAGGGAAAGCGGGGCTTGGCTCTGCTTCATGTTACCAAGGATAGCACCTATTCTCTGACTTTTCATCTTGCCCTGGGTCAGAATGACTCCTACTGACTGAAATGTGATTTGTGGCACAGCTACAAAAGCAGTTAGATATTAACTTGTTTTTATCAGTAACAAAAGACAAGTGTCCTGAGTTTTAAGGAATGAAAAATTAGTGCCCCTTTCTTTCTTTTCTCCCTCCCTCCCTCCCTCTCTCTTAGTGCCTCTTTCTTTTAGATGGGGCTCAGACCAAGGCAACACTTAGTATTTTTCTTTTAAATTGTTTCTTAAATTTTTAGAAATAGAACAAATAATACATCACTGGTGTAATTACACATTATACTGTCCAAACTGAGATACTTCTGAAAGTAAATGGCAGCATTAGTAGCAATTTTTCTAGGGAAAATGATACCAAGAAGACAGACATGAACAGAACTGCCAGGACAAAGGGACACCCGATACAAACACCAGATCTCTTTATTGTATTTGTATTTTCTTTTTCAAATTCTCTATTAAACTACACAACATAACATTTGGCAGTAATTTAATAATGAACATTGAAGGATCACAGTTTTGCTCTCTAGTGAAGACAAATTTTCTAAGTGATGAAACATACTTTCCACCTTCTTCCCTATATTTAAAGATTCCCAGGATAAACCATGGTCTTAATGGATCTGAGGAAAATCTGCTTGAATTTCTCTAACAGCAATAATAGTATGACTATGATTATATTACTTAGAGTCACATCTTAATTTTACTTTCCAAAATATTAACTACAGAAGCTCAGCATGTTTTGCTCTACAAACAAACTTCCAAAATGACAAACCCCAATTACTGGCCTTGGTCATAATATATTTTTAAAATCTTTATATTAACTATGAGATTCTCACAAATACCTTGCCATAAAGTATTTTAGAAAAGCTGTATGACAGTGAAACTGGACAAGTCTACTTCATGGGTGGCTGCAGCCTCTGCCCCAGACACAGGGTTCAAACCCCCAGGGGGAGGCACCGCTTGCTTCAGTTTCTAAACAGCAGCATCCTCTCAGAGCATGCCTGCCCCACCAGGTTTGCGTACTGCAGCACAGTGGCCTCCTCGCTTGGGTCTTTTTGGTATTTCTTATAAACACCGTAAGGCATGACGGTTTTCTTGTGAAACACCCGCACTCGGTCCGGTTCCTTACTGCGACCTTCATCCACTGCAATGAGAAACATGCTGATTAAAAACAGTTTTGTATCAGACTACTTTTCATTTCCTAATTTTAAAATATTCAATTTGAAACATAATTATATATCAACAGGCTCTCTCTGGAAAGTATGCTCAAGTGAGATAAAAAATAACAAATGCCTTTCTGGGCAGTAATAACTATCCTCCAAGAAGACAGCTGAACTTCAAGACAAAGAACTGAAAAGCTTGTATACTTTTATAATTTTCTGAAACACAGTAAAATTTACATCTCTCCAGCACCTTTCCAGAGTCTGACATAAATCTACTTTGCTTTTCTACCTGTACCCTCACACTGTCTGAAGTTTTATCTCGGCGAGGACACTTTCCGGTGACTCAGCAGCTATCAGCAGGGGTTGGGCAATGGGTGCTCACGTTCTCCATGCAGCTTCTCACAGCACCTTAAGGAACGGTAGAGGCCACTGTGGCTGTTGTCATTGGATTTCCTCTTCCTCCATATAAAAGAACTCCTGGTTTGTATTGGATCACATAAGTTTCTCAGAAAGCCTGGCCCCCACCACTCCTTGCAGGTAGGTGCATCTGGCCTCATGACCAAGTTATGGCCAATGAGATACAAGGAAAGTGTTTTGTGAACGATCTATGCCTTTTCCTCCTTTTTTTTTTTTTTTTTTTTTTTTT
>NW_022900920.1:16171854-16196501 GCF_012274545.1 Fukomys damarensis | reverse complement strand
TCTTTTTTTTTTTTTTTTTTTTTTTTTTTTGGTACCAAGGATCAAACCCCAGGACCTGCGCTTGGCAAGACAAGCGCAGTGCCACTGAGCTAAATCCCCTGATCTATGCCTTTTGAATATCGTTTTCAACCTTTCTTCAGACTGCAGCCTACACCACGGATGTGATGGCAGAAGCACTTACTCTACCTTGGAGCTGGCAGATAGGAGTTTACTCTTGGTTCAGCAAACACAAAAGATTAGAACCATCGGGGTGGGGTCCCAATGACTGAAAATTGGTGGCTTAATAAGAGAGACCAGAGTGCACACATACCTGCTCGATATCCCTTGCAATATGATGCTCTGTGCCACCTCAGGGATCTACTAGCAAGAAGGCCATCAGCAGATGTGGCTTGTCAACTGACCTTGGACTTCCAGAACTGTGAGCCCAAATTTCTATTAATCTAGTCTGTGATATTTTATATTAGTAATAGAAAACAATAAGACACCAGGTTAAGTGACAAAGGAAAAGGCAGCTCCCTGATTGCTGCTATCACTTTCAGATGTCTAAATGTACACACACTGCCACCCATCACCTGAATTTAAGTGTCTCCAGCATGGAAAAGGCAAATTTGAGCATATTTAGTCTACTCCAAATAGCAAAGTAAAGATCACCGACAACAGCATGGGAAAGAAGTGAAACATTGGCGAAATGATCCCAAAATGATTCTAAATCTTCTAAAAGTAAAACCTTGGATTTTTACAACTGTAGTTTAAAAAATATGCCATATTTAACTGAATAGATTAATGTTTAACAGTTTAAACTTTTATCATAAAATATTTCATGAGACATACTTTAATATTTCAAAAAATGGAACCTAGCCAATAAAAATGTGAGATTTGAAATGTTATCATATTTTTATGTAGAATGAAATGCTTTCTTCTAATTTTTACACAAATAAAAAAGGAAGATTAGGGGGAAAATACATGTATAATTTTATAACTTTAAAAACCATATTCCTTGTAGAAAGAAGGAATTTTGTTTTTTCACTGGTCAAAATGTATATTTCAATTGTATTTACTGAATTCACATGAAAAGCTCAAAAACTGTACACACACACACACACACACACACACACACCTCTCACATTTTTGAGAAATTGTAATATCTGTGTTTCAACCACAGAATTCCAGATTGGCTTATGAAGCTACTAATCTCTATCATGGACGTATATACCTAATTAAATCTCCTAAACGTCTAAAATAATTTATAGCATTTTTAGAGAGTCTTATGACATAGAAATTAGTCACATTTAATGGTTCTTTTTACTTCAAATACTTTTGAAACCTGGAATAATTCAGGAACAAATGCACAGTATAGTTATAGATGCCAACAAGCTATTTAATTTTAAACTTCTCATTTTCTTCAATATGAATGTATGCAAGTCACTTGGAAACAGGTATGTTTGGTTTTAGTGTTCAAATATTTCAAAAATTTGTGGAATAGTTATTTAATATTCCATATACTGTGGTACTGGTTCTATTGTTAACTCACAAGTTATGCTGAAACAATAAAAATAATTTTCATTAAATTACTGAGATACAAATTAATTTCTTTTATTAGCCCAGACCTTCCCTTTTCCTAATATTACACTTTGGCTGTACAGAGGGCACTGAAACACTTGCAGACCGTGTACCGCCTGGGTCTGCACACCTTTCTTCATACCCAGCTGCTTCCCTGGGCCAGTGCACACAATAAGGCTAACACAAAGGCTTCTCACATTTCACACAACCACCCCCCAAGGTGAGATTACACCATCATTCTTTATTCATTCCCAAATTCTCTTAGGAGTAATTTAATGTATTCAACCAAGAAGGCATATTATTAAGCTGTTAACATAAACAAATGAAAGTAGCTGTACTAGCCTTTAGAAAGTAGCTTGCCTAGGGCTGGGGATTTAGCTCAGTGGTTCTGCTACCTGCCTCTCAAGCGCAAGGACCCGAGTTCAATCCCCGGTACCAAAAAAAAAAAAAAAAAACAGTAAGTAGCTTGTCTTTTCCCTACTAAAAAAAAAAAATTACAACTCAAATGTAAAATTCTGTCTACTCAAAAAAGCCATAGAGGGCCAGGGATTTAGCTCAGTGGTTCTGCTGCCTGCCTCGCCTGAATTCGATCCCCAATGCAAAAAAAACAAAAAAACACAAAAAAATAAAACAAAAAAGCCAAAGATATCAATCTAAAATCACCAAGGAATGCAAGACACAGTAATAGAAAAAAAAAGGAAAGGGCCAGATGGCCTTCCTTGCAAGAGTAAGGCCCCAAGTTTGATCCCCAGTACAAAAATAAATAAATAAACAAACAAACAAATAAAGGAAAGGTAAACTGCACATTAAAAAAAAGTTGCTATTTCAATGAATTGAACCAAAAATTATCTGGAATTGGTTATAAATGAATAGTAATAATTACATTATTTTTTATTTTACATCGTTTAAAATAATAAAAATAATGACTGTTGTAAAACTCAAACATCACAGAAACACACAGAGCAGAGTACACCATCAGCCCCATACATAACCCTGGCTCCTGCATTTTCTCCTGGCCCCAGCAAACACCCACCTAAGTTATCAGTTCTTTAAAACAATTTCACAAGATGTATTTAAATATTTAAAGTAGTTTGAATTACACTCTAGCTATACTTCAAGCAGAAAATCAAATCATCTTGTCAGTGGCTACTAAACTTCAGAGACCAAGCCAGGCGTGGTGGCGCACACCTGTAATCCTAGTACTTGGGAGGCTGAGGCAGGAGGATCACTGTGAGTTCCAGACCAGCCTGCACTACCTAGTGAGTTTCAGGTCAATCTCAACTACATAGTGAAACCCTGTCTCAAAAAACAAAAACAAAAAAAAAAAGTCAGAGACCATTAATTATCATCATAAACTTAAGTACATTTGTTTGCTGGGCTCAAAAATCTATGGTTTATGATTATTTAGTTACATTCTCAATGAAGGTAGATTCTGATTCTAGTGTTCCCCATAATTTATACTGAAAATTATAGAAAATAATCCTACCACCAGTTATTGAAAATAAATTATTTACTAAGGAAAAATGTATCTCAAATCCTTATAAAAACCTTTAATCATCTTCATATACTGCTTTTTGATAAATGTCATCAGTGCTTATATCCACAGAGCTAAACCAACATAGCATAACAGGTTTTTCCTTGACGGAACTTTGATGACAGAAAAAAATAAGCCATTTTGAGAAGAAAGGTAATTGCTATCTCAGCTAAGGGAAATTGCCAGGTTATTGAGATGTCTTAGAAATGTGTTCCAACAAGAATTTCTTTTACTTTTCCTTTCCCTAATATCTCACAAAATTTAATTTCATGAAATAAAAACTTTGGTTTTTATCCAGAGAACTCTTTTCTGAGATGAGCATCTGATCACCAGTGAGACAAGTATGCTGTCAACAGTATGATATTTTAATCTTTAAGGAAAATCCCAAGGGGTAAGAAGCGCTTAATCTCCCCCAATTTTTTACTTATAGGAGATGAACTATTCAACACACGTGCTTTCAAAGTAGAGGAATCTAGAGATCAAAGCTTTACTTCTCCTTATGGGGATTTAGTTCATTTGTTATTCTTAAATTTAAGAATTATCTAGGCTTCCCCTAAAATGATGAAATTCTATTTTCTTAACTTCATTATTTATTGCTACATTATTTCATAAACATGAAAAACAAGTTATACACTTTATAGTTGCCAATGAAGACAGCTGTATAAATGGCAGACACAGCTACATGTACCATAAATGGGCAAAACTGATATAATGGGAAGAATTGTAAATAAATGTATGACTGAGGGAGAAATACTTGACCAAAAGCTCAATTCTGGAAGTTCCAATTGAAGAATGACTTATAATGTTTTCTTGTGATAGGAGCAAGTGTTGTAATCATTTGGGGGGAGGAAGAGGGGTAAGGAGGTTGTGTTAAATGAAGATTCTTAGTACAGGATAGCAAAGGGGGAGTGGTGTGAGGGAATGACACTATATAGTTATGTTAGAAAAGTAATTTCAACCAGCTTCTTCAACCTTGTTTGGTGGGAGATTAAAGAATTACTTTAAGAATCCATCATGGAGAATGTAATACATTTTCATATTCTATACAATTATTCTATACCAGGCGTGGTGGCGCACGCCTGTAATCCCAGCACTCAGGAGGCTGAGGTAGGATGGAGAAAGTGGAACCTCTGCTGGGGCCCTGTAAAATGATGCAGCACTTTGAAAAACAGACTGTGGTATTCTTCAGCATATTGACTGCTGTGGTATTTCTCAGATAGGGAGATGCACTAGAAACTATTGATTCATGTAGTTGAAATGGGTAAATTATGTGATGACATATCTCAAAAAAGTGATAATGACATTTTACAAAGAAGCTTACATTTGTCTTATTTTTATATAAAAATATTCTCAGCTAAGTTACTAACAATAGTCTATATATATGTATATATATGTATATATACATATATATACATATATATAGACTATTGTTAGTAACTTAGCTGAGAATATTTTTATATAAAAATAAGACAAATGTAAGCTTCTTTGTAAAATGTCATTATCACTTTTTTGAGATATGTCATCACATAATTTACCCATTTCAACTACATGAATCAATAGTTTCTAGTGCATCTCCCTATCTGAGAAATACCACAGCAGTCAATATGCTGAAGAATACCACAGTCTGTTTTTCAAAGTGCTGCATCATTTTACAGGGCCCCAGCAGAGGTTCCACTTTCTCCACATCCCCATTAACACTACTTACTATCTGCCTTTTTTTATCACAGCTATCCTAGGGTCTGTAAAATAGTGTCTTACTATGGTTTTGAGATTTGCATTTTTCATGGCTAATGATGTCAAACATAGTTTGTTTACTAGCCATTCATTTTTCTTCCTCAATAAATACTTATTCAAATCCTTTGCCCAATTTTAAATTCATATATTCTCAATCTTTACCAGATACATGAACTGCAAGAGCACTCTCCCATTTTGTGAATTGCCTGTAAGTACTAAAGCTCTTAACTTTAATGAAATCCAATGTATCTATCTTTCTTTCTGCTGCTTGTGCTTTCTGGTGTCACACCTAAGGATGCACTGATTAATTCAAGGTCATAAAGATTTGCTTCCATTTGTTTCCAGGGAGTTTTGTAATTTTAGCTTTTACACACAGGTCCATTTGTGGTTTTTTTTGTTTTGTACACAGTGTTATTAATTTCTTTTTTCTTTTGTACTTGTTTGCATTTGGATATCCCACTGACTCAGTTCCTTTGGCAAAAAGGCCACTACTACCACCCCTACCCACTGAACTGTCTGGGTACCCTTTTTGAGAGTCAATTGACCATAAACTTGATAATTTGTTTCTGAGCTCTAAAATTTAGTCCACTAATTTATATCTATCTGTATGCCAGAACAACACATTTTTTATTCTTCTTTTGATTGTTTCCTGAATTCCTTTAATTTCTGTATGAATTTTAGGATCAATTATCATTTTCTGCAGGAAAACCAACTTGAATTTAAAAGTAGAAGCAATGATGGAATTAAAAAATCATAATATGGCAGTCGTTCCAATAATAAGTAACAGGTAAAACTCATCAGTGGATGTAAAAGCTAATAGATGTAACTGTGATACATCAGGTTATTTACAGTATCTCAATATATCTTTCTATAAACTATTTATTATTTGACCTGCACAAAATGCTAACTTAACAGTGGAGATTCCTGACACGCATTACTTTGCCAAGTAAAAATTCAAGTCACCACTAGTACGATGAACTGACATTGTGTGGCTCCTGCTGTGATGCAGGAAAACGCATCATCACAGTCTTGCCAAAAACATAGAACCAAAATTGAATTATGAGGAAAGACTTGATGAACACAAATTATGAAGTACAAAGTGACTGGTCTGTATTCTTAAAAATGTCAAGGTAACAAAAGACAAGGATATACCATAGCTGTGCTCCAGAGAGAGAGACAAGAAACACTACAATAACTGCAGTAACTACAATGATCCTGACTTGAACCCTGGATCTGAAATAGAGGGAAGACAGTAGGCTTGTGGCTGTGTGTGAGTTGGGTAAAAAAGGATATTAATGGAAAAATCTCTGACAGCTGAATAAACTGTGAATTAAATAGTAGTAAAATATCCATGCTGCTTTCCTAGTTTTAATGGCCATATTGGTTATGTCAGAGGTACCCTTGTTTTCAGGCAATGTATACTGGAATAATGATACAATTGATCTGCAACTTAAATGGTGCAAAAAATGCAGAAAAGGAAAGAAAGAAGGCAGGTGTGGTAACATGTTAACAACAGAGATCTGACCACAGTTCCAATTTACAATGAAAGATAGGTACAGTATTAATTTACAAAAAGTGAACATGGCATTGAATGGATCTTTCCAAGGGAATTAAACCAGAGCAATTCTTTTGAGGATTTCCTGGGATATAGAGTCAAATTAGAAATACAATACTAACCTTAGAAACAAGTACAAATCTGTACTTACAAAAACATTTATATTTGAAAATCACAAACATAAAATACTTTTCTTACAATAGTATTGGTTTTCCTGTGGACACTGAACACATTGTGGAAATAGTGCATTCCTTTAAACTTGATGGGAAATTTAGGAAGCTCTAATTTCCCAGGAGGGTGCCCTCTCCCACTCCCTGCCTTCAACTCTTTAAATGACAAAGGTTCCAATCCAGAATTTCACTTTTATAGTTCAGCCATTCAATCTGTACATAAACTCTGTAGATTACAGTATCTTCTGTAAT
Source organism: Fukomys damarensis (assembly GCF_012274545.1). NCBI lineage: Eukaryota > Metazoa > Chordata > Mammalia > Rodentia > Bathyergidae > Fukomys > Fukomys damarensis. The sequence goes on along the minus strand of NW_022900920.1, from coordinate 16,189,696 downwards.
CAAAAATTTTTTTTTTTTGGTACCAGGATCGAACTTGGGACCTCGTGCTTGCAAGGCAGGCAGTAAAACCACTGAGCTAAATCCCAAGCCACTCAATTTTTCTATTAGTTCCTTCCCAGTAACTTTCACAAAAGCTTAAGACTGCCACCTGGCACAAGCGAAACTCTCTGACACCCTGTTTACCTTCCAGTCACCTTACTCTGCTTTTCTTTCCTTCTTAAATAGAGTATAAGGCCATTTCCTCACCTCCCACTCACTCCCAAAGACATTCCAATGTGTATCTTGGCCCAATCCTCTTCACTCTGTTCACTAAGGTCAAAGGGTCCCCTTGTTCTAGAATACAATGGATATATTTCAGCCCTCATCACTCCCAGCAAAATGTAAACTCAAGGACCACTTCCTCCTCCTTGAAATTTCCGCTGCCTCTGGTTTTACTGAAACCATTAATCCTGGTTTTCCTTTTACCTCCAAGGCAATCCTTTTACATCTGCAATGTCTTCCTTTAACTGAATTGGATATTGGGAATTACACAATATTTTCTAGATCATCCTCTCTATTGTGCTATGCTTTTTCTTTTTCCCTAGGAAATATCATCCATGCCCATCTTTAAGTGTGACCTCCAACTCTGTATTACAGACATTAGAAATATTTTAGGTAGTCAGGCAGAGTTAGGACCTCGAAGGAGTCAGTATACAAGATGAGAACATATTCCAACTGTGGCTGGAGGTGCATCTGTCAAAGGTCAGGCCTTAAGATATAGACAAAATGATCAGGCCTACAAGATTCCCCAAGAGATAAGCAATAAATTGAAGATTATAGTATAACTGCTATCACCTGGTTCAATAAAGCCTAGACAGACATAAACCCAGGTGGGTGACTAGGACCTCCTGGTCCATCCCTTCCTTAAAAGGTCATTGTTCAGCCAGGCGTGGTGGCGTGTGCCTGTAATCCCAGCACTCGGGAGGCTGAGGCAGGAGGATTGCTGTGAATTGGAGACCAACCTGGACTACACAGTGAGTTCCAGGTCAGTCTCAACTACATAGTGAGACCCTGTCTCAAAAAACAAAAAACAAAAAACAGGCCGGGGATTTAGTTCAGTGGTTCGGTGGCCTGCCTTGCAAGCGCAAGGACCCTAGTTCAATCCCTGGTACCAAAAAAAAAACCAACAAAAAACAAACAAACAAACAAAAAGGTAATTGTTCTTTCCATGTACACTTGCTATGTGACCTGCTTCCCTACTAGATGAATATTACCTAAGTGGCTACACTTATAATCTTATTGGTTGATCGTAGTTTTCACCCACATTGTACCTAACTCATATTTTGTTCTATAAAACTTCCTCTGTAAAGAGGGGTCCACATCAACCCACTTTCTGGTTTCCTCCTATTTCTCAGGACCTATCTCTCTCAATAAATGTTTCCTATTCTTAACCTCTGTTGTTCCTTAGAATTCATTTTATGATTTGGGGAACACGAACTCAGCGTATCTGACATCTAGTACGTTAGGAGTTACATTTGGACCCACCAAAAATTTTTCTCCTGAGTCTCAGGAGACAAGACAGTACTGAGGTAGGACAGAATAATTAAAACTAGGTGGAAAGGAGACCAGGAAATTGGGAATTTTAAATAGTACTTTTAAAGAAAAACTGCAGCCTCAGAACACCATCCCAATTTGTTTTCTCCGCAATCAGCAAACGTGTGCAAGTCCCTTTCACCTGTAATCACCTCTCCCTTCAGCTTCCTACAACCCTAAAAGTGGTGGAGACAGCCTGTCTAGCACATATCTCCTCTTCAAAACCTTGTGGGTGGCTTGCACAGCAACCCCGCACACAGTGAGAATACACATGAAGATAAAACAGCCTTTAAATGTGTGCCCTAACACAACTGTATCATGACTCTTGAATGCATCCTGTATCTTCTTCTTACAGATCTTCCTTATGCCTCTTTTTACGGACTCATCCTGAAAATTCTTTTACCAAGACCAGAGTAAGCGAACCTGCATATTTATTTTAAATAAATAAAGGGGTGGATTGAGTTCCTTATTTCAGCCGCACGGACCCTCAGCCAGGAACAGTACTATATGAGGCTGAGGGTAGGATGCTACAATGTACATTGGCCTTTTGAGGACAAATTCACATTATGGTCAGAGCAATCCTACTTTTGATGATGTATCTCTCAGAGATATTAGTAAGTTTAGTAATATTAGTAATTTATAAGTATGTTGCAGCATTATTTATAATAGTAAAAAGAAAACTAAAAATTTAAATGTCTACCAATGCGGGAAGGAAAGACAATAATATAGCAGTGTAACAATTAAAAAAGATTATGCCATATGGTCCAGCAATTACACTTCTTGGTAGTTACCAAATGAAATGAAATATTATGTCTACACAAAAAAATCTGAAAACAAACATTTACAACTAGCTATATTTGTAACTGCCAACATGTGAAAGCAACAAAAAATGTCGTTCAATAGGTGAATAAACAAACAATAGAAGATCCATACAAATGACTGGTACGCAGCAATGAGAAGAAATGAATCATAAAAAGACACAAAAAGAAATTCTGAGCTAGGATAGCTGGCATGTGTCTGTAATCCCAGAACTCAGGAGGCTGAGGCAGGAGAACTGCTGTCAGTTTAAGGCCACGCTGGAATACATATTGAGTTCAAGACCACCCTAGCAAGACTATGTTTCAAAAACAAAACAAACAAGACATTGTAAAAAAGCTATGGATTCTGTTTTCAACTACATGACATTCTAGAAAAGGCAAAATTATGTAAACAGTTAAAGAGCCAATGGTTGTAAAAGTATGGAGAGGAGAAAGGGAGGGATAAGCTGGTAGAACAGTAGACATATCTTAGGGCAGTGAAATCACTCTGAACTATACATGTCATTTATACTTGGCAAAACTCAGAATTCAACACAAATGCAAACTATGGGCTTCAGTTAAGAATGGGCCAATGCTGGCTCATCAAATGTAACACAGTGAACAACAGCAATGCAAAAGATTAATGGAAGGGGAGGCTGTGGATGGGGTATTGGAGTGCATGTGACAACTCCGTACCTCCTGAAAACTTACTACTGCTAAAAAAAAAAAAAAAAAAAAAAAAAAAACCCAAAAATCAATTAATGAAAAATAGAAGGACCTCAGGTTAGCTCAGTGTTAGTACACGTTTAGCAGGTACAAGGCCCTGGGCTCAATCCCCAGCACCAATAAACAAATGAATGAATGAGAAAAATGTAAGCAATAAATAATAGAAAAATGGGTGTGAGGTATAAGAGAATGCTCTGTCATTCTCTGGCCATTTTTCTGCAATCTGTAATTATACTCTTTAGAAAAACAAATGAAGAAATTCCAATTTTAATGTAAAAACAAGCCACAGAATGTTTTAGGATGATTTAATTAATATAATTACATAATACATTTTGTGTAAACAATATAATTAAAACAACTTAAAAAGATATATAGAAAAAGGGTCTAAAAGCTTCCCTCCCAAATTTGAGCGATACTCCTGTGGAATAAGGGGAGTATACGTATATGCTCTGTGCCTATTTACTGGACTGTGCTGTAGGATTTCCACTTGCCATTATCAGATTTCTAATAACAAGCACATATCGATTTTGTGTTGTTTCTGGTAAAGCTATTAAATAAAAAGAAGCTACAGAGGGGGCCATGCATTGAAGAGTAAATATGAAGCATCCAGTTCAGGTGGTACTAAAGTTAACTGTAGCTATTATCATTTCCCATCAACCTAAACAGTGTCCTTGTTTTTAGAACAACTAAGAAATCCCCTGTGTGTCAATAAGCTTTTATTTAAAGATAGTGCTGCCTTTCCATTTGCTGCTGCGGGCCAGACCCAGGTACAAAACCTGGCAGGGCACTGCCTACTGTGTGTTCAGACAGTGAGAGGGAACTTTTGAGTGTCCGGCCTCCCTGAGACAGTGCTACCCACCTTGATCTGTCTATTAGAAGTCACCTCTGAAGGCTCATCTACCCTTCAGGATAAAAGGGAGGTCCAGAAGGCAGATGAAAAATAGAACTGTAACACTCCCAAGGAAAGCCATATTAATTATAATAAGCTAAATTCTAAGGGAGTGATGCTCTGGCTTGGTAGTGTATAAATCACTAGCTTCAACAAATGCTAAAGCACAGGGTATACACTGCAGAGCCATCAGAATACTGCAGAGTGTGGCCTACAGATAATGATATGGAAAAACATCTCAATCGTGTTTGCACACTTATACAAATCAGCATATAAATCTAAAGGTGTTTTAACAATTTATTGCCACTTGGCTTTAGAAAAAATATCTAGGAGAAAAAATTATTTAAAAAACAAGAAAGTGGTAGGAAAATTCCCAATCATCACGTTCATACGGTCATTTTCCACTTCTGCCCCCATTGAAAGAGCAACAATCAGGCATGCCTTAATAATAGTGCAAGTAAGAATATACAAAATAAATTCAGCTGTCATCTTTGCTCTTAGTACCATACTGCCTGGTTCATTATTTTTGTATTGGAAATTTGGAGACTTCTACTGAATTTAATTTATATTTGATGAAATTAATCTGAGAAAACTAAAAAAAGTATTAATAGGTGTGGATGTGTGTGTTTGTGAGAGAGACACAAAAGCAGAGAGAAACACTGATGATCTCTTAAACATCAATTTAAAACCTTGGGAGTAAGGGACTGTCATGGTAGCATAAACTGTTTTCTGTTGTTATACTTATATTATTTTTATTATCATTTTGTGGTGCTGGGAATTGAATCTAGGGCTTAGTGCATACTAGAAAAGCACTTTACAACTACATCCTCAGCCCTAGCTTTACTCTTTAAAATTTAAAAGACTAGTTCAATCCCCAGTACAAAAAAAAAAAAAATTAAAAGACTTAGTTCAGACAAAAAGCTACAATGTCTTCTCTCACCATTTTTACTCAAAGTAGTGCTAGAAGTTTCAGCCAGTGAAATAAGGCAAGAATTGGATATAAAAGACAAAAAGGAAAATATGTTCTTATTTGTAATTGACAAGATATTCTATGTAAAAAATTTCAAGGACTAAAATATGAGAAAATGAAAAAATGGAAATAAAGTGTTTATATATGGGGAGGGCAGGAGAGGGTGAAGGGAGGGCAGGGACAAGGGGAAAAAATGAGAACCAAGACCTGTCATATAAAGGTACAAGATCCCAATGATGAATGTAACTGTACTGTATACCTAAAATGTACCAATAAACTCAATGAGAGAAAAAAAAAATCTCAAGGACTCTTCAAAAAACAAACAAAAAAACCTCCTCCAAAAACCAGGAGTGAGTTTCACAAAGTCAAAGGATACAACATTAAAATTAAAAAATCAGCTGTGCTGCAAATTACATATCTGTAAAGGATTAGTACCCAGACTGTATTAAGAACTCTTCAATTACTTCATCAAAGAAAGACAAATGGCCAATAAGCACATGAAAGATACTTAATATCATTAATCATTTATGAAAATGCAAATCAAACTATGAGATACCAATCTCATACCCACTGGTAAGGCTACTATCAAAAAAACAAAAAATCGGGCCGGAGATTTAGCTCAGTGGTTCTGCTGCCTGCCTTGCAAGAGCAAGGACCGAGTTCAATCCCCAGTACAAAAAAAAAAAAAAAAAAAAAAAAAAAAGTGTTGACAACTTTGTGGAGAAATGTGGAACTCTTGTGCATCACTGGTGGGATGTGAAATGATGCAACTGCTATGGAAAACAGGATGATGGTTATTTAGAAAATTAAAAACAGAATTCCATATGATTCAGGCATTCTACTTCTTGGTGTATATATTCATAAAAGAATTCAAAGTAGGAATCAAATATCTGCTCACTCATGTTCATAGGATCATTTTCACAACAGCAAAAGATGGAATCAACCCAAACTTCCATCAATGGAAAAACAGAAAAATAAAATGTGGTCTATACATATATACACATAGCCTTAAAATAGAAGAAAAGTTTAACACATGCTACATTGTAAGTGATTATACTAACTAAAATATATTGGTCACTAAAGGAAAACACCATATGAGTAATACTACTCATCTGAAGTACTTAAAGGCAATCAAACTCACAGATCCTGAAATGGTGACTGCCAAGGGTCAGGGGAAAAGGATGGGGAGTGTGACCAATAAATCTGATGTATCATCTTGGTTAGATTAAGAAATGCCTAGCAAATTAGTAAAGCACACATTTGGACATTTCTGGGTGGGTCACAGAGGTATGAACTTGAGTATTATATATGGTTCCCAGGCCCTTTCCTCTCTGGCATTATTCCCCTGCTCTGTTTCCTGGCCACCATGAGCTAAACAGCTTTGCTCTGCTATGCTCTGCTGCCATGATCTTTCTGCCTTGGAGCCAGCACATCATGGAATAAATCCCCTGAAACCATCAGCCAAATTAAACCCTTCAAGTTATGGGTATCAGGTATTTTGTTACAGGACAGGAAAGCTAATACAGTGAATTACTATTTACAGGTAGAGTTTCAGTTTTTCAAGTTGATGAAAACTTTGGAGATGAAAGTACAACGAGAACGTACCTAATGCCACTGAACTGTACCATTAGATATGGTCAAAATGCTAAATTTTGTTTGTATAATTTATCACAATTAAATTTTTGGAACCAGCTATATTTCAATATAACAATGAACACATAAAAATTAAAATTAAAAATGTCACACCACTTAATAATTGTTCAAAAAGAGAAATATTTAGGTGTAAGAAGAACAGCCTCTTCCAACAGTGTTAGAATAATTGGATATAAAAAGACAAAAAAATGAATTTTGATCTAAATGTCTAAACTTCACATACAAAAATTAATTAAAAATGGATCACAGATACTTAAATTGTAAAATGTAATACTATAAAACTTTGACAAGAAAACACAGGAGAAAAATCACACAGATTCTTAGACATGACACCAGAAGCATGACCATAAAAGAAAAAAAAAAGACTGATAAATTAGACTACACCAAATTAAAAACTTACTCTTCAAAGGAGTCTTAAAATGGTTAAAAACAAGCTACCAAGCCTGTAATACATAAAACCTCTTATAATTAAAAAATGTAAAAACAAACAATCCACTCAGAAAATGAACAAAAAACATGATGAGACATTTTGCTGATGGGGTTATTTGGATGGCAAGTAAGCACATGTAGGGATGTCTTATATCACTAGTCACTAAGTAACATCTAAGATAAACATCCTAAGAACCAATAATGCCAAGGACATGAAAACACCCTCTTTTATTCATTGCTAATAGAGATATAAAATGGTACAGCAATACCAGGTAAGAGTTAGGCAGCTTCTTAAAAAATTAAACTTACACTTGCCATACAACTCAGTAACTGTACTGTTGGGCATTTATCCCAAAGAAATAAAAACTTAAGTTTGCACAAAAACTCATATAAAAATTTTTATAGGGGCAGGATTTAGCTCAGTGGCACTGCGCCTGCCTCACAAGCACAGAGTCCAGAGTTAGATTCCCTAGTACCAAAAAATAGTATCTTTATAGCAGTTATTGTAGTAATTGTCCTAAACTGGAAACAGTTCATATGTTCTTTCAAAACAGGTGAATGGTTAAACAAACTGTAGTACTTTTAACATCCATACCATGGAATACTGCTCAGCAATAAAAAGGGATGGACTATCAATACACTTGAGACAGAAAGAAGATAAACATATAACCTACATATAACCACGAGAGTGGTGAGGCAAGGAACAGAAATTTGGGCGCACAGGAAAATACAGAAAGATAGAAAATACAGAAAAATGTCTAAGATGTTTTTATTGGACCAGGTCTTCACAGTCTAGTTTTTTTTACACAAAAGATCCTAAAAGTCTAAGATATTAGCAAAGGTATATTTCAGGATTTTACTGATTTTCATAAACAAAAGAAACATTATAGCTTCTTACATACAAATTTAAAATATTTTCAAGTTTCCTTTTGTATCGTGTTTTTTTTGTTTGTTTGTTTTTGTTTTTGTTTTGTTTTGTTTTGTTTTTGGTACCGGGGATTGAACTCGGGTTTTTGCGTATGGTATTCTTAAAACTTTTCAAGTTTCCTTTCGCATCACTTTCTTAAAACTATCTCTCTTTTGAACATAAAGAATAATCACTATACCTTGTGGTTTAAAGTTCAAACAATGCTATAATAAGCCAAATACTTTGATCAATAAGGCCCATTTTTAGTCAATCCGACCTAATTTAAAACAATTAACTCATAGAGCTTATTATTCAAGATGAATGGGAGATAAGATACTTCCTCTAATACAAGTTTTATATAATTCTAAACTAAGAAATATCGAATTTGGTCCTTTTCTTATCCACTGCAATTAGCAGTGATGTCGAAATGAGACTACACATTCACTCTTCTAAAATATCTCGATTGAAAAGAATGTTCTAAAACTTCTACATAAAATGTCCAATGGGCCAAGGATATAGCTCAGTGGCGCCACCACCTGCCTCTTAAGCGCAAGGTCCTGAGTTTGATCCCTGATACCACAAATAAACAAAACAAAAACAAGAAAGTCCAAGCCTTAAAGCAAAAATGGTATTTAAGCTTGCAAAACAATTTTTAAATAAGTAGACATTTGACATGAGCAAATAAAACCAAGGATCTTAGGATGAAGGAAAGGAGGGAGAGATGGAGAAAGAAACAAAATGCCAAATGAGATCCTTCAAAAACCATCATGAAAAGCTGAGATTCATAAAGTTACATGCAACCACCTCTACTGGAAATAGTGATTTTTCTGACTACCAAAATAATCATAGTCTGTTGGGTTAAGGTGCAGCACAACTATGTCTACTAAAAACAGACGTAGTGCTCACCAGGAAGAAAAGTAAAAGGGAGATCCCCAGATTCACCAGCCACAATCCAGTTTATTGCAGGATCCTAAAGATTTTCATATGTTAATCATGAAACACACTTTAGGTTTTACATTTAATCCCAAACGATGGAAGGAGTGCAGAGGTCAATGGGCAGTTAATGTCTCCAGGATATTTCCATGCATATTCCTTTGAAAAATGCGTATATTTCATATTTTGATTAGTTTCTATCTGCTCTCATAATTTAGAGGCTAACAATGAGTGAGTAAAACAGCATAATATTTGAAAAAATTAGGAAAGGAAAAGGCATGGAGCACTCGTTTTACATTTTGATCAATGCCAACTGGAAAAGTGCAGTTTAACATCTCAGCAATTTGATTTCTTAAAGTCATTATTTTTAACTTTGTTGTTTCTCTTGTATTATGACCACTTAAAAGCAGTGATTTTTCATGTAGAAAACCTCTGACATATATAAGAACATTTTTCTGGTTGCTTTGTATTATACTTGGACAGCTTTCCCAATCTAATAGTAAACTGCTTGAGGATAGGACCCAAATATTACACTTCTGCAGCTCTCACTGCGCAGACACTACATTCCTTGGATAGACACATGTGACACAGAGCTAATCTGCATCCAACATGACTGTGGTTCATGTTGATGACCTTTAATCTCGTGATCTTCAGAGACAAGCAACAGAAGCTATCTGCAGAACCAATTACTCTGCTTTTATCAACCTTCTTGTTAATTAGTAGCATATGTTTAATACTCAATGTCTGAATTCTTGAATTAAATCATTCTTGGATTATTTTCCACTATTTCTGAATGCGTTATAAATGATAAAACTTATCAGGTCACAATAGATGTAAATTAGGCTGCACTGGTGAATTTTCTAAGAGTAATATTCTCAAATCTTTTTTAAAAACTCCATTAGCCACAATAAATGTAATAAAATTATGCTAATACAAATAGCCCATCAAAAAGCCCTTGGCTTATTTGGAATGAAAGGCTCATTCACACCCTGGTCTAGTCTCCAGGACTCAAGAATTCCAGAAACCAAGACACTTCATGCTCCATATCCAAGTTCCAGATCTTTCAGTAACTGGTAGAGCTCAAATGATTTGGATGAAGGGGGAATTTGGGCCAATAGTAAACCACAGCCAAAGTCAACTGCTTGAGCAGATTTATAGATACTTTTGAGAGTCATGAACTACAAATTGTTTTGCTGCCCCTCAAAATGGTTGGTTAATAGTCCCAAATTCAATGTGTAATCAACTAAGAGCTTAGATTCTATTATCTTTGGATACTAGGTTGGAAAATGCAATCCATATCCACAAAACAAACTTCTCTCTCCAAGATATGAACAAAAAGTACTGAAGAAAATAAGTTTTGTGGTGATCTCCTGCTACATTACCTCTCCTTGCTCTGGGGAAGAAAGTTTCTTTAAATCTCTTTTAGTTATTCACACTTTGGTGTCTTTGCTTTAATCCTTCTTGGATCCTCCCACCCTCTTATTTGTGCTTCTAGTCCAGTGGCATATTCAGAGCTTCTGCAGTGCATTCCAAATTCACTGTTTACAATGGAGTTCATTCATTACCTGCGTGTCCTATTACTCTTGGTTTTCACTTTATTACACTCCACTTTTCATGCCTACTTTGAAGCAAAATGTTTTAACAATGAAAAGATACAAGGGGCACTATGATTACAAACCTTTCTTGTCATTAAACAGGCAAGCTAACCAGGAACCAGGTCAGAGAAGGCAGTTTTATTAACAGGCAGAGAATCTCTGCCAATAACAGCAGAACAAGAAATTCTGTCTTCACAATGCACAGCTACACAATTTACTCACAAGTACCTCAGGACAAGACTTTCTAAGGTAAATTCTGACTTGTTAGTTTAAAATAAATCATGGCTCAGAATGTAGACTTTTTAAAATCCAGTCATGGGTCCTTGACTCTCCATATGGCTGCATTTATTTTTCAGTGTACTTAGGTTTTTCACTTATGAATGGCAAAAATCTGTACTAGATAGGATGAATATCTGCCCATGCTTTAAAATTTGAATGGAAGTGCTTGTAAATGGGGAGGGGAGGAGGGGGTGAAGGGAGGGCAGGAAGAAGGGGAAAAATGAGAACCAAGACCTGTCATGTAAGGGTACAAGATCCCAATGATGAATGTAACTGCACTGTATACCTAAAATGTACCAATAAACTAAAAAAAATATATAAATATAAAATAAAATTTGAATGAAAAAAAAAATAAATAAATAAATAAAATCACAGCCAGGGATTTAGGTCAGTGGTTCCACCAAGTGCCTCACAAGCGCAAGGATCCAAGTTCAATCCCGGTACCAAAATAAAAATAAATAAATCATTATGAACTCTCCCCAAACCCCAGCCACTTCTCATGAGTCTTAAACCTGCTGCCTAGCAACACCAAAAATTTACAGAAAAAAACACTTTTATATAACAGTATTGCTTAGTTCTCTTAAACCAAACATGTTTCTGTTAAATATTTTTTAAAATCTCAACTATTCCTCTGATTTATAAATAGATTTTGAGAAACAGGTTCAATATTTGTAACTAAAAATAAAGTTGTGCTATATAAAGCACTATTTTTTCACCTCTGCACACTCTTTCCTCCTTGAAAATCAGTTTTAAAAGCACTATTCTTTTTCAAAAATATTTTCAAAGTATGTAATTACAAAAGAAAAGGTTGTAGTTTATGTTTTAAAACCAGGACTACTCCCAGACACAAACTTTAAAACTACTGGCACATTCAAAAGGTACAAATGAATTAAATGGTTCTTTCTACTTTGCCTACTTGAACGCAATTTGGGTGCCTTAAGAAAACATGTTAAAAACTTCTAATTTAAAAAGTAAAAGTGTACGGCAAAACAACCTTTTTCATCAAAGGATATATAAGAATGAACTTAACAACTAAGTGTTTTTTCAAAAGAGACTTTAATACAGTTCAATTTATAATCACTGAACTACACATAACTTGTAGTCAGTGTACCAAAGTATTTACCACCCCCACCGCCATACTGGCTAACTTCAAAGTTGTAAAGGTCAAGGTCAGAAAATTAAGCAATGTCATTAACCTAAAAAATATTTTTTTGGTTTTATTCAGAGGTTTGAGGAATTACATGGCATTAATTTAAAATGAAGATCAAAGCTCCCACATGAGTAATAATTTGCTTTGGAGGTATAAAGCTGGTACAGATGGCAAGTGAGAAAAATGTTGATGAGAAAGTTCAAATAGCACTGCTGTTATCATAAAGCTCAATGCAGCACTTTCCTTGCATTCTTTCTTAAGGAACTGTCACACTTTGCAACTTACTCTTTGTAAAAATAAGCAAGTTTAGTAGGAAAACTTAACTTAGATCCAAATGTGAGTTTTTAACACCAAGGCTCAGATTACCATGTTAGACTTCTCTGCTTTTTGTTATCACCTCAAAGAAATTACCAATGCAAGTTGTAATGAAATCAGCCAAAAAAGGAAACAAAACAAAATGTATGTATTTATTGAAATTTTCTCCAAAATTCAAAGAATGTTCAATTAGAATAAAATATATCTAAATTGCATCTGTGACTACATAATAATATAGATGGCCATGCTATTTCAGTCCACAGTTGGTCTAAGTACATACTTGTAAGGTAAAATATTTCTCAAAAGCTAAATACACGGAGAATCCAGATACCTGACAGATAAAAAGTTATGTTGCAAAGAAAACAAAAGCAAAGAGTTATTTTTAAAATACCACATAGTTTGCTAAAACACAGATGATATACAGTGATATTTTGTGCCTAGTTTGGGACATAATCTTTAGACATATTTGATCAGTAAAATGTAAAATATTAACATATTGATGAAATTTGATAACAGGCCCTTTATTTGACCCTTCATAAGAACATAAAAATCTGTGCTGCAGTCCAAAATTTAAATCAGTACAAAGAGGAAAGGAGAAAAAGAATCTGTCACCTCACAAATTTACAAATGGCATTCTAACCCAAAGCATGTTTGCATACAGAAAAACAAAACACACACAATACAAACCATGTAAAAAATTACTATCTTCGTTATTACTATTACTAGAACTAAGAATCACAGGCCAATCCAGGGATAGTGGTGTGTACCTTGAAGTCCTAGCTACTTGGGAGGCTGAGGTGGGAGAATCACATGATATTGTTTTGGGTAACATAGCAAAACCTCGTATCAGGGGAGGGCTGGGGAGGGAAGCCTGCTAGCAGCAAACAAGGCAAGCCCAGAAAAGTATGATTTTATTATTCAATATAGGTAAATTTTGACTTACACTGTATCTGTCTTGCCTACATGAGGGCCCATTATTCTAAACACTTGAATTTCACTGTATATATTCACAGTATCTGAGCTGGAACCATACATAAGCCATTAAGGGTTTAACTGATCTCAGGACAGTACCTCGGCCTTCAAGGCCAGGGGCTGGCTGTAAGCATTATACACAGATGGTACCCATCACTTAGCAAATGACTCTCAATAACCAAAACTACAAGATGTCTAGTTAGCAATTTATATACATCTTTCCAGAGGCAAGAATACTTTAATATTTATTCCTACCTTATCCCAACCCTCTCCTGTTTTCTAATTGCTTGCTCAAGAACACTCACTTAGAGGGAAAACTAACAAGGCTATTGTGAAGAATAAAATATGACATAGCACACCTTATGAAAAATGTGTGGACTAATAAATATTAATCACAGCAATCACTGCTACCATGTGTATTATTCCTATTAAAATAGAATTAATGCCAGAGCTACAGTAAGCCAGTTCCTACTCCCTTTTAGTGTTTAGCAGGTAGTGGTGATTATGAAACTGATATAATGGACTGTTACCAACATTTCTTAAAAAATAAAAACCAGGGAGCTAGGCGAGGTGGCACATGTCTGTAATCCCAGCACTTAGGAGGCTGAGGTAGGAGGATCATTGAGTGTGAGGTCAACCTGGGATGATAGTGAGTTCAAGACCAACCTAAACTATATAGCAAGATCTTGTCTGAAAAGAAAAACCCCAAAATAATAACAATAAAAAAGATTACAAAATACCAGCATGTACCACATGAGTAGGATGAGTATTCTATGGCACATATCTGTATTACACTGAGTTCGGTGTCATGATGTAAAATGCGTTTTTCACAAAGATTCATGGTTGACAGTCTAGAAAATACTATCCTAAATGATAGGACCTCGTCTGAAACAGAAACTTTCATCTTCTGAGCACGATAGTGAGGGAGAAAGCAGATGAAAAGGCTCAGTGCAAGGGAATTCAGCAGAACTGGAAAATATACTGAATGCATATTACTTGGGTGCTTAAGAATCACTTATCCTGTATTATAATACAATCCAGTTTTTAAGTAATTTATCCATAAAAAGTCTTAAAAATACAGAGATCATAAAACATACCATTACTTCAACTTTATGTAGACTGAATTTCCCACTTCACTGGTGGAAAGTCACAAAGCTAATGAGTGGCAGAACTAGAAAACCTGTCATTAGATTTCTGGTTTAAGTACTGAAAGTATAGTTTTGATTATGTTCTAGTTTCTAATACTGTACAGTAATGGCTAAGTGTTGTGTCAATATGAATTGAACGATTTTCAATTCAAGATCTGTGAATTGTCAGAAAATGCTATAAAAGTACCTAAAATTCAAACAGACAGAATTCCAGTATCCTTAAAACTTCAGTGATTCTAATATGTCAGAATGCAGGATTTTTCAAGTTCAAAACTCTGTTTCAGAAAATTAGATGGGAATGATGACAAACTTAAGAGCTAAAGAAATGCAAGGGCTAGTCAAGATACTCATGATACTTAGTGTGACCAAATTTATTACAGTAAAATACACAATGACATTAGTCCCCTCAAAATATTTTCTGAAGCAGTTCTGGAAGTCTTCTTTCATGTCATCAGCTGTGCTGCTATAGCTGCCTTGATGCTCTAAATCTATCTAAAATGTTTACTTTTCATGGTCATTTTGACTTTGGAGAAGAGTCAGAAGTTCCTATAGTGATATATTTGGCAAGTAGGGTGGATGAAGACACACCATAATACTTTCACAAGCCTGTCGTTTTATTGGGCAGCAGCATTCACTGTATTTTAAAAATCACACTCAAAAGAAGACTTCTAGAACTACTTCAAAAAGTGGTAAGAATGATTAAAATAGTATGTCTGGAGTATTCTGAAGGGGATTAATGGTAGTATGTCTTGCACTATTAATAAAATTTTAAAATTTAAACATTCACCTATGCTTTGAACACACTGTGTATAGCCTCTTTGACTTAGAAGACCAAAAAATTAGGTAAGGAATACTCTGGTCATGAACTACATGGCAACCTCTTTTGGTATATGGAATCAGGGCAAGGTACTAGACTTCAGTGTCTCAACTTGGAAAACCTCACAATTAAGAAGAATAACTAGTCACTCTCACGAGTTCATTTGCCATCTGAACAACAGTGAGTCTTCAGACCATGAACATGGTAAATCTCTCCATTGTTTAGCTCTCTGAGCAATGCTTTGTAGCTCCCAGTGTTGTAATCTTATATGTCTTGATATATGTATAAGTACTGTTATGTTCTTTTATGTTATTGTGATTTTTTTTCTAATGGCTGCTGGTATGAAAATGTAAAAATTATTTTTTTTTAAGAAATGATTTTGTTAACTTTATGTCCTACAACCTTGTTAAAATTCACTTACTGGTTTCAGTAGTTTTTCAGATGCCTGCAGACTTTCTATGTAAACAATGTGTGACTCCAACAGGAAATGAGCAATTAATTTAGACTATGACTTAAAACTAAGTAAAAATTTAGGTTTGTATCCATAATTTTATTAGGCTTATAAGAATACTTTGTCAGACAAATTAAGAGGGAAAAATACATTTATTAATTTTTTAAAAATGTTTAAAAAATTGTGGTTAGCATTTTGTAAATGCAATCAAACATTATTCAAAAGTCCCTTAAAAATAATTGCTAAAAATTGAAAGACGTGTACACTGAGGGGCTGGGGATGTAGCTCAGCAACACAGTACCTGCCTGACAAGTGTGAAGTCCTGAGTTTATCCCCAGTAAAAAAAAAAAAAAAAGACTTATACACTGAAAATAAAATTTATAATCTATATTCAAACCTTTGAAAAGGTGCAGATGTTATGGGTTGAATATTAATTTTTAAAATTAAAGGAAATCTCTGAATCATCTTTCTTGCAAATGAAAGACACCAAAAAACTTCAAAACCTAAGATAAATCCTTCAAAGTTGAGACACACCAATGACTTTGAAATGGTAGGTTGTGATCTTTGGGGGTGGACTGTGAAATTAATCTAGTAAGTCAAGAATAACAATGCCTTCTCATTGAATATGAGTGTGACTATTTATGACTGCAGTTTCAATTTTATACACACATGCATAAGTATTATACACTAGGCAGAGATTTTTAAAAAGTATTTCTTTCTATAGAGATAAAACTGTTTGAAAAATCACTAAGATGTCCTAAGGATAAACATCTACCCAAAATTCTAAAAAAAACAATCTATGTTTATTCTTTGCAATATGTTGATATAAAGGCGGCATTTTATTCTCTATTTATGATCACTGGAGTTGGCACATTCAAGCCATTTATAGGAAAAGGAGCTTCACTTAGGACATCAGTGCTCCTACATTTAAGATAGTACTCAGGGGCCCAGGATTTGGCTCAGTGGTTCCACCGCCTGCCTTGCAAGCGCAAGGGCTGGAGTTCGATCCCCAGTACCATTTTTTTAAAAAAGTACCCAGAAGTGAAGACCTGACATCTCCTAAATAAGATGGATGTTGTCACGGTTGCTTCAGAGCTGTCTTTAACCACGGTCACCTTAATTTCTACACTGGCTTCCCAACCCTACAGCTTTGCTCCATCCGACATGGGAAAAACTCTGACCTTCTCTGATGCCACTATGTACCTCTCTTCATCTTGTTCAGCTACCCAACTCTCCTATGTCTCACAGAGACTTCCAAGCCTTCCTTTCTTTTTTATGACATTTTGTTACATTCACCCTTATCATTAGATACCAACTCACACATTCCATTTATTCCTTTGCCTGAAATTATCGCCCTTTCATTGTAAGGCCCTGGTGAGTCCCCCACCTGGAACATACATAGAGGGTGGCCATGGAAACAGCACTGCATCTACACGACTTCACCATCAGTCTTAACAAGGCCTGGCAGTCAGCTCTATCCCCCATTCTTTTCAGCAGCTACGTTAACACACCTGCTCACCTCTTTTATCCTGCTACCTCCCTCTTTTCCAGCACCTAAATTAATAGGAAAAGAAAAGGGACCAGGTGCAAAGTTCCCAGCTGCCTCACCAATGCACTTACCTTTACTTGCATGGTCTTTCCTCACCCTGTCCTACAATAGAAAGGTTTTTCTTATCTGAGGCTAATCTTCCCACCTGTGCTCTAGGTCTTTCTCAGCTTCATCCTTTCTCAGAGATCCAGATGTATTAATTTCCAACTCTATCTTTAATCTTTCCCTCCTCCCCTACCCCCCCATTAGCTTCTGAAAATGTTCAAACCTTTTCCTGCTTCCTCCATCGAAGCCACCCTTCCAGCTAGTGTCTCCAAAGGCAAACTTCACTACTGTCCTTTCTTAACTTCTACTCCATTTCACACCACTATTCCATTTCCATCAAAACTAAAACAGATCTTTGCCAAGACTGTCAGTAAACACTGGTCTTCTCAGCTGAGCCTGACCCTGCTACTGCTCTCTGATTCTGGAAAAACACTTCCTATGGCTTTCCTGACCCTACTTTCTCAGCTTCCTCTTAAATGTCTAGGGCCTCTTCTTCATCTACTCAATCATTCTATGCTAGGATCCCCTAGGTTCTACTTTTGCTCTTCTCTCCAGTAGGCAATCTCATTACTTTTTAGATCTCCAGCTGAAAGGACTGGGGATTTAGCTCAGTGGTCCCAGCACACCTGCATCACAAGCACAAGA
>NW_022900920.1:16169003-16171831 GCF_012274545.1 Fukomys damarensis | reverse complement strand
AAAAAAAAAAAAAAAAAAAAAATCCAACTGGAAATCTTTCAAATCTGGGTCTCCTTCCCCACTCTTTCAGAGCTACCTGCCCCGCTGCTTTCCTGACACCCCCACTGGGTGTTTCATGACCACTACTATTCACTGTGTCCAGAACTTCCCATGCTTCTTTCTCTATCATACCTACTCCTCCTCCTGTGGTTCTCATGCCAGATATGAGTCTGCAGGTACTCAGGAGGATATCAGAACCTGCATAATTCTCTTGACAACTCTCTCCTCACTTTTACCACGTGTACTTAGCTACCAGTTCTGTGGATTTACTTCCTAAGTGTATCCACACTTTTCCTCCCACTCCCATGGTTAGCAAAATAGTCCAGGTTACTATCACTTCTTGTTTAGATTGCCGCATGAAAAAGCCTGGAAAGTGGCCTTCATCTCAGGTCTTAACAAACTCCCATTTACTCTTCATCATGGAGGAGGAATGACAAACCTGTTGATGTCCTTCAGTGTTTAAGAACTTTTCATGGCCTTCTGTTACTTTCAGGAGAAAAACTTAACTTCTTATGATTTGCAAAATCCTTTACTGACCTACTGTATCTCCCCCCACTCCAAATTCCAGCTGGACTCTGTGTCACCAGGCCTTCTATATATGCTCTTCCCTTTGCTTAGAGCATTTGTGATCCTTCCTCTGCTGAAATCTAAACCTAAACAGCTTCATCCAGGAAGCTTTCCCTTACCTATACCCCATTCAGATGTGGGTTGAGGGTCCTCTTCTGAGGATTGCTTCTCCTATTTTCCCCAGTATAATATTTACCACACTTCAATGGATTTGTCTGGTAATTTCTTTTCTTTATTTTTTTTTTTTGAGTCAGGTTCTCACTATGTAGTTGAAAATGACCTGGAACTCACTATGTAGCCCAGGCTGGTCTGGAACTCACATCAATCTTCCTGCCTCAGCCTCCTGAGTGCTGGGAATACAGGTGTGCGCCACCACGCCTGGCTGTCTGGTAATTTCTATCTCATCAGTTAGGTTTCCTGAGGACTGGCACTATAAAGTAGGATAGCTGGCTCAATAAATACTTGATGGTAATGAATTTATGAATTCTTAAAACTTATGTTTCTAATTCTTGGTTGGCTCCAATTCAACTTAAGCTAGGATTTTATTGTTTTAAAGAGTCCAATACACTCCTCCAGGTTTTGATCCTTCCTCTATCTGCCTCCAAACAACATGCATCATCAACTTACACTGATGACATGCTAAATCAGTCTGTAGTTTTTCTGGGTTACATGTATATTGGGCATTGCTTCTCATCCCTTTAGGCTCACTCTTGACTCAGGCCACAAATATGGTGTACAACTCTGTGAAGGTAGACAAGGTGAGTTCTCTCTCACTGCCTGCCTCTTCTGATGTAGCAGCTTGTATCTGCATTTGTGCCATGTACATCCTGACGTTCAGAGGTGCTAACACCCAAGTGGACAACCACAAAGCAGTGGAAAGCACTCTTCATTTGGTCTATCACACAGCCTATTTCTTCTGAGATATGAACCAAGAAGGTGTCACTTGAAGATGGAACTCTAGTCCTTAAAGTGCAGGTCACACAAGAACATATCCTCCTAGTTCTTTTCCCCCTCCTTCCTTCACTGGTTCACTCTTCCTGGTCATTATTCTGTTCCTTGGGACCATTTCCCAGGCAAATTTGCCTGAATGCAAGCCCATGCTTTTGGAAAAAAACTAGACTAAGTCATTTTAGCACTAGAAACACTCAGAATTTTACTCTGGTTTTATTATTTTGATATGGTTTAGTAAATAACTTTCATTACCTATTATCAACACGCCCTTTCTATTTTCAGACTTTTTATTATAAGTGAATGGTCCACAGATGCATGAACAAGTCTTTCCTAAATGATGTGCATTTCAAGTAAAAATAATTATGCAATTTTTATTAGTATATGTTTGCCGTACATGATTATGTTTATCATAGGGCATTTGTACATGCACATAACACATCTTGATTCTTTTTGAAAATATATTTCTTACAACAGAAATTTTATACTAGTTTCCATATTTATCTTAAAAACACTTTCCTAGATCACACAGAAGAACATTCTTGTAAAATGAAACAGACCTTCTTACACATTCATGTCAAAGTTTGCTTATTTTTTCTGCAAAGAGACAGAATATTAACAGTCACAAAAGAGAATTTAAACAGTTTAAAATACCTTGCTGTTTAAAATACCTCCATTCTTACATCGAAGTTGGGTGTGAATAGCTGAATAAACCTTTGGAATGTTATGTCTTCTTTGGGACAGTTCTCCCAATACCAAGCAGAATATGAAGTGATACAGGTTCCAAGATACAGCATCAAATATTCTTCAAGAATTTTTCTCAGTTATGTTAATGATTCACATTTTGTTACTAGAAAGCCACCATTAAACAAAGAATATTTACTGGTAACTCACAAGGTAGGAAAATGTTTAATCAATTGCAGATTCTTTTCAGACTGATGACAATCATGATGATATCCTGGTACCACTTTTGCCCCCTTCTTTATTTAATGTTTAATCATTCTACCAACTGGCTAAACAAAGTTTTAAAATTTTCTACATTTATTTATGCCTATAACATCAAGCATTTTTAAAACATTTTTTAAAGGACACATGGAAATTATTGTTTGCAGAATTTTAATGTTTTCTAGATAATAAACAATAATTTCACCTCCATTACATGCAGTACCCTTATGAAGAAGTTACAAGCTTTCTCAAAAAATTTCAAGTATCTAGATGAGAGTATTTTAAGAATTCTATTATCAATCAATAATGGTAATATACTTTTATATAAT
>NW_022900920.1:16162260-16168990 GCF_012274545.1 Fukomys damarensis | reverse complement strand
ATATATAATAATCTGAAGTCAATGCCCTCAAAAGCATGTTGTTTAGAAGTCATAAAGCTCTGTAAAATATAAAAAATTAAGTATTTCTGTAAACACTCTAAGCCTGCCAGATAGTATATTGTATAGACTGAACCTATTTATTTATACATTTTTGACATCACTAAAGCCCACAAGTATCTTACAACTGATGGGAGTCAGCATCTAACTGGCAACACTTTCTTTCTTAGTGGTACATAAAATAATGGACTTACAACTGATGATGCCATAAATTCAGTAGACTATCACAGTCAGCCAGCATTTCACCAGTGGGCTCTATTTTTATTTTTTTGTTACCGGGGATCAAACCCAGGACCTTGAACTTGGGAGGCAGGTGGTGGAACCACTGAACTAAATCCCTGGCCCTCTTATTTTTATTCTTGTAACTAGCATTTCTGTGAAAACTTCCCCATTATATTTTTAAAATGTCAATTTTTTCATATTAAAAAAAGTAAAGCATCACTCTAAGATGCCACACAGCAAAGATTTTAGGTATAACTAACATTTACAGACATGTCTTAAGTCATGGTATCTTTGAGCTTGCTGAATGATAATGAAATGATTTTTATTATTATGAAATTAATAAAAATTTAAAACTGGATGACTATAAAAAGATGTGCTAGTTGGATTTTTTTTAATCGATTCCACAAGAGAAAGGAATGTGAGATATTTCATTAGTATCTAAATGGAAATGTTAAGTCTGCACTTTAAACTTTCAAGAAATGTTTCAGTCAGTCCCTGGCCAGGATTCTAACAACTTTCAGTTACTAGTTTACTGCTCTTCATGGCTTAATGAGCAAAGATTAGCCAGGCAGAACTGAGTATCTTCTAATACATCTCTGCAACATAAGTCTTTTAAAAATTTCAATGTGGTGATGTTTTATTGAAATGACATGAAGTTTGAAGATATGTACTATAAAAATTTTTAAATTTTATTAGTAAAATACTCATTGAGAAAAGTCACCTTAACATGTCTTAATTTTCACATTTTAATAGAAAATAGAAAAAGTAAAATGTTATGACACATTGATCGTTATATATAAATACTACAGGAAAAGCTTTTGTTAGTGTCCTCATTAACCACGGAACAATTTACACCGAGTGTCACTAGGAAAGTATGTTTGTTTATGTACTGACTGTTTCAAGCATCAGTCAGGCAAGTGTCACTGCAACCTGCTGAATCTTGTACTGAAAAAATTTGAGGAAATCATTTTTATATTTCCTGTTAGCTTCTAAAATTTAACAAAAAATAAGCAATTTTTGGTCACCATGTATTTAAATAAATGGACTAGTAAGTAGTTAAAAGATCATGAAAACTAGAGAAATCTACTTTTTTTTTTTTTTTTTTTTTTTGATACCAGGGATCAAACTTGGATCCTTGCACTTGTGAGACAGGCAGCAGAACTTTTTTTTTTTAAAGACAAGGTCTAGCTATGTATTCCTGGCTGGCCTTGAACTCAGTAATCCTTCTGCTTCAGCCTCCTGAGTGCGAGGATCACAGGCCTGTGCCACCACACCTGGCTTTACTTTCTGATTTTAAGAAAAGGAGTCATATTAGCACCAATTGTGTCTTGGCATTAAGTGGGGCAGGAGAATATTGGTTCCACAACCTCTCAAGAACACCAAATCCATGGACATTCAAGTCCTTTATGTAAAATAGCATAGATACAAATAAAGAGCAAAATAGAACACAAATAAATACAATGTAGGGAGAAGTTAAACTAATTCCCCAAGCTACCTATTCTGTTCTTTCAAAACTATTTTAATAAATATACTAATCTGTTTTATTTATACTAGTTTTTCTTAGTTCACTGAAAGTTTTGGGCTATTATTTGTTTCTTTTTTGTAAGAATCTTTCTGTCTATATCTTGTACTCTAAAGATAATGATACACAGTTTATTAACTACTGTTATTCTCAAATCTTGTTTTTTTCATAAAATAAAAAAGATGAAATCAAAATGTTCCCAAAGTGACTGACCATAAAAATGTTTATTAAAATTTTTTAAATTCATATTTGCATATAACCTAGGCATACATCTCCTGTATTCTTTAATCCTGAGAGTACGTATAATACCTAATACAATGTAAGTGCTATAGAAGCAGTTGTTGAATTGTTTAGGGAATAATGACAGGAAAACAAAGAATCTTCACTTGTTTACCAAATGCCATAACTTCTCCCTTGAAAAAATATATATATATAATATACTCCAACCCCACTGGGGATAGAAATCAGGACCTCACACAGGTGTGGTACCAGTGAGCTAAATCCCTGGCCTTCCTAAAAAAATTTCTGATTCACAGTTGGTTGAATACACAGACGAAAAATCCATGGATATGGAAAGTCAATTGCATACTAAAATTGGGATAAGAAAGTATATCTTTCAAAAAGATAAAAAAACAAAATAGCAATATTAAACTGATTTCCAAGTAGCTAGGGAGTAAACTGAAAAATAAGGACTCTAACGTTTTCCAAATTAATGGACATTTCCAACATTCATCAAATATAACAGCCAAACTTCCTGGACATTTTCTTGTTTTGAGGCCCATTTCTTTTATGATGTGTAGTAGTATACAACTGATTCTACCTCCAGCGGGGTACATCCAAGCACCACCATCCTCACTAACAAAGAACATGTTAATTAAGAATCTCGCAGGGGCCAGGAAGGTAACTCAGTGGCACTGCACCTGCCTGGCAAGTGTAAGATCCTGAAAGTTCAATTCTTAGTGCCAAAAAAAGAGACGAATCTAGCAAGCAACACCATTCAACAATTTCAAGTAGGACAACCTCAAATATGGATTTAAAAACAACTGTACTCTCAAAAATATTAAAATTTGCATCTGAAATTATTAGGAAATATACTGTCCACTTCGTTTTATCAATGCAGTGCATCTTTAGATGAATTCTGATAAATTTGCTTTCTCATTAGGTACTGCTTCCCTGTGATTAAGATGACATTTGGCTTGCTATTCCTTTTAGAGAGACCATAAATTCAGCATTCAGGAAGTGATGCTGGGCTCTGAGAAACAGGCTAAGAGGACACAGCACTTTCTGAAGCTGGTTCTTCCACAGCCCATATGCATACACATGCTAAAGAAACTACAGACATAGAGAAAAAATGCCAGGGAATGGTGCCAGCAAAAAGAATGAAGTAAAGAAAGAAGAAAAGGAGACTCCCTTTGAAATAACATTTAAAAAAAACACACACACAGCTTGGAGCTTTAGGGGAATCAAACTAGAAGAAAGCTTATTTTCACCAACTGCTGGGAATAGCTGAAGTGTTCTAGAAATAGTCCAACCTGGGAAAATGCATAAAGTACTCAGTAAAAACAGTACTGTTATTCTCAGCATTGTTATTTTTGTAACAAAGTTAAATTCAGCGGCCTTACTAATAATGTGACTACACATTATAAATAAATAAGAAAATTTCTTGCAAACATTCAAAGTATGTACAGAAGAGAACAAAATCTAGAATAATCTATGGTAAAATGCTACTGTAATTTTCAGTGAAAACAAATAACTAACCTAATCAAACCTTTTGAAATAAATACTAAAATAAGTACTGAACTTATAAAAATTATACACCAATACTGGAATAAAAATTGTTTTTATCGTTAAAGGTACAAGATACTAATGATGAATGTAAATATATTGTATACCTAAAACATACCAATAAAATTACTGGAAAAATTGTTTTTATCATTTAATAAGAATAAAAGCAAATTTTAGCTGTATTTTTCAAAAAATATTTGAGAGGTCAATGACAAAATAATTCAACATGTCTGAGGATAAAATGAGTACACAGGGTTAAAACAAGATGGTGCTTGGGAAGCAATACATACTTAATAGTTTTATTTATTTTATAAATCTACAGCCAAGGATTTTTGACACCAATGAGAAATAATACACTGTTCAACATTATGGGTCAAATTAAATCAATTTATTACAGCTCTAAAGTCAACTCCAAAATATATGAGCTACCTTTTTAATAATTTTTTTTGTAAAATATCTACATTAGACACTATCATAAAGTAATAATATTTGTTTCCTGAATGACCAAATTAATGGCTAAGTAGTTTTTACCTTACCAAAAATGTTTTTATCTTTTCAAAAGCAAAGTAACACAAAAGCGTCAAGTACAAACAACAAAAACATGCAGCATGACTCTTAAATTTTAAAAAAAATAGACAGATTTATGCACAGGAAAAAATGACCAGAGGAAAGCATAAAAAAAAATTGGGGGAGGGGACCAGGGATCGAACTCCGGACCTTGCACCTGTGAGGCAGGTGGCATAACCACTGAGCTAAATCCCCAGAGAAAGCATAAAAATATTAAAAATCATTACTGTTGCATCATGAGACTATGGATCATTATACTTTTCCCCTTAGTACCGGTGTTATGCATTTGGGCAAATTTTCCACTAGGGTTCCCAAGTAAATTTAAAAAAAAAAAAATTAAGCAAAGAAAAAAGTAAATGATATAGAATTTTAAAAATTTACACATAAAATTACTGATTTTTAAAAAATCTAATATGCTTTTACCCAAAAATCATGAG
Organism: Fukomys damarensis; assembly: GCF_012274545.1. NCBI lineage: Eukaryota > Metazoa > Chordata > Mammalia > Rodentia > Bathyergidae > Fukomys > Fukomys damarensis. The sequence continues at coordinate 16,164,400 of NW_022900920.1, read as the reverse complement.
AAACTTTAGAACTCTTCTTTGAAATAGGCAGAAGTTCTAAATTGAAAAGCAAAAGACATATTTATGAACAAAAGGATTTTAGACTTTTCTTAGTTACTTTAGTTGGTCAACCTCTCCACCCATAGGGTCACAAAGTGGTAAATACAAAAGTTTACATTGTTACACAGACTTCTTAGTTGAGCAAATTACCACAGAACTCAAACCACCAATCAAGGGCATACAAGAGGTGGGGATGAGTGTTCCCCAGACTTAGAGAATTCAGCACTGGCCTCCAAGCCACCCTTGTTTCACAGAGGCCTATGGTGATCAGCTGCGCCTTCTGCAGAGTAATTGAACTACAGAACAGCTGGGAGGAGAAACAAGCCTATTGAAAAAAGCACCATGCCGACAATATTGTCCATATTAAACTAAGCTTTGTATTTTCTCTGAGCCAGAGTGTGGGTCATATAAAACTAAAACTGGCCCCAGAGAAGAGGAGAGTTTCTCACAGATTGCCATTTAAACCTCCAATGACCATGTTTCACAGCAGGCTCAATACATTCCAGCATGTAACTGCATTTTAATTTCCTAAAACCGCAGGATGTAAGTCTGATTTCAAATGGTGTCTGGACTGTGATATTCAATACTGATAAAACTATACAGTATTCTCTTGAAAGTTTCAAAGACTCAGCACTGAAAAAGAACCTTCATTTTTCTTCGAAGCACTATTCTCAAAGAAATTTACCCTGAGTTTTCCATGAGTTCTAAACAAAGAATAATAGAAGCTAGAGCTGCTGTCATGAGGAATGTAACTTACTAGATTACAGGAACAGAACAAGCTATATATTTATCACTCACCAGGATACAGTGTGTCCTTGACAAAACAATCAACATAAGATTTTAAATCTTCTTTGCCATGAAATGTCCATTAGTGATTTTGGAAAATAATTTTAAAATTTATTAACATAATGAATATTTACTTCCATTCAGTGCATGAAAATTATTCAGTCACCTCAATATAAAACAGAGAATTTGTGATCTCTTTGATCTTCACATATTATATAAGAAAAGAAGCAAACTTTAAAACAGATTAAGAAGGAGGGCCAGAGATTAAGCTCAGTGATACCGCTGCCTGCCTCCCAAGTTCAAGGTACTGAGCTGGATCCCCAGCACAAAAAAAAAAAAAAAAAAAAAAAAAAAAAAAAAAAGATTAAGAGCGAAAACAGATAAACCTGTGTTATACACGTAGGCATTAGAGACAAATTTCTGGTCATAATACTATTCAACTGGAAGGAACTTATAAAGATAATGTGAATGTGAAATAATTTGATAAAATGTTCAGCAGTTTTTGCCACAAGGGCTTGGCTCTGATATAACCGGGAGAAAAGGAAGAAAATTTTTTTGTTTTTGTTCTCAACAGAGAGTAGAGTGAATAGGTATAAGCCTTCTTCTCTGACACTACTGTCTTTGACTACTGACTTGATTCCAAAACTGATTGAGAAATATAATGTTTGTTTTCAAGTAACAGTATCTGATCAATTCTGAGATATTTCTCAGAAATAATGCATTCTGATTAATAGTTTGAGGTACAAGAATGATAAGCCCTGGCCTACATATCTGAAAACTTGGAGCCAACTCCAGAGCACGTGGCATGTGTGGCAGCTGGGCCCCAGGCTGCTCTTCACCAGAGAAGGTATCACCACGGGTATGCAGTATCATTCTTGATTTGATTTTTCTTTTCTTTTCTTTTGGTACTGGGGATAGAACTCAGCTAAACCCCCAGTTTCTTAATTGTCTGCCAAACTATGAGTGTGTATGGGCATGTATGACGTTTTCCCCTGCTTTACACACACAAGTGCACATGTATACATGCACACTCTACAACAGATAAAGCGACCGCTGCAAAGTGACACAACACACACATGGATAGATCAAATGAAGCTAACAATGGCCAGATTAGCACGGCTCCAAACATACCTGCTTCTGGGTCCTGGTTGAAACGGCAATACTTGGAGTTTTCAAGTGAAGGAAGGCACTGCTCAATGGGTACCCAAACATACGTCTCAGGACACAACAAATCAGAAGGTCTGTATTGACCCTACAAGAGAAGTGAAGAAAAAGGCACAGCATTACTAACACAGTAATATATATATATATATAT
>NW_022900920.1:16119484-16162085 GCF_012274545.1 Fukomys damarensis | reverse complement strand
ATATATATAGGCTCTAGAGCACCAGGAAAGATTTGAACTAAAATTTAGACAAAGTCAACCAGAAATAGCTTCATAATCAGGACTCTGTGACCCTGTTAGTGATCTTTGTCCCATCTTGAGCATGCACAAGTGATGGAAGGTTCTCTAAAAGTGACATGTTGCCATTTAGGATGCTGGGTTGATTTGGAAGATTCGAATTTTTACTCTTTTCAAATAAATATTTAACATAATTCTTGATAAGCTGATTGCAAACACTCTGTTTCAAGTGAATAACAGAGGGAAACCTTTCATGTGCTGGAGAACTTCATAAAGTGAAATCATTTTCCAAATTTCACTGTCCTTCATGGAATCTATCTTTAATTGCAAAATTTTAAATGTATAGAATCAGTTGACAATAATATTCATTCCATTCTAATGTATTAAAAAGTACTACCTTATCAACCTACTTCTACAATTAACCTAAACTAATAATGTACAGTCAAGGGGCCAGTGACTTAGCTCAGTGGATGCACTGCCTGCTTCACAAGCGCAAGGTCCCAAGTTTGATCACTGGTACCAAATGAATGAATGAATGAATGAATGTACAGTAAAAAGAAGTTTAAAAACAACAGTGGAAATTTCAGGGAACTGTCTGTGATAATCCCTAACCTTTCTTCAAAATAATATTTTATAAAAAAGGATTTATGTATTTATAACTCAATTATATACTCCAAATCCAAAACAAACGCTACATAACCCATGCCAAAGAAAAAATTATTCACTTATGATACTAACAGAAAATGATACAAAATTATGAGAAAGTAAAAATTTTCAGAAACATCAGGGTTTCACATTGAGCTTAATTAAAATTCCCAGTATTTCTTTGTTAAACATTAAAATTCAAAATTCATATGCAGATTAAATTCTGGTAGTGTTTTTAAAATTTTTACTATGCTTCATAATAAATTCACTTTACATCATAACCTTGTAAACATATATGCAAATATAAGACTAGAATAAAAATTTTTACTATTCAATGCCTACCCATGTTCTACTTTTTTTCTTCCTTTTCATTCCTGGGGCCTATGCACTGAACTATATCCCCAGCCCTTTTTTATTTTTCATTTTGAGATAAGCTCTCACTAAGTTACTAAGTTACCCAGGTCTATTTTTTGTTTTTTGGTTTTTTTTTTAAATAACGCTCAACCACCAAAACTGCCTTCACGAATAGCAAGTGAATCACAGCAGAGTGTGAAAAACACTGGTGCAAAACATATCACAAATAATACTGCTGAAGGGCTCTGAACTGTTACACTGCTTCCCATCAGAAAAGCATCTATACTAAGCTAGCTAATGAGTCACAAGATGAAGCAACACACAGACTTCAAGTAAACACTGTATTCCACCAGCACTCAAAGTACAGTAAGCTCATGGGGAGCCAGGATATGAACACATAAAATGTGAGGAAACACTCATTCCTGCTTTAGAGGCAGGGAGGGTTTACGGAGGATATGAAGTTTTATTGAGTGGCTAAATGAAAGAGTATCTAAGTCAGGACAGAAAGGAATGAGAACAATCTAGATAAAGGGAACAGCATAAACAAAGAGTTGGGCCAGGAAGATAATTCTGAGAACCAGGAAGGAGCAGGACACTAAAGCAATGGAAAGGTACATTGGGACCAGATTCTGGGGGTCTCAAATGCGTTCAGACTTTACTGTAGATGAAATGGGAAGGCTTCTTGGCCGAGAGCATGAGTTTCACCCTACATTCCAAGAGGAGCTGGTGACAGGACAAAGACAACAAGTCTCCAGCTTTTGATCTTCCTCGAGTGTTCACTGTGTTGCTTACCATCCTATAGCATTAAAAGTCATCTGTAAGGGGCAGTTCCAAGTCTACACTCTTGTCTAATGCTAAAATTCTTAACTAGATTATCTAAAATAACAGCTAGATAGTCCACTGTTGTGTATATCATCAAAAGCAATTACTTCCACTGCTATCTTCCATAGCAAAGCAATTCACCTCTCCATTAATAAGAAAATTATATTGGGGGAATGAACAGTATGGTGTAAAAATGGAATGGCACTGTAATAGCAGAATATAAAAGAGAATCCCAAGAATATCTACTGAAAAAAGAATGGATGTGTACCATTTTAAGTTAAAAAATCTATAAAGGACACAATTTTCTACTTTAAGGTGGAGAAGAATGCCAGCTTGCTAATACAGACAGGGCAAATAATAGAGTTGGAGGTGGTCAAGCCTTAAATTTGAATCTTGAAGGTCAAAAAAGACCCAGGTATCACTATAAACACATTCCTCACAGATAGGCAGATTCATCCTTAGTCAAGTGAACCCACTGATTAGATTTAAGAATGATACTGGCCATAAAAAATATTCAGTCAATGAACATTAAATGAATCCTATGGGATGGCACTAATTTACTGGTAACAAAAAGATGAGCAAATGTATGCCTCTAAATGATTCACAATCTAATGGGAATGAGAAAGCTGTACAGAGATGAAGTACTGTAAAAATATATTAACCACAATAGTGCACAACTGTTCAAAGATCCTAAACTTTGACAAGTTCATTGAAGGTAATACCTCCTCAAATACTCAGTATTTCATTTTTAATGTTCTAAATACTCAGGTTATCTTACTAAAAGATCTTAAAGCTATACATTTTGCCTTCTGATCATCTGAAATCAAATTTTTACATGAGGTTAAAACACTGTTTTTCTCTGAAGTACATTTAGACTTATTTCAGTACTTCAGATATTCTCACAAGCCCTCCAAGAATGCAGTTTTATTAAATAAACCACTTTGAAATGTTATGCTTTCTAAATTAAGCTGGTTGCGAGTTAAATGACCAAAGTGCTTAAACTCAATTTAGAGTCACCATCACACAAATGAAAAATAGAGGGATTTGAAAGCTACCCTGCCTTTTCACCATTGTAAGAAAATGAGAAATGTTTGTATTAAGAATGTAATTACTTAAGGATTTGGACATACTTTCCCATGGTAAGAAGAAAAAATATTTAATCAACCTCTAAGTACATTCATTCAGAATGGAACAATGAGGTAAATGCAGATTAATTCTTTCCTAGGGTGCTTTTTGTAAATAAGAAATTTGAGTTACCACAGATTTCTGAAGTGCTCAAGATTTTGAAAACATAATTGGTCTGACAGAGTTTACCTCACAGTGTTTATGAGTTCTTTCAATGTATACTCTTTAGAAGATGAGCTCTGGACACCCTCTGTGCCTCCTCACAAACCCAACAAGAACAAAACACATCTTACATGAAGGGAACTACGTGAAGGGGGCAGCATAAGCAAAATAAGATGCCTGCAAAGTTAAACATTGGCTTTAAAAACCCTAAAAAGAGAATGCAATGCTTAATTTTCATGCTAATTAAAATGCCAAGATGGCCCCTGGTTCAAATCCTCAAAGAGAAAAAGTTGAGCAAACGCTGTGATTTATAACTTGACCAAGCTGTTACAACTTCTGCAATTATTTTCAAACTGTGTTGGAATTGGAAAATAAAACAAAAATAAAGAAAATCAACTAGCTAAGTTCTGCTACACTCTGAATTGCCAAAGAAGAGTTAATTTTTCCTCAGAGTACAGCTGTAATATTCAATAGTTTCCTCTGTAATGAAAAATCACTTAGACTACTTATAAAACCCAAATTATACTTTGCCTCTCTCCCACAAGTAAAAAGAGAAAAAAATTAAAATATGGTCACATAATTTTCGATTAGTTTTACTACAGTGTCATAAAATAAAAATCTACGAAATGCCAAAGTTAAATCTAAAACATAGAAAATGAAAAACTGAAACCCCCAACTAAACACATTTACTACCAAATTTCTATTAGAAAATACTGTCTTCAGGAAGAGAACAGCATGCACTTTTGGTTTTGGACAATAGAATGAACAAAGGCATTCTTCTCACTTGTATGTTTTAGACCATAATTTGAAGAGCATTATCATATTGATCTAATTTTCTATCCTATAAAAGAATCACAAAATAAATTATGTGAAAAAATCTTAGTTTAGTAAAATGTAATAGTCTGAATTTATCCTAGAAGTGACATTCCATGTGATAGTCAGCTGTTAAAAATATCTATCATACCTTACTGAGTAACAGACAATGAGCATGTAAAAGATGCACGCAAATAGAATTTCATTTGACTTCATAATCAGTAATAATTTTAGCAAAGATGTTTTAGAATAGATGAACTTTTTAAAAACTTCAAATGAAAATATAGCAAGCAATACCAAGGGATTCTTCCCACAGTTAAAAGATTTATCTGGTTAGAAATCTGAATTTCAAAAACAAAAGTCACACCAATGATATGGAAAAGGATTATAAAAAATGGTTTTCCAGCAAACCATGGAAATAGATTTTTTTGCAATGTTTATTGATATAATTCATAGACCATAAATGTCACCCTTTTAAAGTATACATTCAGTATTTTTATATTTCAAAACTGTGCAATTATCATCACTAAGTAACTCCATAACGTGTTCATCTCCCCTAAGACACCCATACTCCTTAGCAGTCACTCCCTATTCCTTCACCCCCCAGCCCTAACATCCACTAATCTACTAGTAACTTACTTTAAAATGGTGTATTTCCTCACATTGCCATGTTTCCTATTTGACTCAAGAGTAAAACACGAAGACCTGACACAGCCTACAAGTGCCTAGGTGGGGTAGCCCACATTACCTTTCTGGCCTGGCCTGTTTTTCTACAACTTGCTACTCCTCCACCCTGCCACTTTGCCACACCTGGCCTCGTTGTGGCTCCTGGAACATGCTGGGGTGCTCCCACCTCAGGGCTTCTTACAACTGTTCTCTATTTTGGTCTTACATATATTTCCATGGCCAACCTATCTTCTACTTTAAGTTTTGCACTATGTCACACTCAATAAAGCCCATCGCTCATCTCTATTTTTCTCCTAAAGGGCTTATCAACTTCTAACATTCTAACACAATTAATAAGAATTAATTCACTTGTATCTATATGGAATTTCTTGTTAGAATGTATGGTCAGGGATTTTTAGTCTGAGCTGTTCACCCCTGTGTTTCAAAACCTTCTCAGTATATAACTAGATGAATGAACAAGGAATCTAGCACTACACTCCACCTCTGCCATTTCTTTCATTCTCTAAACCCAATGAATGTATGTTACTTTAATACCGCCCGCGTTGTACATTAACATGGCATGCATCAATCAGTCTGTATTTGCTGAACTACTACTTATGATGCAGTGTCACCATATTTTTACCATATAAGCCTAGTTCCCAATCTTGGGAATTTATTGAATTATTATTTTATTACATTATCATGAAATAGCCTATGAAAGTTACTAAAAAAAAAGGGAAGATTAGACACAGTGTCCCTTTAGCTTTTTTCTCAAAACTGAAAATATTTATTTCTCCAGCATACATTTTCTTTTTAAAAAGGCCTTTCAAATTTAGTTTCATTAAAAAGGGTGGGGTTAAGTGGGAAATGTACCTTGAAAAATGGACTCTTGCTAGCAGAGCTGAGCACTGCCACAGTGATGAGCAATGACAATAACAATAATAATTTCTCTTTGTGTTGAGAGCACCGTCCTATAACAATTCTGCATATCCTTGTGTTAAATCTCACAATAACTTTTAAAAGTAATGAAAGACATTATTTTTATTGTACAGGTAAAATAAGATCATACAATGATAGTAGTGAACTCTGAACTAGACTCTTGATTATTCCTTCTCGTTTCATACCTAAATCTAAAAATACTCATAGCTCTTTAAAGTATTTATAAAATAATTTCAAAAATCTTGAAAATCACAGTATAGTTTAATATGCAATGAGACTGTGCTTGACATCCAGGATAGGAAGATGAACTGAGCCTTGGAAGGTGCTTGCTATCTGCAAGGAGAGAGGAGGCCACTATGCCCAGGAACTTTCACAGCCAAAGGTGAGTGCAGGACAGTAGCACAGGGCACTACGGAGGCACAAAGGAGCTGCATCAGACAGCAATACTGAGAAGAGAAGCTACACATAAGCTGTTAGTGGAACCAAAAAGTGAAAGGATCAGCTTTCTCTTGAGCAGCAGAAAAGGTCTATTCTGCAACATGTCTTCAAGGTTGAGTAGCATCTTATTCAAAATTAAAATTAGGCACTCACCAACAGCAAACACAGATCTGAGACCCACATGGCTGTCTCCCTCCTGTGCTCCCAAATACTTGTCCATCAAAATTTCACCAAATAGGAGATGAAAAGAGAAACACCTGTTTCATCTTTATACCTGGAATGTGCTTCTGTGTCTTCATGGTTTAGGGAAGCTTTCAAAATAAATTTATCTTTAGTTTTACATTCAAAATGTTAATGTTAGGTTAGCAACAAAGAGTCACTCCATCTTTTCTCTGAACAAATGCCAATTTCCATAAATTCAAATTTATTACCAGTATCTTTCCTCTTAATACAAAATGATGTATTTGAAGCATGTTTCAAGTTCATGAATAGATCCATCTACAATCTGGTATTATCTGCACAAATGCTATGAAACCCATGATTTTAAAATTATATTATAGTTTCTTTTATCTTATATTTTCTGCCTTGATTTCCACCAAACATTTCTTATAATTGAATGTACAGCTGATCAGAAATAAAAGAAAAACTTACTATTTATATTTTAGTGGAAAATGCTCTTAGAAAAATCCTAAAGAAAACACTGAAATGACTAACCATTCCTTTTTAAATGAATTCAGTGTTTAAAAGGTCTATTATTTGAGTACAGTAAATCCAGAAATACTGGATTTTAATTTCTGAAGGACTTTAACACCTTTTAAAAGGGGAAAAAATGAGAACCAAGACCTGTCATGTAAAGGTACAAGAGCCCAATGATGAATGTAACTGTACTGTACACCTTAAATGTACCAATAAACTCAATGAGAAAAAAAAAAAACCTTTTTCAGCCTTTATGGGAAATATTTGAGCCCCTAAGGTATTCAAAACTACGTCTGCAAAGTTGACATATAACCATTCTCTTTGAATATTACATTTTTCTTTGGATAAGTTTAAACAACAGAAATGAAAAGTTATTTCTTTAATTAAAGTTAAAGCATTTGAGACTTTGTTATTTTTCTCAGAAAAAATATCAGAGAAAGAAATGCTTTCATGATATTCACTCAAGTTAGAATTCTTGGCTTTTAACTGGAAACATCTGGGGATGGGCTTGGCAGACGGCAATAAAATTGAAGTTACCAATTCACACCCTGCCATTTTGAGGGTATTTTGTTTTTATAGTTTTCAAATCAAAACCAAACGGATTTTTCTTTGAACTCTGGTTCTGAACCAAAAATTTTTATGAGATTTTACTCTCAAGAATACTTTATAAACACTTTGCAAAATAGGAAGGATTTCATGAGTATTTGAGAAGAGGTTAAACCAGAAATTTGTTTTGAAAGTTCAAGTTAAATTAAAATGTAAGTACACCAAAAAGATGAAACTATTTAAATACATGTGTACCCACCCACACGGAGTCAGTAGCACTGAATAAAAAAGATTAACATCAAGCCTTTTACCAGGTAAAATTGATCAGGGTCCCATTTTCCATGATAAATCTTGTTGCTAAAATCAATTGCTTAAAGAGAAGATCTAACACTACCTAAACAAAATAGTTCAAAATAATCCATTAGAATGGACTGAAAAAGCAAGTCAGAATAAGGGCTTATTAAATCCAGTCCTTTCCCTGAAAGACAACACCAATGGAATCCCATCCGCAAAGTACTACAGCAGACCCCTTGCTCCTGATTTCATTACATAAACAGAGATTGACTTTATCTGCCCCCAAGAGAGTGCTTCAGAAGTAACTCTAGCTGCCCTGTTTTCAAAAACTGTGTTTGGATTGTGCCACGCTCAGCTGGTGAGGTGAACTGAGACCAGTAAAGACAAAGGGCCTAAACATCTGAATCCATTTGTGTTCCCCAAATTCTGAATACCAACAGATGTACTCCATGTGCTGCTAGGCTAAGCTTTGAAAATTTAAAAATACATAATTTTTCCACTGACAAACAGAAAGTGATGGTAGTCTGTGTTTCTTTAATTAAAATCCAAGGGTTTTCAAAGGCTCCAGGACTTACTTTAAAGCTGCTTTAACACTCAGCTATTTATTTTGCTATTGGCAAATAATACAAAATAAAGATTCTAATTCAGTTTTAATCACAATCTTTACTATTATTTTGGAAACCCTGAGTTAATCTTTTTTCTTCTAAAAAATGCAAAGAAAGCCTGTGCAGAAAAGATTCAGGGGGTCAGCTTACAGCCTAAATTTAATTTCAAACTGAAGGGTCACAAGTTGAAAAGGATGAGAAAAAAAACAAGATGAAGACAAAATAATATAGAAAGCAAAAAAAACACAAAGCTTCAATTTCTCTTAAGAGTACACATTCATATGCATATTCATGTATGCGTATATTTGGTATTCACCACACTGGTAAGAAGATTCAAGTTAGGAGTTTGCTTTTTAAGGCTGCTTCTGGGAAAACAGCACTCAAAAGCACTGGTTCTGCCACTATCTTAGCAGGGACCATCCTCACCTGGATGGTAAGAAGGGTCGAGTGCAACTTTTCCTCCTTGTATCCATCCTCCTACTGCCACCACACAAAACTCATCAGTCCCTATTCACAAAGCTTTACAGGCTCTCCAACACCTATAGTAAACTAGGCAGACATTTTTAAGTAAAAATATTTCATAGGCCCTTCCTTATGTGATATCATTGTAACGAGAAATTATACAAGATTAAAGGCCACCACAAATTCAATAATGCCTTTAGACAAGTTTGGATTTTCCAATGACAACAGAACCTATATAACTGTAAATAACAGTACTGTACTCACCTGTGTATTTCCTTAGTCCATATCCATGGTGTATATACAGATTCAGATCTCTCATCAAAGCTTCCTAGTTTAGACATACCAAGGATCTATCTGAGTGCTCGGCATAAGATCTGCTTTCAGTCTACTTTCTTACACACACTGCAGGACACTCACAGCTGGTCCCAAGTTATCTTCTGATTGGATGGCTACCTATTTGATGAGATTGCCTACTCCACTTCTGAGTGAACCTAAATACTGCCTATTTCTCTATACCAAGCTTTCCTTGGATTCTTCATCTCACTACCAACTGCTCCTGTCCCCAGGCAGAATCATGTCCTGCACTGTCATTCCTGCATTCAACAGATCATTATTAAATGTTTACCATCTGTTAGGCTCCATGCTAAGGTCTTGGGCATACCATAAAAAACAATAACACTGCCAGCTTAAGTGTTTGGGTACCTTCTCCCCTAAAAGGAGAGACAGATTTTTAGGACATAATCACCCAAAAATGTGTCATTGCAAATTATGATAAATGCTATAAAGAGCACATCAGTACAATAGGGAAACCTAATTTAGACTGCAGGGTGGGTGTCAGAGCTGATTCCTTAGGAGATACTACCTAGTTTTTCACAGAAGTCTGTTCTAAAACTTCACAAAGTCTTTGCAGTCATCTCTTTATATACTCTATTTCTGTAATTTTTTTGACATCACAAATTTCAACTTGGAGTTTCCCAAGAGCCAGGAGTCCATCATTTCTTAGCATTCCTTGTGCCTACAATCCCTTGTATGGACTGAATTCTCACCACTTACTATTTAATGAATTAAGTTAAAATGTGTCGAAACATATTTCTTTAAAAAAGAAAATCAGCCAGGGATTTAGCTCAGTGGTTCCAGCGCCTGCCTCGCAAGCACAAGGACCTGAGTTCGAGCCCTGGTACCAAAAAAAGGAAAAGAAAGAAAAGAAAATCAGAGGAACCTAAAACTAAATATGACTTAGACCTCCTTAGTTTGTAAGTTTCATTTTATTATTTAAAAACAGGAGAGGGGAGACAGAAAAATTAAGTGACTTGATGAAGGATAGTTAGTGGGAAAGCCTAGATTAGAAGGCTGATTTCAATATTCTTTTTCTGTTAAAATTTCCAAGCAAAAATCAGGCATGAATACACTTAAATTATGTCAATAATGTCCTATATTCATTTATGAAGATTTGCCTAACTAGAATCATTAAAGATCTAGTTCCTTAGAAACATTATTTGTTGTACTCTGCACTATTATTTTTTTAAATTTTTTTTTGCACTATTCTTTTTTAAACTGATATACCCTGAACCAAACATGTTAAAAAAAAGTTCCCAACAAATGAACAACTTTATAAAGCCAGTAAAGTGTCTCTAACTGATCAATCTCTAATTGGAGCTGTTATTTTTTCCATAATATGAAAATACTAAACATTTTGCAATGCTTGAAAACCTTAATCATAAAGGTCTGTTTATTGGCCCTGCTGAGAAAAATAAGAAGTTAGATGTAACCTTTTATGTATACCAGGGGTCTGATCTTTATAATCATTACTTTTTTTTCCCCTGCCTGATGAAAAATTCATTGCAAATGACTTAAATACTTCAAGTTTAAGGATGACCTTTTTCCCCTCAACTGTGCAACAATAGAGGCCCTGGTAGAATTTACATCCTTTCCCATTGGATGTCACCATATTCTGTGCATTCTCAAAAAAAGGATTCTGTAGAAAGCCAATGAAAAGTTTTTGTGGAATTTCTCCACATCGAGAAGTTCAAAAGAAACCTCACATACAATGACCAAATCAAGTCCATTTCACAAAACATTAGTTAATTTTTTTGTGAATGAAAAATATATGACATTACAATCACCAAAGATTTTTGGATGAAAATGTGGCACACCCTACTTCTTCATTATCAGGCATACAGCCTAAAACATCACATTCATCTAAATTCAACCACACTGTTAGTAGAGAATTTAGTCATGAAGATCTTCAGGAGAACAGGAATCACTTATAATTACACCTATTTATTAGCAAATTATAAAAGCACACATACAAAGCACAAATACAAAAACACCTTTACAATATAAGGATTATATGCCATGAAAGTGTTAAAATTTTGTATTAAAATATGTGTAGATGAAGGGAAAACTTCCAACAGCTACAACATTTAAGTAATTATATAGACACCCATCTTGTACTCTGTACCAAAAAATGCATTTTCCTAAAACTTTAAGGACCTAGTCATCAACTTTCTATCTAGTAATAGTTTGTAGAAATAAAAATACATTAATTGTCAGTTTACCACATGAGAACTTTCTGGAAACACCATAAATAAAACTGAACCTGAAATCTATAACTTCCAGATGTGGGAAAGTAAAATTTGGACAAGTTACTATTATAGACGGCCTGAAATCATGATAATAGTCATAGAGAAGATTATGGTTTTGATGTTAAAAGTTTGGAGTGTTGAATATGTTTGGAAGCTGCTGATCTACAAGCCCAGAATCTATCAGCTATTAATCTATCAGTCTCTGGCAATGCAGCATCCAAGAAACAGAAGGTGGTGCATAGCACACATTCTAGCAAAAATTTTTTGTATCATTATGAGCTTCCAGATCTGAAGAAATTTCATGTGTTTGAATCCACTGCAGGTGTCCTCAATTTGTCCACTGGCCACTGGGAACCAATAAGTTGTCTGAATGCTTCTAATACAACCCTAGTAATTCATGATAGCTTCCATGCTTGCAAACTTCTTTTTATTTTCACAGAATCTATTTGTTAAAGGAGTTTTAACTATCCTCAAACTTCACTGTGTTTATAAGCAATGAATTTGAAGATCTATCACTAAATAAGCTAAGCTTGCATCTAGTTACTTCACTTTCATCTTGGGGAACGGTATGATCCATGAGTATCTGTGTCTCCTCTTTCTGAAGCACTTACACCACTACTATACAGAATCGCACAAAATGATTTTTAAGTTTTCCAAAGTACTTTTAGCAAAATACCTATCCCTAACAAAAGGGCATATTAAAAAAAAAAATCTAAAAAGTAGAATAAATCAAATATTTTAATGTCTGGTTTTTAAAAAACTAAATGTTCAATTTTTCTTTCTATAATGCTGTTACACATTTTTAGTAAGCATGCATTAGTTATAAAAATAATAACAACAATCTAATACTGTTTACTATAAGCTCAGCACTATACTAACCACTTTCCATGCACTACCACATTAATCTTCGTAATGACCCTATAAGGAGTATTGATTATTGTCTCCATTTTACAGAAAAAGACAGTGAAGATTATAAAGGCTAAAATTGTAATCAGGCATGAAATCAAGATCTGAACTCAGTGCTTCCATCTTTAGAACTAGATCTTCACTCTTTGTTCTAATAAAATGGTAACTTTAAAATGTTTAAATTATGTATGGAAAATTATTTATAGTACCAGTTTCAACAGCTTTTCATCTAGAGACCACATAAAGAGTCTCAAACATTTAGACAACTGGAATACAGAATATGTTTTCAAAATCCTAATATTCAAAAGAAACTGACAAAAAAGATTCTACCACTGGGTAAAAGGTTATAAGGAATAACATATTCAGTCTCAAAGCCTACAGCTACTAATCACAACAGGAAAGGTAGAATTTTTATGAAGATCTGGCAGACACCACCTTAACCAAGGGAGCAAACAACATTATCGATACTAGAATAGACTAATAGTAAAAGACTTTTGATATGAGGCCCTGAGGCTGATAAGGCAGCATGTGGGTAGTATTCCTGCCAAAAATGATTAATCTGAGTAAAATTATCAGATATGAGGCAGAGGCACGAGAATCACTACAAGTTCAAGGACAGGCTGGGATACATAGGGAGGCCCTGTCTTAAAAGACAGAAGAAAACAAAAAGTCAAGCCCATAGATAAAGTTTTACTGAAACACAGCTATATCTATTTGTTTACAAATTGTCTATGGCTAAAGAATGAGAAATTAGAGTCATTCACAGGAAAATGGATGCATATTGAGGATATACTCTTAAGTGAAATACATAAGTCACACATGGGTAAATACCAAATAGTTTCTCTGGTGTGAAAAACTATAATTGTACATAAGATCCTAAGGGTATAATTGACAATGTGAAATAGGAAGAAAAATGCTAAAGGTGTAGGGGAAGTGGAAAGGGTAGCGGAAAAGTAATAAGGGAAAAGAAAAAAATGAGAAAATTAAAAAATGGAAATAAAGTGTTTGTAAATAGGGAAGGGAGGAGGGGATGAAGGGAGGGCAGGGATAAGGGGAAAAAATGAGAACCAAGACCTGTCATGTAAAGGTACATGATCCCAATGATGAATGCAACCATACTGTATACCTAAAATGTACCAATAAACTCAATGAGAAAAAAAAAATTGTCTATGGCTGTTTTTGCTACAATGGCAGACCAAAAATATTTACTATTTGATGCTCTAACCAAAAAAATATGCTGGTCTCTACTATAAAGGAATGTGACTGCAAGGGACAGAGATTTCAACTTCCAGAAGACGATAGGGGCCCTTGGGTCTGTTTACCTTGAAATATTCACAAGGATCGATACTTTCATTACTTTTCTAAATATACCTTAACAGAAAGATTTTTTTTTAACTCCACTCATCTCATTGAAAATTAAGGGTGTACAAAGGAGAAAACATTTCCCATGTTTCCCAAATTAAGTATGCAAAATAGTTTTTTTAAAGAAGTCGTCAGAATCAAGGTTTGATTTGTAACAACAATCCAGACTATGGATGGGCAGCTATGGGAACTACATGCATCAACCTGGGCAAGTCATTCTGAGAAGGTTCCAGAAAACAAAACACAACGCAACACAAAAGAGCAAGCAGTCCAGGCAAGAAGCATAATAACAGGTTTCAACTCAAGCAACAGGAACACAACATAGGTTCAAGAGCCAGGCACCAGAAATTAGGAGGACTAAAAGAATGAGGCACAACAGCTCGTGATTTAATGTTAAAGTGTCAACTGCAGAAGTGAGCAAGCATAAAGCCCTTTGGAGTCACTGTCAAGTCCCCATCAGATGCACACTGGCAATACTGACGTGTTAGTATTTAATCATAATGTGCTTCAATATCTTCAACTATAATTTACAGTAAAAGCTACTTTACCCAAAATGAACAGGACTAATAGAGGCGATTAATAAAAAATGCCCATTATAATACCTGTAAGGGAAAATTTATACTTACATACATACTATGAATACTTTAAGTTCAAGAACAACTGCACACTCATTAGCTAATCTTTAATTCAGGACCAAGCCTTATGTCTGAGGATGCATCACTGTGACTTTTGGTTATTACATTGTTAAGGTGTAGTGAAAACTAAGACATCTAAAAAGGTAAAACATCCTTCCAGATTTTTACTCATTTTTTTGCATCTATTATAGTTTTCCCATCCACAATTAAGTCAATAAAATTTCTATGTTGCATCTTTGAGTCCTGCCAAAGTTTTCAGTTAATTTTAATGCAAAAAAAATTTTTTTTAATCTCTTACCAGTTTAATATTTAATTAAATTATATCATTGCAGTAAGTAAAACTGATTTAAAAAGCAAAATACATGTAGGTATACTAAAGTGTATTCTACTAGCAATAAGAACTCAGTGTTCAGATTGCCAAGGGCATCACTGAGTAAATTTTACAAGGGGAATCAACACATAAAACAGAATCACAAGGCATACATTCAAGGCACACAGCAGGGACACACAAAGCAGGGCCCAAACAGCTCCACCAGGATGACACTGATCTACCACACCCCAGCTTCAAGGACAGAGGGTCACACTTACAAGGTATATCTGCAGGGAATTAGGAGACCCCAATTTTTAAAAAAGTGGAATGAAGACAGTACAGAGGCACTTTTGCATTGGATACTTAAGAGAAAATAAAACTCTAGGAAAAAAGCATATAATTGAAAAGATAATCATGTGTTTTCATATTGTCTGGTGTAGTCTTCATTTTTTCTTGACAAATTGTCTTCTTAAGAAAAACATTTAAGAAGAGGAGAACTTATTTCCCTTATTACAATACAAAGGGGCTGATGTCTTTGAGTTATTCAATTTTTCTTACAATCCCCTTGAGAACTTGCAAACTAAGCTTGGGAAGTATTCAAAGAACAAAAGTAACCTTTTAATGCAACTTGAAATTAAAATAGCCACCAGAGATCACCACAATTGCCTCCTAAAAAGTAGTATAAAATGTATGAGTACCTAAATAAATCCAAAAATTATAGGAACAGAGAGACAGATTTACATTTTATCAGTTTATAAAAACAACTAAAGGTAGGAACGAGGATTTAGCTCAGTGGCACAGCGCCTGCCAGGCAAGCACAAGGTGCTGAGTTTGATCCCTGGTACCAAAAAAAAAAAAAGTAAAAAACAAAAAACCCAAAGGCAGTCAACTTAAGTGAATTTTTAGTGTAAAGTTTTAAAGATACATAAAAAATAAAATTGGAAAAATTTTTATTTTTCTAAAACTGGAAGTATCTTTTGTTGTACCTTATGTATGCTTCCTGTTTAATTTTAAGTAGCTTCTATTATGAGTTTTTCTTGGGGGGGGGGGACTGAGGATCGACCTCCGGCCCTGTGCTTGCAAGGCAGGCAGTGGAACCATTGAGCCAAATCCCTGGCCCTATTATGAGACTTTGCTCTACTATTCTTGGAAGAAAATTTCCCAAATGATTAGATATACAACAAGAATGGACTACTCATATTTAGCATGAATATGTTAACTAGAAAAGCACTAATTTTTGATAGAACTAATTTTGACAGTCTCTAAAAGAAATATACAAAAAGAAATTCACTATATTTACAACAAAAAAATGGAAAGAATAGTGGCCCTGTGTAATATTAGAACTTTTGTAGTCATTTAAAATTATGTGTATTTGACCAAGTGTGGTGGTGCATGCCTGTAGTCCCAGCTGGGGAAGCTGAGGCAGGGGAATTGCTGTGAGCTCAAGGCCAGCATGGTTTACATAGCTCAAGGATAGCCTGAACCACACAGTGAAACCCTGTCTCCAAACAGCAAAAAAACAAAACAAAAAAAAAAAACAAAACAAACTTCAGCACATTTACTCAAGATACAGGAAAGAATGTAGAAAAAATTATATATATCATCTGAAAACAACAACCAAGAATGGTATACATCATCTAAACAATGACATGTATATTTAGAAACCTAAGAAAAGATAATAAAATGTTAATAGTGATTAGTCTTGCATAAGAGAAAAAAACAAAACAAAAAAAAAAAACAAAACAAACTTCAGCACATTTACTCAAGATACAGGAAAGAATGTAGAAAAAATTATATATATCATCTGAAAACAACAACCAAGAATGGTATACATCATCTAAACAATGACATGTATATTTAGAAACCTAAGAAAAGATAATAAAATGTTAATAGTGATTAGTCTTGCATAAGAGAACTGCAGGACACTTTTATCTTTAATGATCCCTTTATTTCTTTTCTCCAAAGGGAAATTAACTCTTTTTTTTTTTTTTTTTTTTTTTTTTGATACCAGGGATTGAACTCAGGACCTTGAGCTTGCGAGGCAGGCAGCGGAAACACTGAGCTAAATCCCTGGCCTAAACTAAATTTTTTTTTAAAAGAGTAGACTGGAGAACAAAATAAAGGCAGTAATAATTTTAAGAAAGGTACTTCTGCATTGTACAAGATATTCCACTCAATCAACTTTAATATTTCTTACAACCCCAGAAAAAAATACAACTTCAGACAGTAAAAGAGTTTTTAGTTGTTCTTCTAGGAAGTGACATTATTTTATTTGTGAAAATGTAGCATGACTCTGAGCAGGTATACAAGATTAAGGAAAATACAACAGCCCTCCAGAATAAGGAAACACAGACTCAATTTTTAAATGGACAAAAGATCTGAAAAGGCACTGTACCAAAAAACACGTGTAGCAGAAAGAGACACAAAAGATACTAAACATCATTTGTCAATCAAGAAATACAAATTAAAAATATGAGATACTAGCACACACCCATGAGAATGGCTAACAACAAATGCCGAGAAGGATGCAGAGCAACAGGAACTTTCCTTTGTTGCTGGTGGTAATGAAGCAGTTCCTCTGTTTTAGAAAATGATTTGGATATTTTTGATAGTTAAACATACACTTATATAAGCCTATATAACTTTTTTAAGTGTTTCGGAGTGATCTGAAATTGGATGTTCAGACAAATAACTGTACAGGAATGTTTACAGCACTTTCTTCATGATCACCCCAAACTGTCAGCAATCAGGATGCCTTTCAATAGGAAAATGGAAAACTGGTACATTTACATACCGTCCTACTACTCATCAATGAAAAGAGAAAAGCTGTTGATGCACAAAGCAAATAAATGGATTGTGAATATAACTTAATAAGTGAAAGAACTCAATGCCAAAGGCTACATATTGCGTAATTCCATTCATAGAACATTCTGAAGAAGCCATAGGGACCAAACCCAGATTAGTGGTTTCCACAAAGAGAACATCAGGGTAAAAAACAATTCTGTATAGCACCTGTGTAGTACATACCAAAATCCACAGAACTGGATACAGTAGAGTGAACTTTATACTGGGTACAAATCCATTTAACATTAATGTGAAAAAGAAACATCAATAGGAAATTGGGGATCATAGAATAAAATGTCTACAATAAATAAATCTAATACAATAAATAAATAAATAAATACAATAAATAAATCTAATTATACTACAGATGTCTGACATAACTGCACTGAAAGGAGTTGGGGGATAAAGGTGCTTCTCTTAGTAACACTGGAAAATGGTGTTTTGACGTGAAACTGCAAGAGTAAAGCCTAAAGGACCTGCATATAATCACTGTGCTCCAGTTGATAAATTTGCCTTTCCTTGGAATATAGGTTAACAATTATGAAAATGTTCAGTATTTATATATAAATATAAATATCTGGTCTCTGGTAGAGACCAGATTTCACACTGTTGGAGAAGGAAATTACATTTAAGCAAGAAAGGTTGGAACAAATTCTCTGAAGGAGCGTTGGGCATCAGTATGAATTCACATTGAGCTTAACAGACACAGAAATAATTGATACATGTTTCTTTTGGTTTAGTTGATATATACATATTGCCTAGCTCTGCTTCACTGAGAAGGCCTACAAGTTATGACACTATGGTAGCAACAATTATAAAGATAATAACAGTCACTTGAAATCAGCACTGCTAATTTTTCAGTACATATCCTTCATATATACATACTCTCTTGTGTATGTATTTTATATACAAGGGATCATAATGCAATACTCTTGTACAGTTTTATTTTATTACCTAGCAATATAATGAAAATTTCTAAATCAATTAATTTAGATATCAACATTGTTTTGTCTTTTTTATTTTTATTTTTTTTTTTTTTGGTACCAGGGCTCCAACCCTGGTCCTTGTGTTTGCGAGGCTAAATCCCTGGCCCTCAACATTGTTTTAGTATACAGTGCAGACCCCTCCATATGGTGTCACTATATTGCCCCAGGCTGGCCCCAAACTCCTGGGCTCAAGGGATTCTTCTGCCTCCCCATCCCAAGTAAAATGGACCCTAGATTTGATGTGCCCTACTGTATCCGGCTAACAAGGTCTTTTTAAAGCATGATTCATTCAGAAGAAAGAAACTATAAGGAAAAGATTAATAGATAGTACTACATTAAAATTTAAAACTTCTGTATAATTAAACAAACATATATATCATACAAAGGAAAATGACAAAAATAGATGAAACTGATAAATAATTGATATCACAGTATTAATACATTGCCAGGGATTTGGCTCAGTGGTTCCGCCACTTGCCTTGTAAGTACAAGGACCTGAGTTTGATCCCCAGTACCACAAAAAAAAAACACACACCATAAAGAGCTTTTCATTATGTTTTAATCATTCTCTTAAATTTCCACAAATATATTATTCTACATTAATTTAAAAAGTTCTTCAAGATTTTTGTTTAAATTATTAGGAAGAAATACACAACAGCAAAGTGACTTAGTCGCATCCATTCAGTACTTATAACAAGCATTTGCTGTTGAACAGACTGGCCAATTATCAACTGAATCTAAAGTTGAATTAATAATTCGCTCATTTAATAGAATCAATGCCAAGGCTGACAAAGGGAAAGCTGAAACATTTTACTGTAATACAAACATAATGCCACAGAAATAATCTAATTAAAATAACTCATTAAACTGATTTGTATATGACAGTACCCTTAAAAGGCTACAGGTGATTATCTGGGAAAAAATAATCAAATTTGAGCCCTAGTTCACACCATACACAGACATCATTTTCGAATAAACATTAACTTGTAAAAAATATTTTTTAAAATATCCATGGCTATAGTGTAGGCAAAAATTTCTTTAAAAAACATGAATGTGCCAATCATAAAGAAGAAAAGCTGACAAACTGGTCCACAGTACAATTTCTAGGGTGAGGATGTAGCTTAGAGCACTTCCCTAACAAGAGCAAGGCTCTGGATTTAATACCCAGCAACACTAAATTAAATTAATTAATTAACTGAATAATTAATTTTTAAAACTATAAAAGGAATTTCATCAAAAGACACAATTAGAAAAGGAAAAGGGAAAAAGTGAATGGAAGACGGTATCTGCAAAGCATTTATCCAACAAAGGATTCTTACCCAGAATGTAGAAAGAATTTCTAAAAAGCAGACATACATACAACAGATATATGAGCAAAAGATCTGGATACTTGAAAAAAGGCCAGGAGACATATGACAATGACATTATCAACAGCAAAATGCAAATCAAAACCACAATGCACCAACACCACTTACACATCCTTCATGCTGCTGATGGGAGTATAGAGTAGTACTATCACTTTTTAAAAAATTATAGGCAGTATGAAACCAGGCATGGTGGCACACACCTCTAATTGCAGCACTCAGGAGGCTGACACAAGAGGATAGCCACTTCGAGACTACCCTGGACTACACAGTAAGTACAAGACCAGCCTGAACTACATAGTGAGACTCTGTCTCATAAAAACAAACACTCCTACCACCACCAAAATCACAGGCAGTATAAACTAAACTTGAAGATACATATGCCCTCTGATCTTGAAATCAATACTTAGGTCTACAGAACTGCATACAATACATACAGAAATGCATACATATGTTCACCAAAAACATGTAAATGAATGTTTGCAACTGCACCTGCATTTGCCAAAACCTAGATGCAGTCTCTCCACAATAGAATGGGCATATAAAATGTGGTACAATCTCTAAATACAAAACCATACTTAACAATGAGATTGAACTACCATACCTAATTATCTTCCTTTTGCCTTGGCATTTAGATGTTTTACACAGAGCAGGCCCACCACAAACACTGACTAATCATATATACCTACAGGGTAGAGTTCAAGAGAAGCTATACATAAAGCACTTACAAATGAGAAGAACCCTCAGAAACAGGGAGTTTATCTCTAGGTCTAGCATATAAGAGGGAGTGGATAGTGTGAGTTGGGAGAGTTACAGGCTACCTGGGAGAGTAGTGCATGAGCTTGGTCTGGAAGGGAGGTTCCAATTTGCACATGCAGGGATAAGTGAGACATTTCAGTGGCAAGAGATAGCACAGAGCTCAGACATATGAAGCGTAAGGCACATATGATAGTGGCTGGCCTCCAAAGAATGGGCCATGTGGAGAAGGGAAGCAAACTTCCTTCTTCAATAGCTATGGGTAGATAGAGCTCAGACATTAATTCAAAAGTTCCAGAGATGAACTGAGAATCAAAGATTGAGAATCAGGCACTATCCCAAGCTTTCTATTTCACTGTGTGAGAAAAAAGGAAAAAGATGAGAAGAAATAGAGTACATGATTTAATGTACCTTTATTCCCCAGTTAACACTTACCTTTAATATAATAAGCATTTTAGGACACTCCAGAATTAAAAGTTATATATACTTTATCATAAATCTAACAATTTATGTGAAATTTCAGTTAAGTTTAAACTCTCCATATGGTAACTGAAATTAAAATGTGAATTGATGCAAGCCTTGGGCAAGTCAATCAACTTCAGCTTCAATTTTCTCATCTTTAATAAGAACAGATGACCCTTAAGGAAATGCTTTTGACTCTGATGTGGCATAACTTCACATGTGACAATTTTAGAAACAAGAATTTTTGATGAGTAACAGAATTCTTTTACCTCCCACTGCCTCTAGGAGGCATTAAAAATCACTTGCTAAACTTATTCTGTGCTCAAGTTTTTACTGACTACATCTAATCCATTGGACATTTGACATTTAAAAAAACAGATGCTCAATCAAAAGAATCCAGTTTTTGTGTTGTACTGTGGGTAACTGATGAGATTACTTATATTCCTTTCAGAGCAGCAGTAGCAGTCACTACCATGTGTGCCCATATACATCCCCCTGTACTGAGACTACATACAGTACAGTAACATTTACTAGTTCATTTGGTCAGGAAACTTTGAAAAGCTTGGAAACTTGGGGGTTTTCAGTATTGTATGCTTTTGCAAATGCAGCTTTGCTAACTCCAATTTTTTTCTTGGTAGTACTTTTGTAACAGAAATACCAAGTACCTTCTTCTAAGCAAAGTCCTGCAGAATTCTATGGATGATATTTGACCACACCAAAGCTGAAGCATTCAATATAAGAATGATTAATCACTGATGAGTCAGCCTTTTATTCCTTTTTTGCTGCTATTTCAGAAGCCTTTCTGATGTCTGGTCATGACATATACCAAAGCAGACTGCCTGAAATCACTGTTTACTCTGGCCTACATTCAAATCTGGATTTGAAAAAAAAAAAAAAAACCTCCATCCAAACACCCCTTTCAGATCACTGAATGGCCTTGCAGCAGGACTCAGAAATAACATGGAGAAAGAGAATTTTTTAAAATTATGCCTAATGACACTTCTATATCCTCCAATCTTCATTTTCAAAAGCAATCAGTTTTTAAATGTATCAGAAGGGGGTCACAAAAGAATATAAACTAAATTTTACAATACAAATAGTAAACATTTGGAAAGCAGAGAAAAACTAGGTTTCAGCAAACTAAAAAAGTTCAAAGAAAAAACATAAATAGCTGTTTTCTAGCATAAAGAGAAAAGACTTAAAAATTGTGAAATGCAAAATTAATTATAGGATTTAAAAAAGAATAACGCAACAAAGATGAAATGATAGGAAATAAAATTACAGTGAGATTAATGCCCGAAAATCACTATACGTAGAATTAAAACCTGAACAAATGCTTTATTTTTTTTTCAGCCTTAATTGAGTTGTGGTTTTTCTATAAAATGGAATATTATTATTACAAATGCTTTATTTTTAATAAAAGCTTTTTTTCTTTCACAACAATAGTGGCTATATACATAGAAAAATAAAAGATGTGTTTAAACCAACAGCACCATTAAAATATGATATATAAAAATATATACATCAACACCTCAGTTAAAAAAAAAATAACTGGCCAATAGACAGAATGAAAGATAAACTGTTCAGATGTTCACTCTATATGGTGCCATAGGCTCAAGGAAGCAGCTCTTCTTGGTTCCAATCATAGCCCTAAGTCATCCCGATCCACTTCAAGCAACCAGCTCACCCAGATAAGACACACAACTCTGACAAATGAAATGTGTGAAGTTTGCTAGGAGACTTCTCCTTGAGTTTCTTTGATTTTAAGAAACATCTCACATCCATTACAACAGCTATTATAAAATGAATGAATGAATGAATCAAACAAACAAAAAAACAAAAAGTCACCCCTGTGTATTGTTGACACAAACGTGAAACAGTATAAACACTATAGAAAAGAGTATGGCAGTTCCTCAAAAAATTAAAAATAGAAAGTTATATGATGTAACAATTCTGAGTTACATATTCAAAAGAATTGAAAGCCATGTCTTGAAGAGATATTTGCATATCTATGTTTACAGTTGCATTATTAACAATAACCAAGGGACTCAAGAGACAGCCCATGTGTCTAATACAAGATGAATGGAGGGTCGGGGATTTAGCTCAGTGGTTCTGCCGCCTGCCTTGCAAGCACGAGGGCCTGAGTTCGATCCCTGGTACCAAAAAAAAAAAAAAAAAGAAAGATGAATGGATGAAGAAAACGTGGTATATACACACAGTGGAATGTTATTCAGCCCTAAAAAGAAAAAAAAGTAGGACACATGCTATAATATGGCTGAACATTGAGAATATTATGCTGAATGAGTAAGCCAGTTACAAAAAGACAAATACTGTATATTTCCACTTATAAGATGTGCTAAGCATATATTTGTAGAAGTTCCAAGGAGAGAGGAATGGGAATTATTGCTTAATGAGTGTAGAACTTTGGTTTGGCAAGATGAAAGTTTTGGAGATCGATGGTGGTAGCAGTTACACAGCAAGGTGAATATACTTAGGCACTGAAATGTACACTTACAAAGCAGTCAGGTAAATATTTTGTGTATTTGGCCACATTTAAAGTATTTTTAAAAATAAAGTCAGGTGTGGTGGCACATGACTGTAATCTCAGAATCCTCAGAGACTGAGGCACAATGACAGTAGGGGTGGGAGAGAAGAAATAAAATATTTTCTGAATCTGTCACTGCTGATGACTTCAGATGCCTGGATGAGCAGCAATTATATATTAGTCAGCTTTTGATTGCTGTACCCAAATACTTAAGAGCAATTTAAAGTAGTAAATATTGTGACTCATGGTCTCAAGAGCTTTCAGTCCATGGTCAGCTGGTTCCAAGTAAAAAATATCATGATAGAAGTGCGGTAGAGAAAAGCTCCTCTCCTCATGGCAGCTGGGAAGCAGAAAGCAGGAAGAGCCAGAGAAAGAAACAATGTACTAGGGACAGGATATACCCTTTGAAGGCATGCTCCTATTGGCCTATTTCCTCTGACTGGGCCAGTTCTAAGAGCTCATTCACCTATAAATTCATTACTGAATTAATCTACTGATGAAGTTAACAGCCTCTTGATCCAATCACTTCTCTGGACCCCCATCTCTGAAGATTGTTACATTAGGGATGAAGCCCCAATACATGAATCTTTGGGGGATACTTCATACTTAAATCATAATGAACTACTTTGGAACTGTGTGAGAGAGAAGCAGATCAAGAGAATGAGCATCCTTGAAGACAGCAACCTGGAAAGCACCATCCTTTCCTTCTACAACAGGAAGAACTCTTCTAAAGAAAATTTCTTACACTGATGGGAATGTTTCGGCTTCTATCCAGATGTCCCACAAAGCCCATGTGAACACAGGAGGGGAATTTTGAAGGTAGATAGGTTAGGATGTGTGAATGTGGAATAAGGGTATGGATTTGGAAGTCCTACTTTGGGTATGGGTGGCACCAACCAATGGGTATGTAGCCTAAATGGAATATAAAGGAACACAGAATAGGCAGGCTAGCTGCTGCTGTTGCTGTTTCTGCTGCTTGCTGACTTCCTGCCTGCCATGCCATGAACTGTTTCACCTCTGACATGCCACCCTGCCTCGAAGCCAGCCAAGTAGGAACAGAAACCTATACATACAGTGAGTTGAAATAAACCATTCCTCCCTTAACTTTAGTGTCAGGTATTTTGTCTGAGCAACAAGAAAAAAGTAAGACAAAGTTTAGTGCCAGGAGTGGGGCCATTGCTGTGGTATTGCCTGTCCAGGTGGGTCAGGAGTCTTTGGAACTGGCTTGTGGGTAGACACTGGAAAGATCTGGAGGTGCTGGCTCAAGAAGCAGCCCTGGAATGCTGTATGCCAAACTTGATGGGAGATTCTGGTCAGAGCTCAGGAGACTAGACTGCTGATAGAAAAGCAGCTAGTAAAGACCAGGCTCAGGTGGTTTCAGTTAGGAACAAGGACAAAATTAGCTGCTGGACTCCAGACCATGTGTCTTATACTCTGGCAGAAAATTTGGCTGGATTTTGCTCTTGTCCAGAGAGTTTGCCTAAGACTGAAATTAAGGGCAGTGGACTAATTTTTGCAGAAGAAATTTCAAAGTAGTCTAATGTTGAAGTGGTGGCAGGGCTACTGTTCGGGGCATTTAGCCAGATCTATGAGCAAAGAGCCCAGCAGAGTAATTTAAAGCACTTTGACTTTGGCCAGCAAGGAAGTTCTAGAAGAAAAGAAAGCACAGAGGAGAACTTGTGGCTAAGAAGAGGACAATAGAAAAGATGGCCTGAGGACATCAAAAGAACCAGCAGGACTCCATCCTTTGCAGTCTCAAAACTGCAAAGGTAAAAGACTGCTTTGAGAAGAGAACGAAAGAGCACCATGTGTCAGAATGGCAGTAGCCTAGGGAATCTATTCCTCAAGATTGGGTTCACAGCATTAAGCAATCCAGGCACTTGACCTCTACAGCCAAAAGAGAAGGAAGCCTAGCTAATGCTCCAGCTGGTAGTAGACTTTAGAATCATCCATATGGTGCTGGTTTCATGTGCACACGGAATGCAAGAGTTGTGGGATCAGGAAGGCTTCCACCCAGATTTCAGAAGGTCTGGGAGGCCAGGTAGTGTGCCTCTGAGAAGGCAGTATGTGAAGCTGTGAGTATGAAGCTGACGGTGCAGTGGAGACCACAGAAAGTTGGAGAAGCCAGGAATGTGGATCATCTGAGGAAAACCACAAGGAGGAAGCAGAACTGGCCCAAGAGAGAAGCCATGGGAACTATAATCATGGCCTTGCCACAGAGGAAGAGCCACCCATGCTTTCTGGAGTTCACAACTTGCCAGAAATTACTCCAGATGCTGGACATGGAGGTATGGAATTTAATGTTTCCCTGCTAGATTTTGGACTTGCTTTGATCCCATTCCTTTCTACTCCTCTAATTATACATTTTGGAATGGAAATATTTATCTTCTGCCACTGTATATTGGAAATATTTAACTTTCTTTTCATTTGTAAAGGGGCTAGAAACTAAGAGTTTGCCTTAAATCTGATAGCAGACTTTGGAACTGAACTTTCAGTAATGCTGAAAACTGTTGGGATTCTGGAAATTCTTAGAGATGGACTGACTAAATGCCTTTTGCATAAAGGGATATACATGAGTCTTGAGGGGGCCAGGGACAAATTGTTATGGCTTGCATGTTATATGTCCCCACAAAGCCTCATTCAGTCATAGATGGGGAGTTTCAAAGGTGGCTGGATTAAGGTGTGTAAATATGAATTAAGGGTGTGATACTGAGATTAAGGGTATGGATAACTGAAGCTCCACTCTAGGTATGGGTACCACCAATCAATAGGCACGTAGCCTGGATGGACTATTAAAGGGATAGAAAGAAGACAAGCTTGCTGTTGCTTCTTGCTGTTTTGGCTGCTTGCTGCCTTCCTGCCTGCCACATCATGAACTGTTTTTCCTCCGTGATGTCAATCTGTCATGCTGCCCTGCCTTGAAGCCAAATGACTAGGGATTGAAACCTCTAAAAAAGTGAGTTGAAATAAAGCTTTCCTCCTTTAACTTTGGGCACTGGGTATTTTGTCTCAACAATTAGAGAAAAGTAAGACATGAAGAAACAAGGAAGGGATAAAAAGGGAGGGGAAGTAAAAAGGACTAAGATGTGATACGTACATGTGCCAATTCCCATGATGAATGTATTCATTGCATATCAAAAACATGTACTAACAAAACAAGAAAAAATTTTTAAAGATAAAATATTATCTCTACTCATTTCAGTGAGCTCCCGAGTCCCCAAATTGACAATGAATTATACTAAGTCACCATCAACTCCTATTCAAAGAGCCACAATTGTCAGGATAGTTAATGTGAGCAGGGATAGTACAATTGACAGAACAGTTAATGTGAGCAGTTAATGTGTACAACACATCAAGATACATTCCTTTCACTAATGACTCTATTTACCATCTCATATTGAATTTTTTTTCCACTACTGCTGGTTGAACCCAAGGACTTCACACTTACCTATATTCCCAGCCTTTTTAAAATTTTTTGAGACAGAGTCTCCCTAAATTGTTACATTGTCCAAGCTGGACTCAAACTCGTGATTCTCCTACCTTAACCTCCTATAGTTCTGGTATTACAGGCATATACTACCAAGCCTTACAATTAAAACTATGGTCACAGAGAATAATTATCTATGCAATATTTATATAAATTAAACTTGATTTAAAATGCAATCACATAATGCTAAATAGTAAAACCAAAAGATTCAATAAGAACATTTTAGTGAACATAATGAATAAGAATTGCTATAAACTATCAAGTCATAAGTACTTGGTAGAATTTCTGCAATACATGCAATTAATAGAACTACAAAGATGACCACATGGTAATCTCCATTCATTCATTATTAGCAAGGCAAGCAAAATGTAAATTTGTCAACATGTTAAGATGCTTTGTAAGCTCAAGTCAGGGTTTTATATAAGATGCCTCATAAGATGATGAATTCTCCTAAGCAAAAAGAGTACAATCTAGGTATGACTTCATGTGGAAATTAAGTGATTTTGCCAAAACTGTGACTATGAGCCATCACAAACTGCTGAGATCAGATTGGATTCATTCAGAACACGAGTCTACACAGTTAAGCACAAGATAATGCCATACCTAAACTATGTATCTTAGTCATCCATTGCTGGGTAACAAACTACCCCAAAACTCAGTGGCTTAAAACAATAACTTATTATTCCTCATATATATGTATAACTATGCAAAAGAATTCACTAAATAAGCATACAGGATTAGAGGCAGGAGAGTCCACGATGGCTATCTGTGCACCAGAGAGCCAAAGGATCCAGTAGCTGCTCAGCCCAAGAAGATGGAAGCTACAGAACAAGAGAGATCAAGGATGCTGCATAAATCCAAAGCCAAAGGCCTGGAAGCTGACCAGAAAGTCACTAGTATGAGTCTGCATTAGAAGGCTAAAGAAACTGGAAACCAAAGTCCAATGGCAATGGCAGCAAAACACACACCTGCTGAAGCAGACTGGAGCTCTTCAAAAATGTGTGCAGTGCAGGGCGTCATGGCACACACTTCTAATGTGAACACTCTGGAGGCTAAGACAGAAGGATCACTGCAAGTTCAAGGCCAGCCTGGGATACATAGTGAGTTCAAAGCCAGGCATTTCTTAATACAGACTCATAATCCACTCACTTCCAAAAGCCCTACCTATGAGCACATGAGGCTTTGGAGAAACACCTACATATAAGCCTTTGCAGGTGGCCTCCTCCAAAAGGGCATTTGAACCTTTTACATGACAGCCATCTCAAAAGACAGAGTGAAAGATGTTACTGTGAGTTCAAAGCCAGGCATTTCTTAATACAGACTCATAATCCACTCACTTCCAAAAGCCCTACCTAAGAGCACATGAGGCTTTGGAGAAACACCTACATATAAGCCTTTGCAGGTGGCCTCCTCCAAAAGGGCATTTGAACCTTTTACATGATAGCCATCTCAAAAGACAGAGTGAAAGATGTTATTCCTGATGGCCTAAACCCAGCAGTCCCAGTTTCTTGCATGGTGTCCATGAGTCAGGACAGTTAGTAAGTCCCATCCACAGCAAGGAAGATGTACTCTAGCTCTACAAGTAAGAGGCAGTGATGGCACACACTCTGGGGAAACCCTGTACCAAAGCATAGTCCTCTAATAACTTTAACTTATTACTTCTCAAAATATCACTTATATACTTTGTATATAAACTTAGTATTTATTATGTTCACAGTGCTATTTACATTGTTAACAGCAAACAACCCTGCCATCGCATTTCATAACATAGTAACAGCTTCCAGCAAGACCCATGATCAGACTAATAGTTTTAGCATGGATTCATTACAGCTCGGTACTCAGGATTGGAGAACAGATGAAATGAACTCTTTTGTGAATTTCAGACCTGTTGTCAAATACTAAAATTTGTTTTGCAGCATGTTACAAGTATATTATATAATTAGGACTATAGCTTAATATATTAAAATCTACTACACAAGAAAATCCAAATGATATGATCTAGTTTTAAGGATAGTTGTATCATCTGGTATTACTTTATGTACTGTAGTATAAATATGAAAATCCTTCCATAAATTTGTAAGTTCTAGTAGGGTAGTATCCATAGCTAGACACATAGCTTCTGTCTAGCATGTATTGGGTGATTAACAGAATATAATTTTTTTCAATACCAGATAGAAAATATTATTCTATATACATTTTACAATGGTAGAAATATGCCATTACTAATATTTTAAAGTGATATTTTAAGAAAAAATAAGTTTAACCATTATTGTAGTTATATGCTGAATTTACTTCCATTCAGTTTTTTACTTTTTTTTTTTTGGTTCCGGGGATTGAACTCTGGGTCCTTGCACTTGCAAGGCAGGCCACCGAACCACTGAGCTAAAACCCCAGCCCTCCATTCAGTTTTGAAATGAGAGATTTTACAATACCATGCAATCCATTTTCTCGAAGTTATATTTTGTTGGTTTAGTTTTAGACCTATAACCAGCAATGAGAAATATTCATGCTTGGACCAACATTTATCCTAAATTTTGGACAGAGCATTTTTGCTGAAAAGACCTATTTTAATAAGCTAATGTGCTAGTCCTTTATAACTGATACTTATTACTTGTTGAAAATATAAAATATTCTTAACTGAAATGAAAATATCTTTAGTCCTCAGTTACCAAAGATTTAATTCAATCAAAATACAATGGAAACAATTTTCTTAAACTGACATTAAAATTAAAATACTGTTAAGAATTCGAAAGTTGCAGGGCATGGTGGTGCACGCCTGTAATCCGAACACTCGGATCACTGTGAGTTCAAGACCAGCCTGGGCTACATAGTGAGTTCCAGATCACTCTCAACTATATAGTGAGTCCCTGTCTCAAAAAAAACAAAACAAAAAAAAAAAAAAAAAAAAAAAAAAAAAAAAAAAAAAAAAAAAAACTCAAAAGTGTTCAAATACAAAGATTGAGAAATACAAATACAAATACAAAGAAAGACATTCTTTTCTCCCAACTAGATAAAATATGAATATATTATTGTTTGAATGGTTAAATTACCAGTGAACCTTATTAGATACTATTTCAAAGAACCTAATATTTGGATCTTTTAACAAATTAGCAGCACTACATGGAATCTCCAGTTGAAATTGCCAATTTGTGAACTTATTTTGCCTCTAAAACTTACTACTCCTTGGAACATCACTTATATACTTTGTATATAAACTTGTTAATATTATGTTTTCACTACTATTTACATTATCAGCAGACACCACCCCCCACAAACTCACACACACACTCCATAACACAACAGCCTCCAGCAACACCCACAGATCAGACCTCGACTTCTCCCTGCTCTGAGCTCATCCTGCTTCTTTACACATTAGTCTGAGTTGTCAGCACCACCAAATCAAGTCTCCTGCCCTCCCTTCCTACCTGACACTGGTGGCTCCTCAAAACAGTAACATTTTTATGCTAATTGTTCAGCTTTAATTCTTATAGAAGAATTGTAACACTTTTCCTCAATTTCCTGCTTTATCAATTAAATTTCCTCAGGATTCATGATTTCAAAAAAAAATACTCAAAACAATTCCAGCAAGAAGTTTTACATGGCAACACTAGCTTTCAGGTTAGTTTTAATCTATTAAGAGATCGATCTGTTTTTTAAGTAATTTCTACCAATCCATATCATAATAGATATTAATACCAGGAGATATACATAATCAAAGTCATCTTTTATTTTGACACTGTTGCTCTAAGCTCTTTCAGAGACATGGCAACTTGCTATTTTAAGGTCAGTTATAAAATGGGAATCATTTATCATGCCTGTAACTTACTCAAATTACCTATCTTACCCCTAAGTAACAGAAATCACCTTCTTGGCTTCTAATGCAAACATCTGAAACAAGGAAACAGTGAGTGATATAGTATGCTACCACACCCCTGTCTCTGCCTCCTCCAACTCAATGGCTCAATTTGTGGTAGCATAAAAAGATACTCTGAAACAAATGACCTTGAATTGAGTATTAGTTAAACTGTCATCAATGATGAAAAATATCTCATAGTCCCAAGACAAATGTGTCAACCTCTCATTTCAGTGGAGCAAAATAGTCATTTTATTCAGTCAATAAACAGCTCATCTGTAAGAGATCCTTTCTGTCCTGAACAGATAAGGCCAGAGCTGAATGGAGGATTTATTATTGAAAGGTTCACATTTGTAGGACCTCCTCTAACACAGCTTTGCTCATTTCCCACTGAGCAAAAAACAACTGTCCTCAATTCTGGGAATTTTCACAGAGTACTGGTATCCACTAGCTCCACCTTCTCCTTTTCTCCAGCACCTAAATTAAAAAGTCTGGCTAATGATACGGCCTGTTTGGAAGTTTGGATATTTATCAGGAAGCAAGCAGAGCCTTGATGGGTCCTGACAAAAGATAGGTAGGGCCAGAGATTTAGCTTAGTGGTTCTGCTGCCTGCCTGGCAAGCCCAAGGTCCCAAGTTCCACCCCTAGTACCAAAAAAAAAAAAAAAGAGATAGGTGATGACTTCATAAATGCTACACAGCTTGGCAGACTCCATATTCAAATGGAGATATTAACATAATAAATCTAATTTCTACACCATTTCCATTTTACAGTTGCAAAGACTGAGACAAGATATAGGTAAGCAACTTCTCCAAACTGTTACACGGTTCAGTACCTTCCACCTCACTGTACTATCACAGTATTTATCTATACTCTGAAATACCCAATCCCAGTGCTTACAACATTCTATTAAAACTGTGTATCTATCACTAAGATATGTGCAAAGTGGAAGCTTTCCAATTATCATTCAATAAATATTAGGTAAACAAATGAGTTCCTCACCATCCCACATACTTCTTCAACAACACCATTAATATTGCTATTCATTAATTCAACAAATATTTATTAAGTATTAAACATCTATGATGTAGCTGGCATACTGTAAACTACCTGGAGCAAATGACAAAAAATATATCAGCTATCATGTGGAATGTATAAACAGAGACTTGAATTTGGGGAAGAAATGTAGAATGCTGTGGAGTTATGTGGGTGGTCAAATCTAATCTCAAGAGTCTACAACAAATAAGTCTGAAAATGATGGATGAAGAATTTGCAAGTACAGGGGGTGGGCAAAGAGGCAGGAAAAGAGAGAAAAGTGTAAAGATTTGAGGAAGACATTCAAAAGATGACAAAGCAAAAACAGTTTCCTCAAAAATAAAAAATATATATTTATAATAATAAATTTAATCACTTCTGAATTTAATAAACAGAAAATAGCAAACTTTAAAATGAGAAATAATCATCTTTCATGTTCCTCACTGGGCTCCCAAATATAAAAAAATAACTTGGTACAGTCATCGTTTCTTTTTTTTTTTTGGTACAGGTGATCAAACTCAGGACCTTGTGCTTGTGAGGCAGGTGGCAGAACCACTGAGCTAAATCCTTGGTTCCAGTACAGTGATTAAGTCTGACTTACACCAGAATCCTCCATGCATTTACAAAAAGAAAAGATAAAGACTGATACTTGCTATTGATCCCAGACCAATGAATTAAGATCTCTGAGAGTAGGACCCAAGTATTAGAACTTTAAATGTTTTCCAGAAGTGTGTAAAGTACCCTTCAGTCAGCTGGGCGTGGTGGCTCACGCCTGTAACCACAGCATTCCGGAGGCTGAGGCAGGAGGATTGCTATGAATTTGAGACCAGCCTGGGCTACATAGTGAGTTCCAGGTCAGTCTCAACTACATAGTGAGACCCTGTCTCAAAAATCCAAAAAAAAAAAAAAGTATCCTGCAGTCAAAACTGAAGACTTTGGAGATTCAACACTGTTTCCATAATCTCTCTCTCTTTTTTAAATTTATTGGTACAATTTAGGTATACAATACAGTTACATTTATTATTGGGATCTTGTACCTTTACATGACAGGTCTTGGTTCTCACTTTTTCCCCTTGTCCCTGCCCTCCCTTCACCCCCTCCTCCCCTCCCCATTTACAAACACTTTATTTCCATTTTTTCATTTCCTCATATTTTTTCTTTTCCCTTATTACATTTCTCCTACCCTTCCCACTTTCCCTACAACTTTAGCCCATTTCTTCCTATTTCACATTATCAATTATCTCATTAGGCTCTTATGTACTATTATAGTTTTTCACACCAGAGAAACTATTCAGTATTTACACATGTTGACTCATTTATTTATTTCACTTAGGAGCATATCCTCAATCTGTATCCATTTTCCTATGAATGAATCTAATTTTCCACAATTTCTTTTTGAAATGACTTCCAAACTTCCGCTGGCTATCTTGCTGGGATTTGAATCTTTGCCTAAATATTAAACCTCAATCCTGACCACATAATTTAAAGTAGCCACACTCTGTTAATGTCTATAAGATCCCACAGTATCTTTCCCTATCGGAAATGAAATCCCTGCAAGTACTGAAGTATGGTATAAAAACACTTCTGTTTAGAATGGTCATGTACAAAGGAAGGTTAATATACAGCACAGCCAGAGATTTGAGCTTTGCAATGGGATCAAAATAGCTGGAATGTTTCAGTTTTCCACCTTGGACTAATTCAGAATTAAATACTGGATGAGGAAAATGAGCTAGGAGAAGACACAAGTAATATTTTGGGGCAAACAAATATTATCATAACTTTTCTTCTGGAAAGAACATATGTTTAGGTCAATCAAGTAAATTTATAACTCAGACATAAAGGTAATTTTGAAGACAACCAAATATAGAAGTTATCTATCTACTATCTATGTGTAAGAGAGATCAAACAAGTAAGAGATCAAAAGAGAATCTCCAAATGGCAGAAAGATAGTTGGATCAGAGTACCTGGACTGTCAATGTAAAACCAGCAAGGTAAAAGACTGTTTTTACTCTGCTCTCAAAGCCAGTCCCACTTTTAGAATATGTACTTTCTGACATAGAACCATCAGCCATGCAGTATTTCACCTCAACATTTTGAAGCCAGGATCATTCTCACAACTGTTCATCATGAAGTTCTATGGATTATTCATTTAGGACAAGGGAGGGGGGAAGGGTGTGGATTTAAAAGATTTCAGGGATTTGTCAACCAAATATAGTCTAGCCCTCATTTGAGTTCTAAGACTAGCAAACTGACAGTGAAAAAAAATTATGAAACAATTAGAGAAATGTAAACACTGATTGGATATCAGATGATATTTGGAAACATTACTATATATTAGATATGACAATGAGAGTGTGTTCTTAAAGTACCCTTATCTTTTAAAAATACACATTAAAATATTTTAAAATGAAGACTATTTTAGATCTGCTCCAAAATCATTCAAAACGGGGTAGAGGAAGGAACAAAGCAAAGAAATAGATAACATAAGATGTGTAATGATTGCTGATGTTTGATATTGGGTACACAGGGGCTCGAGTACATGTCTTAATTATAGCTTGTTTTTAAATTCTTACTTTTTAGTTAAAAATCATGTTTATACATAAGAACAGATTTATATATTTATTTATACTGCTCTTTGCTCTGAAAACCACCAATGACTTCTCAGTTGCCAGAGTTTTTGGTTTTTTTTGTTTGTTTGTTTGTTTGTTTTTTTGGTACCAGCATCAAACTCAGGTCCTTGTACTTGCAAGGCAGGTGGCAGAACCACTGAGCTAAATCCCCAGCCCCAAAATAGATTTTTTTCTTTAGTTGCCAGAATTCTTTAGGCCAGCTTTCAAGGTCCTTCCTTGTCCACTGATCATTTTTTTTCCTATGAGTACATTATAGGCACTATCATGTCTAACTCTTTGTACATTCATTTTCCTTAAAATATGCTTCTCCATCATACCTACTCTTTTCTTAAGGCTCTCCTTTCTCCCTCCCCACCTTATGGATTAAAACCACATATCCTTCTAGGTCACTTACCAACCAGTGTATGACCTGGATGCATATAGGATGTCCCCAGATTCACCTAGATCACAATTCTTAATTGGAAGACTCATGCTTACATCTCTTCAACTCATCAGAGCTTCAAGTGCTATGCTTATGCCTGTATCTTTGAATATTCAGCTCTTAAAGCCCTCTGTGATGGCGGGGGAATCACAGTGGGTGGGAGGGAACAGTCTGCTCCTCTCTACAGCTCTGAACTTCCTAATACTTAGGAAACATCAAAGAGTTTCACTAAAGTCATACAATCTTTTTTAAAAGGGAAATTTGAAATATACTTAAATCCCAAAATAACAATTACCCTAAGTAAGACCAACATAGGTTGTGGTTCTCATTACAGAAAGCTTACTCTTTGAGACAGCCAAGAGATTTCCTTATTAACTTATTCATCCTTTTTCAAAGCTCCAAATCCTATGCCTTGAGATAAAAATTTTATTAAAGTTCCATTTTTCTATAAAGAAAACAGACAAATGCATGAAAATCAACTTTACCTTATATTTCATCTTGGGACATGAATGAATGTAGAAACCCATATAGTAATAGCTGAGCTGAGATGTTTTCTCATGAAGTTGCCTAGTAAAAGCAATTTCTCTGCCAAAAGAAGATGAAGGTACAGTTAATTCTAGTTCCAGCTTTCAAAAAATTATATGATAAATATTTGATAAAATCTGGCCTTAAGCATCCAAAAAAATCAAAATCTTGAAATAAAAACATTTTCAAAGCACTACAAGATGATTTTTACTAAAGAGACACCCCAAACTTTCTAAGTTATTTTGAGGATCTGCTGGGCAAAGTAGTTGATCTAAAATTCAAATAGCACAAGATTAAAGAGATCTACAACTCTAGAATCCTCAAAGAATCTGGGTTTACCAGATTAAGAACAGAGGAACAAATTTTAGAAAACTTAAAAATCAATACATTTCAAGAAAAATAACTATTATTATGACCATTTACATACAAATATTTTCAGCTGATATGACACATTGATCCTTATATTTAGGTGCAAATTTTATATACATTTTCACTAAAATGAAAGGGAAAATAATATTACCTCACCACATTTTCTCTGTCTGTTGGCAGAGGTGAGGGGCTGCTTGGACAAAGAAGCGGTCAGTACCCTCAATGTAGTCCAATGTGTGAAGTGTAATCTGTATCCAGACAAATCTTGGGCACAGTTCTATCCTAGTTGTTCAGTTAAACAACTGGCTGTATGTGAAGGGTTTAATTTGAGTACATTTCTAAAACACAAAGTTGTTTTAATGTTTGTGCATTTATTGAAGGATTTCTCTTTCATGCTTTAGAAGCAATGGATACTTAAAATTTAGAAGAAATGTATCAATTGAAGATTTTGTGCTTTTTTTTTCAAGTTCAAATTTAAATCTCTGAAAGACTGTTACACCAAAAAACCTGTTTTGTGAATTTTAAAGATTGAACTGAGAATGTATGTGCTTCTAAATCCAAGCAGATTAAACATTCACCTATAACAGGATACATTTTATTATTCCTAGAACTAATCCACTTTCAAGGTTCAAAGTGAGGAAAAGATGAACAGATAAGGGACAGAGATTTAGCTCAGTGGTTCCACTGCCTGCCTCATAAGCGCAAGGTCCCGAGTTTGATCCCCAGTACCCCACTCCCCAAAAAAGAATGAGCAGATACAAACAAATGTAGAACCACCCTCTCTCGTAAGGCCA
Organism: Fukomys damarensis; assembly: GCF_012274545.1. Classification (NCBI taxonomy): domain Eukaryota; kingdom Metazoa; phylum Chordata; class Mammalia; order Rodentia; family Bathyergidae; genus Fukomys; species Fukomys damarensis. Next base: position 16,125,614 of record NW_022900920.1, on the reverse strand, counting down.
GGTGAGCCACCACTGTACTTCTTTACTTAGTCCTGCCCAACTCATTTCATCCCCTCACCGCTCCCTCCAAAACTATCAGTCCTCCTTACCTGCTCTTCTGTTCTCACCTCCATGAACAAGCCACCAGAAAGTCATCTGGGCTTTATCTCTAAAATATACCCTGCATCTGGCTACTTCTCATCACCTCCACTTCAAATATTCTGATCTAACTCATCATATATGGCTCACCTGGATACTACAATAGCCTCAACAAATGCTGGTAGAGAAAAAGGAACTCTTCTATATTGTTTGTGGGAATGTAAACTAAACTATTATGGAAAGCAGTAGGAAGACTTTTGAACAAATTTAAAATAGAAATTCCATTTGACCCAGCTATACCTCTTCTGAGCATCCTCCTAGAAGAGCTAACATTAACATATTACAGTGATACAAGTATCCATATGTATAACAGCACAACTCACAATGGCAAAATCATGGAAGCACAGCCTATGTGCCTAGCAACAGATGAATGGAAAAACTGTAATATACATATTACTCAACTACAAAGAGGAAAAAATTAAGAGTCATTTGTATAAATGTTAAGACATGTCAAGAATCAGGTAGACTATAGAGATGGGAAGGGGATCTGGGGAAGGAGGAAAAAAGGAGGTCTGGAAAGGTCAGGGGAAGTAAAAATGAACAAGATGTGATATGTACATATATTAATAACCCAAATTGAATATAATCACAATGTATCACAAACATATACAATAAAACATTTTTTTAAAAAAACAGATCTTGCCCGCCCCTCTTGCACCTACCACCACTGCTGATATTTATGTATGATCACACGCATCACTAGAGATTGAAGCTAGGTCCTTCGCACTGAGTTACACCTCAAGTTCTTATTTATTTATTTTCAATTTCATTCTAAGACAGGATCTTGCTAAGTGGCTAAATTGCCAGGCTGGGCTCAATATTTATGATCCTCCTACCTCAGCCTCCCAGAGTGCTAAGGGTACAGCTGCAAAACACAAGGCCCAGCTGCTGATTTTGCTTTCTACCGAGTACTTTGGAGTATCTAAAATTAAGTAGTCTATTTTGTAATTTACTGTTTGCTTTAATAGATTGGAAGTCTTGTCTATCTTATTCACTTCTGTGAATGGTGCAAGGAAAAAGATTATGTGCAAATAAATATGTTTAAAAAGTAATTACATTTCTAAAATTCATCTTCCTAAATATACATAAGTAAATACCATAAGCACTGATTTCCAAACACTTAAAATATGTGACTCCATTACATAAAGTCTAAAAATACAAAATTTGATATTGATTGTAGGATTAACAAACAAAAGGAAAACTACCTAAACAGGTTCTCCTGAAATCCATTAAAATCAATAATAAAACTGTCAACTTGTAACCTCTTCTGCCCAATTTTGTCTCAAAAATGTCAATCTTTCTTGGCTGCCTTTCCTCCACTATAAACCCAAGGACTCCTCTTTCAAGAGACCTAAAAGGAAATGACAGCCTGCAGCACAGTGGTCACTCTCTGCTCCCTGGCAACACCTGTGCCCTCAAGCTCTGCTGCTTCCTCCTAGCTCTCCAGCTAAGCTTTGCAAAAGCTATACCATGAGATAAACAAAACTCTCATTTTGCTGGCCATTAGTTACTATCTCAAATGCAGCAGGAATCTGAATTACCTCTCAGATTATTGAACCATAAATAAATATTTTATACATAGGTAAGGATTTATTATGTAAGATTAAATAGTATTAATATCATTTGATTGGCCCAGAAAAATCTATAAATGCATATTGTAAAGTGACACATAAAAAATAAAATAGCAATAATTTGAAAGTATCAAATGATTGTGATATAAAGAAAATGCATTTTTCTGAAATACATATAAACTTCTAAAGAGAATAAATGTAAACTTCTAAGTTATAAAACGTAATGCTCTAAATTCCAGTTCCAGTAAGACTGCCAACAGCAATGAATATAATCACTTCATACAAAAAGGCTACTAAATGCATAAGAAAAATAAAACACAGAGATCAGTTATTATATAATTTTGAAAATGTTATAAGCTAGTATTAAGAGAAAAACCAGGTTGAAAATATCAAGATGGAGAAATCTATACTGTAAGCCACTGAAAAGCATACAAAAAAATCAATTATTAGGGGATGTTAAAAGAATGAAAATGTGCTACTCACATGTACCAATTCTCCACAATGAATGTAACCATTATGTACTACAAACATGTACTAATAAAAATAAAAATTTTTAAAATACAATGACTAGACCAGATTTTGAAAAAAAATAAAGCAAGTTGCTATTTAAGGAAAAAACAAACTCTACATTTATAACAAACAAACAAAAAAATCACACACACAAAATATAAAATAATCTGGCTGAATATTTCATCATGAGTAAAAGTGTGAGTACGAGACATAAAGACTAAGAAATGAAAGAGAAAAATAGAACAGGTGAGCTTCCAGACAACAAAAAGAAAAACAATTCCAACCACGCCTTACCATCTGTATTACATGCACATATAGAGAAGCAGGATAAAAATAGAAACAACCCCTAGTAATAAAATAAAGAATAGAAATAAATATTCTGATGAAAAGGCCCCAATCTTCTTACCATCAAAAGATGTTTGCCCTACATTATATATGTCTGCAGCCACGTAGGGACATAAAAGGGAAATTATTTTCTATTGAGGATCACAGATTCAAGCAGCCAGCCAGGAATTCTCCATTCCTGTTTGGTACAGATATTCATGATCCAATAATGACATAGCTAACAATGGTCCATAAAATTACAGTGGTGAATTGGTTCACAAATGTTTTTGTTTGCAAACAATTTGATTTGCAAACAGAGGAATTTAGCAAAATTTTGTTTTGGTTGCAAACTGTGCATTGGGTGACAAACACCACCAGGACCATCTTTCCCACACAAATACAAACATGGCCATCTTCTCTAAAATTATAGAACGAATTAAGTTTGTGGACTGTGGTACCACTGTATGCAACCTAGTGACACTGTACCCATCTAATTTGTGTAACTACAACAAATAATGTGTGTATACAACCACAAAACTACCTACGCTTTCTCAGAATGTGTCCCTGTCCTTAAGCAACAAGACTAACTATATTTCCTTCAGCAGATTCATACTGCTTTAATTCATTAATACCACATTAACTTTTAATTGGTTAAAAATACATAAGCTAGTGATGATGAGAATATAAATAATATAACATTTAAAAAACATTCCCAAATTTATATATAGGTTTCCTATAAAGTAGAGTCTACAGAAACACTAAAAAGCTAGATCAGAGAATTACCAACAGTGACATGAGTTCTAAAGATAGGACTTCTAAATATCAACATATAACTGAGGGACAATAGCAAAAAATTATAAAACATTGTCAAATAGGGTTTCTAGTGTTACATAATAAAATATAATCAAATGAGTATTTGAAGTTCTATGTAACCCATTATAACAAGTGCAAAAGTAGTAATCTTACCGTAATGCAGAGTAGACACCCAAGGAGAGAAATGAATAATCAGGATCATAATACAAATATACAGAGGAAACGCAGTATGGAAGGATGTCGATCACCCCCACAGCAATAATCTTTCCATCAAGCCAGTACTGCTGGTGAAAGGAGCCATAACCACATTCAGGTCCATTAGGAGGATTCTCTGCCTAGGAAAAAGTAGACATACAAATATAAACAGTTTGCCGTTTTTTTCTGAATATTAAAAACTATCTAATTTAGTCTAGTGTACTCTAAGGTTCACAGAGTCCTAAAATTTCCTCTTTGTTACCATTACCTTCACTGGTCACAACCTATGTTAAGCTGCAAACTACTTTAACAACAAAAACAAGGATGAATAAAGCAAATCAGGAGAGAAAAGAGATGGAGAATATGCCTAACATGCACAGAGTTGCAGCTGGATAGAATGAATAACTTAGAAAGTTCTCGATCACAGCAGGATAGCTATGGCTGACAAATGATAATGCCAGTACAACATACCAGAACCTATGGAACACAATGAAAGCAGTCCTAACAGGAAAGCTGACTGCTATGAATGCTTACATTAGAAAAATAGAACGCAAATAAATAACCTAATGATGTACCACAAGATAGTAAAAAAACAAGAACAGTCCTAACCCAAACCTAGTATGAGGAGGGAAACAATAAAGAGGATAGGAGAAATTTTAAAAACTGAGACAACAATACAATGAATCAATCAATCAGAGATGGTTCTTTGAAAGAACAAAATAGACTTAGCCAATCTTACCCCCCCAAAAAAAGCAAAGAAAAGACCCACATCAATGCAATCAGAGATCAATTAAAGCAAAATCAAAATGAACATCATGGAAATCCAAAAGATTATCAGTAACTACTATGAAAAATTGTACTGCAACAAATTGCAGAATCTTGAAATGAAGAGATTCCTAAACATATCTGAATTACAAAAACAAACAAACAAACAAACAAAAAAGAAGACATAAAAACTGAACAATGCAATAATAGGCAATGAAACTGTGGAAGAAAACCAAAACAAACAAAAAACCCTACCAACTAACAAAAGCTGGGTTCACCACTGAATAAAAAAATGGATTCACACTGAATTCTACAAGACTTTCAGGTACAATTTAACACCAGTACACTTCAAATTGTTTAAAAACATTAAAAGGGAAGGAATACTCCCAAAGTCATTCCTGGCGGCCAGAATTACTCTGATCTCAAAACCAAATAAGGACTCAACTAAAAAAAGAAAGCTACAAGCCAATCTCTTTAATGAACATAGACACAAAAATTCTCAACAATACTGGTAAGTAGAGTGAAACAAATCATCAAAAAGATCATACATCATTACCAGGTAAATTTCATTGCAGGGATGCAAGTATGGTTTAACATATGCAAATCAATAAATATAATACGTGATCATCTCAATAGATGCAGAAAAAGCCTTTGACAAAATGCAACATCCATTCATGATAAAAACCCTGAGGAAAATAGACTCTATCTCAATCTGATAAAAATCATGTATGACAAACCTACTGCCAACATCATATTAAAAACCGAAAGCCTTACTTCTGTCTTACTTTCCTCACTACTGGGATAAAACACCTGACACACACAAGTTAAAATAGGAAAAGTTTATTTTAGCTCACAGTTTCTGGAAGTTTCAGCTAGCTCCAAGACACTGCAGCATGGCAGAGGGGCACAGCAGGCAGGAAGCAGCAAGTACTCCAGGCAAGAAAGAGAGATGGATGCATGGATGGATGGATATGCAGGCCACACCCACAGCAACACTCCTTCTATCAGACTTCACTTCTACAATCATAGCTATGATAGCTATGAAGCAATGAGTGGACTAATCTAGTAACAAACACCCATGATCCAGAATCACACACCCAAAATACAGTCAGCTCCCAGAAGCCCCGTCTATGAGTGCATGAGGTTTTGGGTGGACATCTAGATATAAGCCAAAATAGCCTCTAAAATCAAGAACAAGAATGTCCACGAGCACCACTCCTGTTCATTTAGTACTCAAAACAGCCAGAACAATGAGGCAAGAGAAAGAAATAAAAGGGGTACATATAAGAGAGGAAGAAGTCAAAGTATTCTTTGCAGATGACATGATCCTTTAAGAGAAGATACAAAAAAAAAATCTACCAAATGATTACTGGAATAACAAAATTCAGACACATTCTTCAGAAAATGGAAGGATAAACTCTGTTCCTGGATATGCTGAACAACACTGTCAAATGGGCCATACTTCTAAAACTAATGTAAAGATTATACAACCACAGTAAAAATAACAACAATATTCCTAACAGAACTTCAGAAAACAATCCTAAAATGCATATGAAACCAGAAGAGACCCAGAATGGCAAAAGCAATACTGGGTAACAAAAGCAAACTATGAGATATCACAATCTTGAATTTCAAGTTATATCACAAAGCTATAGTGATAAAAACAACAAAAAAATACACATGGATCAATGGGACAGAACAGAGAAGAAACAACACCAGACACACTTAACCATCTGATCTTTGACAAAGAGGCCAAAAGTCCTCAGTTCAATTACCAATACCACTGTCCAAAAAAAAAAAAAAAAAAAAAAAAA
>NW_022900920.1:16079429-16119365 GCF_012274545.1 Fukomys damarensis | reverse complement strand
CCACGAAAAAAAAAAAAAAAAAAAAAAAAAATACACTGGAGGAAAAAGACCCTTGTTAGCAAATCATGCTTGGAAAGCTAGCAATACACATGCAAGGATGGACGTTAAACCCGTATCTCTCATGTACTAAACTAAAATCAAAATAATTCAAAGATCTAAATATTAAAACAAAATCTTTTGTAAAATAAAATAAATAAAACTCTTGAAGTCATAGGTATAGTCTGCAAAAAAAAGGCCAACTGTACAAAAAGTAACATCAAAAATCAATAAATGAGGTTATATTAAAGTAAGCTTCCATACAGCACAGGAAAGAATCAAGTTAAGAGAACAGGAAAAAAATTTTGTCAGCTACACCTCAGACAGATAGCTAATATCTAGAATATATAAAGAACTCAAATAAATTAACACCCCCCAAATAAAAAACCGACACAAAAAATGGGCAACTGAAATGAATACACACACACTTCTCAGAAGTACAAATGGCCAATAAATACATTTTTAAAAGTGCAACCTCCATGGCCATCACATTGTTGCACATTAAAAAAATTGAGATTCTGTATGACTCCACAAAGAATGGCTATCATCAAGAAATCAAATAGTAAGTGCTGATGAGGCTGTGGGGGAAAAGAAACCCTTTAACATTGTTGGTAGGAATATAAACTAGTACAACCACTATGGAGATGAGTATGGAGATTCCTTCAAAACCTGAAAGTAGAAATTCCATTTGACCCAGCTATTGTATCTTCCTGAAAGAGTTAAAGACATCATATTACAGTGTCACAGGCAGCACAACTCACAACAGTTAAATCATGGAAGCATCCTATGTGCTCATCAACAGATGAATGGATAAATAAAATGTGGAATTTATACACAATGGAGTACTACTCCATTATAAAGAATAAACGAGTCATCTGTAGGAAAATGGATGCACCTTGAGATCACAGTGTTTAGGGGTAATGGAAGTGTCTTCTATGTTTTAATTATACTGCTGACTGCATGCGTGTTTGTGTGTATATATCCAAATCCATATTATTTTATAAATAAAATACATCTATTATATATCCTTTAAAAAGTGAGGTAGTACTGTGCAACTATTAAAATGGCTAAAATCCAAATACTGAACATCAGATGCTGTATGATTCAAACAGTAGGAGCTCTCATTCATAGACATTAACAACATATAATGGTAGAGACACTTTGGGTGTTTTTTACAAAAATAAATATACTTCAACACACAGAACAGCAATCACTTAAAAACGTATCCAAGTAATTTGAAAACTTAAGTCACACAAAAAACCAAAACCCCACAACTAAATGTAACTGTTTTATACATAACCACCACGATACCCTTCAACAGATGAATGGATAAACTGATCCATCCACATAATGGAATATTACTCAGCAATAAAAAAACACACACACACATACACATACACTGGTGAAACTTTGTGTACTACTAAGTGTATGATGCCAATATGAAAATGCTAAATAAAGACTGATATGTATAATGGATGTTGGGAAATGGGAAGAAAGGGTTCAAATGGGAAGGGGAACAAGGAAGAAGGGAGGGAGAAGGAAAGAAAGCAACAAGAAAAAAAACCTGAAAATATAAGGAAAAAAGGAAACACAGCTTTTGTACATAGGGAGGGGAGGGGGTTGGGAGGATGGGATAAAATTTATATAAAAAAAAAAAGAAATGAAGGCAAAAGGACCTGCAGATAAGTACTGCATTTCACTGCATAGTTGTTACCCTTGAAGGTACAGGTTAACAATTCTGATACTGCCATATGTGTGTATGCTGGAAGTAAATAGATAGTAGGAGCCAAGTTTCTCATTACTGTAGTAGGAATTTACAGATAAGAAAGGGGAGAAGGCTAGGATAATTCAAGTGGTAATGACTTAGATGTGGAGAAGTAAAAATTTATGTTTAACTTAATATAAATGCTAGATACACAGAAATATGTATTATTGCCGGGCGTGGTGGCACACACCATAATGCCAGATCTCAGGAGGCTGAGGCAGGATCTCTGTGAGTTCAAGGCCCACCCGGAATACACAGTGAGTTTGAGGCCAGCCTGAACTGCAAAGCAAAACCCTGTCTCAAAAAATAAAAATAAAAATAAATAAATATATATTATAAGTATGTGCATATAAGTGAGTTAGTATATTTTTTATATAAATTCTGTCAGCTGAGAAGGCCTACAAGAAACAACACCCCAGATGCAAAATAAACACAACTAAGCCCCAGATCTTGGTGCATGATACCATTCTGCAATAAAAGGAACCATGGCCACAAGGAGAAATGGCTGACTCTAGGACTGGGTAGGAAATATAAAAGATGAACTTGGAACATCTTGAAGTGCCAGAAAGCAAGGAAACGGTCAAAAAACAAAAGTAAAGAACAAATTCACAATGGTAGGGATATAACAAAAATACACAGGTCAACTAAAAGAGCTTCCAGTGTACACATCTGGAACAATTTGAGAAACAAATTAAAATAATACTGGATTTATTACCCTGATTACAAAACAAGCATCTGTGAGTCTATAATTTTATATATGACTGATACCGAAGAGACAAATCTCTCATACAGAATTCGAAATGATTTACATAGATAAGTTCACCCTGAAGGCAGGAAAGCATAATTCACTGCGTTAGTGTAAGCTGCATATGTAACCACTCCCTTCCAAGCAGTATAGTATGGAAAGAGGAAAACAAGAGTAATTGTACGGGAGATCAAGGTCAAGTACAAGTATGAGTGATTTATCAAGATTCTAGGAGTATCCAGAGTTCTAAAACTTCCATTGCCATCATTAAGGTATTACTTGGGCAATAACTTTCAAGAGGTTCCACCAACCATAATAATATATTATGTCAAAACAGTTTTACTATTCACTATCACACACAGACTGCTCTTTAAAAGTGTATTACCATTGGGGCCTGGTATTGAGCTCAGTAGCACTGCACCCGCCTTGCAAGCTCAAGGTCCTGAGTTCAATCCCCAGCACCAAAAAAAAAAGTATTACTACTCTCTAGAAACACATACAATTTGAAGAGTAGAGCAATGAAAAAACAAAAATACTAACCAAAAGGAAATGGGAAAAGCTACTACCCTGTTATAACTACAACACCTGAATTGACACCAATACACTAAAGTGCTAAAGGACTCCAGGCCTATCCACCTGCTCAGAAATTAGAACACTCCAAACTATATTTTAATAAGAAGTAAACAAGTCCATATGTAGTATACTGAATTTTATGAAAACTATCTTCTATATGTAAGCCTTAAGGCTTATAGAAATGAAGTTCTGTGTCTTTAAAAATAATCAGGAAAGAAAAAGCCACAGGAAGAGAAAATCTGTCAGTTCATGATGTGGGGAGCCTGTCATATGTCAAAAAGCCTGCAAGTCAAAAGCTACTAGATGACTCTGAAATGAATGTAAATTATTCCATGATTTCAGTTTATGCTTCATTCTGGGACTCATTAATTCTAATATTTATGTTCGTTCATCCATTTATTCATTTAAAAATGTATTTACCAAAAACATAGTATAGCCTCAATGAGCATATTTTCAATAAATAAATAAGCAATATACTCTGTTTACTAAATGAAAATCAGTCCTACCTGTACTAGCTTGAATTATTTTTTCTAACTCAATTACCTCCGCAGTTTTTTATTTTCATCATGTCTCTTATCCCCAGAACACCAACTTGACAAACTGGTTCATTCACCCCACAGACTTTTTTCCCTGTGTTTCTAGTTATGACCAATTTGTTCTTCCACAAGTATTATTCCTTTACTCAATTCAGGTGAAAGTTGGGTCTTCCTCATCTGCAAAATATTTTATATAAAAGAGGCTGTATCATAATTATATAGGAAAAAAGCCATATGCTCAGTTACTCTGATGACTTTCACTTCATAGATGAGAAAATCTGAAATTCAGGGGTTAGCAGAACGATCACAAATCCAGGGAGTTACAAATGTCACACAAACTGGCCTGTTAGCTCCTAGATCAATGTTATTTTTATCTGACTTAAGCCAGCCAATCAAATACAGTTAAATAGTCATTAAACACCTCTTTTTTAGGGCCGGGGATTCAGTTCAGCAGTTCGGTGGCCTGCCTTGCAAGCGCAAGGACCCGAGTTCAATCCCCGGTACCAAAAAAAACACCTCTTTTTATATCTAAGTCAATAAACATATGAACATTAAAAATATTATTTCCAGGGCCGGTGATTGAGCTCAGTGGTTCCACTGCCTGCATCACAAGCACAAGGACCCGAGTTCAATCCCCAGTACCAAAAAAAAAAAATTTATTTCCAAAACATGCACATCTTTTTGTTCATTTGTTTTCTTTCTTTCTTTCTTTCTTTCTTTCTTTTTTTGGGGGTTAGCAAGGGTCAAACTCTGGACCTTGTGCTTGCAAAGCAGGTGGCGGAACCACTGAGCTACATCCCCAGCCCTTCATTTGTTTCCCTTTGCCGTACTCTCTTTTCTTTACAACATGGCTTCTGATAATTAAAACATAAATGATTCTTGTTTCTCCCTTGTAGGACCCTCAATGACCTCATAAAAGAAATCGTATTTTGAAAATGGAAGACAACCCAATAAAGCAAGAAGTTATCATTCCAAAAATACTCACGGCTGTCTCGATCCTACTGGTGAATAATGTTCTACAGCTCCCAAATTGGTTAATATAATCACCACCAAGTTAAACAGGTGTGTGACACCTATGGCAAATGGCCTGGTGGTGAACCTAAGATACTAATTCCTTCTGCCCTCTTTGAAGCTAGAGCAGCCAGAGCCTCCTCTCTGGCTAGAAAAATTCAGTGCCTACTTTCCAATATCAAACTTGACGTGCGCAGTGTGAACAAAAACTATGGCGAATATTTAATTTTTCTATAATTTATTCATTAAGAGACACATTGCCAGTAATCCCCCCTCAAAATACTCTTTTGCTCAAACACATTTATCCCATTATTCTTGCCACTTTCTGAAGCAGTTCTGGACGTTCTCTTCCATGTGTTTTAGTTGTATGCCATGGTAGCCTAATATCCTCAGTGGGATCAAAATGTTCACTTTTCATGGTCACTTTGACTTTGGGGAAGAGCCAGACATCCCATAGTGCCAGATCTAGTGATTGAGGTGGATAAGGAAAAACCGTTAACGTTTTTTACAAACATGCCTTTCTACTGGATGGCACTTACAGCACCATTCAAATTTTGATCTCACTGCATAAGGCACTCATGAAAAGGACTTCTGGAAATGCTCCTGAAAGTGGCAAAAATGATGAAATAAGTGTTTTCAAAGAGGGGTGATGAGGATCAATAGCAATGTGTCTTTTACTATATTTTTAAAAGTTGAAACATTCACCATGTATTGATCACACCCTGTAAAATCTCTTCAAATTATTTAACATGTGAAAATGTGGAAGGAATGGTGGGGTTTGAGGCACAGAATAGAAAAATATAAAAATGGAAAGAATGGTAATTAAGTCTGTGCAGTCAGAACTTAGCACTCTTGGAATGGCTGTCGAATCATTCAGTAACATCCTCTCAGACTCACTGACTTTATCAGACACATACTGCATATGCTATTATTTGGGCACCTGCTAATTGCAGGTGTATTCATGAGTAGCAACTAGAAAATATTTGTTGCAAATTTATAAAACTAACTTTCAACATAGACATATCAAACATTCCCCACCTTTTAACATTATTTATTAGTACATATTTGTCATACATACTGATCACATTCATCACAGGGAATCCGTACCTGTACATAATATATCTCAATTCTTTTTTACCCATTCCACTTCCCACCCTTCAAATGTTCCACCCTTCTGAATTTACAAAAGCCTTCTTTCCATTTTTTTCTTACAGTATGTTCTTTTTGTCTTTTAGCTTCCCGCTGCTCCCTCCACTGTTCCCCTCCCCATTTGAACATTTTCTTACCAATATCTATCATCCATTTTGGTCATTATTTACACTTTTGGTTTCTCACCAAGAGAAATACTGCATATTTAAACATATGTGTCTGGTTTGTTTCACTTACATATAGTCTCGAGGTGCATCCATTTACCTAAAAAGTCTCATTTCTCCTTCGTTATGGCACAGCAGTACTCCACTGTATATAAAAACCACATTTTCTTTATCCATTCATCTATTGATGGGCACCAGTCATACTTCTGAAACTATTATATAGATTTAATGCAATCTAACCAAGCATGGTGGTACATGCCTGTAACCCCAGTACTCAGGAGGCTGAGACAGGAGAACTGCCATGAGTTTCAGGCCAGCCTGAGCTACATAGTGAGTTTGAGGCCAGCCTGAACTACAAAGCAAGACCCTGTCTCAAACAAAACAAAACAGACTTAATGCAATCCCAATCAAAATACGAACAGCATACCTCACATAACAGAGAAAACAACCCTAAAGTTTATATGGAGCCAGAAGAGACTTAGGATATCAAAGACAATTCCAGGCAACAAAGGCAAGGCAGGGGGCATCACAATTCCTGACTTGAAGTCATATTATAAAGCTACTAAGATGTAAACAGCATGGTACTCACAAAAACAAAACAAAACCAGACCCAAGGATCAGTGGAATAGAACAAAAGATGCAGAAACAATTCCAAGCACGTTCAGATACTTAATCTTTGACACAAGGGCCTAACACCTTCATTAGAAGAAAGATAATCTGTTTAATAAATGGTGCTAGGAAAACTGGCTTTGCACATGCTGAAGATTAAAACCAGACCTGCATCTTTCCCATGACTAAATTAAGATTAAAATGGATCACAGAGGAAACAATCTGCTGGAAGTTAGAATTGAGAGAACTCTTGAAGACATTGGTATAGGCAAAAACTTTATGAAGAAACCCCAATTGCATAGGAAATATTACAAAGAATCAACAAATGGGATCTCGTCTTATTAAAAAACTTCTGCATAGCAAAAGAAACCACCAACAGAGTGAAGAGACAACCTACAGAATGGGAAAAAGTTCCACCAGCTATTTCTCAAAGGTCCAATGTCTAAAATATATAAAGAACTAAAAAAAAAAAATCAGATGCCCCAAATTTTAAGATGCAATCCAAAAATGGGCATCTGAAATGAAGAAACACTTCTCAGATGAAGAAGTCGAAATGGAAAATAAATATATGAAAAAAATGTTTGACCTCACTGGTCATTCAAGAGATGCCAATTAAAATAATGCTGAGATTACATCTCACTCTAGAAAGAATAGCTATCACCAAGAAATCAAACAACAACAAATGCTTGCAGGGCTGTGGGGAAAAAAGAACACTTCTCCAACACTGGTGGGAGTGTAGATGGTGCAACCAATGTGGAAATCAGTATGGAGATTCCTCAAAAAACTGCAACTACAGATTTCATTTGTCTCAGCTATTTCCTTGCTTGATAACTTCCTGAAAGAATTAAAAGCATTATACCACACTGATAAAGGCACACCTGTATTTATAGCACCATAGTTTGTAACAGGTAAATCTTGGAAACAGCCCAAATGCCCATCAACCAATGAATTGATAAAAAGATGTGTTTTTTATACAATAGAGTACTACTCTACCATAAAGAAGGATAAAGTTTGAGACATTTCTAGCTAAATGGATGCACCTTAAGACTATACTCTTTTTTTTCTTTCTTTCTTTCTTTTTTTTTTTTTTTTTTTTTTTTTTTTTTTTTTTTTTTTTTTTTTTTTTTTTTTTGGTACCAGGGATTGAACTCGGATCCTTGTGCTTGCAAGGCAGGCCGCCAAACCGCTGAGCTAAATCCCTGGCCCAAGACTATACTCTTAAATGAGATAAATCAGACACACATGTTTAAATACTACATTGTTTCTATACTATGAGAAACCGAAAGTCTAAAGAAGGACCAAAATGTATAACAGATATTGGGAAATGGGAAGAAAAATGTTCAAATGAGAAGGGAAACAAGGGAAAAAGGAGGGAGAAAGGAAGGGACAAGAAAAAAAGAGAACAGAAGGAAAAAATGAAAACAAAAGGTTTTGTAAATAAGGAAGGGAAGTGGGGTTGAGGAAGGGGAGGAGAATGGGGAAAAAAGCAAGATATTTAATGTACAGGTACAAATTTCCTATGATGAATGTTATCATTATGTATATCTAAAGTGTACTAATAAAGAAATAAAAAGTATAGAGGTGAACAGGCAGACTGAGTACATGTCTCTCTCCTTTCAGGGGAATCTTGGATCACTGTGAGACAGGCAATTTGCCCAGTCTGGGCTATAAACCGTGGCATATGCATCACTGGGAAGCTTCTCAGAAAATTCAACAGCTCAGACATTGAGCTCCACTCAGACCTACAGAGTCAGCAACCTCCACATTAACAAGATATGCAGGCATTTCATGAGAAGCCTTGGTCTAGATGACAAAAAGGAGGACAAGCCAACCCCTTTAGATGCAAAATCAGGGTACAGTCAGCAAGCTGTTGTTGAACCAGTTTTCTGGCCTACAATATTATAGGCTGGAGGATGTAAAGGCTGCTTCTTTCCCTCTTCTTTGTCATATGCTTCACTACCACTGTGGCATTAATTAAAGGCAACCAAAACTATACAATGAGAGACAAATGCAGATCCAGAGCACAGCCAACAATTTACGTAAGAGAGCCTATGCATGCATACGCTCTTCCTCACACTGGTTTACCAGTTGGCAGAGAACCTGAATCAATCAAAACCCCAAAACAGAAAGCACATGTTTCTTCCAGAGAGCATAGGAAATAGGAAGGCTCACACTGCTTTTAAAACAGCTGAATGAATCAGTGGACCCTTGACTTATGAACTTGATCAGTTCCACGGGCTAGGTGTAACTCAAGTTGGTAAGTCAATACAGCTGAGATCTGGACATTTACCTGGGTACATGCAATAGATAACAAGAGGCAGATAAATCTCCCATTAACCTAATTAACTCAAGTTGTTCATATGTCAGGCCAGTCATAACTTGAGGGTCCACTATATTAGTTTCCCAAGAATTACACAATATATACATATAAATTACACAGACCACAGAAGAGAGGGGTATCCTCCAGCTCTTTCTACTTTCTTAACATCTCTCACTCCAACCACATCAGAATGAACTATGTCTTCCAACAGTCCCTTAAATTAATTCTACAAGGGGCTCAGTACTTCCTTACCATAAAGGCCCCCTTAAGTCTACTGCCTTGAGAATTCTAATTCATTACATAAGATTGTGGCATTTTTCTTTTTTTTTGATTATGGCATTTCTTGAACCTCTTTAGATACAGCCTTTTAATTGTTAACATTCAACCTGTCACAAACACAGGAGATATGATTACAGATAATACAGGGAAATATGCATTACTATTTGGGAAAGGAAAAATAAAAGAGGTACTTGCCTTAATTCCATAGGCATCTTATAAATCAACAAGTCTCAAACTTCCTGGTCTCAAAACCCCTTTATACTTATAAAGTTACTGAGAACTCCAAATAACTTATGTTTATCTGACTACATCTATAGATATTTATTGTATTAGATCTTAAGACTGAGTTTTAAAAAATATATGTATCTATTAATTAACTTTATTTTTTTTCCAGCTTTAATTGTGTTTATTGGTACATTTTAGGGATACAGTACAGTTACATACATAGTTGGGATCTTGTACCTCTACATGACAAGTCTTGATTCTCATTTTTCCCCCCTTACCCCTGCCCTCCCTTCACCCCCTGCTCCCCTCCCCATCTTCAAACACTTTATTTTCATCTTTTCATTATCTCACATTTTTTTCTTCTCCCTTATTACCCTTCCCCTACCCATCCCACCTTCCCTACACCTTTAGCTTTAATTCACTTTAAATAACAATAAACCCAAAATTTTTACTCCATTTCGTGAAGGAAAAAAAAAACATTTGTTTTCCAAAATCAAAAAAAAAAAAAAATCCAGTGGGGGAAAATGGCACTGTTATATATCTTTACAAATCTTTTAAATTCCCAGCTTAACAGAGAATGGCCTGATTCTCATGCCTGCCTCTGCATCAATTTGTCACCCTCACGGACCTTTACAGTTATGTGAAAATGAGAATGCAAAAGGCTAATATTTTCTTAGTATTATGAATATAATTTTGACGCTGAAGAGCCTCTGACAGTGTCTTTGGGACACCCCCCTAAGTTACTTGACCACACTTCTGACAACCACTGATGCAAACATTTTTAAATACATACAGATAGAGGAAGAACCTATGAACTATAAACTGCAAGTTGAAAGGGAGCAGGTACAGTGATTAGAGCTTGGGATTCATAGTTAAAAGATTTGTTTTAAATCCCACTCTACTGTATGCTTTCTGGCTATTTGACCTAAGCAAGACAGTAACTGAACCTCCTTTAAAAATGTCATTGTCTATATTCTAAAAGAGGACTAACACTAATGCTCACCCTCAATGCTACCTGTGAGAACCAAATGAGAATGTACAAATAAAAGGTAACTGTAGGTAAATTTCGGGGTGGGCACTGGGCGTTGAACTCAGACCTAGCACTTACAAGGCAGGCAATGGAACCACTGAGCTAAATTCCCGCCAACTGTGGGTAAATTTAAGGCAGTTTTCACTTTGGGTTTTAAGGGGTCTGACTGGCATACTCTAAAAGACTGTGTTTACAACATTATACCAGTAGCTCCTTTAAAGTAATTTAAACTACCAGCAGCTATCTTTAATTTCCTCACAAATAAATCAGAGATGTGACTGGCAATATATAGTACCTTGCTTTCTCAAGTCTGGACTTTGCACAGCGTTTGATACGTGAAAGAATTAATCAGCAAAGTTATTTTTCAGAAGTTATTGAATTTCAAGAATTTAGCTGATAACAGGAAAAAAAATAATAAAGCTCACTTCCAGCTATACAAAAGAAAACCCCTCTTAAATGCTGCAGAAAGACGGCACAGTTTCAGTGATTAATGAGCTATGCAGTGAAATTCCAAAGGCACCATGTAGAAAGGACATCAATATTAATAGGCCAATTCTGGCCTCCAGCTAAACTGTTCCCAGAATAGGCATATATTTACTGATAAAGTACACCTTTCTCCTCACCTATCTGCCTCCATATACCTCAGTTATACCCAAAAGAAACACTGCAAAGGCTCAAAAGCACAGGCAAAGAAGTCATTTGAGGTGATTTAGTAAGAGTTAACAACAGGGAGAGGGAAAGGCTTCAGGGGCATTAAGACAGCAGAATGTAAGTTTTCCTCCCTTCAAAAGCAATCAAAAACTTCTCTCCCAAGTGGTTCCTATATAACAAAAAAATCTACAATTAGACAATTTAATATCCTGATTTTTTTAGTAAACAATAGTTTATGGAGGCTCTGAAAAGTAATGTTTTAGGCATCAGATAAAAAAATCTGCATTATTTTAATTTACTCTTCCAATTGCTTTGCCTTTTAATAGTTTCATAAAACACTGAACCAAAGTGTATATTTCACTTTAAGAGAAACACAAAGATGTGCTAAGCCACCACACATCAATACCTACACAAATTCTTTAAAATATGAAAGCTAAGTTTGAAAAACTATTCTGTAATTAAGAAGTGAAGCACTCAGGAGGCTGAGGCAGGACTGCCATGAGTTCAAGGACAGCCTGAAATACATAGTGAGACCTTGTCTCAAAAAAAAAGTGAATTTTTAAAATGAAAATAGTAGTATTTGTGATTAATATATCATATTTTTATAAGTAATTTAATCAAATGCAACTGATTCCTAACTTTCTGGCACATAATCAGTACACTAAAGGCAGAGGAAAATACATTTAATATTATGAGTAGAAAGACTATGCATTTTTTAAACTTTTCTGTTTTTTTTTTTTTTTTGGTACCAGGGATCAAACTCAGGACCTTGTGCTTGTGAAGCAGGCAGCTCATATTTTTAAATAATATGCATTAGTTAAAACTTCCAAGTTTAAAAAAAAAAAGCTGAAGAACTATAACTGCTAAATAGGACAGGACAATTATCTGAAAGACATTACTAGGTGTCTGAGTCCATTTAAGCCACTATAACAAAATACATTAAACTAGGTAATTTATAAACAATGCTGGGAAAACTAAGATGAAACTACGACCAGGTTCAGTGTCTGATGAAGCCTGTTACTCACAGGCAGTGTTTTCTGTGCGTCCATACACGATGGCAGAGGCAAGGCAGCCTCCTTTAACCTCTTTTATAACAGTAATCTTAACCATGAGAACAGAGCACTCATCATCACTTTCCAAAAGGCCCTACCTCTTAATACTAGGTATCAGCTCCCAACATATGAATTTTGGAGGTAAACCAACATTCAGACTGTAGCACTGGGTTTTCTTTCATTGGGTTTAATTTTCTATTGCCTGGATTGTTTTAAAACTGTGTATGGGCTGAGATTAACCTGTGGATTTCTGTCCAGAAAATCAATACCCCCAAAGGTTACAGTTTACCACCCTATAAGATAAAGAACCATTGCTTTTATCTAATCTAGTAATCTCACCTCTATCAGTTATTAAGTTGAATGCATATCTATGTATACTCCACTGCAACTATTTTAATGTCTTACTGGTTTTACATTAACCAATGTTTTAAATAAAACTGACATGAGTTCATATTCTGTTTGTATGGTTCTATCTTTTAAAAAATTACAGTTTAAAGCTCTGAAGTCATCCACTGAGTAATTGCATGAACTCATTAGATAACTTAAGTGAGAAGCACTCCTCACTGTCTGTTGTGCTTAGCAGGTCTTTTCTTGGATCCCAAAGAGACTCCTAAGCAGCAACAGAGCTTTACCTTTGCACACTCTGCTTCTCTGTGTCTTTTTTCTCTCCCCTGCCTGTCTCTGTCTTTCTCTTTCTCTGCACGGCCATCCCCATCTGTCTCTCTTGTGTTTCTCCATTAAGTTATTAAGTTTACACTTTTGGTTTTTGCTTCTGGTTCATTCACAACCAGTAAATATCCCCATTAGTAGTAGTAATAGTTGGATTTAATTTATCCAACTATTTCTGCTGGCTGGATGATGGAGATCTATTCCACTGGATGACAGAAGACAGAAAATCTGGTTTGTATTTTGTTCTGTTCATCAGCTTATATATCAATGAGCTCAATCAATTAAGGAAACAGCTCTTTAAGATCTAAGCTGAGGGTTGGGATTTAGCTCAGTGGTTCCGCCACATGCCTTGCAAGGGCAAGGACCTGAGTTCGATACCCAGTACCAAAAAAAATAGATCTAAACTGAGAGGTCTCTGGATTTACTTCAGAGCTGCAGCTGATGTAGAACTGAAGTTTAGAGCTCTCTACACATCTGTGCTCGTAATTCAGGAAAGCCTTTTTTTTTGCGTGTGCAATATTTTCCTACCTCCAGATGATAAATTATACTTTTAAATACAACTCTTTAAAACTGATTTACAGAGATGAGCATGTACAAAAGTTAAATATTCTCTGAATTTACAGAAAGTAAGCTCCTTACAGAAACTGCAAGCTCAGAAATCATTTTAAAGATATGTTTACCTAACTAAACTCAATGGATAAATCAAATTGGCTTAAAAATTTTGGTTTAAAGAGGAAAACGTTATATCTTTTCTCAGATTAGTAATAAGCATAATAACAAGTAATTACTGGATTTAAAAATAATCAATAGGTTTTCTGTTGAAGAAAATATGTCAATCCAACTAAAATACATTTTAAAAGTTAACATTATTCCTATATAATGCTTAAGATTTTTAAAATATTTGTGTTCAACTATATTGAACTATAACTCTGTCAAATACTTTTAAACATTTTTTAAATTATGGTAAAATATAAAATGTATCATTTTAAGCATTTTTAAGTGAACAGCTAAGCAACAGCATGTACATTCACAGTATTGTGCAACTATCATGATCCATCTCTAGAATGTCTTCATCAACACACAGGGAAACTACACACTTAAGTCTCTATTTTCCCCTTCCTCCAGTCCATGGTAACCATCACTCCACTTCCTGTCTTGAATTTGACTATACTACATACCTCATATAACTGGAGTCACACGATGTTTATTTGTCACTGGTTTATTTCAATTAGCACAGATCTTGTCAAGGTTCATTTAGCATATATCAGAATTTCTTTCCTTTTCAAGGCTGAATAATATTCCATGGTATATACTTACCATGTGTTATTGAGCACATGGGTTGTTTCTACTTTTTGCTATTAATAATGCTGCTACGAACTTTGCTATTAATGTTACTATTTTGAATTGTTTTGTGTATACATCCACAAGTAAAAATGCAACATCAAATAGTAATTCTGCGTTTAGTTTAACACTGACTTTTTTTCACTGCAACTGCATTTTACATTCCCACCAACAATGCATAAACTATAATTCCTCTACATCCACACGAACGCTACTGTTTTCTGTTTTTTAAATAATAGCTAATCTAATAGGCACATGTGATACCTCACTGTGATTTTGACTTGCAATATCCCAATGATTAATAATGCTGAGCAACTGAACTATTTCTATATATGTTTTGCATTGTCTTAAGCAATTTCTAAGATCCTTAGATAATTTAACAATGTATATCAATAAATTTAATGAATAATTTTTAAATACATTGTTTCTAAGAATTAGCAGTAAAATAATGAGCATAATTTAAAGTTTACATAACTTTCTTTTTTAAATTTTTTATTTATTTTTGGGGTACAGGGATCAAACTCGGGTCCTTGTGCTTGCAAGGCAGGTGGCAGCAGCATCACTGAGCTAAATCCCCGGCCCTATATTACTTTCTTATTTATATATTCTGCATAATGACCATACCCTTGGGTCATGTCAATAAACATGTTTCCCTCTTTCCTTTTAAGGTATAAAAGGGATGTCTAAGAAAGCTGTGATATTTGTATTTATGCACTTCCTCAGTCTGCTATAAGGCTTGTATATGACAGGTAATTTTCAATTATTTATTCCCTAGTTCTCTCTATGAAACAGCAATTACTAATATGGATGGTTGGAACCATACTAGAGGCAAAATGAGAAACACGGTATATACAAGGTAATGAGATAATACTTTGTTTTTTTAAGGAAGGTAGGATTATTCTAAAGTAAAGTGGCAGGCAAAATGTTCCACAACATAAAAGCATAGTAAAAGAAAAACCTTGAAGGTGCATAGTAAGTTGTAGAGTGGGAGAAGTACATTTTATTCGTCTTGGTTTATAATACCTGAATCTAAAAAGAAGCCATAATATATGTTAAAATGGCTAATTTACTGAAGTTAGTTTTGAAGGATTTTTCGCCTGGGATATCCTTACTCCGTTGGGGGAAAAAAGAAAAAAAAGATCAGGATGACTAAAGGACTTGCCCAACATCTAAAGCCAATTTAGAGAAACACTATGAAGAACCAAATTCCAGAATTTCTAACTTTCGATTCAGTGCTTTTCTCACTGGCATACTATGTGAAACAGAATCACAATATATTAAAGGGCAATTCCACATAATGAATTAAGAGATTTTACCCATTTATAAAACCAAAGGATAAAGAAATGTATTTCTTGACACAATACTTAAGAAGTTATATGTTTCAAAAAAAGTAGAAGAGCTCACACTAACATTTACAACTTAAAACTAGAAGCACTGTAATGATAAAAATTTTAATTGAACTTTATAAAGCTTAGGTAATTGAGGAAGTGTTTGCAGTACGTATTTTAGTAAGTGTGACAGAAATAAGTTGTTTCTGCATTTTAACTGCAGAACAGATAAATATCAAAATGTAATCCTCAATGTGATTTTCTTTCATCTGACCTTTTTAATATTTTAAATAAAAAGATTTTTAGTAAAGAGCATTAAAAATGGCTCACAATCACTTCTCAGTCTATTGGCTAAGATCAAGGACAAAATGGCTCACAAAGATAAGTAAGAGAATGCCAGACTCAATTCTACAGACTAGTCAGTATTTACTGAGCATTACAACACATACCTTAGAAGCCAGACTTACTATTCTCATGTGAGTCTTCATTTAATGTCAGTTCAATTTGAGACCCCTGCTTTCCCAATCTTTCTTATGGTGGGGGGAGCATATCCCACAGTGACATCCCAGAATGAGAACTCAATGAATGCCAAGATCAAACAAGACTGATGTCCCCATGGAAACTAATCCACCCCAGGATTTACTATTCAAACATTTTCTGAAGCATTCATGCACATCTAATGGCCAATGAAAACTGTCAAGGAAGATGACCCCAATTTTGAACACAGTTAAAAGGTCCTTGGAGTAATGGTGAATACAACTACTTGCCAAAGGAAGACTAACCCAGCAAGAAGATATCTTGAATGGATTCATGTAAGAAAACTCATGAAGAAAAACCTTCAATGAGGCAACTTATGACATTTTTTCTATTTAATGTATGGTATTCTATTCTAAGTATGCTTTATTTTATTTTCAGGGTTAGTTTTGGTATTTTTAACATATAGGATTGGTTTCCAGGAAAACATTCACAGCTGCTATAATTTTACTTTATAAAACCTACATTTTCTACTTAATGTCTCAAGTGATATCCAAAAACTAATCAAAGTTCACTCATCTGCTAACCAAGAGCAAGCTTGGGGAGTTACTGCTCTTGCCAGAGCAAAAAAGATGCTCATGTGCCACTTAATGAGGTGAACTGTAGACAAGAAACAATGTCCTTAGTTCAAATGATTTCTCTGCCAATGGCTGAACCATCTGCACCAGCCAGAAATGCTCAGTAGCTTTCAGACCTATGTGAAGAGGAAAGCAATCAAATGACAATCCAATGATTTTACAGCAAAACTCTAACTGTGCCTATGACCAACAGTCTGCTCAACTTCTGATATAATAGTATGGGACTTGGCCTGATAATCATGAGTGTTTCCCAACTGTGACTAGAAAAACAACCCATATTTGTATTTCCTCTTCTGACCAGAGTATCAAGTCTCAACCTCACTTTCTAGTTCTGTCAATTTAGTATTAACAGCAGACTGCTAACCATTCTCTAAAGATATCTATCCCTCCTTTAATTATCTCTTTCTGCGTTGGTCCTACTTCTTTAAACATATCTGGGCCTACGAAGCATTAAACCAGAGACCAGACAAAACCTGCCCCAAGCTAGCTAGCAATTCAATCCTCTTCCCAGCCTTGGTTCTACTGCTCTCTGGACATCTGATTCTTAGTCTTCTTTATTCAGTAAAATTAATTGAACTATCTTCAGCAGTTTAACTCAAACTACGTCTATTTCATCTCTCCATTCTTACCTCTATAGCTCCCTTCATTTCTACAAGACCCAGTTTTGGGTAACAACCTTCCAAATTCTGGCTACTGGAGATGCCTTGATAACTACAGAACATCTCAGCCAATGATATTGTATATGCTATCAGGAGATGATGGATGTGGTTCTTGGCTCTAACGACAAGGACTATGATATCACCATCTCTGCCACCTCTTCCAATCAATGCAAGCAAACACACACACATACATACACACTCACACCAGTGTCCGAGTCTTGTAAGAGTTTTATGTGACAAAACAAGTAGTTCACTTAAAAAATAAATAAAACTTGGCAAGATGGTTTGAAAAACTATCAAGAATATTAATGGCTCTTATGAGTTAATGTTGAGTATCAGTAAAAAGATATCATTGAAATGTTAGTTATAACACAACTATTTCAATACACTGTATTATCTGGGTGCATATTAAAACTGTGATAATATACCACAATTACAGAGGCAATGGAAGAAGCAGACAGTCAAACTGAATTGAACTTTTCCACAATATTTTGAAATACTAAAAGAAGACATACTGAAAAAAGATGAGAGAGACTATTATTAAACAAGAGGGAGGAAAAAAGGAGGAGGAAGAGAGTGCAAGGACAGGTAATGGGGGACATGAATATGAACAAAATACATTCTAACACTGAAACGTGAAACTAGAAGGGAGAGTGGGTGAGAGGGGGATGATTAAATCATGTTAAATGCAGGTACAAATCTCCCAAAATGAAACCCATCAATCTCTGTAACCAATATGCACCATTCTAAATATGTAGGATATTTTTTTAAAAAATAAAAGATAACATCATAAAACTACCCATCTGAACATAGAATTCCATGGTTTTCAGCAAATTTGTAGAAGTAAGCAACTGTCACAAAGCAATTCTGGAACATTTCTGTTTACCTCCAAAATTCCCCAAGTCCATCTGCAGTCAGTGCTCCACTCTTACCCCTGACCCCAGGGACCCAGTGATCTGCTTTCCGACTATAAACTTCCCTTTTCTGAATAACTCATACAAATGGAAACACATAGTATACAGCCTCCTGTATATGGCTTATTTCACCCAGCATATCTTTAAGGTCCATCCATGCTGTAGCATGTGTCAGTAATTCATTCCTTTTTATTGCAAAATAGTATTCTACTGTATGTACTGCATTTTATTCATTCACCAACTGATGGATGAGAATTCCTTCCAGTGCTTGGCTATTATGAATAATGCTGCTACTAACATTCACATAAAGTCCATGTATGGATGCATATTTTCATTTCATAGTCTTTGAGTATATTCCTAGGACTAGAAAATCTTGATCATGCAGTGATTTTTTTATTTTTGAGACAGGGTCTTGCAATGTAGTTTAGGGTGTCCTTGAACTCACTATGTAGCCCAAGCTGGTCTTGAACCTGCAGGGATCCTCCTGCCTCAGCTTCCTTGAGTGCTGGGATGATGGGTGTATGCCATCATGCTCAGCTTGCTAAGCACCTTCTCCTGTGCTTATTAGTCACTTGTACTTCTTTGGAAAAATGCTTAATCATATCTTTTTCCCCTTTTTTAACGAGATTGTTTCAGTATTATTCTGCTATAAGAGTTCTTTTTCCTGGGGCTGGGGATTTAGCTCAGTGGTGCCACCGCCTGCCTCACAAGCACAAGGTCCTGAGTTCAATCGCCAGTACCAAAACCTAAATTCTTTTTCCTTATCAGTGCTAACTTCAATTTCAATCCTTTTTAATTTATTGAAATTTTTATGATGGCCCAGCTGGGCGTGGTAGCACATGACTGTAATCCTACGACAGGGGAGGCTGAGCCAGGAGGATTGCTGTGAGTTGAAGGCCAGCCTGGGCTATATAGAGTGAGTTCAAAGCCAGTCTGAACACCACAGTAAGACCCTGTCTCAAAAAACAACTAAAAATTGATTATCCACAATATGCTCTGTCTTGGTGAATTTTTCCTGTGAACTTAAAAAAATATATATATTTTGTAATTGTTGGGTACAGTGTTTCACAGGCAGTAAGTAAAACTGTGCAACAGTATTGTTTGAGTCTGTCAAAGATTCTCTCAATGACTGAGAAAGTTGTCCCAGTCTTCAACTATCACTGTGGATTTAACTATTTCTCTCTTCAGTTCATTTAGTTTCAATTTCATATATTTTGAGGCTGTTAATGGAGCACATTTTGTGTTACTTTGTTTTCTTAACATGAACTGACGTCTTGTTCATTACGAAACATCTTTTTCTTCAGTCTTTGTCTTGAAGTCTACTTTGTCTGATACTAACCCAATCTGCATACAGTTGGTATTTGTGTGGCAGTATATTACCTTTTTCTTTTAATCTATCCATGCCTTTATAATAAGGTAAAACATACTTATTTTATCAAGAACATTTCTGACTTTAGAATGTTTAGAACTGATAGTATAGTACAATCACCGGTTTAAATTTTAAATCTAACTAAAAATTTTAAAAATTTCTAATTCAGCTCCTAAATACCTCAGTAACTATGTCTCACCAGAGCTATTATTCTGGACAGTGTAAATACAGAATTCTATACATCATTTCTATAAAGCAGAGTCTTATTGTTTTTGTTTTTCTGTTATCAGGGAATGAACTTAGGATCTTGAGCTTGTCAAGCAGGTACGGCACCACTTAGCTAAATCCCTGCCCCAGAAGAGTTTTCATTGAGAACTTAACATAATGATCAATGTGGATGGATTTAAGAGCACTATCTTACTATTTATTTTCCATCTGTGATACTTGTTTTTTGTTCACATTTCCTTATCTTTTATTAGACTGAAAATATTTTATCATTGCATGTTATATTAACTCTACCTCTTTTCTTGGCGGGGGGGGCAGGTGTCTGTTTGCTTTTTTAAGGCTGGTCTAGGGCAGAGGTTCTCAATAGGGAACAATTTTGCCCCCTAGGGACATTTGGTAGTCTGGAGACACAGTATCGCAATTTAGGAAAGAAAAGGGTGCTACTGGCATCTAGTGGGCAGAAGGCAGAAATGCAGCTAAATTTCCTACAAAGCACAGGCCAGCCCAAGATGCAAATATGCCAAAGTAAAGACAGCCGGCTCTGGGATTTACTAAATACATCTCTAACTTATCAGTGTCTTCCTACAAATAATATTCTGTCTCTTCATGTAATGTAAGAATCTTACGACCAGGTGTGGTGGCACATGACTATAATCTGAGCACTTGGGAGGCTGAGGCAGGAGGATTGCCATGTGAGTTCAAGGCTATCCTAAATTACAGAGCAAGACTCTGTCTCAAAAAATAAATCTTATAGCAGTATTCATTACATTTTCCCCTTCCTATCTTGTTATTGTTGTCACATACTAGTAACCCAGCTAATCTAACCTGCCTCTCATTTTTTTTTAATAAGGGTAAATATTCTGCCAGGCACACTGGTGCAGACCCATAATCCCAGCAGTTGGGGAGGCTAAGGCAGGAGGACTGCAAGTGTGAGTCCGACCTGGCCAATTTAGCAAGACCTTGTCTCAAAAAAAATGTCTAGAGGCCCAGGGATATAGTTTGGTGGTACAGCACCTGTCTGGCAAGCCCGAGGCCCTGAGTCCAATTTCCAGTACCAAGAAAAAGTCTAGGGATGTAGCTCAGTGGTAGGGTACCCCTAGGTTGAACTCTCAGTGACACACACAAAAAAATAGACATTCTGTAAGAATTAATGTACAGAAAGTGCTAAGTACAGTTCTTGTATGTGACAGCTGTTAACTCTCAAAGAGTAATTTTTATGATCATTAATACTGAACAGTTTAACTGATCCAAAGTGAAGGAACAGAAAGATATACATACTTGAAGAGAAACCTAAGTGACTTACAGTCATACAAGGTTTAACATTTGCCACAACTGCCTTTAGGCCAACTCTCCACCTCGAAAGCAACAATGAGACTGTACTCTACTGAAATGGCTGGCAAAGTGACTTCGAAGAGAATTTCAAGAATCTTTTGGCCTCTGATATATAATCCCTTTTATTTACCTACATTTAATTGAAGACATCTGTAAGTGGTGCCACACAAAATGTAATTCAGACTCAAAACTGTCAATAAAAATGTCCGTAAGGCAGAGGTCTGATGTAAACCTAGCAGGGGAGAGCACATCAGCAGCTACAGAGCCACACAAAATCAGGAATAGAATGAAAATATGTTGCCTGACTTGACGAGGTGATAAAAGCTCTTTTCCCATAAAGCTTAATGATTGCTATTAGTCTTCAGCTTATAGGAATGTAAAAGGGTCAGCCCCACAGAGGGAAGTAACTGACTCTCCACACATGGTCCATTCAAATGACAACATATCAAATTACTGATGCAATTACGATAACCTGACAATTTCATTAGATTCATGTGGCAGTTAACTGTTTAGAGCTTACAACAAAGGGACATAGTTCATTCCAGGAGGTTTCTGGGACAAAGTTTAAAGTCAGCTTCATTTTCAACTGCAAGACTCACAAGTTTATTCTACCAGAATCATTTTTCATTTCTTCAAAATTAGGGAAAGTGTTGGGCATTTCCCAAATTTGTAATTTTCCTTCTCCAGCTAAAATATAAATTTAATGGCACATTTAAATATTCAGAGACTCCAACATTCTACTGCCTTAGCTCTGAAGTACTGTGTGGTGAACGAAGAATGGAATCCTGAGCTCCGTTGGTGCTGAAGGAGAACTGGGGAAGGCTATCACTCACTAAGCTATCAGGTGGCCCCATGGAATTCCAAATTAGAGAAATATCAATGGAAAGGACTCAAGGTACTTCACATCCCAAAAGAGAAAAGTGCACTGGTCATCTTTAATTCATCTTTCTCCTCCATATTTATAAGCCAAGTAATAGATCAACTTAGCCAAGGTAAAATACAACTTCAAATCATTAAGTAGAGAAAGTTATTAGAAAATGACAGAAACTATCACTAAATTTGGATCATGATACTTTCCCTATTTTTTAATCAAAGATTAAAGCATCCACATACATACTGCAATATTTAACAAAAGCAGTAAGACCCAATCTAAAAATATTTGCTTGTAGATTTAGCAGGTACACCTCAACCCCTATCTATAACTGAGAGCAAAGATGAAAAAGCAAAGCTCTCAACCATAAGTAACTACAATCTAAGTGGGAAGACAGATGTTTAAATATATTAAAATATAAATATTAAACCTTGACTGATGTTGGCTGACTGCTGCCTAATTATCATTAAGACAGTGCTACTCTCAGCCTGACCCCCACAAATAGCATTTATTAATTTGTTCACTCATTCAACAAATATTTATTCAATCAGTGCCTGCTCTGTACCACGTATTACACTAAGAATGGAAACAAGAAATACAGAACCCTTTCTCAGTGAGTTTATATTAGAGAGAATTTTACTGGTGAGCTCTACTTAGAAGTACTTTGCAATTGGTTAGTAAATCAAATTGTTACTTACTTGCCCATCAAGTAGAAAACCAGCTACCTTGCTACTGACTCCCAATGCAGTGAGGCCAACTCACTGTAATTGCCTTCTGCTAAGAACCCTTACTATGGTCACACTAAGCTCTTGATGAAGTTGTTTGACACCCACAAACAATGATTTCAACAACTATTAACAAAAACTACCAATGTACCACTATCCATTGTGGGTTTTTATTCAAAGAGTAAAACAATTTTAACATTTTGTAATTGGTACTTACATTTTGTGTATCTTCTTCCAAACTAATTTATAAGCATTTATTTTTATTGAGATTTGCATGTACAATTTTGTATCCTACTTTTATCTCTTAATATAGCAAAGACATTTTACATTATTCACTAATATATGCTCAAGAACATGCATTCATAATTTCCATTTAAATGGGTATAGAGGGTTCCATCACATGGCTTGGGTAAGGATTTATCTGCCCATTTACTGTTGTGAGACATTTAGGTTGTTTATACTTTTTTACCATTATAAATAATGCTTTAATAAACACTGTCATGCAAGTATTGTCTCTGCCTTTGATTATATCTCTGGCAGTGGCTCTTAGAACAGAACTACTCAACCACAAGGTATGAATGCATATAAAGATTTTAAAGCATATGGGAAAACACCTGCTTTTTATGAAGGGTGAAGTTTATAAATATCCCATTTCATCACACCTTGATAGGTAACAGATTATATATCATTAATGTTTCAAACTATTTCTTTGATTACTAATGGGGTTAAACTTTTAAAACATACTGATCACCTCTTATATTTTATTTATTTGGTACCAGGAATCGAACTCAGGATCTTGTGCTAGTGAAGTACTTGCATGGTGCTTGCAAGGCAGGCAGCAGCACCACTAAGCTACATCCCTGGCCCATCCTCTTACATTTTCTCTCAACTACTTGGTAAAATTCAACCAACTTCTGTATTAAAGAAGTACTATTTTTTAGTGATTCTGAAAGGTCATGACATTCCATATAATAAGACTTTTATCATACTTTCTCCAAGCTGCCTTTTAACTACATTTATTTACATGTACAAAATTGTGTATCTTTACATAATCAAACTAACTTTTTTTTATCTTTTCTTCTGTAAATCTCCCTCTGCTTCAACAGTTAAAATAAGGGGTCTTTAACTAAAGAGCAAATTATAAAATTTATGCTGTCTTCAAGTTTCTTCTGGGTTGGTTTTCACTTTACACCTAACTCTTACTTAAAATTCTATTTTCTAGGCACTGTTTCCAATGTTTGCCACAAATCATTTCATTTAATTTTAATAAACTCGCAAGTATTAGCTCCATTTTTAGGTTGGAAAACAGCAGTTCAGAAGGATTAAATAACTTGCACACAGGCCATCTAAGTTGCTATTACTTCAAAACCCAGAATCTTTCCACAGTACCATTTGCTTTCCCCTTGACCTGATTAGAAAATGTGACCAAACCTGGATGGAACCAGCCTCTCTGGGTCTTGTCTGTTTCTCCTGGTGATCGCTCAATCTGGACAGTAAGTGTTTCAATAATTAAATGAACACAAGGTTATAAAGGCATAAAAACGAACTGCCTATGTGTGGAGAGGTAAAGAATGAGCTCACAGAGAAGCTGGGGATTTAGCTCAGTGGTGCAGCCACCTGACTTGCAAGCACAAAGACCTGAGTTTGAGTCTCGGTACCCCCCAAAAAAAATCACACCTACCATACATTTTGGGCCAGGGATTTAGCTCAGTGGTTTTGCCACCTGCCTCACAAGCAGAAGGTCCCGATTTCGATCCCCAGTACCAAAGAAAGCAAGAGCTCACAGAGGACAAAATATTGAGCTTAACCCTAAGGAGGAGCATAATTTGAACTAGGTGGGAATGGGGAAATGGAGCTTAAAGTGAAATAAACAAGAGATGCAAAGGGAAGAACAAATGAAAGGCAAGCAAGAAATAGCAAGAGCATGTATTACAGGGTCTCAATAGCACAGTTTACACTCCATTTCTACTGTCTCATTTGAGGGGTAGAAATTATTGCTTGAATTTTAAAGGTAAGAAAACAAAATCTCAGGGAAGTTGTGATCTGCCCAGTCACAGGCTAGTAAGTGATGACACACTCTTTTTTGGGTTGTTTTTTTTTTTTTTTTTTTTTGAGACAGGGTCTCACTATGTAGTTGAGAATTACCTAGAATTCACTATGTAGCCCAGGCTGGTCTCGAACTCACAGCGATCCTCCTGCCTCAGCCTCCCAAGTGCTGGGATTACAGGCATGTGCCGCCACGCCTGGCTGACAATACACTCTTAAACTCAAGGCTGGTTCTAAATCTAATCATCTTTTACACAATTTTATCACTAAATTTTTGGTTCTATATTGAGAATAAAGATGAGCATTAAATGAAAAAAGAATCAAGTGCCCAGAGCAGTGCCTGTGTTATAACAGAAGCTCCTCTCCAATGACTTAACAGGTTTTAAAATGGCCTCTCAAACCAAGTCAAAATTCCTTGGTGACAGAATTCCTTTTATATGTGATTTCTCCAGCTCTCTTCTAACATAAGCATCATTTATACAGAGTTAAATAAATTATGGGAGTAACACAAATACAACAGCCTTACTTTTAGAAAATTTTACCAAAAAAGATTGTTCATCCCATTGATGATATTAAAAAGTGTCAGTACAAAATCATCACTCCTAAATTAGCAAATGCTTAAATTATCAATGCTTAAGGAAAGAAATAAAGAGTGATGCTTAATTAGCTATTCTAGTATTAAGGTCAGTGAGTAAACTCTTACCTCCAAAGGTGAACTGCAAAGGAATCTTGTGAACTGCAGAATCAAATTTGAAGGCAATCAATTTCATCCAGTAAACGAGCCGTAAAAGAGAACACACAGAAAAAAAAGGAAAAATTACTATACAATTTCCCAGTAAGAGCATCTAAAGTAAACCCAAAAGCCTATATAAAATTAATGTTTTCATATACTGTATTAATTCATCCACAAATTATAGGAAGGTTCAACTTAGCCCACAGTAGGTATTCAACAATTAAAAGAAATACTACAAAATACCTGTATAAAAGCAAATAAAGCACAGCCATAATATAGATATTTTTTAAAGTTTTGTCTTACAATCTTCATATCATAAAAACACTCTTTAGAGGAGGAATGAGCAATCTTCCTGACCCTAAATGCCACAGGCAAACTTTAGCTAATCTCAAGACAGGAAGGATATAAAGCATAGAAGAACCAAAACAGGAGAGATATAGAAGTCAGGATCAAGAGAGGAGAGTGAGAAAATGGGAAGTTTTATCTCCACAATTTGGCACCTCTGCTGAGGTTTACCCTGATCTGTCCCTTCTCTTTTCTCAGTCCCATTACCCTCTTTCTTCCTTTCCCCTTCTTTTTCTCTCTTTCTCACTACTGTCCTTTCTCCTTTAACTTTCTCTTCCTTTTTGTAACAAGTATATATGTTTAAAGAATACCACTTGGATCTAAATGTGATATGCTGCTTATCTCTCAGCATTTAAAGATACAGGGGCCAGGGCATGAACAAATGACAAAGCAAACCATGGGTTAGTTCTGAAATGAGGAATGCCACATAACTTCATACATGTATGGTGGTAATTTACAATGTTTTTATAGATTTATTTCCAGAATTAACATTTCGTATCCTTTGAGATCTACTTTAATAATAAAACATCTAAGCAATATAAACTTTTCATCTTTCTAATCGAAAATTAACTACAATAAAATGAAATAGGCCTGTTACCAAGCACTCTTGAAACTTCCCTCTCCAAAACAAAGCTGTCTGGTATACACAAGGAATACATATAATTTATATTTTCTTTTAGAGATACACATTGAAATATTTATCAATAAGATTATATGGTATCTGGGATTTCCTTCCAGATCGCAGAAGGTAGAGGGAAGTAATGAGGAGGCGTGTGAATAGAACAACACTGTCAGGCCAGGATTTAGCTCTGTGGTTCTGCCGCCTGCCTCGCAAACACAAGGACCTGAGTTTAATCCCTGGTACCAAAAAAAAAGAACAACACTGTCCATGATGCTAAACTACTGAAGACAGCTGATAAATATATAATAGGACTCATATGATTATCTCTACTTTGTGAATGTTTTAAATTTTCCATATTTAAAAATATATCAGATGCACCCTCCCCAAAACTTAATAATATACAACAATATTGCTAGTGCATGTTAAAGGTACAAAACTAACTAGTATCGTCTAGGCCCTGGATGACATGATATATTAAAATACAGAGAGACTAAGATTTTTTATCTTAAATAACAATATGCAATTTTATTAACAGTAAGAGAACTTTCTGAAAGTGCAAGATATACCAAAATGCTATTTTCTATAACAGTCTGATCTAAGACAATTGCTACCCCTCCTCCCAAGAGTAAAAAGAGCCAGTCGAAATACAAGCCAAATGAAGCATGGTGAATTTCTATTTTAAAACTAGATATTTGATATTGTAGGGTTTCTATGCATTACCTCCCTACAAGTACACTTTAACTATGGTACACTTGTACTTCTGAATTTATACAAGTAGCTCATAATCAGTGGCAATGAATTAAGACAGAAGTTACTTTAGATAACAAAAGAAAAGCATATAAATACTGCCTAAGAAAACTAATATCTCCTTAGAGTTCCAATAATTTATATACATTTTTTGGCATGTATAGGAGCAACATTTATGTTACAGCTTCTTCAAAAACAGAGCAAAAAATTTTTGGCTTCTTTAAACTGCCAACTATGAAATACATAAAAAGTTTTTAATCCTAAAACAAATCAAAAGCCTTACATTCACACTACTCCAATGAAACAGAAACGATTCCATGTTTCACCTATTATGTTCAGTACAAATGCTAATATCTTGAAAAGAACAATCATAAAAGGACAAAAATGATTGCAAATAAATTTTGTATATACACTGATACTGACAGCAAAGATAGATGTATTTTAACAAACATTTCCACAGTCTCTCACCAGGGTAAGAAAAAATTATGTCAATGTTGCTGTGAAGGTAAAACCATTAAACAATAAGTCTATTTTTTTTTCCTCATTGAGTTTATTGGTATTTTTTAGTTATACAGTAAAGTTACATTCATCATTGGGATCTTGTAACTTTACATAACAAGTCTTGGTTCTCATTTTCCCCCCTTGTCCCTGCCCTCCCTTCACCTCCCCCTCCCCTCCCCATTTACAAACACTTTATTTCCATGTTTTCATTTTCTCATATTTTTTTTCTTTTCCCTTAAGAGGTCTATTTTTTTAAAAGTGCTGATCATGATGGCACATGTCTGTAAATCTAGCATTCAGGAGGCTGAGGCAGGAGGACTGCCGCAAGTTTGGGGCAGCCTAAACTACACTGTAAATTCAAGACCAGCCTAGAGGCTTAGACTACACAGTTAAACACTGTCTCAAAAAAAAAAGACAATAGCCACAGTGAGTAGCTACTCTAAATATCTCAATACTGTTTAACATAGCTCTATTAATATAGCTAATAAATAAGAAATAATTGGTATAGTTTATAGAGATCTTATTCCAGAATATTTAAAAAATAAAATTTTAGCATGCTTTACAAAGTATCTTACTGATTTTACGAATAGCCAATGTATGTCATCATTCCAGAAATAACTGGCTGCAAATATAGTCATATTCTTGATCTACTTTTTTTTGCGGGGGTACGGGGCATTGAACTCGGGTCGTTGCGCTTGCAAGGCAGGCCACCGAAACACTGAGCTAAATCCCCGGTACTCATTTTAAAGATTACTTCTTGACTTAATCTAGTTGAAAACAGGATTAACCTGCCAGACATTTGGCTTTTCAAACTTAAAATGGGTAAATTTTCTGTGATGCTATTAATAACATTGTGATTCATTTGATATAGCTTATTTTGAAAAGAAAATAAGGATTAATAGTATATGTTAGAGTCCATGAATAAAAGGTCTCAGTGCCAACTCTTAAATCCTCTAAGACCCTAAAAAGAAGACAAGGAAACACATAGATAACTCTCATAAGCACAGCCACTGGTCGGCCTGCTCCTCTCCCAGCAGCTCCTCACTTGCTCCCCGGCACTCGCTCTCTCTCCAGGTCATAGGTAGCCTAGCTCACCCACCTGCATTCACTTCCAAAAGCACTCGTAACAGCACAAAGGTGCTGCTGGAACTCCTCTCCACTACACTTAGTTACATTCTTTCTTTTTCCAAGACTTGTCATGAACCATGCAAATTTAGGGGAAGAGAAGCAGGAAGAACTGAGAAATAGACATTTCCAATTTTGTCAAAAGACCCGAGTAAGACTATAATCAATTATTTTATCTTAGTAATATAAACTATTCAACAAATAAACCATTTAAGCCATTAAATTCCTAAAGGCCTTTTCTGTTTACAAGGAACCACGGCTAAATTCCAATATATAAAGAAAAGGGAAAAGATTAAACAGTAAAGGGGAATTTTTGTGAAGTTAAACCACATTTAAAATATTTTTTCTAGGCCAAGTGTGGTGGCGCAAGCCTATACTCTGAGGTAGGAGGATTGCCATGAGTTCAAGGCCAGTCTGAACTGCATAGTGAGACCCTGAGAAAGAAAGAGAGAGAGGGAGGGAGAAAGAAAGAGAGAGAGGGAGAGAGAGGGAGAGAGAGGGAGAGAGAGAGAGAGAATTTAAATTTTTTTTTTCTAGTCAGGCAGGCATGATGGCACATATCTGTAATCCCAGCGCTTGGGAAGCTGAGGCAGGAAGACTGCTGTGAGTTTGAGTCCAACCTTAACTACATAGGTAAGAACCTATCTCAAAAAAAAAAAAAAAAAAAAAAAAACTAAACCAAACAACACCAAAAAGTTAACTCTATTTGTCAAGTGGAATTCCAAGCCTTGTAACTGCTATCAATTATCCAGAATTTTGTTAAATTAACAAAATACTTCTACCGGCCACATTTCCTTGACCTTTCACTTAATGGCATTGTATCAGGTTTCTTAAAAATTATCAAAGGACAAGTCTATTTCAGGTATAACCCAATAAAGTCTTTATTGAGAATTTCACAGTTATTAATCATTTAAATCTTAATTCAGTTAAGATTCTAAATTACATAAGTAATATTTTAGATTCCCTTCCTATCCTACTATAATTTCTGGCACATACACTATTTTAAGTGAGTTATTTTCAAGCAGTAGAAAACAAAGCTTTGCATTAAGAATGTCTCTCATATAAATTTCTTAGAAATCTGATTCCACAAAAGAAGTATTTTCATTGTTTCACACTGCAAAAAACTGAAGCCTTCAAAAATAACAGACACAGCTGGCACTCCCTTCAAAAGTTTTTCATCAAGAGAAATGAGAATCAAATCTGTACTTAACAGAAAGTCAAAACTAATGTTTAAGAGCTAAGATCTTGAAGATACTATTTAATGGGGAATAAGAAGGGCAGGTGATTTGGATGATGCTCTGAATTCTTTTTTTTTACAGCTATACTATATAGCATTTGTTAGCAATGTAGCTGAAAGGACTAATTACTTGCACTATCTCTTCTGATTACACCAAAACCTTGGACAAATCACTAGGCTTTGATGCATCTTAAATATGAAATAAAAAATCTTATTTACATTTTAATGTATTTAAACCTGCCTTCCAAGGCAGTACCATCTCTTTTTTGCCAGAGAAATAAACAGTGAACTAACATTTCAGAATCTCACTTGCTCCATTTACTTGAGTCACTTAAGTTATTTGGCCTTGGTTTATCTGTAAAATGTTTTCAGCCTAACCACTTTCCCTAGATGATGTTCTGTGTGCCAAGCTCAGAAACACTCTCTTTTTACTTAATAGATTGATTCCATGACCAAATGTTTGGGAAATGCTACCTCCCCTTCTCCCTACCTTAGAGAATAAGGTATACTGATAATACATTAAAGGCTCTGCAAATTCTTGCACTTAAAAATGAAACATTTCAATGTCATTTAATCAAGTGCCTACAATAAATCCTCAATGAAAATACTGAGTGTGGTTTTCAACAGTGTCAGAAAAGTTCATCACCAACTCTGAATGGATCATTGCTCTTTTTTCCCTGTAAGAGTTCCAGTTCCTACACAATGACACTGCAGGAATTAACACTTTGGATTGCTGAATGTGCTAAAGCTAAAGTCAACATCATAGAAAGAGGTACAGTAAAATGCCTCTTGAAAGATTCTGCTCTCTGCCCCCAAATTACTAAAATGTATGTACAGTGACAGAGGTCAGAATAGACTTAACCTCTCGGTGAACAGCACTAACTGGGAAGGGGCATGAGGTCATCTTGTAGCATGCCAAAAGTACTCTCAATCTGAGTCGTGCCTCTCAGAGTATGTATGTGTGTGTGTGTGTGTGTGTGCACACGTGTGTGTGTATATATATATCTATACTTTATTAATTATATATACTTTATTAATATAAATCTAAAACAATGTATGAAAAGGAAATAAAGAAAAATCTATTGAGTTTCTCCTGATAATATTTCCTAAATTATTAAAAACAAGATTTGATGGCTACAGGAAATCTTGGTAATTATCTACCTCAACTCCTTTACTTTATTCATCCATATAAATTGAGAACCAGAAATTTTACATTATTATACAGCCAGCAACAAACTAGGACTCATCTAAAAACTTTTTCTAATCCATAATTCCTTTCAGTACACCAGGACTTAATAATATCATTAATCAGAATTCAACGAGAAAGCAACAAAATCCAGATACAACACCAAGCACCAGTTTAAGTAAAATAGCACTAGCATACAGGGACAAACAGGTATTCAAGTAACAAGAAAACTGTCAAGTCTACAATATACAATTTCTACCATAGTGAAAAACTCATCCAACAAATGGTAAAAAGAAATGTTTTAAAGCAACAGAAGCCATCAGTAAGATGCACAAGGACTTGTGTCCCTGCCTCGCTAGTGTCCCTGCTGCACTCTGCCCACTCACCTCACACACTCCTCCCTCCAAGTCTGCTGCAGGCCCCTTCAGTCCGAGCTCCTTGCTGGGTCCTTTTGGGTGCTGCCGATACCCACCACCACTCACCCCTCACTATACTTGTCAGTCTGGCACTCTACCGCATACTTATTATTTACCACCCTTGTGGAGATCAGATGGGAAGAACGAGCCTAACTGGCCTCCTCGGTGAGCATTGAGAACAGAGGGCACGCAGGTGTGCTAACACGCTGCAGGGAGAAGTAAAAACACCAGAGGTTTAGTTGTTTACTCAAAGAAGTACCATGGAGGGCAGGAGACAGATGAGTCCTGTGGAACTCTAAATGCTCGTGCCCAAGTCTGAGTGAATAAAGCCAAGCTGCACCAGTTATCTGGGGATCAGGGAGATGAGCCCCAGAGCCCCCAGATTTTAACTTGTTTCT
Source organism: Fukomys damarensis (assembly GCF_012274545.1). NCBI lineage: Eukaryota > Metazoa > Chordata > Mammalia > Rodentia > Bathyergidae > Fukomys > Fukomys damarensis. The sequence continues at coordinate 16,087,319 of NW_022900920.1, read as the reverse complement.
GTGTCTCTCTATTTTTCATCTTCATCACCTCTTGGTCAGGCTCAAGCTCAGCTTATAGGCTGGTTCCTACAATGCTCACTAGCATTTTCTATTTTGTGGGTTTTGTTTTGTTTTGTGGTAATGGAGATTGAACCTTGGGCTACAACACTGACCTATATCCCCAGTACCCCTTTTTTAATGTCTGATATATGGTACAAACTGCCAAATTACTCAGGTTGCATTTCAACTTGGGATCATCTTCCTTACCCTCACAGAGTGTGTGCTATCATAACCCCACTTGTCTTCATGGGCATTTAATTTCCCTGAGGGCAAAAATTTTTGTTTTATTCTATGTGCTACATTTTTGTCCTGTGACTAAGTATTTGCTGCTTATGTCTATGTGTTCAATCTCTCATTTGTGAATTGAATGAATTAAATTTATGAATTCCTAAGTGAATAAATAAATACTTTTATTTCCTTTCCCTCTCTATTTCTCCATAACTCCTCACTGCTTTGTAGAATAGTCATATGGTCAAGGTGAGATGCCAAAAACAGGGAAGCAGTGCCCAGTAGGAAGAACTAGTACTGCTGAATTATAAGGCTTTTCCTTTCTCATTAGACCTTCCTAGGAACATCACTTTCCCTGAGACACTCCTTTAATTTCCTGCAGAAAAAAACTCTAGCAAGTATCACTTCTGAGGAGCAACTATTCAAAGAGTACTGAGGACAAAACTAGTTATCACTTCAGTAACACTATGTTGGGCAAAAGAATTCAAATCAGTGGGCCTGGACTCATCCCTAGAAACACACTCACACACACACACGCACACGCACACACACACGTACAAACATGAGAATTCAAATTGACCTTGAAAATTGAGTACCTTTCCAAAATCTGAATATGAATTGATAAATAGAAAATACTGTAAAATAGGGAAATAAAAATAAGCAGGAAATCACAAGGCCAAATTTATTTTTCTAGTCAAATAAGAAATGGAATATATTATTAGAAATGTGATTACTAAAAACTAAGGCTTAGTCATACTAACACAAACATATTTATAACAGTGACATATACTGCTCACATACAAGATTCCAAACAAGATCAAACACTTCTACATCATGCCATATATATAAATTTCCATTAAATTTTAACATTAGCATTTTAACCTTTTCTGATGTAAACCTATGAAAAGAAGCTTTAAAAGCGTTTTAAAGTTCATTTTATTTCTTTTTATTTCTTTGGTACTGGGGATCGAACTCAGGTCGTTGTGCTTGCGAGGCAGGTGGCAGAACCACTGAGCTAAATCCCTGGCCCAAAGTTCATTTTATTTGTTAAAATGTGCAAGGACCATATCTTACTCATCTGTGTATCCTTCTACCACAGTGACTAGACCAGTGGTGGCAAACCTATGGCACAGTCCACCGCCAGCTGTTTGTTACTACTGAAAGCTCTAAAAGGTTCGCCATCACTGGACTAGACTATGTTATGAATTAAATGTTTATGTGACTGGTTAAATATAATCAAAGCCCAGGGAAAATAAATATGAAAGTTATTCTAAGTATACTTTGAAGGACAGGATGAGAATCATTCCAGAAATTTGGAGCTATCTGTAGAATGATTACCACTTAAAAGCCAACATATACATGTGTGTGTTATATATAGCCATATATAGAAAACCATAAAATATACATATGAGAGAGAGACATAAATATGTATTCCTTATTTTTATACTTGTTTGTTGGGGAGTTTTTTGGCTTTTTGTGGCAGGGTCTCCCACATAGTTCAGGCTGGTCCTGAACTCACTATGTAGGCCAGGCTGGCCTTGAACTCTTGATTATCCTTCTGCCTCAGCCTGCTGAGTGCTGGGATTACAGGCATATGCCACCATGCCCAGCTTATTTTTACACATTTTTAAGGCAGAACTATATGCTCTGGCTAATCTGATAGATAGATGATAGATAGATAGATAGATAGATAGATAGATAGATAGATAGATAGATACACACACACACACACACATGTGCTGGGTTTTGTTTTGCTTTTTTAGTACCAGGGATCAAACCCACAGCCTTGTGCTTGTGAGGCAGGCACAGTGCCACTAACTAAATCGCTGGCCCAATAATCTTAACAACTGCTGACTAGAAGAAAATCAACTATGTTTTAATCAGGCAGGTAGTTACCTAAAATTATTTGGCATATAAAATTAATTACCACAACAAAAACCCCAAACTTTCCTTGTTTAGATTAGTCATCAATAGGAAGTATTATGAGGCCAGGGATTTAGCCCAGTGGCACCATGCCTGCTTTGCAATTCCCCAGCACCAAAAAAAAAAAAAAAAAAAAAAAAAAAAAGGATTTTTTTAAGAAATGTGGGGGCAAGACAGGAGATGCGACTAAGGTTGAATCCCAAAAAAAAAAAAAAAAAAAAAAAAAAAAAAAAAAAGAGGTATTGTTCATTTGTCAAGTCATTACCAGGGGGGATTATAAAACTTGATGTTCTTTAGATTTAATGGGAAAAAAGGCCTAAAATACAAAAGCTAAAGACAAATGGCATTCACAGCAAGATTATTCCTGACACAAGTTTGAGCTTACTAAAACATGCTTAACCGCAAGCACGTAAATTTCTTAACACTTTGACTCAGAAAATTAAAAGCAGCTTTTACTTAACATAGGAGGATGATTGTCGAGAACTTTTGACATCATTTATTTGAATTTTCCTTTTTGCTTCACATTACAATTTTTGAGAACACTAGTTTTCTCCAACTGAATTCTCTCTCCAGATGTTTCTTAAAAATAGTCAACTCAGGCTGTTCATTCATTTAGGTAATGCCCCCTGGCCATCTTTTCCATTCTAAGCACTCTTCTGCGCACTGTGAATTTCTTCAGACTCAAGCAAAGAATTTTTAGGTGGTCTAAGAAGCATAATGTATGCTACTGATTTGGACAATCCAATACAGCTAATTTAGCAAAAGGAAAGATCTATGAGGAAGGAAAAATCTCAAGTTTGAGCCCTGCCTTAGCAACTTTATGACTTAATGTGACTGTCTCATTAAAAAAAAAAAAATTAAAAAGAATATAGCTCAGTGTAAAGACCCTGGGTTCAATCCCCAGTACCGAAGAGTGAAAAACATAACAATACAAAACAAAAACAGAAAGGAGAGATCTACTTCAAGTACAAGCAGGAAATTCTTCCACTAGAGTGAAAAAAACACCTATTCTTCCTTTGACTCTAGTCCTAAATAAAGGAGTTAAGAAACACACATATACATCTTCATGAATAAACAATGCCTCTTACATGTTTTATGTGGTACAATGAAATGAGTCAAAGTACATTTAAAAATTCTTAATGTCTAAAATTACATTTTGATCAACTAAACTACTTTTTTTTTAAGTACTGGCTCAAATTTTCTAACTTAATGTTAAAATTTAAAACATCTATGAGTTTTAATTCAAACAAATAAATGAATTAAAATGGGAAAATGAAACAAGGAAAAACATAACTGCATTTGCAAATGCTGTCTGGGTAGACCAGAAGTATCACTTACTTGCTCTTGACCTCCATGATTCCTAATGGCATATTGCTATCCACATCCTAGACGCTAAAGTTTAGTGAATGATTATTTGGCCAAAGGCCTTTATAAGTATGATCTTATTTAACCCTCACAACAAACCCTGTTATAGTACCCTCCCATATTTACAAATGAGGAACCTGAAGTTAAAAAAAAAAAAGCTGTGGAACATGACTTGTTTAAAGTATCCAGGTAATAAGTGGGAGGGCTGAGATTTAAGGCAGAAATGACTGATCAGAGCTCATGTTATCACCCTCAATGCTACTCAGCCTTCATATCTTCAATATTCTGACCAAAATGTATGGTATCCTAACTAGTATCACCTTCATATTATTCAACCCAAATAACTTATCACTGACCAAATTTGTTCTCAGGCAGGAAGTTCACTAAGAACCAACATCTATTTCATGTCAGACATTCCATTTGACACATTACTTTCCATTTCATTGTCACATTCTTCAACTTTCAAAAACCAATATATGTAACTCCAGAGGCAGCACAGGACTGCTCTGAGTTTGCAGCCATCCTGGGCTACATAATGAGTTCAATGCTAACCTAAACTACAAGACCCCATCTCTCAAAAAAGAAAGAAAAATGTATGTACAAATTAACAGCAATAGTTATTGTTATATTAATTTAGATGTTAACTTGAGCCAAGTGCCAAGAACTCCAGAACTTCAGACTTAGCCAAAGACAAAACCCTGAAAGAAAACAATGTTTAAATAGAACACAAAAAGCTATTTTCTTCCCCGCCCCCAATATGAAGAATTGAACTCAGGACCTTGCACTTGCCAGGCAGGCACCTAGCCGAGCTAAATCTGCAGCCCCTCATTTTCTTTTTAAAATTAATATGTTTGTGTTACATAATAGTCTATAATCACAGAAGAATCCCTCTAGCTTCTTTTCCCATGTTCTTCTTGACTATAATTTTACCAACAATAAATTCAATAACCTAATTTCCAAGAAAATAATCAATACTTCCACTACTTCTCCCTTACAGCAGCACTACTTTCTCATAATGCCCTCTGCTAACTTTCTATATAATCTAATTCATTTTGCTCATTGTTTAACAACCATCTCTGACATCCCCACCCACACTCCACAATGTAAGTTTCATAAGAGCAAGGGATTTTTATATGCTTTATTCTTGATTTTCTAACTGTACCAAATACCTCTCCAACAGTACCTGGCACATAGAGTACTCAATGAGATCTTAACAAACAGATTAAGAAACCACAAATTAGAAAGGGAATGAATTCTAATACTAGCCAAACTAACATAACAAGAACTAATAGCAAGCAAGAAAGAATAACAGGTAACAGCAGTAACTTTACAAAAAAGGCAGTGATCAAGGGATGAGGCTCCCTGAAATACAACATGAGCAGAATGCTCCTGAGAGAATGTAAGAGCCATTATCAACAGATAGGACCTACTCAGCATCCTGCTGGAGAACACAGTACACTGTGAGAAGACTGTCATTTTAAATTATTAGAGTACACAAAAAAAATTTTTTTTTGATACAAGGAATCAAACTCAGGACCTTGCACTTGAAAGGCTGGCACAGTGCCACTGAGCTAAATCCCTGGCCCCAAAACAATAAAATTTAGCAATAAAATTGTTTTATTACACGAAAAGTCTGCTTATGCTGAACCCTCATTCACTAACATCAGTTATTCTATATTAATAATTTAGGCCAACTTAACTTTTTAACACAGCAGCCCCATGGTCTATAATATTTAAAAAGAACTGAAACTTTTAGACATTCCTCTGTCACTAACTACTCATCTCCCATGGATAAATTCTATAATTCTCTAAGATAAAGCTTAGGAAATTATTAACAAAAAGAACTTAAAGAAAAATGTTCCTAGTGCTAGCTTTAACTCCGCCCCATTGTTTCTCCCCAAAAAGGGACATTTTGTTGGAAATTCAATTGTACCTTATTTACACCAATTAATTTAAGTAAATGAGCCAAAAGCTTTGGGAACTTAGGTAGCATACATCTTAGTACACATCATGAAACAAGACTACAATATACCAGTGAGCCCTGGCTTAGGGGCTACTCATAAAAAGTAGCTTTTGATTAAATAATACAAATAATTGCCTAAGCCCTCTATTTTATGGACGTTAGCCATGGCCTTAAATTTATTTAGGGGCGGGAGATGTAGTTCAGTGATGAAACTGTTGCTTAGTATGAATGAGGCCTTGAGGTTAACGCAAGACCTCCCAAAAATACATAAATATCAAATGCTCAGATCCTGTCATCAATATATTTAGCTAATTTGCAAGAGTTAAACATTTATAAAATACTACATATCTATACGTGATTGGTCTCTGCATAACTGAAAGAGAATGTCAATTCTCTTATACACTGAATAATTTTTCAATTATAAGTTTTCATAATTTTCACATATATAGATTAAAATTACTGTTAAAAGAAAGCTGAAGGCTTCTCTCAGTTAAGTTCTAGAAGATATTTAACTAGTTTACAAGCAAAAAATCATCTGCAATTATCACTTCAATGTCTAGTGGAAATTATTTCTAATAAATGGGAGAAAACTATCCATATTTCTTGGGCTGTGCGCACACAAGCTACACATCACACACAGGGAGAGAGCCAAGCCAAGATGAAAGAACAAACATGTTACAGCAACAGATCATCACCTGGTGACTGGAGACCAAAGTCCAGTCCTTTTCTGTCTGCCTGGGTCAAAAACAAACCCACCAGGAACCTTTCCCCTTTTATTTTCTACACTGGCTATCAAGTAATATTTACAGCTAACAAGGTTGTGATAGCCAGGATGTGTTTTCAGATACTCCAACAGAGAGAGCAAGGGGAATAAGGCTGACCAAGCGTGAACAGTGCTGAAGCTGAGCTCTGGGCAGAGTTGGGAGACGGGGAAGTCACCAGACAATTATCTCTACCCTTGTGATAGCTTCAAATTTTCACTTTCAAGGTTTTTGTTTTGTTTTTTTTTTTATAATTAAAGCAAAAATATGTAATTCAGATTTACCCTCCCAATACCAGGGATCGAACTCAGGATCTTGCACTTGCAAGGCAGGCACAGCACCACTGAGCTAAATTTCCGGCCTCAGATTTACTTCTTAATTGTAGAAATATGATTTAAAAATATATAAACTTGCCCCCCCCGTAAAGTTTTTACCCAAAACTCTAAAAAATAAAGTTTATTAATTTTTTAAAAGATAAAAAAAAATTTAAACAGTAAGGGACACTGAATGTAATGATTATGTCTAAAGACAAATGGAAAAAAATTGTCCTGAAGTTATTCTATTGAGTAAATGTGGCCAAGAATGACATTTCTACCAGCATAATCCAAGGATTCAAAGGAATGCTATGTTTCAAACAATGTGAAGAGGGCTGAGGATTTAGTTCAGTGGTTCGGTGGCCTGCCTTGCAAGTGCAAGGACCTGATAAAAAAAAAAAAAAAAAAAAAAAAAAAAAAACAATGTGAAGAGCAGCAAAGAAGATATGCTCCGCAATTGAGGCCAGAAAAGTGCCTCCAGAGCCGACGCAGACATCTATCAATGGAAAAGGACCAGAAGGGACTCCTCGGATGCTGGTAATAATCAATTTCTTAATTTAAGAACTGGCTGCCCAAGTGAGTTCTGCTGTGAAATTTCATCTATCTAAACACATATGTGCTTTTCTGTATGTATATTACACTTCAATAAAAGGTTTTGTAATAAACCCATGCACAACAGGAAACATACACTTTTAAGATAAAGAATCTGTCTCTCTTAGAAGCTTTCTTTCAATAAATTTTTCCTACTCTTAAAAAAAATGTTCACATACATATGACTGGTTTTCACAAGTTCAGCAATACACATTGAAAGGAACATGAGCCCTATTTAAAAGATAAGTAAATGGCATAAAATGTTTTACAGATAACCTTGTCAAGTAGTAAAAAAAACATTTAACAAACAGTACCTGGGTCTTCCCACATTCATCAGGTGAATCCTGGTGTATGGCCATTTGATACTTGACATATAAAGAAAAGGACTGGCTGAAGGACGACTTGAACACTGGATCCTCAAAGGAGGCAGGTACTAACCTCACCTTCAGAGCAAGGAAAATACAAGCAAATGCTATTGAAACATCTCTACCTAACAATATGCTTCTGAAGGTGAGGCTAGAGTAAGATCTCTGCAAATCCACTTCCAAAGCTCAGAGCTGGAATATGTCAAGAACAAAAGAAATCCTGGAGGAGCTTACTGGCACATAGCCTGAATGCTAACTTTACACTAACACAAAGGAAAATCTTAAACTCACAAGAGCCAGGAGAATTTTTTTTTTTTTTTTTTTTTTTTTTTTTTTTTTTT
>NW_022900920.1:16065049-16077348 GCF_012274545.1 Fukomys damarensis | reverse complement strand
ATTTTTTTTTTTTTTTTTTTTTTTTTTTTGCTTCTGATAACTGAACTATACAGTTTTTTCTCTATCCACCTATGTGGTTTTCTAGTCAACTCTCACTAGTTAATACTGTTCCTAATCATGGTCATGGCCATTACTTTTGCAATCTTTGCTTATATTAAGCATTTTAAGCTTCTTTTCCCTTCCAGATTTGTCTTGGATCATTAAATGCATATGAGGAAGTCTATCAAAACACTCTACTGACTTACTTTTCTAGTCCTGATCAGTTGTGAGTGGGTAATACATTAATAAAGAATAATTTAGCTGTTACGAAAATGAATAAAACATATTAAACAAGTCAGAAAAAATATGTCTACTATAAAAATATGAATTTTTTCATAGATATTTTATTTTAGAGTTCTATTATTCAGTTTCAAATAAATTCATCCAGAAATAATGAGTTTAAATAAAGATAACTTTACATGTTCCTTTCCACTTTGAAATTACATGTGACTGGCACTTAACACAGCCCTAAGTAAAATTCGCACTTTCAGAATGTCCATTAATTCACACTTCTATCTCTATTCAGATATGCTGCAGATTGAATATGAATACAATGCACCAAAAATAAACCAAGATTTCATACAATAATAACAAATGGAAGGGAAAGCTCTGTGTGCATAAAAAATTACAGTTGGCCTGCTGACCTGGCTCACAGTTGGTTTATCAGGTGGGTCCTTGTGAATAACCATCTGGTAACGTTTATAGACCTGGTAAGACTCCTGAAATGTGGCTTTGAATTGAGAACTTGGTGGAGATGATCTCACCACCCTCACCTTCAGAAGGAGTTAAAAAACAATGTTCATTAATTCATTCATTTATTATTTCTGTGGAATACACACAACAGTAAGCCCCAATCAAAAACCAAAATGTTTCAACAAATATTAAAGATATTTTAACAGTAAAAAACAAATTATTAAACAAAAGTAATTTTTGCCACTTATACACTTCTTAGAAAGGTAAAGGAGGATTCCCTCCAAATTCTTAGCCTTGCTTCTGATAACTGAATTATACAGGTCTACCTATATTATAAACAGGCAGGTAACTTCCAGCAGTTATGACACAAACATAAATATACACTATTTAATTTTAGCACATGACTCACCATCAAAGACTGAAAATAGGACTCTATCTTTTCGACATTTTTATCATTACTAATTCTAAACATAACTTTATTCTGTAAGTAAAAAAGACAATACTCATAACATGTTCTTATTTCACAGCATAGTTTAAAATATAGTCTGAGGTTTGATTTCCTGCATTCAAATCTTATGATGTCACTATCAAACTCATTGTGAATTGGTTCTTTCTTAGGTAAAATAAGGATGAAGTTGAGTTAAAAATGAGGATGAGTACAGAGTAATAGCTAACATCTTTTCTTTTTTGGTACCAGGGATCAAACTCAGGAACTTGTGCTTGCAAGGCAGGCAGTCGAAACATTGAGCTAAATCCCTAGGCCTGGCTAATATATTTTAACATTAATCATTTACTAACCAGTTAAAATGTATTAGTGAAACAAATTAAATGTAATATAATAAAGGCATAATAGAAACTTTCTATGTGTGCCATGCAAAAATTCTTCTGTAAACAGAGTGACACCCAGTGGATAACAAACCTCTATACATCCTGGATCATATTACATTAAAAAAATAAAAATTGATACCTTTCGCTCTAGAACTGTTATATGAGGTATCACTGATTCCCTGAATACATTACTATTTGTATTTGTATTTATCAAAAGATAAAAGCTTCTTCATAAACTATTTAAGTAGTTGTTAAAATAAAATATATGTCTGATAATACATATATTTCCTGAAGGTTCGGAATACATTAAAGTTAATTTTTGTATTATGTATAACATTAAGTGGTATTCTTAGATGATATTAAACTATAAATTCAAAGTCCAACCAGTTACTAATCAGATATGAAAATATGACAAAATCATTATGTTTATTGTTTTTAGAGAAGATTTTTTTTTTTTTTTTGGAGACAGTCTTTCCCAAGCTGGCGTGGAACTTGCAATCCTCCTGTCTCAGCCTCCCCGGTAGCTGAGATTACAGGTACACATTACTGCACCTAGCTGAGAAGAATTTTACACATACAAAATTAACAGAGGAATTTGGATTGACTAGAAACTACTTAATTTCAATCAAGGGATTTTAAAAAAAGCCAGGGCATCCTCCTTACTAACATGTTAAAACTGGAATTGTTCTGATGGTCAGTCCCCTGAAGTATTTTCAAAAACATTTAAAAATAGTACTTAACTTAGTAAATACAAATGTTACTACATCCAATTCCCTTTTATTTCTTACTGAAACTGCAAAACATCGACCAGTAACTATAATTTCAAAAAAATAAAGTACCCAACAGAAGACAAAAACAACAAAACAACAAAAACCCTCCAAAGTACCTCCAACTTGTGTGATGCATTCTCTGGCAAAGATTCAAATATTAAATCTTCAAGTGATTTGGGCTGGTTGGATTTAGCCTTTGGTGGAAATGAAGATGGAGGCTGACCTTGAGCCTGGAAACCCTCAAATTCTCCAGCTGGGTTTTGCTGCGTGAGTTTTAACATTTTCCTTTCTTTGCGGATTTCCTTGGCTTTTCGACATGGAGGTTTACTCAAATCAGCCCCTTTGCCTAAAAGAAATTTCCAAACATTAGACCAATCACATTTGGCCCTAGAAATGTTTCTGCGTAAGTCTTGAAGACACTACAGGAAAGTCTAAAGAATTCCAAAATGAGGTAGGTTAGCTTGTGGGTAGATGTTTCGCAGGGTCCTGATACAGAGCTCTAAATTCATCCCAAGCACCTTAGAAGCAGGAGTTGCCAGAGAAAGAAAACAGTCACAGAAATATCCCAAGGCAACTGTTATTGTTGAAAATCTTTTGTTTATAATATCCATTCGCTTCTCTGATTCTCTAAGTAGAAAGAACATAATCAGATCAAATGTCTTCTGCTTCTCTAGCAACCACAGAGAAATATTCAGAAACCAATGAGTACTGATCCCAGAACAGACTAACATATTTTTCTAATGAAAAAATCCTTGCTTAGATTAACATATCTTTGTGTCTCTCCAGGTACTATTCACTTCAGTTCTAGTTAAGAGTTTTGTTCTGAAGGGCGGGGGATTTAGTTCAGTGGTTCCACTGCCTGCTTCTCAAGACCAAGGTCCCAAGTTTGATCCCCGGTACCAAAAAAAAAAAAAAAAAGTTTTGTTCTGAGTAAAAGATCATATATCAAAGGGCCGGGGATTTAGCGCAGTGGTTTGGTGGCCTGCCTTGCAAGTACAAGGACCCGAGTTCAATCCCCAGTACCAAAAAAAAGATCATATATCAAACTGATAATAACCCTGTACAAAAATTTTAACAATAAAAAAACCACAAACCTTAGTAAGTAGTAGTTTAATCTACCAAATCTTCAAGAGTTGATTCTGAGAAAAATTATGTGATAAAAGCAGATAATGGCAAACACAAATGAAGACTCAAGCTATCCGGTTAAAGAATCACACTTTTAGAACAGATGAACAATAGAATATCTATGCCCATTTTTTATGTTTTAGAAAATTTAGAGGATTTCTCATTACACAATGTATAAAAATGTAACTCTTGTTATGTATACACAAATTTAAAGTACTTAGAAAAATATTGAAAAAGTATGACAACATGTTAACAGTCATTTTTCTTGGATTTAGAAACACAGAAAAGACTTGTAGTTTTCTCTTCTCAAAAATGTCTACAATAGGGAAGAAAAGTTTTTGTAAATAGGGAAGGGAAGAGGGGGTAAAGGGAGGGCAGGGGTATGGGGAAAAAATGAGAACCAAGCCCTGTCATGTAAAGGTACAAGATCCCAATGATGAATGTAACTGTACTGTATACCTAAAAAGTACCAATAAACTCATTCAGAAAAAAAGTATATTACCTATTAAAAGTAAATAATATTAGAATAAAATGAAAAAGTCTATAATAAAAATTATTCATTAATTTTAACAAGGTATTAATGAAACAAAGAAATAAGCTACTTTTTAAGATCCAAAAACACAGAATTCACAAATCATCTACATCAATAAATCAAGTTATCAATGAGAAAGTTTCTAGTACTAGCAAATCCAGTTTTTTGTTGTTGTTGTTGTTCGCTCAGTCTTTATTTTATGAAAAAATAAAATTTCATAATAAAATAAGAAATAACAATAGTTTTTACATCTTGTATCATTATCTTCAGTTACTCAGAGTACAAAACATAAAAATATTTTACATAACAGAAACAGATAAAACACAAATCTTTTCAACAAACTAAGATAAACTACTAGTGTAAACAAAACCAATTAACACATATATGTATGTATTAAAACAATGAAATTTATAATTTGGGGAAGTATTTGAAATCCAGTTTTTATAGAAAAGAAAATTAAGGCCTAGATTGGTGGAGGGATTTCACACAGGCCAGAAGTTCATACACACTAAGATCACATTACAACTTCACTAAAATATTTTCTAAGGAAAAACAAAAGTTAAAAAAAAATGTTTACCCATTAAACAAGACCTTGTATAAACCTAATAACCCAGGTAATAAAAGACTGATTCATTTTTTTTTTTTTTTTTTGGTACCGGGAATCAAACTCGCAACTTTGTGCTTGCAAGGCAGGTGGTGGCACCACTGAACTAAATCCCGGGCCCAAAAGACTGATTCTTTAACTGACCATTAACCCTACTGCCTTATAGAATTAACTGTTTTGGGTCAGGGACTGTGTCTTTTCTCAAATTTGTTCTAAAAGACACAAAATTTAGCAGCACATACTTTGACACAAGCCACCTGAGGTCATGGACTAGCTCTGTCATTTGGGTGGATAACCTTGGGCAAGTTTCCTTGTCTATCCAAGAAAGATAATAATCAGCCTTACCTATGAGTTCCTGTGAGGAATAAATGAGTTAATGCATGTATACTTCATGAAACAGTATCCTACCATTCTATCAGGTTTACTTCTTATTATCTATATTTGCATCAACATACCTGAAGTAAGTTTTTACCTAAGAAATCATTTCAGAAATAGTAACAAAAAAAATTCTTCATTTTCTAATAGTTACTAAAAATTGCATTCTTTACCAAAATTTTAAAATTATGAACAAATTATAAAACTATAGAGTAAAGTCGGAGGCACAAGTTTTCAGTATTTTTATAAAAGCTGACACCATTTTCACAGTACAATCCATTCACTGGATTAAGCAATCCTTTTGATTATGTTTCTCCAAATGAATATACCACCGTTTTTACTTAGTACAAATTAGGGTTCCAGCTTAGAGAATACAGATCTTCCAGACCAATAAACACCTTCAACAGAACATAAATAGGTGATCGGTGTAAAATCATTTACCATAACAATCCTGAACCCACAAAGGTTCAGCAACTCAAGGATTTTAGACTAGTCTCAAGTAACTTGACCAGACAACAGTATATCTGCATTATTTCTAATTAAGTCCAAGGGAATATATATTGGTAACATTTTTAAAACAGGAGAAGGAAATGCAGGTTCTAAAGAAGATCCAAAAATTCCTATAGTTTAAAATAGTCTCAGATTCTTAGTGAAAGACAACCTAATGGGGGAAAAAAACTATACAAAAAGTGTTTAATGCATGCTTCAGTATCATATTGTTGAAGGTTACTGTTACTCTAAAATTCTTATGTAATGTGGAATAAGGAAGAAGGTAGCTGGGTGATATTCCAGTCTAATTCCACTATCCCCTATTCAGTGGTGGTGAAACTACAGCACATGTGCCTGAGTGGGCTGTCTGCTATCACTGAAAGCTCTAAAAGGTTCACCATCACTGTTTATGTCCTTGTGAATCAGGTTTCTCCATACAGAAGAAAAAAAATAAAAACAAAAATATTATTGTCCTAAATCTGAAAAGTAGTATCAGTATGAAGTCATGACCTCATAAATCTGTTCACTAAAAAGCCCTAGAAAACAATGACCAAAACAGGAGCAATAATGTCTGGTCTGTGATCCACACTATCATTTGGAACGAGGGCTAGTTAAAAAAATGTAGGCACAAGAATATCCATGACCATCATGTCACAGCACAACAAGGAAGTTCTCAAAGACTACAAAGACTGTATCAAAGATACAGAAGCCAATTTAAAGAAGCTATCACAGGAAAAATGGAATACAAAAAAGTATGTTCACAATGATATAAGGAGCCCTAACTAATGACTATTAGAAAATATTACCTTGAAATATGATAAATAAAAGGATTCAAAAACTTATCCTGCCTTTACTTTGAGTTTATATGGGAAGGTAATAGATGAGGGGAAGTTTCTTTATGAAAATATTCCAACCAATACATAAGGAATCAAATGATGGAATTAGAATGCTTAAAGAATAAATAGGCACTACTAGCACTAATAAAAAGAGAGGCACCCAGACATTATGAATCTCCTGAAAGAACAATCACCCATGAAGTAACATTACCATTACCCATCTTCAAATCCTCCACTCTGATTAAGGGCGGGTGGGAATGTAGCCCTGTTTTTGATCAAAGGCTCTACATCCAAGATCAATTTACAGGAGCGCAGAAGAACAGGTTAAACTGCACTGCAGATATAATCAACCAGCTACAGAAGGAAAAGAAACAACCAAGACAAACACTCACTTCCTTCAACAAGTAATACCATGTAAGTAAAAAATGCAGAAAATGGAAGGGAAATGTACAGAAAAAAAAGGATTCTTTAAATACATCAACCAATTTTATGGACCAATTATCTGGATCTTGACACTAGAAATATTTAAAAACTAAATTTGAACACTGAATATTCAATAGCATTAAGAAACTTTATCAGGTATAATAATGTTGTAAATGGTTTTCAAAGTTTTTATTTTTTAGAGATGAATTCTGAAATATAGGATACCATATGTCTAGAAATTTTAAATATACTACTAAGAGAACTAGATTTGGGTACCAATAAAACAAAAGTGGCTATCATGATTAAGTGTTTCAAATGAGGACAGGCTCATTATACAATTGAATTTAACTCCCCTATATTTCAAATTTTTTTTCTCTCTCTCTCTCTCTCTCTCTCTCTCTCTCTCTCTTTTGGTACCAGGGATCAAACTCGGGATTTTGCACTTGCGAGGAAGGCAGTGGCACCACTGAGCTAAATCTCTGGCCACTATATTTCAAATTCTTTACAACAAAGGTTTTTCATTTAACAAACTAAAACTAATTTTTTTTTTTTTTTTTGATACCAAGGATCGAACTTGGGACCTTGCACTTGTGAGGCAGGCAGCTGAACCACTGAGCCAAATCCCTGGCCAAAACTAATTTAGTTTTAGAATAAAAAGTAAAAACAAAAGAACCTCTCACATGAGAATAAAAACAGAAATTCTCTAAATCATTTATAGTATTTCATTCAGCTATTTGTATTAATTAGGAAAGAATCTAGACTAACATCAATTTCAATATAATTAACTCTATAAAACTTAATAAAAAAGTACAAAGAAAAAGTTTTCTGCATTTTAACTGGTGTAAATAGTTTAGACATTAAAATCTAAAATAATACTAAAATTCTCTCCCTTGAATTATTTCAAATAAATCAACACAACTAAATCAAAAACTGTCCAATTTCATATTTTATGTATAATTTTTTAAAATATCATACAAATACATATTATATGTGGTAAACCCACAATGCTGGACACATTTTTAAGCCTAATTCTTTTATAAGGGAGAATAAAGGGAAATATTGTTACCTTACTATGATGAAGTTAAACATTAAAATCTGGGTAGTTTTAAATTAAATTTTATTATAATTACATAAAAATTTAATGATGAACTAAAGAATTCCACAATTACTATATTGTGGACTAAAACCTATAATTTACACTGTCTGTGAATGCCAAAAATAATGTTTATCACCAAACCTTCCACTGACAGAAACACATGATTCTTAAACCTCTAAGTCTGTTAGATAATGAGATGAGATGGAACTCTTAAAATGTTATTTGGGGAATGTTTTTAAAGATTTTTTTTTAAACCCAGTAGTTTAAAAAGATATAATTTGTCTGTCTAAATCCAGGTGATTGTATCCTGTATAAAACAGATGTTACAAATAGGTCATCTTTTTGGCTGACAGCAGGGACCACGGGTTTCACTGAGGTAAGCAAAAAGAAAAGCAGCTATTATGACTTGCTATCAAATGTTCACTTACCTGGCTTAGGAACCATATGAACTTTAATTGAATGCGATGGTTCACCAGAACCCAACTTCTGTTCTATAGCTTGTGAGTAGGTTAATTCACTAGATTCTTCTTTCTTGGAGTTATTTTCTTTCTTCTCTTCACTCTCTAAGCTCCCCTTGAGATCACTGTTGAGCATTTTAAGATCACACTTTATATCCAATTTATTTATTAATGCAAAGTCACCTGCAACAGCATCTTCCATTGTGGAATCCATGGGCTCATCTACAATCCAAAGAAAAAAGCCCATCAGCCAGGTCATTTGACACGGTAAGATAAATATCTGACTATATAATGCCCCTGTTATCCACTGTAGTAAAGACTACTGTGTAGCAACCAAATCCATTCTCTCACCTTTCAAAGTAAGAGAGGTATACTTAAAACTGTGGCACCCAGCAGGAAAATGCACCACCAGTCCCTTTGCAAGTTGTGACCACACTCCCAACAATGGACTATAAGAAAACTGATATGTCTAATTTTGTCTTACTTGTTTAAAAGGAAAATTATGATCTAGAACTTCCAACCATTCCCCTCTCCACTGGCTGCATCAAGGAAAAAAAAGCACAGCGAGCCTGGATATACCATGTTGAGCGGAGTCACAGAGGGTGCAACGTTGCAAACTGACCTGAAAAACTCACACTGGGATGTCAGGTGAGAAAAGAAAGAAACTGCTAATATTGTTCAGTCCTTGCATCTGGTGATTCTCTGTCACAGCTGTTTAAGCTTTTACCCTAATAAATTAAGCGCCAGATACAAACAAGTCAGAAGCCCATAAGTCAAACAAAGAAATCCATAGTAAGCTGAATAACCAAATGTGAAAGCTACATTAAGAAGACAGAAAACTATGAATTTTGATGCTTTCAAAATCATAAATGTAAAACATCCTCAAAGTTTATCTGAATTTTAATTTTCAAAACTCAGGACATAATTCCTAGACACAAAAAAAAACTGTTTATTACTAGCAAACAAAAGGAAAATTCCAATGAACTTCAGGAAATCATATCTTTCAAATGATCTCCAATTTTCTTTCCAAGTTGGACCATCCTGGCATATACAGTATTTCCTATAACCTTGTTTTGTGGGCCAGTAGCAATGGCAATGTAGTGCTGACAGTCACTGTCACCACAGGAGTAGGACATGACCTCTCTCTCCCCCTACCTGAGATTTTTTTTCTTGTGTGTATACCGGGAATGGAACTTGGGACTTAGTGCTTGCAAGGCAGGCGGTGGAACCACTGAGCTAAACACCCAGACCTAACATGAGATTTTTGAAAGTAAGAATCTTCAAAAAAATACATCCATCTAAAGTAAATACGTTTTAGACCCAATCTCAACTTACCCTCACAATTTCTTCTGAGAATCTCCCCTTTAGCCAGAAATTTCAACACTTTTTTTAAAACTTTCTTGTGAGATTTCGACGGCTGAAACTGTAAAGGTCGGCACCTGGGAAAGCAAAGCAAGTATTTTAAAAATAAACAAAAAACTGACAAAACAAAAATCAGTTCTGGGTAGTAATTCAGTACACTGAAGCAAATTTCATGCTTGTGATTCCTGGTTAAAGGTGAGGCTCACCACAGCCCTCTGATCCTACTCTAAATTTCACTAAAACTGCCACTAAGGGATTTGAAAAAAATAAATAAAATCACATAAATCAATCGATCAATCAATCAATCAATCAATAAATCACATAAACTGTAGGTAAAAGAAGAGAGAAATGTTTGTAGCTGGAAAGCAGATGTACAAATCATAACTGAATTAGCTGACCAAGGAAAGGTGAATCTAAGTTAACTGAGGAAAAGCCTGTAAGATGCCCAATTTTCTCCATATTACCCCCAAAAGTCTTAGGGATTCATGATACCTGATACTTCTGTAAATATAAGTGAAGATGGGTATAAAAATAGGAGGACCCTTTAAAGCCTGTATTCAAAGTAGTTAGATGTCAGATCACTTCCTTCATTCTGACTTCATCCTTCATCCACACAATATACCTTTCAGCAAAAAGAGAAAAAGGCTTCTAACATGGCAACTGTACTGTACTAAAAACAGGAAGTGACATCTACATTCTAAATGCTGAGTTTCCCAGTCCAGCTCCAGAACACCAGCAGACTGATTATACTTTCTCTCCCAAATGAGACGAGACCTAAAAATGCAGACATCATAGATTTCCCAACAGAATAGCCCAACCAGATCACCCCACCCAAAGCCCACAGAAAATGTCTCCCTTGGGTATGCAGAATTTCCAGTGGAAGATCGAAGTGTTGGAATCACCAGATATTTGAGGGGGCCAACTTTCTACAAACAAGTGTCAAACAAACTGAAGAAGTAACTCAGAGAAGAGCCTTTTAAAAATTCCTCAGAAAAAAATCTCTTTATTTCTTTTATATCCCCCACCCCACCAATGTACAGACACACACAGCCAAAAAACAAAATGCCTCTCAGAAGACTGACAAACAATATAAAAAATTAAGTAGGACTTTTAAAACTAAGAAAATTTCCTAGAAGATTCAGTAAAGAGATGAAAAACTGAAAGGAAAAAAAAAGGATAAGTTGAAAAGATCAAATATCTGAATCAGAAAAACAAAAGCAAGCACTCTACCAGAGCTACAGGATGTTATGGTCTGGAGTTAAACTGTCCCCCCCAAGTCTCACATGTTCAGAGGTAGGGCTTTTGGAAGATGACTGGACCATAGGGACACTACACTCATCAGTAGATTAATCCAGTGATGAGTCCGTGGCTGAGTGCACTGTTGGGAGGTGGGTCCACAGAGGCACGACCCAGGAAGATAAAGTATTCTTGCCCCCATCTCCTCCCTCCTCTCTATGATTCCGAATTGCCATGGGTTGAGCAGTTTTGCTCTGCCATGCAGATTCTACATGGGAGCCAACCAACCATGTATTCATGGACTGAGACACCTCTGAAACTATAAGCTAAAATAAACCTCTCCCTTAAATTATGGATATTGGATATTTTGTCCCCGTGATGGGAAAGTGACAGAATACAGAAAATTGGAACCCCAATTTAAGAAAGAACACATTTCAGACAAATAAATCAGAATGCCATCTGACTTTTCAACAAGTGGTAAAACAACAGAGCTAAGCTTTCAGAATTCTAGTGGGAAATGACTTCCAATTTAATACTTGTGCACCCAACTAAACTATAAACTACATTTAATTAATACATTTTCAGACAGTCTCAAAAATGCAGTCTGACTGCCAAGCGTGGTAGCGTATAACTGTAATCCCAGCACTTGGAGGCTCAGGAAGGTATATAACCTTGAGTTCAAGGCCAACCTGGGCTACATAGTGAGTTCAAGGCCAGCCTGGGCTACATACTGAACTACATGAGCACCTGTGTCAAAAAAAAAACAAAATAGTAAAGTCTCATGGACTTTATTTCATGAGTTTATCAGAAGATGTGCTTTCCTAAAACAAGGCAATAATCCAAGAAAGATGATGATATCCAATTTGAAAACCAAAGAGGGTCCCAAAGGAGAAAAAAAACAAAAGATCCCAGGATGAAAGTGTAGAGGGCAATGTGTCCATACCACAGCAGACAGAAGGCTCTGTGACAGCAAAAAAGGCTGACACAACTGAACATACCAAAAGAAAGCTCATATAACTTGGAGAGAGCCTCAAAACAAATGAGGCTAGGTATACAGAACACTGTAAAAACAAACAAGATAATTATTAACTTCCAGGTAAAGCAAACACTTGTGCAAGAAAAGAAATCATAGACTATGACACAGCTCAGCTAGAAAGCACATTTACACAGTCATAATGATGTGAATACATCTACAGAAAATCGTAGTAAAGCCGGGCATGGTGACGCATGCCTGTAATCCCAGCACTAGGGAGGCTGAGGCTGAGGCAGGAGGATCACTGTGAGTTCGAGACCAGCCTGGGCTACATAGTGAGCGCCAGATCAATCTCAACTACATAGTGAGACCCTGTCTCAAAAAAACCAAAAAAAAAAAAAAAAAAAAAAAAAGAAAAAAAAAAAAATAATATTTCTAAAATGGGAAGTTGGAGATGAGG
>NW_022900920.1:16061110-16064895 GCF_012274545.1 Fukomys damarensis | reverse complement strand
AAAAAAAAAAAAAAAAAAAAAGAAAGAAAAAGAAAATCATAGTATTTCTAAGATGGGAAGTTGGAGATGAGGCCAAAAAGGAACCTGAATACAACAGGGGAAACAGTAGTGAGAGACAGCTAAGTAGGAAGGGAGGTAAAGGAGAAGGTAAAGAGGAATAGAAGGAGGGAGCAAGGGAAGGAAGAAAGCTATGCTCCACCCAGGTAGTAGCCAGCAGGTCCAGGCAGTCCCTTGCAGGCAGCACCATAGCAAGCTATTCCCCCAGGGCAGGGAGAGGATGTCTCATTGCCGCTGGACCCAAAGGATGAAGGGCTACCCCGGAGGCCCCAGTGCACCTACAAACCACAGCTGGTTGAATTGTGCTGTGAACTTTATCCATCACCTAGGCTTTCTCTCTTGATTCAATGGTGTCATGATTTGAAAAAATTAAGAAGAAAAACAATGTGACTGTTTCTAACTGGAGGAAAAGCAACAAGATCTTACATTTTATTTGAGTTTTTAAAAATCTTGTACTTGATAATGGTAAAGCAAACTAATCCAGAAGTTACTTTTCTATTAAGAGTGAAGGGGGGCCGGGGATTTGGCTCAGTGGTTCTACCACCTGCCTCGAAAGCACAAGGACCCGAGTTAGATCCCTGGTACCAAAAAAGAGTGAAGGGACAGACTTTTCCCCCTTTAGATTCCAAACATCCCCCCAGTGATAAAGAGTAAATTATGGACAACAGAGAATAAGGAAGACCTCAGAAATCCTAAAAAGACCAAGAAGCTTACATCTTCTGCAGGAGGGAAGACTGGGGTACTTTCAGTTCTCTCTGGGATCTAAAATGAAAAACTTGAGTTGCATGTCTTAAAAAGGGGCCAAGGAGGCTGGGTGTGGTGGCTCACACCAGTAAACTTAGCACTTGAGAGGCTGAGGCGGGAGGATTGCCATGAGTTCCAGGCCATCCTGAGGATACACAGTGAATTCAAGGGCAACATGAAACTATAGACTCTGTCTCAAAAAAAGGGTGGGTGGGGCTGGGGATTTAGCTCAGTTGTTCCGGTGCCTGTCTTGTAAGCACAAGGACCTGAGTTCAATCCCTGGTACCAAAAAAAAAAAAAACAAAAAAACAAAAAATTAAAAAGTGTATGGGGACATGGGACATGGTGGCACACACCTGTAATCCCAGCACTCGGGAGGGTGAGGCAGGAGGATCGCTGTGAGTTCGAGACCAGCCTGAGCTACACAGTGAATTGCAGGTCAGTCTCAACTACATAGTGAGACCCTGTCCCAAAAAACAAAAAAACAAAAAAAAAAGGGTACGGGGAGACAGGGGAGACAGGGCCAACCAAATCTGAATCCTTGAAGCTGCCCTCAAGAGCATGCTACAAATCCACCATGAGCAGCAGTACAGAGAAGTCTGTGCCCTCAATGCCCACAGTCACATCTTCTAAAACAGCAACACCTTCATGCAAGGAACACTGCAAGAGATTTTCCAGAGGTTGTCTGGTGACACCCGACAAGAAGAGAATGCTGAGAAGTGGGAACTATGATGTGTCATAATGGCAGCACTTCAGACCTAAGGCTATGAAGCCACTGGGTGGGACAAGCGGAGGGATGTCAGTGTCACTGCTCTCATTAATGTCATGGGTTTCATCATGAATCTACCCTCTCCCATCTGAGCTGGAGACCACTCAAATTGCCTCTCAAAGCAGTAGCACTGGGTCTGTATTCAAAAAGTAAGGTGGGAAGGGGGCAGGTTCTTTGACTCCCATAAAAAGCAATATACCTGGAAAAGTGGCTTACATATAACAGATAGATAATGCATTTTACTTAGCCAACTGAAATGAGCCCCTTCTCGGTGCTAGAGATTAAAGCCAGGTTTTGTGAATTCTAGGAAACTTCTCTGCCACTAAGCTCCAGCCCCCAGGCCCCTATCTCTTTTCTTTCTTTTTTTTTTTTGTTTTTTTTGTTTTTTAAAGAGAGGGTCTTACTAAGTAACCCAGTCTAGCCTCAAAATTTCAGTCCTCCAGTCTCAGCTTTCTAAGTAGCTGAGACTACAGGCATGAATCACCACACTAGAGATAAAATCAATGTTCTTTGATTATAAAAATCTTAAAGTTCCAGCCAACCAACTTCAGGCTTAAATAGAATCTTGTCCATAATCCAATGAATTGCTATCTAAAAAACAAATGACTTCTGCCTCAGAGGATAATATCTCTTCTTAATCATAAAAGCTGAAGGACAATAAAGCTATTCTGTAATTGTACTCTTTCTGTAATAAGTGACATGGTGTTAGCAAACCACTCACTTTTTTCTTTACTATGGGTCAATCTTATGCCCAAGAAGGTAAAAGAAAGGGCTCCTCATGAGGGATCAGTGACCACTAGAAGCCCTTTATTATCCTAAAATTAATATGTTTGTTACATATCTGTGTCTACATGCCCTCCCCTTTTTTTTTAATAGTAGAAAACAGCTTTAGTTTTCATCAAATTCTTGAAATGATCTGCAATTCAAAAAGAAGTTAAGAGTGCCGGGCATGGTGCCACACACCTGTAATCCCAGCACTCAGAAGGTTAAGGCAGAGGATCCCTGTGAGTTCAAGAACAGCCTAGGCTACATAGTGAGTTCCAGGTCAGTCTCAACTACACAGTGAGACCCTGCCTAAAACAAACAAACAAAAAAAATAATAATAATAAAGTTAAGAGCCAGGGCTTTAGCTCAGTGGTTCTGCCACCTGCCTTGTAAGCACAAGGTTCCAAGTTCGATTCCCAGTACCCAAAAAAGAAAAGGAGTTAAGAGCAACTAAGACAAGCAACTGCAATTATCAGACAAAAACAGTGACAGATACAATTGGGACCTATTGTTTTAATCTAGAATATACATACAAAATGTTAATGTATTTTCCATAGATTCCACAAAATAAAAAAATTGTGATTTTATACTTGATCTTAGCCAAAAGGCCAAGAAGTGATGATCTTTGTAATTAGAAAAGGAGAAAAAATTCTACATTAGGGTAGGGTGAGAAGGTACAAAGGAAATGCAAAAGACTATGAAAATCAAGCAAACATTTCATGGGAAAAGAGACTTTAGTCTAAATCTTTCATTTTAAAAAACTGGATGCTGAATGTATGTGACAGATTAGGTTTAAGCCCTTCTCATACTAGAGAACACAAGAGTATAATTTCATTATAAGCACTGTGTTAAATCATACACTAGGATATGGAAAATCCTTGCTAAGTCCTATAAGAATTTGATAACTAAAAGTAATACGAATAGTTACCAATATTTCACAGCATTCACTGACTAGACTGCCAAATAAAGCAATATTTTATGTCATATTTATATCAGGACCAATTAAATAGTATTATTTAAAGCTACTGATCTGATCAGCATATGAATATTGAATGCGTATACAGAAAACTCTTGTATTTTCTTATGAAGAATATCCACCTAAAATAGAAATTAACACTAAAATGAACATAATCTTCACATTACAGATCGTCTTTGTATTATTTAAAGTCTTACCTTATTGTATATTGAGGACAGCATGTTTCATTCATGATAGGCTTGTACACATATTTCCCACTTCTAAAATCATAAAAATAGTTTGTTAATTTCTCACACACTTTACACATGTACCAAAGCAGATTAGTATAGGATCACTAAATTAAAGATAAAAATCTAGAGGCTGGGATTCAGCTCAGTGGTTCCGCTGCCTGCCTCCCAAGCATAAGGACCCCAGTTCGATCCCCAGTACCAAAAAAAAAAAAAAAAAAAAAAAAATACACAACACGAAAAAAAA
>NW_022900920.1:16057163-16061018 GCF_012274545.1 Fukomys damarensis | reverse complement strand
ACAAAAAAAAAAAAAAAAAAAAAAAATCTAATCAACAGTGTGAAAACACATTCAGATTTAATTGCTCTTCAAAGCTTAAATAATCTCCCAGCTAGGTCTGCAAAGGCCAGAACCCAGCCTTTTCTTTTTTGGTACCAGGAATCAAACTCAGGACCTTGGGCTTAGCAAGGCAGGCAGCGGCACCACTGAGCTAAATCCCCAACCCTAGCCCTCTCTTTCCTAAACTTTTATATATAAACTACAAGATTAATCATTTCAACTGCCTTCTTACCAAAACTGCAAGCCCTTCAAAGCTTTCACCTGTCAGCAATACCACAAGGCCTGTGAAAGAGAAGTGCCCATGATCTGTGTACTAAAATACAAATACTGCAGCTGTTATATCCACACTTGGGTGTTGCACATGTGCCTACTGTCCCTCAAAACTAACCTAATTCTTTCTAAGCATTCCAGATCTCAGTTACTACCAGAACCATGCACTCACCTCTCAAACTATAGAGCTATTTTAAACTCTATATATATTAAACTCTACATTCCCTCTATAACCCATCAGCAAGCTTTCTATATGTAAAAATACATCTTAAGTTTGTCCCCTTCACTCTATCATTGCCACTCAGACACCAATCCTCACCATTTTCCTGTCTATATAGCTTGATAATCCCTGAAACTCCTCTTCCTGTCTCCAAGACCACCCCTCAAAATACCTCTCTGCCAAATGAATGATTTTTTTCCAAAACAAATCCTATCACATTTCACTCTTTCATAAATCTTTCAATGGCTCCCTTCCACCATAAAAACAAAAACTTCCTTATTATGGAACATTAAATTCTTCAACATCTGATCTTTTGAGCCTCATTATTAAATTGAGAAAATTTTAACTTTTTTTTTAATTGGGGGGCGATGGGGCAGGGTCTCACTATGTAATTCAGGCTGGCCTTGACCAAATTATGCAGCCCAGGTTGGCTTCAAATCCACTGTGATCCTCACCTTCTTCCTCAGCCTCCCAAGTACTGGGATTACAGTTGTGCACCACCACACTCAGCAGAAAAGCATTTTAAACACAAACTCTATTTCTCAATTATAAGAACCTGAATAGCAGGATATATCTTTGAATTAAAGAGTGTTTATTACCTTCGCCATCCTCGATCTATAAGATCCTGATAATCCTGTACTGTCATGGAATGTGCCCACATGCCTGAAAAAATGGAGATGTTAATTACAACAGGTTGGACTTTCTTCTGTTTTAAAATTCAAAGTGTGTTAATAATATAGGTGTTTAGGCTAAAATTCTAAAACAGTCACACTGTAAAAGTTTGCACACACTTCACACATGCTAATTCAGCACACAACACCAATGAAAAATAAGATATTTATTTTAGTTAAAAAATCAAATACATAAAGCTAACTACATTTAATTATTAGTCAATAGTCTACGACATCAAAAATTTAGATCCTCGTTGCAGTCAAATTGCATCTCATCTTCAAACTTTAATAATAACACCAATAATTTGATTCATTAGTCTCTTCAGAAGAATTAGAAAGCAAATTTTTGGTGTATATTAGTTCTAATTTTTTGTTTGTTTGTTTGTGGTACTAGGGATCAAACTCAGGACTTTTCACTTGCAAGGCAGGCCACCGAACCACTGAGCTAAATCCCCAGCCCCTATTAGTTTTAATTTATAAACATTATTATGTACTTGAACACTAAAAATAGGATAAAAGTATATAATGATCTTTTTCTTTTCCTTTTTTTTTTTTTGGTCCAGTATTGGGGATGGAACTAAGGACTTTGCACTTGCCAGGCAGGCATCCCTGACCCTACAGTGATAGTCTAAGAGAAAAACAAAGTAACCCAAATGTTAAGGATACAAGATGACTACAGGAACTGTATGATGGAAAAATTATTTAACTTCAGGGGAAAATAATGAAGACTACCAGAATCAACATTTAAAGGTATACATGAACCGATGTTAAACAGAGAAATGCATTTTTCCCTTTTGTAATCAGTAAACTGTATTAGTGATATGTAGAGATACAGATAGGATTGACAGAGCTAGACATATCAGGATAAAGCACGGTATGAGTCTAACAGAAATATGGAAGGCATTCATTAATACAAACAAATTACATTCTTAATTATATTCTCTGTAACAGAAATAATAAATCAACTAACGAATAGATGGGTGTCCTATAATAAAGATTAGCAGAACTGAAATCAAAATGATAGAAATGGATACTTATTTCCTTAGATGAAAAGGTCCAAGGCAGGTTTCTCACTGAAAACTTGAAACACTGACTTTACTTTGGGCAATTTCTCATTAAAATTACTGGACAAAACCTCAGAGTCTAGTTAATTTTAGATATGTTTAATGTTGATTACAGAGATTTGATAGTTACAATGTAAAAACTATGAAAAAAGAGAAGGGATGAACCTATTTTACTCCAAAGCAACTACTGCCACTGTTTGGCCTGCTTCTCCTGGGCCTCATTCCACTCCACTGCAATCCTGTCGTGTATCTTTTACATCCAGTTTGTTTCTGTTTAACCATCCATGTAAATGTGGTAAGCGCTTGTCCACTTAGCTGGTCTTTATAACTGTCACTTGAAATGAGTGCGTAACTGTCTACTTCAGACTGAGCACCTAACCTACACTCGCCGCGAACATGACATACTCAATGATGTGGTTATACCGTAATCGACTAAACCATTCCCCACTTATACAGCCCTTTAATACAGAAAGAAACCCTTAATTTATAGTCCCATGGTTATCTTGTTTTCCACAACGCTGTATTATTCCATTAAAGTAACATTCTATGTTCCATATTTGTCAATATATGACTCGGCAGGATTGTTTTTTTTTTTTTTTTTTTTTTTTTTTACAAAACACAAATGTTCCCAGAGAAACCCGAGTCACAGAAAAACAAAACTGCCGGCTGAGTCTGTCGTCGGGTCTAGGTAGCTGGAGGAATGACAGCGCGTGAGTCCCTGGTAAAAATGTCAAACATCAGGACTAACAGGCCATCTGCCCGGCAGCGATTAGGGCCACTAGCGTCTCGTATATTATTACTCCACGAACACTTTATCACAAAGGACTGCACAGGTACCACACACGCCCCGCTCTGCACAAGCAGCGCCAGACGCCGGCGCGTCCCGCACCCCGCACCCCGCACGCACTCCCGGGGAGGCGCACAGCGCGCTCTCCGCCGAGAAACCCATCTCCCACCGAGTGACAGGCGATTCCCGTGGCGCGGTCCGAGCACCCGTGGGGGTTTTCCTGAGCAACCAGCAGCGCAACAGCCCCTGCTGAGACAGCCGACGGTCCGTCTCAATCCCGCGGCCACGGCCCTCCGCCTCCGCCGCTACGGGGTTGCGGCGCCCGGCGAGGGTCCACACAAACTCAGGACACCGCGCCCGGCCTCCCACGCCCGCCTGCCCGCCCGCTCACCATTGGAGCGACTACCCTCGAGGTTCTTGCAATAGCCGCAGCAGTAGAAGTCTGCGCCCTCGAAATACTCTACGATGCTGGACGAATGACCGTCCCAGGAAGCCATGGCTTCAGCCCCGCCTAGGCTTGCTGCCCCCGACCAAAGCTACCTCAGCCTCCCCCGCCACCACCTCCACCCCACAATGCAACGCGGAGCCAGGACGAAGCTCGGGCGAAGCCACTCGGAGTCCCCAGGCCGGGCCCGGCCCTACGCTTCTCGGGGCTGACGCCACCCGCGCCATCTTGACCAAGGGCAGTTTTCCGCTATTTCCGTTCCTTCTCCTTGAGGGGCAGTCATAGTCAGTGAGGGTGGGGCGGGCGGACGGACGGAAGGAGCTGCGGGTGGGGGCTGGTCGGGAAAATACGAGTAGGAA
>NW_022900920.1:16055907-16056946 GCF_012274545.1 Fukomys damarensis | reverse complement strand
TCGGAGCCCGGGGCCGGCTCCGCGAGCGCAGGGCCGCGTCGGGAGGGGTGTAGAGAGAGGGCGTGTGCGGGGCTCCCGGCTCCTCCTGGTCGCTAGGTGGATTGCTAATCGCGCCTTCCAGCCTGGTATTTGAGCCAGGCTCCTCACACTGGGTCGCCAGCCCATTCCACAGATGAAGAAACTGACTCTCCCAGATCCCAACTCACCCAGGTCATATCCTGCAGGTCTCAGGATGAACATTGCCTTCATATCAGCTAACATAAATGCTTATAGTTACGGAGACCGTAAACAGGCATTCTGTGAGTGCCGGAGGTCTCCAGTGGAACACTTATTGCTTTCAAAAGGAAACCCTCTGGTGTCTGGTGGGCCTACAATGTCAGCTGCTCAGGAGGATCGCAAGTTGAAGGCCAGCCTAGGTAGAGCACTCACCTAGCATGTGCAAGTCCCGGGGTTCAACTCTCAGTAACCAACAAAAAACAAAAAAAGGAAACAGCTATTAGAGCCAGTTGTCTTCTGCCCAGTGCCACATCTTAAAACTTTTGAGAAAGTGGAAATCTAGATATTTTAAATGTAAACATTTTTCAATACTCAAAAATTTTAAAATTTGTTTAAAGGCCAAACAAAACATCCATATACGCAGAATTCAGCTCTGTAACCAGCACTGCAAAAATGGAACTTTAAGTCATTTTCCTTTTAAGAGATAAGCAACTTCTCCAAACTTCCTCCTACTGAGCACATAGCTAACTCCCCCTCCTCTCTTCTGCCCAAAAGAAATGACAGATTATGCAGATGACAGCCACAGGAGGCCAGGAGCCTGGTTTCTTTTCCACAAGGGGAAGTTAAATTGAACGTGACTGGAAATGAGAAACCAAGCGTAAAGGTCTGCATTGTCTCTGTTTGATCCTCTTCCCCTCTGTTTAAAAGACCCTCCCCAAGCCAGACATGGTGGCGCAAGCCTGTAGTCCCACCACTCAGGAGGCTGAGGCAGGAGGATCGCTGTGAGTTCTAGACCAGCCTGGGCTTCGTAGTTCCAGGTCAG
>NW_022900920.1:16052944-16055658 GCF_012274545.1 Fukomys damarensis | reverse complement strand
TGTCCTAGTTTGTGTTTAGATGTCCTCCCAAAGCCTCGTGCTTTTTCAGAGGTGGCTGAATCTAGAGTTTGTGATTGTTAGTGGTGGGGCTAGGTCCAAGGGCACTAGGGTTAAGGGCATGTGTGTTACCTGACCTAAGTAGTCTGAATAAAACAGGCAGAAAGACACTATTAAGGCCCCTTGTTGCTTTGCTATTTTGTGGGTGCCATGAACTGTTGCTCCTCTGAGATGTCCCTCTGCCTTGTGAAACCAAACCCACCTTGGCGCCAGTGGATTATTGACTGAAGCATCTACGATCTGTAAGGCAAATAAACCTTTTCCCCTTTGACTTTGGGTGTTGGATATTTTGTCTCAGCAATGGGAGACAAGCAACTAACACAACACTTCAGCAGTTTGCCATACTAGTAAATGTCTGAAAGCTAATGGCCACCACTTTGAGCACCTCTTGTAACTGTAGAGGCCAAAGGTGACTTATATTAATCTTATGATGTTTCAATCAGTTTAGTATTAATATATACAAGTTTTTCTTTCCCTGATATATACATGTTTTTGGCTGACTCTGTGTCCTTTGATTTGGTCAGCTGTGAGCAGATGAACCTGAACATATGAGCCTAAAGACAATCACTGTTTTAAAGATATATTATGGAATAAGAGACTGGGGCAAAGTACAAATGCAGTACCTTCAACAAGGTAATATTCCTTAATCTTCCCCTCTGTGTTCACAGATCATTTAAGCCCATTTGGCCTCACAATCAACAATGGGGGGGGGCTGCGTTTTTTTAAAAGTCAGTCATGAAAGATGGAAGAACAAAAGCAAACTTGAGGTCACTTCGCACATTCTTGACCCAAAGGTCTACTGTAATTTGGGATGGGAAGAAGAGGCTCTTGACCTAGTAACTTGCATTTCTTATCATCATTTGTATGTCACACAATCATAAGAAACATGAGAAATGGCCGCAGGTATGCAGGGGGTTCTCAGGGCCCCTATAGGATTTTCCACTTCTAACTCCTTTGACTTAAAGACTCCCTGTTACATTACTATCCAAACTGTTAGGAAAGTCTTCACCCATTTTGTTCTTCATAGCAGCTTTGACTATTTCCAGCCCTTTTCTGGACAGGCTTTCATTTCGAATGAGAGCAATGGCCTGTGAAATGAAACAAGAGCTGAACACCATATTCTGGACAGAAGGTAGGAGGCCAGAAGGGTTTGGGTCTTTGCTTGTACAGTATTCCACCTTAATATATGTTTCACTGTTCTTGATTTCTGTTATTCATGGTCAGCCGTGGTCCAAAAATTGTAAACATAAAATTCCAAAATAAAGAATGTGCAAGTTTTAAATCATGCGATTATGAGTAGTGTGATGAAATCTGCTGTCCCACTTAGTCATGCCTGGCATGTCTTAGGGAGAGCTGTACACCATGCCAAACTACTGCTCTGCTGGGACACGAAACTACTGGAAACAAAAAACCTGGCACCAGTAATGAATTAAAGAGGCAGAGTTTATTTGGAAAAGGGCAGAAAAGGAAAAGATAGCTACTCTGGAAGAGTAAGGGGGATCAGAAGAAAATACCCTTGGGTTTTTGTCCTCAGGTCCTTTTAATGGACTGGTGTCCCTGCCCCACCTTGGGCAGTTGGAACTTGGAGCTATCTGATTGGCTCTCAGTGGCTGTCTAGCCCCTAGCCTGGGTACCTCTATCTACATTCTTTTGGCCATTTGATTTCTTTCTGCCCTTTTGTGATGGATAAATGTGAGGAGGGGGGATCCTTATACAAGGGCAGCTTACAGTTAGAAATTAAGTGAAGGGGACGTGTACATCTGGTAAGAATATACATATATGTATCTATTACAGATATGTGCCTTTTATATATTAAGCAAGAGTCTGTAGGTGGCTGCCCCTTACCTCCTTTGTAGTTGATCGAGTGAAGATAGGGGCTGGTTACCCTGGTCTTTCATGTTCCTAGCTACATCCTTGTTTTCTCCAGGACTCTTTCTGCTAAATTCTTCTGTTAATTGTGCTACCTGTTACATTCTCAGATCTGGTTTCTCTATCTCTCTTTCTCTTTTTTTTTTTTTTTTTTTTTTTTTTTTTTTTTTTTGGTAACGGGGATTGAACTCGGGTCCTTCTGCTTGCAAGGTAGGTGGTGGAACCACTGAGCTAAATCCCTGGCCCTCTCTCTCTTTCTTTACCTTTGTCTTTGTAATTGCTGAAGCCTAACTGCAGAGGCAAAAGCTGCATTTGGTAAGAATTCCTACTGACTTCTTTAATAAAACTTAATGAGATCCTACTTTCTTTTTCCTGCCTGCCACTCTCCTTTCCCTTCAATACCCAGCACATGAATCATCCTGTTATCTGTCCAGGTTGTATATGC
Source organism: Fukomys damarensis (assembly GCF_012274545.1). Taxonomy (NCBI): domain Eukaryota; kingdom Metazoa; phylum Chordata; class Mammalia; order Rodentia; family Bathyergidae; genus Fukomys; species Fukomys damarensis. Next base: position 16,053,287 of record NW_022900920.1, on the reverse strand, counting down.
TACCTACCTGTCCATGCTGCAGTGATCTATTGGCTGTTAAGGTATTGCCATGCTTATGTTTGGGTAACCCTTCCCTCAATAATGACCCCAAAGTACAAGCGTAGTGATTTTGGCAATTTGGATGTGCCAGAGAAGCCATAAAGTGCTTAAATCCAAAAGTGAAACTTAAAAAGTTAAAAAAATATTTTGCTGAGGTTGCTAAGATCTACAGTATATTTTGAGGAACTCGGCTCATATACCTTTTATTATATTATATTGTTTTATGTCCTGTTTTATTAATCTCTTACTATGCCTAATTTATTTTGTTTTGTTGTGTGGTTTTTTTTTTTTTTTTTTTTTTTTT
>NW_022900920.1:16027677-16052802 GCF_012274545.1 Fukomys damarensis | reverse complement strand
TTGGTTTTCTTGAGACAGGGTCTCACTATGTAGTTGAGTCTGACCTGGAACTCACTATGTAGCCCAGGCTGGTCTCAAACTCACAGCGATCCTCCTGCCTCAGCTCCTGAGTGCTGGGATTACAGGTGTGCACCACCATGCCCAGCTTTACTGTGCCTAATTTATAAATTAAACTTGATCATAGATATGTGTGTATAGCACAAAGTTATATATATGGTTTATACTTTCTATAGTTTCCAGTATCCATTTGGGGTCTTGAAATGTATGTCTCTCAGATAAGGGGGCACGTCTGTATTACATGCAGTCTTATATCACTTCTGTTCCTTTGAAGTCTCAATCGCATCCCAAACCTAACCTCAGCCATGGCACTCTAGAATATGCTAGCTTTGAACAATAACGAGATGTTCAAAGTCCTAGGTGTGTGTTAATTCACTTAATCCTTAACAGCAACTTCACAAGACAAGAAACGTAAGTCACAGAGGCTGAATCACTTTCCCAAGGTCATACAACTAGTAAGACATTTATATGAGGGGGAAACAGTCATAAAAGTAAAAGAAACTCAAGAGAAAAAGAAATCAACATAGGTTTGGGCTCATGTGGGGCAGTGGTTCCTGGATAACTTTACTTTGCTGACAGTCAGAGGCAAAGTTTTCATCTTCCAGGTCTAAATGAGGAGGGGAAAAAAAAAGGCTAAGCTTGTCAGGTGCAGTGGCACCTGGCTGCAATCCTAGACCCTTAGGATGATGAGCCAGGAGGATCACAAGATGTCAAGAGCCATTCTACATAAGTTTTGGGGAAAAATCATTTCATAATTCAAGTATGACTATAGCTGTCTAAGGTCCAGTGTTATCTTGCCCAATAGTCAGCTCTGGCATGCGGAAACATAACGCTGTTTTGCCTCCAGTCACAGCTGAGCTCTCAATTGTCCCATAATGCTGTGGCACTCAAGGACAAGAGTAGAAGCTGGGGATTTAGCTCAGCAGCACCGTACCTGCCTCACAAGTGCAAGATCCTGAGTTTGATCTCTGGTACCCCACCCCAAAAAAGAGTACATCACCTGAAGACATCCTGTTTCTTTGAGCAGCCACACTTCTTTGAGTAGCAGTACAAAAAGAGAATGGTTTCTCCTGAGGAGGGACAAATTCCTCATCAGCTTAACTTATCCCACCGCTGTATTGACAGAGGATCACTGCTTTCCCCTGAGTCGCCCAGTACTCCCTCCAGTTGTGAGCACCCAACCAATGAAGGCTAGCTTGACCACTCAGACAGTGATCACCCGGACCCCCCATATACTTTGGAATTATGCAAGTCTCTGTTGTCTTTTTTTTCTCTAGCCCTCGGCATCCCCCTTTCTAGGCAGTTGGAGGACTGATTGGCCTCTGACAATAAGATTGATGCCAGCCTGAGCAATTTAGCAGGATGCTGTTTCCAAACAAAATTAAAAAGGCTCATTGGTAGCGTGTTTGCCTAGCACACATGAGGCCCTGGATTCAATCCCCAGTACCACCACCGCCTCCTATCCCCATACCCCTACCCCGCAGTTTTACTTACTTTCTTCCTTTTGAAGGGAAAAAGGAAAACATTGTTAGAATGTCCTACTGTTGGTGAGATGCTAGCATTAGACAGTTGTCTTTTTAATTTTCTTACTTGACAACTTAAAATGTTAACACTATATTAAGTCTCTTGTAACATTTGTTATTTTATCAAATGTGATATCTAGTCTGCAAAACACATTGTAGCTAACCATATTAGGCCTTGGTGATGTGAAGAATCAGTTCGTGTTTCTTGAATAAAAGCAAATGAAGTGAAACAGAGTCTTCTTTCCCTTCAAATAAAGTGTTATAAGTACAGGGACCTTCATTAGGTCAGTGGAAAAAAGGGGAAAAAGACAGAGAAACAGGTAAACTAAGGGCAGAGAAACACTAGTATGGAATGAGGAGGAACAGAAATAGGGAAGACTGCACCGCTTTCCTCCGTCGAGACCTGGCTATCCAGTTTGGTAGTTATTAGCCACATGTAGCTACTGAACTAGCCTAAAAAGTAGCTAGTGCCACCAGGGATCTGAATTTTTTATTTTATTGAAGTTAATTTGAATTTTACAACTCCCAAGCAGGAAAAAAATGTTTTTTAAAAAGAAGCTACAGTTATATCATTCAAAATCAAAGAAAAATATTTGAAAGAAGCCATTGGTGGAGGGGAAACCTATGTAGAAGAGCTTGGAGCAAGAATTACATCTGACTTCTCTTCAGAAAACGCAGAAGCAGGAAGAGAGTGGAATGAAATATTGAAACTACTGAAAAATAAATCTAGAATTCTGTATCCGCCAAAATTATCCTTTGAAAGTTAAAAAGAAAGCTTCCCCAGATGAACAAAAAAGGAAGGAATTGGTTGCCAGTAGACCTGCTTTGTAAAAAAATGTTAAGTTCTTCAGAAAGCAAAAAAATAATACAGGTTAGATATTTGGATTTGCATGGGAAAAAGAGCATTAAGGAAGGAATAAATGGAAGTAAAATAATTTTTTAAAAAATGTTTTCACAGGGCCGGGGATTTAGCTCAGTGGTGCCGCCACCTGCCTCACAAGTGCAAGGTCTTGAGTTCAATCCCCAGTACCAAAAAAAAAAAAAAAAAAATGTTTTCACTATTTATGAATTCAGATGTTCTTTTTCTTTTTCTTTTTTTTTTTTTTTGGAGTGGGGGATGGAACTCAGGACCTTGCATTTGCCAGGCAGGTGGTGGGTGGCATCACTCAGCTAAATCCCCAGCCCCTAAAATAATTTACTTTTAAAACTTAATTGATCTAACAGATAATAATTGGATTAAAATAATAATAGCAACTTGTATTCAGTAATAATTATAGCTTATGGATAAGTAGTATGGCAATAATAGATTATGGAAATGAATAGCAGTGTTATGAGGAATAGGAGGTAGGAACTGAAAATACTGTGTTATAAGATATTTGTACTACTCATGAGTTCATGTAGCATTTCTTAAAGAAGCACTTGAATTCAATGTAAATGTAGGTAAACTCAAGGATAACCAGTTTAAAGAAGGAAAAGAATAGTTGATATGCTAAAAGAGAAGGTAGAATCATATATAATTTTTTTTTTTTTTTTGGTACCAGGGATTGAACTTGGGACCTTGCACTTGCAAAGCAGGTGGCAGAACCACTGAGCTAAATTCCTGACCCTAAATCTTTAACTAAAACCAAAGATGACCAAAAAAGAGGAGACTGAAAGAACAAGAGCAGCTTCTAGAAAAGCACAGCTATTAATCCCAACTATGTGATCCAACAATGTTATCCAAAGGTGAGAGCTATTAATCCCACTATGTCAATAATCACTTTAAATCGCAGCAATCCAAATATACCAGTTAAAAAGACAGAATTGCCAATTCAATGTGGATTTAAAAAAACAAGACCTAGGGCCAGGGATTTAGCTCAGTGGTTCTGCCACCAGGCTTGCAAGCGCAAGGATCTGAGTTCAATCCCTGGTACCAAAAAAAAAATGGAAAAAAAAAAAAAAAAAAAAACAAAAAAAAACAAAAACACAAGACCCAACTACATATTGTCTACAAACTCACTTTAAACATAAAAAGACAAACAGATGAAAAGGATGAAGAAAGATATACTGTGCTGACACTAATCAAAAGAAACTTGGGAAAACTATATTAATTTCCTAAGAGGCACTACAGCAGGGCATCATGGCACACTCCTGTAATCTCACCATTTGGGAGGCTGAGGCACGAGGATTGAAAATTTGAGGACAGGCTGCACTATAGAGCAAGACCCTGTCTCTCCAAAAAAAAGTCATGGCATAATGCTAACAAGGTCAGTTCTCCAAGACACAATAAACAAGTAAGCACCCAAGGACAAAGTGATGGAATATTTCAGGCATATAGTGATAAAACTGCAAGGAGAAATAGATGAATCCACTACCCTCCTGCCCCCGGTATCAGGCATCAGACACATGACCTTGTGCTTGTGTGGCAGGCACAATGCCACTGAGCTAAATCCCTGGCCCTGGATCCACTAGTTGTCAGTAGTTGACAGATCCAGCAGGAAGAAAATCAGCAAAGATATAGTTAAGTCAAACAGCTCCATCAACTGAATTGAACTGAGTTGTGTAGAATTCTTCATCCAAAAACAGCAGAATAAGCCTTCTTCTCACTCACGCAAGACATACCAAAATAGGCCACATTCTGGGCTGTAAAAAGTCTTAGAAGAGTAGAAATCATACAATGTTTGCTCCCAGACCACAGTGAAATTGCACTGAAATCACTTATAAGGATAGCTGGAAGATTGCAAATGCTTGGAAATTAAATAACATAGTTTGGAATAACACTAGAGTCAAGTCTCAAGAGAAATTTAGAAACACATCAAACTAAATGAAAATAAAAATACAAATTAAAATTTGTGGGATGCAGCAAAAGAAGTGCCTATGGGGAACTTACAGCATTAAATGACTTTATTACAAAAAATGTAAAATCATTATAAGCATCTATTTTAGGAAACTAGAAAAACTACAAGTTAAATCCAAAAATATAAATAAAAACTAGAGCAAAGATCAATGAAATTAAATATAGGAAATCAAAAGGTCAAGTCAATGAAACCAAAAGCGGGTTCTTTGAAAGGATCAATAAAATTGATAAGTATCTACTGAGACTAATAAAAGAAAAAAAAGAGAAGAAAAATTGCCAATATCAGAAGTGAAGAACAATTGCTATGGATCCCACAAATACTCAAAGGTTAATAAATAGTAGCACTTCTGTGCCTGCAAGTAAGACACCTTGAGGCCTATTATTTATGAAGAAATTCTGTCAAGAAATTGTGACCTTCAAAGTGTGCGTGGTGGTACACACCTCTAATCCCAGCACTTGGGAGGCTGAGGCAGGAGGACTGCAACAAATTTGAGCCTAGCCTGAGCTACATAGTGAGTTCAAGGCCAGCCTGAACTACATAGTGAGAACTTATCGCAAAAAACAAAAAACCCAAAAGAATTAGTGACCTTCAAAAAGAGGCAGTCCAGACCCAAATGAGATCACTAGTAAATTCTGCCAAACATCTAAGAAAGAAATATACCAGTTCTCTACAAGCTCTCCCAGAACATAGAAGCAGATGAAATACTTTCTAACTCATTTTATAAGGCTAGTAATACCCTAATATGGAAACCAAAGACATTACAAGAAAGGAAAACTACAAACCATTATCTCTCATGAACATAGATGCAAAAATCTTCAACAAAATATTAGTAAATCAAATCCAACAATGTATAAAAAAGGAATTACATCTCATCACTATGTGATTTATTTCAAGTATGCAAGTCTGCTGAACCTTAGAAAGGCAATTAATTTAATCCTATCAACAGGGTAAAGATGAGCTGGGCATGGTGGTGCACACCTGTCCTGTAATCCCAGCACTAGGGAGGCTGAGGAAGGAGGATCACTGTGAGTTCGAGACCAGCCTGGGCTACACAGTAAGTTCCAGGTCAGTGTCACTATGTAGTGAGACCCTGTCTCAAAAAAAAAAAAAAGGAGAAAAAAAAAAAAACAGGGTAAAGGTGAAAAGCTAAATGACTTTATCAACACAAAAGGCATTTCACAAAATCAATACTCTTTCAGATAAAAACTCAACAAGCTAGAAATGGGAGAACTTCAACTTGATAAGGGACCCCCTAAAAAAAAAAAACTACAGCTATATCATACTTGATGGTGAGAAACTAGATGGTTTCACCATAAAATCAGAATAAGACAAAGATGTCCCCTCATATGATTGCTATTCAACATCATGTTGGAAATTCGTTTTTTTTTTCTTTTTATTGAGTATACTGGTACATTCTAGGTATACAGTACAGAAACATTCATTACTGGGGTCTTGTACCTTTACATGACAGGTCTTGGTTCTCATTTACATGTTGGAAATTCTAAATATGATAGACAAAATAAAGCTGGGCAGGTGGCACATGCCTAAAATCCCAGCATTTGGGAGGCTGAGGCAGGAAGATTGCCATGAGTTTAAGGTCAGCTTGGCCTATATAGTGAGTTCAAGGCCAGCCTGAACTACATAATGAGTCCTTGTCTCAAAAAAAATTTTGTTTGTTTGTTTTTTTGGTACTGGGGATCAAACTCAGGTCCTTGAATTTAGCAAGGCAAGTGGCGGAACCACTGAGCTAAATCCCCGGCCCTCAAAAAAATTTTAACAGTGATGTGTGTATAGGTGGTGAAGACAGAAATTCAACTATTTTTGTTAACAGAGAATACATTTATATGGAAAAATCCCAAAATTCAACAAAAATAACCCCAAAATGAAACTAATAACCAATTAGAATAAGTTTGATATGAGATTAATATACAAAAGTCAATTCCTATTACTACATATCAGAAATGAACAATTAGAATTTGAAATTAAAAATGCAGTACCACTGTTATGCTTGTATCTAGATGTCCTGCCAGAGCTTCAGGCAGTCATAGGAGGAGCTTTTCAGAGGTGGCTGGATCTGGAGTATGATGCTGGAAATAAGGATGTTGGGACTGATTCATGGTGCAATGTTAGGATTAAGGGTACCCTACCCTGAGTTTAAGAGTAGCCTGAATAGAATATAAAGGGCAGAAAGAGGGCTGCTATTGCCAATTGCTGCTTCTTCATGACTTCCCTGCTTTGCTGCCTTCTGTCCACCATGAACTGTTTTTCCTCTGTGATACCCCTCTGCCTTGCCACTGGGCCTTGGAGCCAGGCAGCTATAAACTGAAACCTCTACAAACTGCAAACTACAATAAACCTTTCCCCCTTTAACTTTGTCAGATATTGTCTCAGTAACAAGAAAAAAGTAACTAAGACAACCACTTACATTTGATATTAAATTTTGGTGACATTTACATTAGCACCAAGAGAGATTTTAGTATAAACCTTACAAAATATGTACAAGATTTACTGTATGAGAACTATCATCCTCAACTGAAATTAGCTCTATATAAATTAAGAGATATTCTATATTCATTAAGATGTTAATTTTTTCCAAGTCAATCTTTAGATTCAGTGCAACACCAGTAGCAGGAAGTTGTTTTATAGGTATAAACACAATGATTCAAAAGTTTATATGGAAACTCAGAAGATCCAGAATGACCAAGACAATACTGAAGAACAAAACTAGAGAATTTACACTACCTGGCTTCAAGACTAACTGTAAAACCTACATTAACCATTGGGGCTGGGGATTTAGCTCAGTGGTTCTGCCCCCTGCCTTGCAAGCACAACATCCTGAGTTCGATCTCCGGTACCAAAACAAAACAAAACAAAAAAACCCCTACATTAACCAAGACAGTTTAGCACTGGTCAAAGAAAAAGCCGGGTGTGGTGGCACAAGCCTGTAATCCCGGCACTCAGGAGGCTGAGGCAAGAGGATCGCTGTGAGTTTGAGACCAGCCTAGGCTACACAGTGAGTTCCAGGTCAGTCTCACTACATAAGTGAGATCCTGTCTCAAAAAAAAAAAAAAAAAAAAAAAAAAAAAAAAAAAAAAAAAAAAAAAAAAAAAAAAAAAAAAAAAGAACAAATAGATCAAAGGAACAAAAGAGAAAACAGAAATAGAGCCATACACATAGTTATTCCAATGCCAGAAGTTACTCTCTAATACACTGAAGTTCAAGCTCAGTTGACATGAAAAGTTGTTAACAGTGCTTTCCGTTCAGGATCCATCATAATTTCCTTTACAAGCCATGGCTTCTCATATCTTGATAAACGTATTTCATGATTTTCTATGAAAGAATAAAATTTAAAGAATATAGTAAAATACTTGTTAGCAAGTTTGTTTTGTTTGAGCCTGATTTACTATCAAAAACTTTTCGTATTTATTTCCCTGATTTAAATTCTTTTCCCCTTCTAGTTTCTCTATCAAGAAAGAGAAACAGCTTACAACATGGTACTTAAATAAAGACTTTTAGATCCATGTGCTTTTCTTTGGGTAAACTTTATGTTACCTGCTTAAACAGTCTTACACAGATATATGTATTTTTATTAAAAAAGAGAGACACTTCTGTTATTCTATACTTGATCTTGGCGAAAGCACCAAGAGGCATTGAGGCTTCTATTGTTCTGTTTTCACATGAGGTAAAATGATACCACCCAGAACTCCACAGTCCCTGCTCTTAGTGAATATAAGTGACTTTGTAGTAATACACTGTTGTCAGGTCATAGGTGTACCGCAGTTTTGTCTGAATTAATATCACGGTGACTTTGACATCTGAGTGGCATGGCTTCTTATCATTTCTTTTTCTTCTGGTACCAGGAATCGAACTCAGGGACTCAGGGCCTTGTGTTTGCCAGGCAGGCATTGGGCCACTGAGCTACATTGCCAGCCTGCTTATCAGTTTTTAAATGACATCATGTTAGGAGTGCAGAGTAAGTGAATACTAAAATACAGACTAAAGTTTAATTCAGTGTTGATGTGAAAATAGATAAAGCCATTTTGATCACCTGATACTTGAAATTAATTCATTTATTAAGGCATAAAATAGATATATTTTATAACTTTCTAAACAATACAAGCTTTTTACATATTGAGTGCTTCTTTGCAAACAAATTTGGGGAGGGACAGGTTTTATTCCTAGGAAGAAACTAGTTTGTAATTAACTACCATGTGTTACATTTAACTACATTTTAACATTTGTGGGGTTGGAGGGACTAGAGATTGAATTCACAGCCTTTGTGCTGAGCTCTTTTTAAATCTGAGCCAGGGTCCTGCTAACTTGCCCAGGAAGGACTTGTGATCCTCTTGCCTCAGCCTTCCACGCTGCTGGGATTACAGCCACGCACCACCACACCCAGCTCACCTTTCCTTTCTGAGAATGGACACTTTAGGGCCGGGAATTTAGCTCAGAGGTTCAGTGGCCTGCCTTGCAAGGGCAAGGACCTGAGTTCAATCCCCGGTACCAAAAAGAGAGAATGGACAATTTAAAAATGAACCTTGATTTGGTATGTAGAATTGTCTCATTTGTCATGTATGTTTTTTGGCCTGTTAGTCTAGGTGTTGATCTGTGCATATGATAACTGTGTAAGGACTTGTAATAAAATGCGATTTTTTTTTCTTCTTCCGGTACTGGGAATCAAACTCAGGACCTTATGTTTTGAGGCAGGGGCAGCACCACTGAGCTAAATTCCTGGCCCAAGGGACTTGTAATATAAATAGATGAATTTCATGCTGGAAAAGGTGGGGGGGTGAGAAAGGAAATAAAAAGAATTGAAATGTGTTATGTACATGTACCAATTTCCCACAATGAATATAACCATTATGTATTGCAAACATGTAATTGTAACATTTTTTAAAAAGAACTAAAGAACTAAGAGACACCTCAGTGGACTACATGGTGATGTTTTGGACAAATATAGCTTGCATATATGGTGAAGCATATCTTGAAGGAAATACAAAGAATCATTTCTTTAGTTTGTATTTCAATCCTGGGATATAATTAAATTATTAAAGTCCAAAAGCTCTGTGATGGTGGTATTTAGCTGAGTGATACATCAACTAAGTAATAATCAGACCACATGACCGGGACATGCCTATTCTTCCAGCCTCCACCAAATACTGAGAATATGCATGCAGGACCTGCTCTAACAGTTTCCACTGGTTCTGTTTCCAGGGAGAGTACACAAGACACGCTCCCAAAACACAAAAATAAAAAGAATGCCTGCAATGCCTTTGAAGAAGCTTCCTCCGACTGTACTTCAGTGGGTGCCACGTCTTGGAAACACAGCCGCCTGTGATTTCTGTGTGTGGCCATCCAGTGTAGCTCACTAGAGAGAAGCCCATTTCCTGCCAACAGACTATGTCTTCACACCCTACCTCACAGTGGTCTCTATCTGGGATAGTGATGACACAGAAAGCTTGTGACTGCTTCCAGTTACCTTAGAAATCAACCCAAGGTAACTTCAAAAAGCACAAGGAGGTGGCTGGACACGTAAAGGAAGGCCAGAAATTTTAGTGGCTGGAAATCGGTATTTTGCAGGATGGGGAACAGGAGGTTAAAGCACTGGGGAGCAGCTCGTTGGAGAAGCTCAGAGGAAGAGTGAACAGCAAAGTTGCTATACATGAAGCTGGCAACTGACGAGGTGAGGGCTAAAGCCAAAGACGCAGAAGATAAACACAAGGCTCCAAGCACAATGCGAGCGACCGAAGAGGATGTGGAGGCAGGGTACAATGGGAGACTAGCCAAGGAGCCAGGAGCAATGCAGGTCCTACCCTCACAGCTTCCCACGGTGACACAGTGGCTGGGTCTGAGTACAGAAAACCAGTGAGTATTCTCTTCCTTCTATTTTGGGTATAAGCAACAGAGTGTTCATGTCTGGGAACAAATGTAGCACAGGAAAGAAAGTGATGGGCAGAATCCCACAGGACACACTCACCACTGAAACCAACCCTGGGCCCCCTAACAAACTAACCTCCCCACTGGCCTCCTTTCTCTTTGTCAGGAAATAACTGATAAGGAGTACATACTTCCTAAAGTTGCTTGAAATACGAAGTCAAAGAATCCACTTTTAAGCATATAGCACAGTGATACTCTACTGTACTCTCAAGAGACTGTTGCTATAGAAATAATAACAGAAAAGAGATAACGTAAATCAGAAATATTCTTTTCAGGGAAATAACTTTTCTTAAAAGACAAATAGGTGTTGGTTTTTTTCTAGTTCTGTGTTACAAAATCCTACTCTTTGGTTGCTAAGAGAAGCCAGAGAAAACAGTATTTATAACCCAGGTTGTTAAACACAAAACTATTTGCTGACTAATCAGGTTAAGAAATAAGAGATTTCTAGGGTGCCAAATTATGTGACTGTCCTCAATCATAAGGGACAAATTCTTGCTGTATTTATCTACGTTTTCAAAAAAAACTTGCTATTTCATTTATTTAAAATATAAGCCTTTGACAAGAATCATGAAACAGATAAACAGCTGTCAGAAAATATAGTAATAATTTACACATAACTGAACTTACAGTGAACTCAACAACTTTGAAAACTTTTCTCACCAAAACTGAGTTCTTTCACTAACAACATTCAAAAGCAGTGGTCTGTGGTATTCGAAGCAACAATTCCTTCTTTCCGCACCAGTATTTAAAGGTTCTTCCTATTGTTACAACCTCTAAGGCAAGGTAACTTTTTGCTTATACTTTTCATCAGAATGCATTCCTTCTTTGCTTCACGGAAAGACAAAATACAGAGTTTTATCCTGTTGGCACAGAGAAATGCCTTGTACTATACATGGAAAGCAGGTCCTGAGTCAACCTCCTATTGCAGTTCATTCTGTAACATGTTTCCTGATGTCTTTATTTATTTGGAACCAGGGATTGAACTCAGGACCTTGCTTTTATGAGGCGGGCGGTGGCACCACTGAGCTTAAATCGCCGACCCTGTTTCCTGATGTCTTTCTCCAAATCCTGGCATTAATTTCTCTTTTTGATCTTCTAGATTGGCCTGGGCTAGAAATACTCAAGATCCTCGGATTGCAGTAGGTCCCCATTTCCCACTAGAAAAGAAAATTAAGGTGAGAAGATAATTTTCCATGAGCTTGATTCATTAGTAAGGAAATAGAAAGTTTATCATAGAAGTTAAAAGGGCCCAGTGTTTCAAGGCAAAAATGTATTACCTGTTTAGTTTGGCATTTAATTCTCAAAGTATCTGTAATGTTGGCTGGACAGCCCTGAATAAAATAAACACCATATTATGCCCTCCTAAGCACTTAATCTCGTGAAGGGCATTAAACAAAGTTACCACAAACTGTGGTCATAATTGGGTTTTTGTCTGAAAAGCATGTGGAACATCTAAAATGACATGTAAGATGAAATCTAAAAATTACAAACATAAGCACCACAGTGTTAGTGAAACATCCAGGAGCAGATGAAGGAACAGCACATGAAAATACTCATACGGGTAAGAGAATACCATTTTAAGAAACAGATATCGGTACAGCTGGAGCAGAGTAAGCAAATAGCAAACCGAGAAAGTTGTTGGAGAGGCAATTAGGAAAGAGGCTACAGATGCCATACTGGAATGTAGGATTTTCTCCTAAAATTAATAGGACCTTATCCCAGGGTTCTACGTAGGACAGTGACATGCTTAGATTTATGTAATAAAAAGAACACTCTCAGGGGGCTGATGATTTAGCTCAGTGGTTTCACTGACTGCCTTGAAAGCACAAGGACCCGAGTTCAATCCTCAGTACCAAAAAAAAAAAAAAAAAAAAAAAAAAAAAAAAAAAAAAAATTGGCTGCATTGGTTGGTCTGGTGCATGTGAGGGCACAGGGAAAGAAATGCAGATTCAGGGAATTGTGCTGAAACCCTAGGGTGGGGCAGCAGGCCTACAGTGTAGTATTTTATTAGACGTGATGGGATGAAGTTCATGGGAATTGGAGGAAGAAACATTGGAGATATTGTTCACAAAAGGGCTGGGTCCAAAATTGAGAGAAGAGGGCAGGGCAGTGCCCTTGTAGCTCTTCTTTCTCCTTCATTCCTTTTCCCACTCTAGAGCAGTGCCCGACACATGGTAGGTCACCTTATCCAAAGAGGCCAAATTGTGACCATGGTCTATCTTGAGTGTATTTTCCTGCATTATGTTTATAAGACAGCCCAGCAAGGCACACAAAGAAAAAGTAGCGAAGAGGAAAAGAAGCAGGACGTTGTCATGTGAGGATACTCAGTAAATGACAGGGATAGTTTGAAGGGTTCAAGGTTACCTTAGTCATATGCCCTTAGGGGTAGCTCAAAAAAGTGAAGAGCTTCAAAAAGAAGAGGGTGGTCAGCTCTTTTATATACTGCTGAGGTCCCAATGATAGGAATAACAACAGGACCACCAGCCCACTCATGACCTAGACAAGAGCTGGCTCAGAGAAGTAGTGGGCAGTGGAGCCCAAATGGTAGGAGCAGTTAGAGAAGGGTTATAGATAACTACGTCAGAGTACACTGTGAAGCAGGGAGCAAAGAGAATGGGAAAGGCCCCAGAGGAACTAAAGGAATTTTACGTACTGATAATTTCATGCTGATAGGAGTGATTCATTAGAGAGGAGGTTTTATGATTCAGCAAAGGGAATTTGATAACTGCAAAACTGGGATCCCTGAAACTTAACAAGCACAGGTAGGAGAATTGGTTTTGGGGATCAAACTTGGAACCTTGTGCTGGTGAAGCAGGCAACAGAACCACTGAGCTAAATCCCCAGCCCAGAATTGGCTTTTGATAAGCAAAAGGCAATGTTTCTACTGCAAAGTCTACTGGGCAGTCTGAGAGTGGGAAGAGGAGGGTGCTTCTGACTGCTTGTTTTCTCAAGGACGTGTTCGGCAAAGTCCTCACCTAGGAGGGAACACTGTGGGTGGGGGCAGTGAAGAGAAAGACATCACTACAGTACTTGGTTAAGAGACCCTAACTGGGGCAGCATGTAGGAGAATCAGGCACGGCTAACAGGCCCTTTGGAGATCTGCACCATGGAACTCAAATATAGGATATCCAACTTTAAAAGTTCTAATTACTCCCTTTGATAAGAGTTTAGGCGGCATCCATTCTTCAGAAGTGAGAAAACTATTAGCCCAAGCGTCTCAAAAGGAGAATGAAACACTTGATAAATTTAAGGCCATGTCTTTTGACTTCTGGTTTGCTAAAGCAGAGGCATACTACCATCAACAACATCAAGAAATCACGATGGAAGGAGCGCAGAACGACAAAACCGTTCCAGAACAGGAAATTAAAATAGTGGAGAAGAGATCACAAAGGGAAAAATCAGAAGATGCTAACAAATGGGACTATCTAGTGTCTGAGAGGGAACTGAATCATATAGAGAAACACATACACCGAGCTGAAAGAGCCAGAGGCCTCAGAGACCACAAATATCAACTACTCCCTCAAAGAATTCCAAGTAAAATACTTTCCCCAAAAACATTACCACCGGAGGATGCAAAGAATGGAGCTATCGAAAAAACACACAAGACTGAAACCAAAAAGCACAAGGTGGCATGGGTTCAGGAACAGATGAAGGGACATCAAATTTGAATGATTCGAGGGAGAAAACTTTCTGAGCAAAGAAATAATCACAGAGATGCACGGAAACTCTCTAGCTACATTCCTCCTCTCCTAAAATCTCAAGAGGAGAAGAAGGTGAAAGAGTTTGAAAGGGTCACAGCTTATCCTGTCTTCCAGCCTTACCAGAAAGCACTTACAGAAGTGACTACCCTGGTTGAAAAATCAGAAGTTAAAATTCAAAAGGGAGCTCCAAAACTCCAAAAGGAGCTCCTAAGTATACCGCCATTCTTGAGAAGTAAATTAGAACAATATAAAGTTTTAAGTTATTTTATTTTTGCATTTCTTTTTAGAGTAGCATATTTTAGAGTAATTAGTACAACAAAATAGTCGAAATTAAAGGGAGAGAAAGCAACTCTAGACATGTATACTCGACAGAATATGATGTTAAGACCCTAGGTTGTGGGATTTTTTTTTTATGTGAAATTTCCAGAAAAGGCAAGTTTGTATACAGAAAGTAGGTTTGTCACTGGTTAGGGCTAAGGAGTAAGAAAGTTAGGTGAGGAAAGGGGAGTGACAACTGATGAGTAGAGGATAAGGTGACGAAAGTGTTCTAAAATAGATTGTGGTGAAATGATTTTTAAAACACTAAATTGTACTTTTTTGGCGGGGGGCCACTGGGGATTGAACTCAGGACCTTGTGTTTGCAAGGCAAGCGCTAGAACCACTGAGCTAAATCCCCAGCCCTTAAATTGTACTTTAAGTGAATGAATTGTATGTCATGGGAATTATATTTCAATTAACCCATTTAGCAAAAAGAAAAAAATGCTAAGAGTTTAGAGAAAAGGATATGAGCCAAGAAATGTGGGCAAAGGGTCTGAAGGCTTTGAATTTCACTGAAAAGTTCAGATTTTTAAAATACTGATGGCAGCGAGCAACTAGTAAAAAACTGCCGAATTGTTTGGAAGAGATCTGCAGGACAGGAATCAAGGAAGGAGAAATACCAGCTGGGTAGCTGTGAAAGTAACCTGGGCAAGACAGAGAACTGGAGACCAGAAAGGAATTAGTGACTGATTAATGCTTGGGGTGTAAGGGGTTGCAAAGGAAATAATGTAGAAAGAGTGCCAGTACAGGAATTAAAAGAAGACTGGGGTGGGGTGCAGTTTTATACATGCTTAAAAATAGGCTGTGTGCTGTCCAATGTATTTTCATTAGTTTTGGCATGAAAGTTCTAACTGTTCAGGATATGTGTATATCAAGAAACTAAGACAGTGGAGTAGAAATCAGGGCGAAGAGCAGACATTTCACTTGTCAGATACCCAGCATTTATTCACTGGAGTCGATTTGGAAAGGAACCAGTAAAAGTCACACACTAGACTCGCTCAGTAGACTGATGGAAAAGGAGGTGCCACTTTGCCATGGTTTGAAGATGTACAGGAGAAGAGCATTTACGTGATTCTTTGAGAGAAGGTAGGATAATAGCTTGATGAGGGTTATAGTTAACTTTTTTTTGGGGTGGTGGTACTGGGGATTGAACCAAGGGCATTTGCCTTGAGCTATATCCCTAGCACCCCTCCACCCCCACCCCCACCCTTGGCAAAGAGGTCTTGCTAAGTAAGTTGCCCAGGCTGGGCTCCAACTTACTATTCTCCCACCTCAGCTTCCCAATGTGCTGGGATTACACACCCGGACCACCACACCCAACCACAATGAACTATTTCTTAAGATGGGTGATGAGCATGGCTGAAGGAAAAACACCAGACAGGGCTACAGGGGATGACAGATAGGACAGTCTCTCTCTCTCTCTCTTTTTTTTTTTTTTTTTTTTTGGTACCGAGGATCAAACTCGGGCCCTTGTGCTTGCAAGGCAGGCGGCGGATAGGACAGTCTCTTGAAAGAGATAGAATCCAGAGCCATTCACAGAAGAGGCACTGCTACCCTAGACACCAGAGAGGAATGAGAAAGGATTAAGTGAGAAGGCTAAGGGAAGGGAGGAAGAACCCCAGAAAACATCAGGGGCAAACTTGAAAGGCCAGCAGAGGTCAGAAGCATGTGGAAGGGTGGATCCCAGCTGGTGCTGCTGAGGAAAGTAGTCCGGCCTTGCTTGCCAGACGACTTAATAGTTCCTGTATGTGAGTTATAGGCTGAACCATAAGAAATCACTGATATTTGATCCATTTTAACCTTCAAAAACTACAACGTTAGACAATATAACCTACTTGTTGACCTGGCCAGCTAACTTTACAGCTAAAGACACATTAAAAAGAACTATAATAATCTATAGGGCATTAATGACCTAAGTAAAATTTCTCAATGAGACAGCTTTGGAAAATGGAGAAATTCGCTCAGGAAAAGAAAATAGAGTAAAATAAAATAGTACAATTACTTGTGAATATGACAGTAAATATCTTTTACTCAAAGACAACCATGACAAATTTTATTAACTATCAAAAGCTACATTTTACTAAAAACAACTTGTCTTTAAAAATGTTTAATCATACAATATATACAATACATGCTGCTTTCCTTTTTGGATTTCACTATCCAACTGAGTCCTAAAAAGAGGAGAAAAACAGCTGGTTAGAAGTTTATAAGCAGCAAATCAAAAGGTCATATAATATACATTTAAAAAAAGAATCCAACCACCACCTCTCCTCAGTGAACAAGGCTCAGTTTAATGCACATGGTGTATTTTATGTCTATTTTCTCTCCCTCAAATATTTTGACAGAAACAAGTTAACTTAGGGCTGGGGATTTAGCTCAGCAGTGCCACTGCCTGTCTTGCAAGCACAAGGTCCTGAGTTCCATCCCTGGTACCAGTTATCTTGGAACAAAAGAAGTTCAAATGGGCTGGGGATTTGGCTCAGTGGTTTCGGCACCTGCCTCACAAACACAAACCCCCGTTTTCAATCCCTTGAAAAAAAAAAAAAAAAAAAAAAAAAAAAAAAAAAAATCAATTAACTGAAGCATATACTAAGAGTTTATATTAATTACTGACAAATAAGCTCATTTAAATTCTTAAAATTACTGGGCATGGTGGCACATGCCTGTAATTCCAGCACTCAGGACGCTGAGGCAGGAGGATCACTGCGAGTTTGAGACCAGTCTGGGCTACATAGTGAATTCCAGGTCAGTCTCAACTATGTAGTGAGATCCTGTCTCAAAAATACCAGAAAAAAAAAAGAAAGAAAATCATAGAAAATGAGAGCTAAAAAAAAAGTAAGTAGTAATTATCTAGTTGAAAAGTGCCCCCTTATACAGATAGATTTAAGGAACAGGAAGCTGAGTGAAATAAATGACCTACCCAAAGGTTTAAATAAGGGGCAGCACCAACAGAACCTACATCTCCTCATCCCCACCCACAGCGACCTGAAGTACACAAAGACTGGTTGTTTCTAAGATTTCTTCCTGGAAATGCTCCCTTTCTTAAAAATAAAAGATTACTTCATAGCATAATTCAGGTCCTGGAAATGCCTATTTACTAAAATCATCCTCAGGTAATTCTGTCTTCTTCCTCTTTTGCTGCTTTGTACTTACAAAACAAGTAAATCTAAAGGGACAGTGAACAACACTAAGGGATTTCAATATTTTATTTATCTAATTTAGCCATATGCTGCTGGGGGGGGCGGAGTCAAACTACAAACTCTACAGCTGCAAATCTTAAAAACACCAGAGTAACCAAAGCAGAGAAGGGAGCTTGCAACCACCACGCCCAACCCCTCCCTTCCTTCTACCAGTCACACAGTTTTACCAATGAGACACTAGGGGGAGGCAAAACCCATATTTTACTGGATGGGAAAAATAGGATGGTTTGGATTGTCAAATTGTAATAAAACTGTGCAGCTGTCCCCTAGAAAATGTTACCTTCAGCTGGTTTCAAGCACTTAGCCTCTGCCTGCTCTGAGCTGGAGGAATCAAAGGCTCAGAAATCTCAAAGGTCTTCACAATCTCCTAGCAGGGAAGAAAGAACAGTGTCTGAGAATTGGGCAAAGGCAATCAGTCAGAACTATGCAAGGGTAAGATGCAGAGCTTTACCTCCCAGTCGCGATAACTCAAAGATATAACTGCTTGATTCCTAACTTGGGTGTTATGGTCAATTCCCTCAGTTTCTTCATTAGCAGGCTCTATTTGAAAGATAAAGTTTTCAAAGGTTGTCAAATCAGAATAGGTACTCTGAACAGTGACTGATAAATAAGAGGAGTAAAATCTACACTGAGAAGACACAAATTACATACTTACTAGGTTTCATGCACAAGTTTCTGGAGTGTGATATAGCAACAACTAATCCCTTTCCTTTCCATTTAAAACAAACAAACAAAAAAACCACGCTCCAAACATTAGAAAACCTCTATAAATCTATGTACCAACCAAAGAGCCAAGCCCTACTGGTCCAATAGGAAACTGAGAACACCTGAAGTAGCAAGTTAAGTACAGCGGAAGTACTTCCTCTCTTACAGGTGCCCTCAGAAGGACATGTGTAATGATTACTCAAGTAGGAATGAAAGATTCATAGACTCTCAGGGAGAGAAGGAGCTGACCTCTAGAGAAAAGTAGGTAGAAAGAAGGAAAGTACATAAGTGACTACAATTACAAACTTTCTAAATTAAATTTGGGGAAAATTATATCATTTATTTTGTTGTTGTTCATCTTTATAGCATAGTTTTAAACCATGGCCATGTTTTCAGAATTTTCATTTAGCTGGGCAAGATACAACATTGTAAAAATCTGTTAACTACAATGAACTATTTACATTATTCGTGTAACTCATTACATCATTAAAATATGTTTCACAAACTTTAATTCCAAATATATTTTCTTTAATGCTAGTTTTTCCAAACAACATCATTTACCTATTATTGGCAATCGGTCTTGATCAAGTCTTATTCTTGCAAAACCATCCTAAAACGAAAACATGGTTTTTAGGAGAAAAAACAAAATTTAGACTAAAAAAAAAAAAGGTTACCAGGGATCAAACTCAGGACCTTGTGCTTGTGAGCAGGCGGCAGAACCACTGAGTTAATCCCTGGCCCCTAGCCTCAAATTTCTAACTAATGAATAAAAAAAATCATTAAACAATGTGTATCTCTGTCAATCATAACATATCCTAACAATTCTGACACAATATGGACAAGACTTCTCTAACATCAAGTATTACTCAGGTTTCTAAACAGCTTTTACAGACATGGCCTCCGTTCCAAGACTCTCAAGAAAAACTCTCGTCTCTTTCACTGATTTATGCATATTTTGTTAAATATATATTTCACTTTTTACTGTGCATAACTCTATCATTGGGACCACTAGTAAAATATGCCTTGGCTGCAAGGTACTTCTGAGAACATACTTTGGTCATACAAACTTTTATCTAAGGTTGAAATCAAATTTATTTTACACATGTAGGAATGTCTAAGTAACTTTCTGTATAAGGTTTTTAAAAATTGACCTTGAAGAAGTTCAGGCGTAAAAAGATCTACAAAACTACTGTAAAGGTCTCCCACAGATCCTTACCCATGTGTACCAATTGTTAAAGCTTTGCACATCTGTTTTATCATGTTACTATTATTACACATGAATGATGTGAAAATGATGGACACCCGATCCCCTTTGACCAATTTTTCAGTGTTATCTGATTTTTCTGTGTATCTAAGAAGTTATCAGACTTTAAAAAAAAATTTTACTGTTACTTAATCTACAAACATAAAGTTTTGCTAATCATTCTTCGAAATAAAGGTTGAGTATCCCTTATCCAAAATGACTGGATTCACCAAGTGTTTCAGTTTTCAGATTTTGGGGGGGATTTTGATATATTTGTATATGCAATGAGCTATGTTGGGGATGGGACCCACACCTAAACATGAAATTCATTAATGTTTCATATGTGCCTTATACACAAAACATGGAGGTAATTTTTACACAGCATTTAATGCATCTGCTTCTTAACTGTGACCCACCCCACGTGGCCAGTTGTGGAATCTTCCCCCGTGGTATCATGTCAGCACTGAGACAGTTTCAAATTCGAAGCACTTCAGATTTTTCATTTTCAGATTAAGTACACTCAATCTATAATTTTTAACATATAAAAACAAGCACACAAAATGTTAGCTAGTCTCTAACTAACATGCCAATTAATGGTTTGTTTTTTGGTTTTTTCTTTGGTACTGGGGATCGACCTCAGGACCTTGCACTTTTGACGCAGGCAGCAGAACCTCTGAGCTGAATCCCCAGCCCACCAATTAATGTTTTCTATGATGAGTCTACATTACATACTGCTTAGTATGGATACTTTTATCAGTTCCCCTCTGTAGATTTTCTTATGTAGCCTTTAAAAAGCATGTAAAAGCAATTATAGAAATCTTAAATCTTACCCGTATAATGAAGGAGACATGAAACATGTTTTCCACCGTGCGGGAGAAAGAATGTGGATCAATCACAAAGTCAAAAAAGGATATTGGAGTGTCAGCTATAGAAAAAAGAAAAAATTCTTCAAAACAGGAAAAATCGCTTTTGTGCATAAATAAGACCTATATTCTTTAAATGTTGGCCTGAGACAAAAAAGAACAAGCGCTCCTCCTGCTGTGGAAGAGCCAATCAACACAAGCCTTCCGCAGGTCAGTATGGCCTATTAAACACATATATTAGGGCCAGGGATTTAGCTCAGTGGTTCCGCTGCCTGCCTCACAAGCACAAGGACCCGAGTTCGATCCCCAGTACCAAAAAAACACACAAACAAAAAAAGACCCCACATATACCCACTGCCTGGGCCCCTTGTAAAAATTCATCCTTATGAAACATTAGCACAAGTGCACAAAGTTACAAGATTTTTCACTTCTGCAATTACAGGAGAAAATGCAATCAAGAACTTATCCATTAGGGGAAACCTCTTAAATATGTATATGATACAGCCATACAAGTGGGAATCACTTGAAAAGTCACAGCACAGAAGAATATGAATATTATGATTAGTTTTGAAAGACAAAAAACAAAAACAGGAAATACATGTTTATATGACACAAACATAAAATTATGTGAAAAGACACCTTGTTTTGCACATGGCTACCTCTGGGACGTGAGAAGAGATAAAGGACACTTCTCATTTTTATGGTATTTGCTTTGTAACAGAAAAGAAATACCCAATCTTTTGCTTTATGAGATGAGATCTTGCTAAAGTGTCCAAGCTAGCCTTGAACTCGTGATCCTCCTGCCTCACTCTCCCAAATGTTGGGATTACAGACATGTTCCATCATACCTGACTAAAAAATAACCCGACATTTAAAGATTTAAAAATGATGTTACTTCTCTAGTGTTCTCAAGAGATGCTCAAAGGGGAAAGAAGCCTCATTAAACATATATGACAAGGACTCGGGCTGTAGCTCCGTGGGGAGCTCTTGCCTAGCATGTATGAGGCCCTGTGTGCAATCCACAGCAAAAAAAAAAAAAAATCATAAAAACTAAATATACATGACAATAAAAATGATTCAAATACTATATACAACTGAAATGCCTTTTAAATAAAAAACCTCTTTGAAAATGACACATATGATAAACAAAAATTGTTCCATATACTTGATGTCCTACTTACGATCTTCTCGAAAATAAGTCTGCAATAATCCCAAGATTCTTTCCACTTCTTTTTCTGTTGCTTCTTGATGAGATTCTCCCATACTTTTTAACTGGAAAATAATTATTATCAAACTGATCAACTTTCTCACTTGCCAGTTAACAATCTTTTCTTCTCTTTTGCACACCTAAACTCCTCAGGGTATCTTTTGTTGGGGACTGCTAGCAATTTTTAATCCTCATTCTTATGTTCATAGTTTAAAATATTTTTTCTAGTTTCAGTAATTTTTATATAATTTGTAAGTAGAAGAGTAACATTACCAAATCAACCATTTTCAGGTTGAATATAAAATACAAAAAGGGTAATTTAGAACAGTGGTCTTCCACTGGAAGTCATTTTGTCCCTAGGAGACAAAATGTCACTATCTGGAGATACTTTTGGTTGTCACAACTGGGATGTGGGGACGGGTGTGTTCTTAGCATCCAGTAGAGAGGCCAGGGATGATAGGTGGCTAAACATCCTATATGCCCAGGCCAGTTCCCCACAACAAAGAATTCCAGCCCTAAATGTTGATGGTGCCGAGGTTGAGGAGTCCTGCTTTAGGAGAACCTTTCAAAGCTACAGAAATGAGTTAAAACAAAGACAAGTGGGCAGCTCAATAAAATGTTAGATTTTAAATTATTTAAATGACAGACCCAACTCCAGACTGTAAAAACTTACAGAGGATAGCTAATTGCATGTACATCATATGATGACTGCTTTCACTTTAGGTAGTTTGAAAGGCAACATTCTGAAAAACCAACCTGAGCAGGCATTGTTGTCTCTTCTTGTATCACCCGAACTTTTTTGGGGCGATCGATTCGTGGCTTTGGCACAGGTGACTCGCCTTGTATTGAACCCAACCTAATGAAAAATATGCTTTCATTTCTTTTTCTGTTTGGCTTTTAAACAAACCAATTTCACTAACTCAAAGCAGCTGGCATGGTATATAGTCACTTTCAGGCTAGACATCGGTGACATATGACCAGACGTTGGACCAGTCTGATACCCTTTCTTCTCTTTGAATTTATAAGCAAACTGCTAGAAGGCTTGCTCAACCACGTATCTCCTTCCAACACCTCCATGGTGTACAGACTTCCACTAGGCCAGTGAAGGTATCTGTGAAGTCTTCCCTACTAATCTGTTGTCTGGTTTTACAAAGTCAAACTTCTGAGGTCAAGGTAAAGATGAACAGGTGGAGAAGGGGAACAGAATTGCTCCGATGGGATCAAAAGCCTTTCATCTGACTGTGCCAAGGCAGATACTTATAGCCTGGGACTACAGAACACACCCATGAGGGTAACAGGTCAAGCTGAGGCCACAGAATTATCCTTTGGGGCTCTGTCCATAACCAAGAAATCCCTAATGTGTCTTCAGCTACAATAACAGGTATATCATGGATAGTACAGAATGTAAGTGCTGTGGCTCCTCTACTTACAGATATGGAAGTAAATGGTGCAGCAGGACAGATGGTTATTACTCACAAAAGTACATTTCAGCATCCTGTGGGGCTGCAGCACAGTATCACTCAAGCGCTGCAAGGGCATCTGGGCATAGATTTTTACCCAAACACGGGAATGATCAGCTGGCAAGTCTGACCCTACAGTGATAACTCCTCTGCAGAACTTACTAGAAGTTTCCAGGTTGAGACCTGTGGGATGAGTCTTCTCCCCAGATAGAAAAGAGGGGAAAAATTACATGGGAGGCCAAAGGAAGAGGAAATGCAGGGGCACAGAGTTGCAAGCATTTCACTGTGACTACAAAAAGGGCAAAATTTAAAGGCTTTATCTTCAGATGCTACAATTTATAACAGAGGTTGGCATGCAACAGCAAAATTCAAAGACTTGGATTTTATCTTATAATCAAGAAGTTTGGTTTTTACCAAATAATATATACACAGTGGTTCTGGGCATCTGAGTTGCCTATTGTTTATTACAAACAGATAACTGGATCCACAACACAGACCAACTATAGTACATCCCTCCAAAGCTTGCTAAGACACTGCCAATCTCAGGAGGTTTTAAAAGGCTAATTAAAACATAATTTAAAAAGATAATAACTATATTACCTAAGGAAGAAAGGACTGAAACAACTTGGAAGGCGACCCTAGAGCAGGGATGGTGAATCTTTCAGAGACCAGAGCCCAAATTGCAACCCACAACCCACTTATTTCTCACAAAGTGCCAACACTGCAATTAAACCCAGATACTGAGGTTTTAGTTTAGAGAAAACAACTGATACGTTCACATCTTTTGTCTTAAAGAAAGAATCTATTGGAGAAACTGACAAATGCAACTGAAGGTTATTTTACAGAAGAACTGGGAAGGACTGTTCTTGGTTTCTCATTAAGCCCAAACTAGGAAGTTAAGCCAGGCATGATGGCACATGCCTGTGATCACAGCACTCCAGATGCTGAGGCAGGAGGGTTAGCATGAGTTCAAGGCCAGTCTGGGATGCATAGTGAGTTCAAGGGTAGGCTGAACTACATAGTGAGACCCTGTCTCACCAAAAAAACAAAACAAAAACAAAAACAAAAAACCCTCAAGTGGTGTGGTGCATGCCTGTAATCCCAGTACTCTGGGAGGCTAAGGCAGGAGAATCACAGTGAGTTCAAGGCCAGCCTCAACTGCATAGCAAGACTTTCTCAAAAATCAAAAAATAAAAAAAGTAAGGAAGTTAAGATATCAGCAAGTTTGAGGACAAAGAAAAGCTTTTCTTATAGTTGTATCCAAAACATGAACTGCACAACTTGTTACAGTGATTCAAGTAGTCTTCAAATGCAGATCAGTGATCGTCTAATAGGACGTTATAATTGGCCTTTAACAATATATTGCTAGAATCTTAACATAGGCATGACACTGCATCCTTCTACATGATAAGGATTTCAAAGATGATAAAAAAGGAAATCAGTAGTATGTTACAGACTCAGTATCTCATGAGCTAGAAAAGAAAAAAGCCAGGAGAGAACCTTGGTAAGAAGTTCCAGTCCATGGCCTTTCCTACTAAAGTAAGATAAGAAATCCTTTAAGATCCCTCAAGAGTTTATGAATTTTTAAAACAAAATTTAGAAAGACTCGAAATAATAGCATCAGGACTGTCAACTCTACAATACCAAATCATCTTTGGCCCTGTTTTTTAAACAACTTAACGTTCACAAGTGGTTGGTCTGTTGGATTTTTAAAATAATCTTACAGAAAGTGGAACGTATGGGTTTTATTAAAGGTGTTTTCTGCTGTTTTGCCTGATATTTTCCAGGAGTCATAGACTATGAATTCAAAATCAGAACTATCTTCATCACGGATGAGTTCTTCAGCTTCTAGCGGATTTACACCCATATGAGTCAGCTACAAAAATGAGGAAAACAAAAAACCCTTGTTAAACCACAAGCAATCATTCACCACACCTAATAATCTATATAACTAAACCTTTAAGAAGCCAGAGGCAAAGCCAGTTTTTAGCGTCTTAATAAAATGGTGCGATTTCTCATTGTAAACATAATTTTATATATAAATTCCCAGTCGAAAGTGCCTTCTGTTTGGCAA
>NW_022900920.1:16022403-16027659 GCF_012274545.1 Fukomys damarensis | reverse complement strand
ATATCCCTCAATTATCTTTTAGGTGAGAAAAGATCCTTTAGGTGAGAAAATGAGATGATTTAAATCAATAGTTCTCAACCAAGGTGATTTTGCCCCTCGAGGTCTTTTGGAAATATGAAAACGTTTTTGGTTATCACAGCTGACACGCTACTACGGGTACATCTATGGGGAGAGACAAAGGAGGCTGCTCACCATCTTCGAACATACAGCACAGGCCCCCAGAACAAAAATTTACCCAGCCCAAAATGTCAACTGTACCAAGGCTAAGAAACCATGCTTTAACCCACCGACGGGTTCAGCAATGCCCAAGCAAGCCACTGGGGAGTTTTGTATCACAAGTAGTTCAGTTACTTGTAAAGCTAGATGAACACAGAAATAAAGAACAAAATTCCAACTCATTAACTCCAACACAGAACAGGGAAGCTGAGCTAGCTTTCAGATTTTAAATTTTAGCCAATTTCTTAGACCTCTTTATTCAGCTCTGTTTATACTTTATTAAGAACAGCAGCCTGGCCAGGCGTGGTGGCACATGCCTGTAATCCCAGCACTTGGGAGGCTGAGGCAGGAGGATCGCTGCGAGTTTGAGACCAGCCTGGGCAGCCTGTGAGTTCCAGAGCAGTCTGAATTACATAGTGAGACCCTGTCTCAAAAAACAAAACAAAACAAAAAGAACAGCAACCTGGCCACAGTGAGAAATATCACTCATTTCACAACTGCCTTCTGGGCAGAGCTGGCAGAATAAGCAATTCTCATCTCGAACTGGCTTACAGAAAATGTGTTATATTGAATTCACTTTCACGAAAGAACACTAGTCTATTACACTAGAAAAGGCCTAGAAGTTTTTAATTAAAATTGTAATATATAAACAATAATCATAAAGACTTTAAGAAGTTTAGCCTTATTTACAAGCAACCAAACTTTGAAAAAGGAAGGTTATGAGGGCCTGAACAGAGCAGTGTGGTCAGCTCTCCTGCAGCCACTTGCCACCCAGTTTTACCACTGCATCTTTACAGAAGGATGTTTCAACTTTTATCTGGTCAAATCTACCAATCTTTTTCCATGGAAAGTCTATGTTTGATGCTGTTCTTGGGAAGGCCTTCCCTCACCAGTCTAGAAAACTAGTAAGGTTTTATATTTACTGTTTTAACAAAATAATTTTTATTTTTAAATAAAAGATATTCACTGCTTTAATTTTTAAAAATAATAAAAAATATAAGTCCAATGCAAGGTCACTTTATTGAGCTATTCGTAAGTACACATTTTCTTGAATGCACTGTATTTCACAGTAAAAAAAAGTTTTTAAAAGAGGAAAATTTTAAGGTTTTAAAAACAAAGCAGAAATAATTGTCTGCCTCATGTGTTGTGTGTGTGGTTTTTTTTTTGGGGGGGTACCTGCACTTGTGAGGCAGGCAGAACATACCTGGCCCTTATGCCTTCTTTAAAAATAATGAATTTATCTGGTCAGATCCCATAATACTAAATCATTTTAATAACCATTTAACATCAACTCCAGCTAGAAATTCAGTGTTCATAGCAAGGTCCATCTCTCTGTGCTAGGACAGAGGCTGGCTCAGGGTAGGATAAACAAGACAACAGAGGTAAGATACAAGGTCAATCTCTGGGTGCTGTTTTCGGCAAATCAAAACTATTCAACTAGACACCAACTATTCAAACTTGTTATGAAGCAGCAAGTAATCAATAAAATAAAAGGACAAATGCAGTCATACTCATATGGTTCTAAATATTCTCAAAGACAGACCAAAATATTCCTAACCAGGCCCAAGTCATCTCTAGCTGAGCTCTGCCCCCTGCAGTGTGGGCTTTTGCCCAGTCTAGGCCAAAGATTTCAGGTCACTGAGAAGTTGTAGAACACTCAGGAAGTGACTGAGGAAATGGCCACTTATAAATAACCCCTGCATCCCGAGTCTTAGAACACTAAGATTTTCAAACTGTTCTAAGCTCCTACCCTAAATTCTATCACATAGCATTACTTTCTTCTGTTTAACTTGACTAAAATCTCTTTAGAGGAACTGGAAATTAGAAAAAGAAAAAAAGGGGGAATGCAGTAAGTGAAAACATTTGTACATTGCTTGATATAAGTAGTTAATTATACAATATGACAAACATTTTAATAATTCACAGCTTTGAACTTACTAGAGTTTCAACATATCTTAACATGTCAAAGGAATTCAGATCAGAGCGCAGCTTCTTTGCTTTTTCTTTGCCCAAATCTGAAGCCAGAACAAGAAACTGGGCATCTAAAACTGCTTCTCTTGCTCGTGACACTATCAAGAAAAGAAAAAATATCTGCATTACAAAATACACATTTCCCACAGATATTTCCAATTACTCACTAGGATTTCCCATTGCTCCACCTCCCCAAAGAAAAACTCAGTAAGGTGAAAATAGATCCATCTTCTAAAACTGGTTCCCAATGAACTTCACCAAAATCACAATCAAAGCTGATTGCCAGCTTTCTCTCTAGCTTTCGTACTATAGCTAACTGAACCATAATTTCTTAATAACCCCAATTTAACAAAAATCTATCATGTCTGACACTCATTTTCCCCTTTGATTCAACTCATTCTAATCACCGATCCCGCCTGTGCTCACGTAAGTCAAGTCAAATTTTCACTACATGTAGGGAGAGATGGTATGAAGTTTGGGGAGATGGAAGAAACAGCAGGGCTGAGGGGCCAGGGCTTAATAGACATGGGTAACAGGAAACATGAAAAGGAGTACAAGAACACCCGCAGAGGAGAATTCTAAAGGGAGCCACGAAGAGACAAACTCAGCCAGGTTCAAAGCCCTTGCATTTGAAGCACTGATTTCCTGATCAATCCTCCTCACACAACCAGCAAAGATTTGGCTGGAGAACTTGCTGACTCCGGTTTTTGTTCTTATCCACCACGTTTGTTCTCACAGGAAAAGTTTTAATCATCTCAGTCACTGCAAAGTGACAATGAATAAAGGAACAAAGCAAAAAAAAAAAAGAAAAGAAAAAGGAACAAAGATGCAGATGATGGATGGTTACTGGGTAGACTCATTCCTGGGCTCTATTCTACATCCCCCTTGCCATCCGCCGCATAGCACACTGCAGGAAAAGTACAAGTATCATGTCACAGATGACTGCACAACCTCAAAAGCCTTAACCAGAGATATCAGACCCATGAATGCCATGCATCCAGAATCTTATTTGCTGAGCAACTCCTAAGGCCCAGTTGATGAACAGTTTTGCCTTAAATTCTTATTTTAACCACTGGAAACGATTGAGGGGAGCTAATGACATATGCATAAAGATCTAAAAAGATGTACAATAAATATCAAGGAAGTAAATGAGTCAGGAATAAGAGTGAGGGGACTGTGGATTCAAGCTGCGGAGGGAAGAAAATGCAGATTAGGTGAAAGATTTGTCCCCATCAAAGAGGAAGACTTGGTACTAGAGGATTCTAATGAGATTTAGCAAATGTGGTAGACCATATAAGGGAATGATAAGGAGGCCATGATCAGCACAAGAAAGGCACAAACTGAAGGGACTGTGGACAAGAAAGTGTTAAAAGATGACAACCACTGGCCATCTTAGAAAATGACTAGAAATAAATATTTTGGTCCTGGAAGAATACAATACGGTGTCAGGACATGATCAATTCCGTGACTCTTTTTAGCAAGGTATTTGTCTGCATTCTCTCCCCCTTCTCTTCCCAAAGAGCTGCAAGAAAGGCCTGAAGGGGACAGTGTCTGGGCAGTTGTCCTAGGGCTCTTTGACCCAGCACCCACATCAAGAAGTACCCTGACCTATCCTCTGTCATTGACAGAGACCACAACTTCTGCAACTGCTTTTTAATTCAAACTCAGATTATTTTTTAAAACTTCCATGGACCAGAGTTCAGCAGCCTGAGCCCACTCCCTCCCCTCCTTTGGAGGCCAACAGGTACATTTGTGGACACGGTCACCTCCACTAGGGTATACAGGTAAGACCAACAGCTGAGGGAGGTCACTGGAAGGGGGAAAAGAAAAACTGGAGCCAGAGGCTACCTGGTTTTCTTTCATTAATCCATTCAACAAATGCAATTCACACACATAAATCTCCCAAGTATGAACAGGCAACATGTGGGAGGCTTGTTAATACAAATTGTGGGCCTTACTCCATACTTTCACGCAGAGTCCTTAGTATATGTTTAGCACATGGTAAGTGCAAAGTAAAAGCAGTATTGTTGCTATCATGGAAAAAAAGGTTCCAAACCTGGTAAAGCACTACGATAATTGTGGGCACTGTGTAACGTCAATAATTTAACTCATAAGAAACTAATTAAGTGATCATCAAACATATGATAAAATAAATTATCAATTACCTCCATTAAATAGAGTGTTCGCCTCTTCAAGGACCTCTGTTAATTTGTCGCTGGCATTAAGTATATCCTCCCGGTTTTCTATTAAAAAAAAAAAGCCCCTGGAAAATATGCTCATTAATCACTAATAAGGAGTTGACAGTTACCACCTGTAGCAGTAATGCCAAGCCCCACCTCTGCCCCACCGGGTAACAACTCCAATCACCTTCACTTTGTAAACTAAAATCGCTCGGAAAGAAAAAGGCAACTGTACACTTCAAACAGCCTGAAATTTAAAAGGAACCCCTGGCTCCTTTTAATCTTAACCCAAAAGGCTGACTCCTCTGCAGTCTTGGAGGAGGGGCTCCGTTAACTGGGCAGTTCTGAAACTTTGCAACAAAAGGATCACGTACAGGGCCACCCCCAGATTCTGTAGGTCCGGGCGGGGTGGGAGACTGCCTTTCTGACAGTCCTCAGGGGATGCTGTCGCCGCTGCGTCCGCGACCCAGGCACAGAAGAGCTGAATGCAATAAAAAGGAGCCGGCGTCCGCGTCGTGCTCTCCCACACTGACTGAGCTCGGGGGAGGGAATGACTGGATCTGGCCCCCAGCTTTCCCAGCCCGCTCATCAGGGATCTGAGCGCTCTCGGCCAAGGTCTCTCGTCTGGCGACGACACGGGCGTGGGGAGCACTTGGTAAACAAACGACGGCTCGGCCGAGGGACCCCGCGCCTCTCCCCGGCCTGCGCCCGCACCCTCCCGAAGCGCCGCCTTACGTTGGACCGAGTTGATGAGCGCCCGGTACTGATGGCGAATCTGGCGGCACAGGCCATGGTCGGTCTCGGCCTCCAGGGTGGCCGGGTCCAGCATCTCGTCCCCTGAGTCCGACGGGTCTCCGTCCTCCAAGCTCGGGCCCTCTGGGGCCTCCCT
>NW_022900920.1:16018794-16022277 GCF_012274545.1 Fukomys damarensis | reverse complement strand
GGGTCCAGCATCTCGTCCCCTGAGTCCGACGGGTCTCCGTCCTCCAAGCTCGGGCCCTCTGGGGCCTCCCTGCGTTCCGCGGCGCACCGGCGGGACAGCGGGGAACGCGAGCGAGAGCGAGAGCGGGTGCGATCCTGGTGGGGGTCGCGACCCCGGCCCCGGCCCTCTGGCCGGCGGCCGCTACTGTCCCCCGACATCGCGCCAATTTGCGGTGCAACTTCGGGAACGGCGGAAGTTCGCGCCAGAAACTGAAACCCCTGCTAGTCTTGAGCGCCTGCTCCCGGCGGAACGCGGCTCCCGGGACGGCGAGCGAACTCACAGCGACGCCTGTGGCGGGAGGTCCCACTTACTTCACACTGCGAGTCCTCAGAATCTTGGCTTTCTCTGCCCTAGAGCTGCGCCTGCATCTTCCCAAGGTCCCCCTGGCACCTGCGGGACGCAGCCACTATCTGGCAACCTCGTGGACGCGAAGCGAATGTTGACTGAGCGAGTGTAATTCGAATCCTTGACCCGGATAAGAAAAATAGTCTGCTGCTTAGCCATACTAGGAGCGAGGGAGCTAGTGGGGTGAGCACAAAACAAACAACGGAGTTCCTTGAATTTTCACAGTACACTGTTAACAGACTTTTTGAATTTTTAGTCTAAGCATCGATTAAGATCATATTGTTAAGTTGCAGATATTTAGAATTACCTACTTACTGGATCCAAGAAAGATAGCATTGTACTCAGTATAGTTTCAAAGATAAATGTACTAATTTTGTCAAATGCTTTTTCTACGTTGCGGTGGATTAATTAGTGGTCAACTTGTAATTCCCAGCTGAACTGTATCAGCGTGGTCTGAGCGTGGAAGACCCACCTGAGGATTGTTGCCAACAGCTTTAGAAAATGAACTGGGGAAGATCATGGGCTGTTGATTTTCTAGGAGAAGCTTGCTGTGGCTGGTTTTTCTAATGGGAACTTGGCTGTTCCGTCGGAGGAGGAGGAGCTCGGGTCCTTGTAGCTGGGAATGGCTGCTGTTCTGTCAGGGGTGGGTTGTGATGTTTAAGTGATTGTGTCAACTTGAGAAGTTTGGTTAAGAAAAGCTTAGCTAAATCAGTTCAGCAATTCCACAGCCCGGTGGGAGATCCACCCTAGGGCTGTTCCTCGCCTAGATCCTACAAAGGGGAAGTAGGGAAGGACGCAGCTGCTTCTATTCCTTTGGAGGAGCTCCTGTATTCACCTTGGATGTCATCTCCTGGCTTCCAGCCCAAATCCTTCAGCCTTCCACCACAGGCCCCCCCACCCCCTGATCCAGACCCCAAGGGACACTGCAGTGAGCTCCAGACCATGGACTAAAGTTTTCAGTCTCCAGTGTGCAAAAAGACTGGACTCTCTCATCTGACCTTGTAGATGGCCATCAATTCTTACTTCCCTTAGGTCAAGATCTCTGGAGGTCTTCTAGTCTCCTTTCATCCTCCCCCAATGTGCCTGTGCAGATCCAGATCTCTTCAAACAGAAGACTGAGCCTGGAGGAAATGGCTGCAGGGGGCCCATGTGTCATGGCTTAAGCACCCTTACTGCTTTTCACCAGCTCTTTTCTGCCCCTTGCCAGGACACCTCAAATAGTGTTCAAAGGGAAAAATGTGGAGGAATATTGAGGATAAAATTCTGAAGGCAGCACTCATGAGGTATGGGACAAACCAGTGCTCCAGCCTTGCCTCGATGTTGCCTAGGAAATCAGCAAAGAAGTGCAAAGCCAGATGGTATGAGTAACTGCATCCAAGTAATGAAGACAGAATGGTCCAGAGAAAAGGAGGAAAAACTCTGCATCCAGCCAAGTAGATGCCAATTCAGTGGAGGATCATTGCTCCAGGTGTCAGAAGAACAGTGGCCCAGTGCTTGGAGCACTATGACCTTCTCCTGGACAAAACTGCCCAAGGACCGGGGATTTAGCTCAGTGGTACTGCTGCCTGCCTTGCAAGTGCAGGGTCCCAAGTTCAATCCCTGGTACAAACAAAGCAAAAAACAACCTCCCAGAGAGACAAGAGGAAAGAACAGGTGATCCACACAAACTTCAACCTGGAGAAATAGTGCCACATCCAGAGCTGAGACCATCATGGCCTGATCCAATTGATATGGACCAAGAAGAACTTGAGATGCTTTCTGAAACTAGAGCCCACTTGGCTAATACCTAGGGCAAGAAGGCCAAGAGGAAAGCAAGAGAGAAACAGTTGGAAGAGGCAAGGCATCTTGCCACCCTCCAGAAATGAGAACTTGGAGCAGCTGGCATAGAAATTCAAAAGACAAGGAAAAAGAAGAGCAGACTTGATTATAATGCTGAAATCCCATTGGAAAAAAGCCTGCTCTTGGCTTTTATGACTGTTCTAAGGAAAACTACTAGTCCACAGACACAGATTTCAGGAAATTAAGACAGCAGGACCTCCATAAAGAGCTGAGTTCTGACAAGAGAGAAAAAAGGACAAACAGCATTTAAAATGCAAAGGGGCATCTGATTTACCATCAGCTTTTCCCCAAACTTGGGAGGTATTTCTGCACTACCAAGAGAAGCAAACCAGTATTTCCTGCTCCTCAGAGTTCTGATGCAGAGGTCCTCCCTGTCTCTGGGAATGTCTGCTGTTCTCATCAAGGGAGCTCTGATCTTCACTGTGAGCATCACTTCCTGGCTCCAGTGTAGACCTCTCAGCTTGGTGGCACAAATATGTCCCATATTAAATCTATTCCCTTAAAAAACCCCAACTACAACACATCAATCGGGTGTTTTTTTGGTACCGGGGATCGAACTCTGGTCCTTGTGCTTGCTAGGCAGGAGTGGAACCACTGAGCTAAATCCCAGGCCCCTTGCTTCTGCTTTTGTGGTGCAGTATATTGGTTGATTCGCATATGTTAAACCATCCCCATACTTTTGGAATGAATCCTACTTGGACATGATGTGTGAGCCTTTTGATGATTTGCTGCATTGTGTTTGCCAGTATCTTATTGAGGAGTTTTGCAACTGTGTTCATTAAAGAGATTGGCCTCTGTAGTTCTTTTTCTTTTTTTTTGTTTTTTGGTTGGATCTTTTTCTGGTTTTGGAATCAGGATTATGCTTGCATCCGGGAATGACCTTGGGAGTACTGCTTCCCTTTAGATTTCATTAAAGAGTTTGAGGAGTATTGGCATTAGGTCTTCTCTAAAGTTCCTTTAGAATTTGGCAGGGAATCCATAGAGACTGGGGCTTTTCTTAGTTGGTAGTCTTTTTTATTACTTCTTCAGTTTCACTGGCTGATATTGGCTTATTCAGGATTTTTGTATCGTCTTGGTTCAGTTTTTGGTGATTCACATGGACCTAAGAATTTATCCATTTCCTCTGAATTATCCATTTTATTAGAGTACAGGTTCTCAAAGAAGCTACCAATAATCTGGATTTCAGCAGAATCCATTGTGATTTCACCTTTTTCATTTCTAATTACATGGATTTAGGTCTTTTTTTTTTTTTTTTTTTTT
>NW_022900920.1:16009837-16018581 GCF_012274545.1 Fukomys damarensis | reverse complement strand
TGTTTTTTTTTTTTTTTTTTTTTTTTTGGTACCAGGGATCAAACTCAGGACCTTGCACTTCTGAGGGAGGCAGAGGCGCCACTAAGCTAAATCCCTAGCCCTAGGTCTTTTCTTATTTGGGTAAGATTAGCTAAGGGTTTGTCAAATTTGTTTAATCTTTCAAAGAACCAATTTGATTCGCTGATTCTTTGCATTGTGGTTTAGACTCAATTTCATTAATTTCTGCCATGATCTTTATACTTTCTCTCCTTGCATTAACTTTGGATTTTAATTATTCTTATTTCTTCTAGGACCATGAGGTGCATCATTAAGTTGTTCCTTTTTCAGATGTAGGAATTCACTGCTATGAACTACCTCTTAGGATAGCTTTCATTGCATACATTCCAGTATGTTGTACTGGCATTATTGATTGATTGTAAACTGTCTAATTTCTTTTATGACCCATTGATTATTCAAGAAAGCTTTCCATGTGTTTGTGTAGATAATGTGGCACAAAGTCCCATTAATGCAATTGGAAACAAATCTAGCCACGTGTGGTGGGTGTCTTGATGTGGGTACCTTTCTTGACATTGCTTGGCTAAGGTTCATTTGAGAGCTTCAGTGGCTCTCTCAACTTTTCCCGGATGACTGAGGTTTCTATACAGTGTGGAGATGGTAATGCTTGAGAAGGTTGAGGATTTCTGGTTATGTTTTATTGGAGACTGGCTACTAGTCAAAAGTCCTTTCTTTCCAGATGGCTGTATGTACATATAGGGTAAGAAAGGCCTGTCAGCCTCTCTGTGTCTCACCCTCTCCCTCTCCCCAGCCCCTTTGCTTGGGCAAGTTCAAGAGCCCAAGTGAGGGCAATAAGTTCTATTATTTGGGCAGAAGTCCCAGGGAGAAATCCTCTTGCTTCAGTGATCTTGGTAGAATTAACTATGGCATAACCTTCCCTCCTAACACTATCCTTTATTAAACTGCTGCCATCAGTGACTGTGTGCTAGCTGTCCCTGTCAATGGCTGGTCCCTTACATCAGGGCAGCTGGCGTGATTTGGGGTGATGGTTTGTTCATACTCATGTTCTATCTGTTGGTTGTTTGGCAGGAGTATGGTTGGGTTTTAAATGGTGCAAGACTAAGGAGAAATATCTAGGTTTTTCAATAAGAATTACCTGGCACTTATTGAGCTTTGCTCTAGTCATCCACAAATATCCCTTAAGTTCTAACAGAGCCTTAACCTGGTGCAGGATTAGAACTAAGAGCTTTTATCCTAAGGTTGTCTTAGAAGATTCCTAAACTAAGAGTGCCATTGCTGCTATTACTCATAGGCAGCTAGGCCAACCCTGCATTACTCCATCTAGTCTCTTGGAAAAGTAGGCAACTAGTTGGTTTTCCTGACTAGAAACTGAGCACTTTCATGGCTATTTCTTGTTTCTCAGCCATGAAGAGAAAAAAAGGCTCAAGTCTGGGATTCCTAGTGCTTTAGAAGGCCTCGAGTGGCTGCTGTCCATTCTAAGGGTTCAGTTTCTAGTCCTTGAGTTGCTCAATAGGAGTTTTGGTATTATTCCAAAACAGGATATTCATATGTGGCAGAAGCCTGCCATTTCCAAGACAGCCTTTAACTGTTGTTTAGACTCTGGAGGGCCCAGATGACAAATTGGCTCTTTTTTCCTTGGGAACAATTGTCTTTGTCCTGGAGATAAAACATATCCCAGATATGTCACTTTATGATGAGAAATCTGAGCCTTATGTTGGAACACCTGTAACTCCTCTTTGCTGGACAATTGAGCCTCTTGGCTTTGTTTTTATCAGATAACTCCTTAGTGAGACAACACGTGAGGTCATCTATGTACTGTAAAAGGCCTCCCTTTTTGAACTTTCAACATCTCAGGTCTTGAGCTAGAGCCTGTAAAAACAGGTGAGGGATATCACTAAAACCCTGAGGCAAGATAGGCCAAGTATACTCTTGGCAAAGTTTATTTGTGTGTTTTCCCATTCAAAGACAAACATTTTAGAAGTTGGCATCCACAGGGATAGAAAAGGCAACCTTGAGATCAAAGAGAACCTTTTTGTGTCTCCTGGGATCTGGGTTAAATGGATTTATGGGTCTGTTACTAATTGGCAAATAGATACCACTACCTCATTGATGACTCTGAGATCTTATATTAGGTGATATTTTCCCAGTGGCTAGATTATTGGTAAGATGGGTGTATTTGGGGGGATTGGCATGGCACCAGTAACCTCATAGCCCAAAAACTCATCAATAATGGTCTTTAACTCCACTTAGCTTATTTTTAAAAAAGAAAAAATCTGTTTTTTAAGGGTCAGGGATTTGGCTCAGTGGTTCCACAGCCTGCCTTGCAAGAGAAAGGCCCTGAGTTTGATCGCCGGTACCAAAACAAAAAAACTTCTTTGTGAAGATATAGACTAGGGCCTTTAGCCAAATGACTACTGGGACAGCCTTGACAGCCCTCCCTGGGGTAGAGTCATACCATGTTTGGGAATCAACTCCCAGCAAAGACATCAGGCCCATGGGGTCAGGCTGCCCAACTCCCTACCATCTAGGACATGGGTTGCCAGAGGTTTGAGTCAGAGTGGCCCTCAGTAGGAAGAGTATATATCTTCCAATCACTGAGTATGATGCAATCTGGTATCACCATAAAGGCAGCTTGGAAAAGGAAATCTTACAAATGGCAGCTCAGAGTAGGGGTAAAGAAAGCTGTCCAATTAAGTCCTGCAAGCCCCACCACAACTTTAGAACAAGATGAAAGCTCACCCCCAATAAAAAACTAGAATAAGTCACCCCAGTATCACAGAGAAATATAATTTGTTTGCCTGCTGCTTCTAGAGTCATCTGAGGCTCCTGTAAATCGATCAGAATGCCCGCGTGGCCGCCATGCAGGCTGCCCTAGGCACCATCATTCTCTGCCTGCGCCTTCCTCCCTGGCTACCACAGTGAGCTCATCCCTCTCTGAGCATGAGGGCAGTCCCTCTTCAAAAGCCAAGGATCTTCTTCCATGTTCCAAGCAGTTTCTGAGGGTATTGTTTCATCCAGTGCTCTGATTGCCTGCACTTGAAGCACTCTGACTTGCTTCCATCTCTCTTTGAACTACCTTAGTGTGTCCTGGGGACTTTCTCCCAAACCTTATCAGATACGGAGAGCGCGACTTTAGCCTGCCTCTTTTCCTTATTTAACTCTCATCTGTCCTCTACTTCATCGTGATCATTAAAGACTGAATGAGCTACATTGACCAATTGACTTACTTTGGTTTGTGGGCCCAGCTGCAGTTTCTGGAGCTTTGTCTGAGTATCGAGAGAGCTGGCTGAGCAATAAAATATTGCTTAAGGGTGATCTGACCTTCTGTAGACTTAGAATCTAAATTAGTGTATCTACAAAGTGCTTCTTCAAGCATGTGCTGAAAAGCAACTGGGTTATTTTTAAAGCCTTGATTAATAGTCCTGAGTTTATTGTAGTTCATAGGTTTGGGCATTCCTTATCACCTTATCCAGTAAGATAGACTTGATGTATAACTTTCATTTGGCTTCTCCATCCCCTGTGTGGTATCCCATTTGGGCCCTTCTTGCGACCCAAATAATGCAGCAGTTGGTTAATTATCAGAGGGTAAGTCACTGAAGACTTCATCTTTAGCCTGCTTTGCACCCCTTTTAATCTTTTCCTTTCTACTTCTGTGCAAGACAAAGCGAAGATAAAATAGACATTTTACTAGGTCAGATCAAAAGCCATTGTTGGGATGTGGAAACCTCAGCAAACTTCAGCTTCCTCAGAGAATCTACCTAGTTTTTCATTGCACTGCTGAATATCTCTAACTAAAAAGGGGGCCCTAGCTGAGAAGGCATTTAAACAGAGCCAGGCGAGATGAATGGAATTCAATTCTAAAACCACCTAATACTCTGTTTAGGAAGTCATAGCAATCACTTTGCTCAACAGAACCATAAAACCCAGACAATTCTCTGCATATGTGTCTCTTAGCACCTTCTGGCTAAGATACAGGCACTTCCACAGATGATATCCCACTGTCTGACAGACTAAGAACAGGGAATAAGGGGCCAGGGATTTAGTTCAGTGGTGTCACCACCTGCCTTGCAAGCACAAGATTCTGAGTTAGATCCCTGGTACCAAAAATAAAATTATATGTATAAAATAAGACATGGTGCTAGAAAAAATTCCTCCCACTAAACCAAGCCACAAAACATACAACCCTCAAGATAAAAGTTAAGCACAATACAAATTCAGTCAGCAAACACAGGTTACATATCCTCTTATGTGCATAACCTTGAAGTTGCAGTGATCATAATGAAAGCAAAACTGAGTAGAATGGAGAGAGGGAGGAAGAAAAGCTAGCATGAGAGATGTAACCCAAGAGAAGACAGCTATAGGTGGGTTTTAGGACCCAGAAAAATTTACTCAATCAGAGCTAGCTCTGCCAGTGGCCACTGCTTTTTACTGCCAGTCTGGCACCAAAACTGCCTCTTTTTAAATGACTGCAGGTTTTTCTTTCCTTTTTTCTTCTGCTCTATGGGATGAAGCACTGCACTACTTAACATTTTCCCTGAGTTGCTCAACACTAAAAAGCCAAATAGTTTGAATACTCCTAAAGATGAAAGCTCAAAGGAGTGGGTAGGGACAAGGAGGGACCCAGAGAGTGGGAGGGTAAGTAACCCATGAAAAGTATTCACTCAGCTTGACCTGCAAGCAGCCTAGGCACTACAAAAGTGACTATTCAGGTTGTGAAGGGCACACTGCCAACTGCATTCCACAAAGAAAAGCGACAATTTCAGGTGGACCAGGTCCATGTTTCCAGGTTTTCTGTTTTGGGAGACTATGCC
Source organism: Fukomys damarensis (assembly GCF_012274545.1). Classification (NCBI taxonomy): domain Eukaryota; kingdom Metazoa; phylum Chordata; class Mammalia; order Rodentia; family Bathyergidae; genus Fukomys; species Fukomys damarensis. Next base: position 16,013,755 of record NW_022900920.1, on the reverse strand, counting down.
AAAGCAGTGACTCTCTCCAGCTGCCTGCCTCCAACTCAGCTCAGGTCCATCCCCACAGAGGTGTGTGTCACAGACTCTGAGATGGAATTCCCATGCTACGTGGACCAACAACAAAGAACATCCCCAACCAATCCACAAGGCTCTTCTCACTCTCTGCAAAGGCAGAAGCCTTTTGCTGCATAATCTAGTCCTCTCCAAATAGCAATCTGGTCAGCTGCTTATCCCAGAAATCTGTCCCGTGCACCCAACAAAGGGAAAGAGGGAAAGAGTCTCCCCAAATGAGTAGGACCTTCCTTTCCTTACTGGCTTCTTTTGACCTCGGACTGGTGGCTTCTTGGCTGCCAATGTCCATCAATATAATATCTCCCAGCATCCATTAATCCTTCCTGGCTGGCTCATTAAAAGTGGGAAAAGTAGTCCAGGCTCTTGTATACAATAAGCAAAGAATTGTCAAGCGTATACTTGATAGCAAGTGGCAAGCAGCTACATTTATCGACAATCACAGGAAGTTGTGCTCAGGGACAGGCCATGCCTGTGAATGATATGGCACAGATAGAAAACTGGTGTGGGGTGACAAAAAAGTAAAAGCACCACACACAAGTCATAGCACATGGAAACAGTTTCCGCAGCTCCCAGTAAATCAGGCTTTTGGAATGTAAAAGATGCGCACCCCAGTTCAGGTGCCTCCCCCCGAATCTTTAGATGTGGTCAACAGGAATGATTGATGGGGTACAGAGTCATTTTTAGGGGCTCTCAACATGCATGCTTGTCCAAGAATTCACTCTGTCCTAAATTATATTTATGAGATCTAATACATATTTGTGAACCTGTACTGAGGTTCAATTAGGGTAAAGGTGACTGAAGGTCAAGGTAGGAGATTCAACATGCATGTGTTGTCTCCTAGCACAGCAGACCTCTTGGGTTTTCATTTTCTTTTGTATCTCAGGACAGTGGAAGGAGGAATGGCCATTGGGTGTTGTTTAGAATTAAATAGGTGGCAGGGAATGACTCCCTTGGCTCCATTGTTTCTAACTACACTTACACCATGACAGTGGATCTGATAGCCAAAATGGCTACTCAATGATTGATGGACAGGTAGCATGTATAGCATGGATATTTTGGGAAAGGGATGATCCACAGGCCAGGTAGCTATTCAGAATGATACATAATTTAAAACTTATGAATTGTTTTGGCTGGAGATGTAACTCAGTAATAGAGTACTTGACTAGCACTTGCTAAGTCCCAAGATAAATCCCCAACAAAACAAAAAATTTAAAAATAAAGCTTATGAATTATTTCCGCAATTTTTCATTTAATTTATTTTGGACCACGATTTACCCCTGACAGCAGAAAGAGAAACTGATGATAAGGAGGTGACTACTACTATATTTTTAAGTAGAAATTCTAGATGCAAATGATGGTTTCTTACATATGACATCCAAAGCACCAAAGATAAAAATGGATAACCTGGTGACCAAGTTTGTGGTAGTTGGTTACAGTGACCACAGGAAATGAGTTCCCATAAAAAGCAACATGGGCTGGCGTTACCACCGTTGGGCCTAACAAGCCAGGGGGAAGAGGCAATGTTAGCAGAGCTTCCGGGCAGGTAAAGTGTGAAGAAGGGGCCACCAAGCAGAGTTGCTAGAGGAATGCAGCATGCCGGAGCCACAGTACTCAGCACAGCGGAAGTAAGTGCCAATTACCTCATCTCCCTCTCCCAACCTCTCTCCCCTTCTGTGCTTCCCATTGGCGGAGGCCCACAGGACAGCGGAGGGCAAAAGAATCTGTGAAATATAGCTCCTAGTTCCGTCCTTGGGCAGAAGAGGGTCCGAAAGGTTAAGATGAGTTTGAGTTGTTGTGGAGACAGGTTGGAGAACACAGGCCCCGTGAGTATCAGAATCTATTAAATAGGTGAAATTGAAATACTGCCTCAGGCTGAGCCTGAAGATGCCCCCCCCCCTACTCCCTTTCTCCTCCACAAATTAATATTGTCGACCCTGGATGGCACAGCCCCAGGAGACAGATACAATGTGTATCCTTCCCAGGTCCCTTCCAGTGCATGCTGGGATCACGAAACAGTTATGCTAGGTTCTGCCTAGGCCACATAGGCCTGAAGCACTATTTGCCTGCCTTCTTTTCCTGTTTGCCTCCACTATAAATGAAGAGCTTGTGGTGTCCCAGGTGGCCATTAGCTCCCAGCAAGCTATGGTTCCACTGGGTCCCAAACTTCAAGAATATTCGGGGTTTCTTCATTTCTTCTTCATCTCCCACTGCTTTCCCCAGCTTTGGACCCTACACTATGCAGGTCATGGCAAAATACCGATAGAGTACATTGCCAAAATACAATTTTTCTTGTGAAACTAGAAGTCTAGAAGTTGGCAGCACAGGATTACCACATTGGCTTATTTGCTTCAATACAGAAATGGCACTTGTCACTGCTATTTACAGTCTATTGGCACAGATTGGCCAGATCTAGTTACATAGCTCCCTGCGAGGGAACCTGAGAAACATTCTCTTTCTGTCCTCTCCCCCATATCCTTACTGGTAGAGCCCATTTCCAACTATAGAGGAGAATAAATTGCCTCCCTACCCAGGTTCCCTTGTGCCTATGGCATGGAATGTGGCCCACTCTTGACCAAGTGGTAAAACTGAAATCAGTGAGACAAGCAGTTTAGATTCTGTCATACAGCAATGACAGTGGCCCCAAAATGGAGTGAGGAGGCCCAAAATGGACTCTGCTAAGTCATGGCCCTCCAGGGATCTTACAATAACATCTGTCATGTGTCCTGCAGCTGTCTGGGACCTCCTCGGAGCATGACCAGGCAGGCCATTGGCTCATGGGCCCTGCATGGACACTTGCATAAACAATGACTAGATTAGGTACTTAAAAAAACATGGTCTCCTATCGGCAGATACACACATAACATACATACAGAACAGCCCAAGCTCCCTTCTAAATGCCTTTAAAACCCCTAAACAAAGAGCCTTTATGGATATCCTACTCAGAAACCCCTCCTAGCTAGTGGGAGCTTTACTCCCTTGCCTTTATACCATTTACTTTCTTGCCTTTATATCTTTTAAATAAATGTGTTTGCACCCTGCTTCCTCTGAGGTTTCATTCTTCTTCACTGTGAGAGGTGCCCCTGGTGTTTGGTAGCAGCGGAACTAAGAAGTCTATTGAATCTGCTTAGAAATGCTTTACACTAAGAGAATTTTAGGCAACTGTCATGTTCACATGTGTTGCTCAAAACGTGGTGGTCCTGACTGTATAAGGACAAATTAACAGATTAATATCACAAGACAACAAAAACTCACATCCTTGATGACATTATCCTCCTGCTTTTCCTCTGGACATCTTCTTATGGGAGATATTAGATGTCCTGATTGTTTGAACCACTTTTCACTATTCTGTTATTTGTAGACAAACCATGCAAGTGATGTTTTACTTTCCTAAGTAAGCCAATTTGCTTTAGATTTTCTATTTATTTGTTTGTTTGTTTACTTATTTTTGGTACCAGGGAGCAAATTCAGGAACTTGCGCTTGTGAGGCAGGAGGTGAAACCACTGAGCTAAATCCCCGGCCTGCTTTAGATTTTCTATTATCAAGAAATAAAGAATCCTGACATGTACAGTCTAATGGTTTCAGAAAATAAGGATGCTACCCCAAACAGGGAAGACTGAACAGTACAGGTGGTCACACACAAAAACCCGGAACCAAGAATGTTGTGAGATGATGATGTACAGAGAGCTGATTGGGAAAATTGCATCACCTCTTCCCGGAAGATGAAGCCTCTGGACTACCTGCTACTTAAAATGAGATGACAGTGAGGAATTACAAAGGCTACATGAGGCCGGGGATTTAGCTCAGTGGTTCTACTGCCTTCCTCACAAGCGCAAGGACCTGAGTTCAATCCCAGG
>NW_022900920.1:15997389-16009682 GCF_012274545.1 Fukomys damarensis | reverse complement strand
CGTGGAAAAAAAAAAAAAAAAAAAAAGGCTATGTAGTAACTAGGACTTAATGATGGCCAGGCAGAAGGGAGAAATGTAGGAGAATTTGAGATTGGAAGGAATGTGTCCCTTGGTTTCAAAAGTCCCTCCCAGGCTAAGGCATTACCAGTGCTCTTGTAAAATCAAATGGGAACACGTGTAAATTCTTAAGTGGGGAAATAGTGTTTGTAATAGCACTGGCAAAATCACCTTTTAGATCAGATAAAGTTTAATGTGGTCTAGAACTCCATACAGTAGCTGCACACAGTGCAGCCGGGCCTGAGTTAGAGCATCAACTCTGTTGTGACAAGTGTCATGATCGTGTCACTTGATATAATTCAGTATTCAGTGTATCTCTTGGAGGGCTCAGAACTCTTGGTGGAAAGTTTGGAAGTGATTAAGATCTTTGCCTCTGCTAATGATTTCATGTATCCATGATAAAAATCTGCCCACTTTCTAGGTTCATATTAATAAGTGTTTTGGAAGTGACCATGCTGTGTTAAGTGACGTATGTATTAAAGATAACAGACAAGGTAACTGTTCTCATGGACCTCCTAGTTTTTAGAGGGAGTAGATATTCAACAAAGAAAAACAAAGGCCAGTATTCAGGTCCTGCTGTGCTAAGTTCTGAGAAGGAAAGGATGAGGTGCTACACTACAGATCTAGCCTAGCTGGCACACTCAAGGTCACTACACTGAGATGGACAGGAGGATAGGGTGTGAGGGTAGGAGAGAGGTGAAAGGGGAGCTGCAGGCAAGGCTGCCATAGAATCAAACGCATTTGTCACAATCCCAATCAAAATACTAATAGCATACCTCACAGAACTAGAGATAACAATCCTGAAGTTCATATGCAACCTGAAGAGATCTAAAATAACCTGTGTCACCTGCCAGCCATGTGAGTGGGCTGTGTGGATGTCCAGCCCACCTGACCCTTCGGGGGACTCCAGCTCTCTTTGTTGACTGACCGCAACCTCCTGTGAGCTCTGACCCCAACTGAGAACAGCCCTGGGGAGCCCAGATAACCCACAGCACTGTGAGAGATTTTTATTTACTGAGATAAGAACTGGCTGGGCCCTTTCAATCTGGAGATTCACCTATTCCAACCTTGGGAAATATTCTTACAGTTTCTCTTTGATATATTTTTCTTTTTTCCTTTTCAGTTTTATGTCTGCATTTCCTGGGTTAAATAAAACATGCAGGAAGCCATTAGTTTGAACTGAGCACTAGGCCTCATAGACCAAGCCAAAGTGGAGTTACTTATACTAAAGTCCCACTTCACCAGAAGGAAACTAAGCTGTTTAAGTGAACTTCCAAGAAATCAGGAGATGGAGTGATAATAGCCAAATTCCCAAATAGGCCAATTTCAGTCCACCTCCACCACCTCCTCCTCCTCCTTCTCCTTCTGTTTTAATCCTTGCCAAAGTAACCAGATATCAATCAATCAGTCATTGGCTGATTTCCCTGTTGGTGCTTTCTAAGGAAAGTAGCTTTAAAATGACCAGTCTGCTTTGGGTGCTTTGTTTCTGCTATCTTTGACCCTTCTTTGTCTATAAAATCAATGTTCTCTGCTCAGCTCCTCAGAACGGTGGGAAACCAAATGAAAAGACCAAGGCCTGGATTGAACTCCCTTGAGACCCGTTGGGGAGGGGATAGCAATCCGTCTTCCACTAACACACGCTGGTGTCAACAAGTTTCAAGGAGAGAACTACAGCTGATGTCTAATTAAAGAATATTAATTTGGGTGCAGTCTGCAAAATCAGAGAACCGGATGAATATCTGAACCCTGGATTACATGCTCGTTGGCGTCTTCTTTATGCGAGTCTAATAAAAGTAAGAAGCACTGTCAGATCAGCTCTCTTCATCCACTAGAGGCAGAGAGCCCCCCGGCCCTCCTCTTCCAAATTATCTTTGTGTCTTTTATCTTTAGTCCTCATTAATTCCCCAGTCAGGGATAAACTCATAGGTTGGTTAAGCCGATTAAGGTCTTAGAGCCAAATTTGCTGCAATTTTCTGTTGACGCCAGTTGACCAAGCGAGAGCCCAGGCCACACAGTGGGAGTGACCGACCATCGAGAGAAGCTGTATCTGTATTTGTAGCCATTCTCCATGGTTCACACTGTTCTTTCCTTCATCTCCCCCACCCCCTACTAAATACTGAGAATTGAACATAAGGCCTTTGCACTGAGCTACTTATTAAATTTTTCATTTTGGGACTGGGACTCGATAAGTCAATAAGTTGTCCAGGTTGAGCTCAAATTTACGATCCCCCTGTCTCAGCCTCCCAGAATGCTGAGCTTACATGTGTGTACCACTGTGCCTGGCTATTGTTTGATGGCAGCTCCTATCACCTCCTTCTCACCCCAAACGTAGGCTCTGCCCTGGTTTCTCCATCACCAGACAGCCACCCATGAATTTGTGTTCTGTCTGTTTCAGTTTCTTTTTAACCATATATGGAGATAATGAACCTTGAACATTATCTTTTTAGGTTTATAAATCTGTTTACTGTCATACTAAACAGTACTTTCCATTTTTTCCTCTCAGAACTTCTAAATAATCCGCAGCTCCATGCATCACCTAAGAAAGATTTTGTTTTCTTTGTGTCCTCTGACATATGCTAGTCATTTCAACAAGGCTACGTTTGTGTGGGCTTGAATTGGGCAAGTATACTCACTTTGTAAGTAAACTTTGAAATAGTTCAAATGTCCTCAAATTAAGAAACTATTTTAAAAAATTAAAGAGTCATTTCAGGCCAATGAATAATAAAAGCTGCTCTTTGTCATTGCCTGTGTGGACGTGAAGTTAGTCCTTAGGATGGGGGGGCACACTTATTTATAGGCATCGGACCTCCGAGAGTGATTTTATTGTATCTAAAAGTCTTTTTTACATCTTAGAGCAATTTCCCCCAAGTATTATGTATTAGTGCTCACGAGAAGACTAAGCAAAAGATCTGAGCTAAATAACTGGGGAACAGAAGTTAGACAGACCAAAGAGCTAAAATGCAGCCTGCAGGCTCATTGTTTAACACACTCAGGTAGTTCCTTCGGTATTGCAGCATTTTGGTTATTATAAAACTCTCTCTTCTTAAGGAAAACAGCTCAGCAAATCTATTCCATGCCTCTCTCTCTCTCTCTCATTACTTTCTCTTTCTTTCTTTTCTTTGATTCTAAGGGTGTTCTACCACTGAGGTATATCTCCAGACCTTTTTGCTTTTTATTTTGAAACAAGGTTTCACTAAGTTGCCCAGGCTGGCCTCAACTTGTGATCCTCCTGCCTCAGCCTTCTGAGCAGCTAGAATTACAAGCATGTACAACCATGCCCAACCAAAACTTTCACATATGTGGAAAAATCTCTGAGATTTGGATAATTCAATTCAGTACTCCAAACAGTAGGATAAACTTGAAAATTAAACATATCCAATGAAAATGAGATTACCTTTTAAAATTTCTGAAAAAAATTACTATATGTCTGTGTGATAAAATTTCTAGAATAGGATAAGAAATATGAGAGGAGACCATTTTCTTCTTTCCTTATCACCAGTCTAACTACTGTTATGTGTTTCTTATGTGAATTTCCAGTCACATGTATATTGTATCATAGTATACTGCATAATTACATTTAGAACATAAACATTCACCCTAAATACAGCGTGGCATGTACACATCAGTTTCTACCCTTGTTTTCTTCCATTCTAATAATAGCATACTGTACACAGTTTTGGCACTTCATTTTTTTCACTTAACGATGTATCTTGAAGAATTTTTAGTGTTGGCACGTAGAGACCTCCACACCCTTTCTAACAGTTGCTTAGTTTGCCATTTTATGGTTGCACCTATAATCCATTAAAGATCAATGGAATTGTAGGTAGCTTGTTATTTAGAATTTGTCTACGAGTAACTACTCATCCATTTCTCAGGAGAGTATACTGACATCTTCCAAAAGGACAACTTGATATGATCAGGTCAGTGGCAGCTGACAATAACCTGCCCCATTTACTGGAAGCACTTCTAATTTTATTGTGTTTCTTTCAGGCTGCTTTGTTTTGCAAAGTGGCAGGTCCCAGCCAAAATATAGAACTGCTCATAGTACATTAAATTGCAACCCAAGGTAGCGGATACTAGCTTTGGATCCCAGGTAAATGTAGAGGAGATAAACAAGAGCTGGAGGCAGGCAGTACCTGCAAGCTTCTTTCTCCTTGTTATCCTCCCCCTGGGCTGCAGAGCACTCTGGAAAGCTGCCTTCTGGCCTGGGTCAGATTGCGTACACGCCACTACCTCACAGGCCAGCGTTCTGAACCTTAAGCCAATGCACATTTATAGAACAATTCCATGTGATCCTGGGGAAGGCGGACTGCAGCTGGGGAGGGCAGTGCTGAAAAGTTGTAATCCCAAGAGAGAGAGGACTCTTCCCTCTTGCTGCTCTTCATGTTAAGAGGACACTGGGTAAGTCAGTCTAAGATCGATGGCTTCATTCCTTTACAGTGTGTGGCTTTAGACTAGTTTCACTACTGAGATTGGAAGGATACCTGCATTTCTTTCTCTTTTTTTCCTTATAAAGAGAAATTAAAGGCACATCTGTGCCCCTCCATTCTCTCCTAAGCCAAGTGAGCTACACCTTTTCTTTCTAGTACAACTGGTTACTTTTAGTAAACTATGGCTCCATTAATGCAGAACTTAGTCTCTTCATTTGTAAACTGAGGGGTGGGACTGGATGATGCCTGGAATTTCTCCTGTTCTCTATGATAGTCTGCCAGAGGCAGATTCTAATTTCAAGTGTTTATGATTCTCTGGAATAATGTGAGAGTCCCTAACGTTCTAATATACCAAGACTTTGTGAGAAAGTTATTTTAAAAATCGTAATTGTGGTGACCTTGACATGTTTGTCTATGTATTTGTCTGGCCTTTCTCTAAGTACCTGTTCAGACCTATTCCTAAGGCTGTGGCTGCCAACCACAGCTGCCGTGTGATGTCAACCAGACTGCGTTTCTGGTCCGACTTAGTGACAGTTATAACTGAATCATCAGGTCAAGGCAGAATGCCCCGCCTTCTCAGAGAGTGTTACAGTTCAGTTAGACACAGCAGGGCATGTGTGCGTGCCAGCATGTACATGGGCACAACGTTTTCTACTATCTCCCATCAAAGTGAAGAGCATGAACTGCAATTCTTGAGCATATTTGCACACGTGTTGCCCAGGTGTGGATGCAGGGGACAAAACTGAGCTGCTGCTTCATCCATCCGCCTATTGCCTTTCCAGGGAGTACCTGTTGGCTGTTGGAGGATTCTCCTGCTCTCAGGCGTCTCTGCTAGTGCCTGTTGCTTCCCTGGCTGTCCTCTTGCGCTCACACGTTCATGAGATACCTTCTCCGCTAGCTTTGTTGTAAATGTTGGCCTCAGAGTTCTGGGATTTCATCAGTTCTTCTGTCTGTTTTCCTGAGGGTACCTGGGAGTTCTAAAACGCTGCCACTGCCATCTCTTCAGGGTTCCACCTGCTGGGCTGTATGCTGCATGCTCAATTCTTCGGTAGCTCTAAAGGGGTAGGTGGATATTTGTTCTGAACAGAAGGAATGATGAGAACGGAAACAATGAGACAGGTTTAGGGAAAGAAGAATCCAGAGGGCTTGGTGAGTGACTGTACACAGGGGGACAAGAGGAATGAAGCAAAGAGGAGAACAACCGCTCATTATTTCATTCAGCAGACACTTAGCTTACTAATTGACCCCACGGACTTAATGTTCAGACCACGGGACACAATGCCTGTGCTCACGGAGCTCGTGGTGAAGTGAGGCGACAGATGCCAAGCAGAGAATCCCCAGGAGGTGCAGAATCACCAAGAAGGGCCCAAGGCATGTGGCAGAAAGAAGGGCTCCTCTGAGCGGAAATGGGAAAGGCAAGACAGGGGTTGGCTAGGGAGCAAAGGTGGCGAGTTTACATTTCAAGAGGTTGAACTGACTGTGAGTCACCCAAGTAGAGACATCGGGCAGAAATGGAAATGCACTTGGAGTAGGAGTGGGAAGTCCGTTGCAGCTATGGTCTCCCCAGGGAGAAGACCAGGTTAGAAGATCAGTTCATGAGTTTCCTGAAACAGCTTTCTTGACAGGGCAGGAGGAGTAGCTGGAGCATGAGAATGAGCAGAACTCAGCAATACCTTGTCTGGAAAGTTCTGAATGGGTAAGATCTGAGGAGCAAGGTGGAATGACATGGGCAGATGCTGCAGAGAGGCTGAGAGAGGGTGAGGACTGAGGCAAAGCCAGAGTTTGGGAGGCAGGGGCAACTTTGGTTTCAATCAGCAATGTTTGATCACAAGAAACAAAAACCTACTCAGAATCGCCTGGCATTTGTCCAACAACGCTTCGCTGGCTTCCCAGCAACTGCCGCTCTGTTCTAATCTGAGAATGGACCAGTCTCTTCTGCGAGGCCCCTCCCTGAGTTTAGTGTGTGCAGGCACAGGTTTCTCTGCCACTCATCCCACCTCATCCCTCATTGCCTGGTGACTAGGGCTCTTCCTCTATGACTTTCAGGGTCCCCACCAAATAATAGGAGAGAGAACCTGTGAGGCGGAATCTGGCCCTAGTCCAACCAGTAGTGTCCAGAGGAGGATTTATGTGATAAGCCAAGCCCACTGAGTCAGTAGAGGGATAAGAAAGGGAGTATACAGATGGGAGGGGTGAGGAATGAATGGTGTTTCAGAGTCCAGCACAAAAACAAACCTTCAGATTTGGTGCTAGGTACATGGTTTCATTGTAACAGAACTGAAAGCTGGGCAGGAGGGGGTGGGTGTGCTCCTAACTGAATGCAAGGGTGTGTAGTCCATGGCCAGGGGCATGCTGGGTAGGAGACACATAACATCGAGTGGCTAATAGGGAAAGGAGACAGCTGGGGAACATAGAATCCCCAAGACCATGAGGTATTGGCCATCGAGAAACCAAACTTACTCTGATGCTGACCCACAAGGAGGCGTCTCCCTGGTGAGATTTGTCCAGCTCAGTACAGGAGGCCCCACCCAACCCCAAAGGCAGAGCATGGAAACTACAGCTCCAGGCTGCAGAGGCAACAAGAGAGCAGCCAAATGCTGCTGAGAAGTCAGCACGGGAGGGCTGCCCTTTGTGGGCTTGTTTGTGTCCTCTGTGGGTCCCAGGACTACTCACTGTGAACCCCATCCTTGGGTTTTTATTTAATCTCTGTTTCAAAGAGATGGGGATCTCTGTGGGCTTTTGTTGCATTTATTTGCAGTGCTGAGATCAACCCAGGGCCTTGCGCGTGCCAGGCAAAGCACTTTACCACCGAGCTACATTCCCAGCCCACTCGGTGTGCTTTTATAATCCTAGCCTGCCGAGGAAAATTGGTTCTTGTGCATTAATCTCCTGAAATGCCCAAGTATAGCAGAAGAAAGGCAAGATAGTCGTCACTTGCCAATGTTTCATAAATGTTATTAATAACGGTGTTTAAAATTGACACGGGGGAAGAGTGACTGTGATGAATGAAGGCTGAGTTTGTGACCTAAAAAGGGGAAATTCTCTCTGCACTCAAGGCAGGGAACAGCCCCAGAGCTCTGTGCCAGAATTGGTGCCAAATAATTATAAAGAGATTAAACCCAGCAACACGGGCTGATGTTGTCCAAGCACAGAGGGCCAGCTTTCTGTAGTCAGGCTGCCTACATCTGCACCAAGCTCAGGAAGCGTTGCTTGTGTCTCGGTATTCAGGGACTCAAAGACATGTCCAAGTTCTGCCAAAGACTGGCCCTTCCAGGACTAGCTGCCCTTGCTATTTATTAAATCCTGAGCTCCAAAACTTAAGCCATGAAACTGTATTTCTTTTTCTGGGTGCTCACGTACAGGTGGAAGGATTGTGGATGCTATGAGATTTGTGAAGCTGGCGTGGTCATTTCTATCTGGGACCAAGATTTTTCATTTTGAGGGGACATAATGTTGTAGGGGACTCTGTGAGCTCAAAAACCGTGACTTTGTAATCACTTTTGATCATTTAGAAAACCATTTCTGGGAACTTACTGCTGCTGAAATTGGTATTGAGGTTCAAGATAGGACCTGACAAGTGATTTTGTGTCTCATGTTACATAGCAAACAGATGAGACAAACAACACTAGAATCCTGGGCTGTCACAAGATCATGGTCTCGTGTGCTCTATTTCTTTGAAGCATTGAGCGATATTGTTTGCCTGTGTGGTAGAAGGCTCACTATTTGGCATTTTTCAGGAGTTCCTCCCCCTTCCCAAGACTAGCTTGCTTTATTGCCCCAGGATTGACAACAGTTTTGCAAATATCTCCTCCTTGCGTAGCATTAACAAGAAGATTCAGGTTGACATATCTTGGTTAAGAGATGCCAGCTTGACTTGTTAGTATCAGAGCTTCTGTTAGTTAGGCAGATCCAAGTGATAGGAAATTCAGCAAGTAATCTTTTAGGAGATGTGCTTAAGGAGGCCCAGATCCAGGTTCTAGGAGCAAGGATTAATGATCAGACACATGGTACTAGAGACTAAACCAGCATGGATGGGAAAGGAAGCGCTGGGGACATTTGGATGTCGAGGTCTGTTGGAGGCACTGGGTCTCGTGTTTCAAGTGCAACAGGCAAATTCAACTTAGAAAATGCAAGTCCAAACTAGCTTATTTAGTGGCCTAAATTACTGGCAGATTGTCTTAATGTTTGTTTGCTTTGGAAAGGATAACCAAATTTCAAAGCTTACCATTGACAGGCAGAGATTGGCATGAGACCAGTATTGGATTAAGAACTGAAGCGGGGAGGATTTCTTTTCATACCTCCTATGTTCCTTCTTTAAAATGTAATTACAGACTTTTCAAGCATACGCAAAAGTAGAGAGAACACTACAAACATTTTCATGTGCCCATTATTTGTTTCAACAAACATCCAAATTTTTCCAGTCTTATTTCCACTAGCCACTAACATCTGTCTCCCTCCCCTCACTGCCAGATTGTTTTAAAGCAAGTAATTCTGTCATTCAATCAGTAATATTAAATGTGTCCATAAAAGACGAGGACTCTTTTTGTGTATATATAACCACAGTATCCTCATCATACATAATTCTTTAATATTCAAAATCCTGTTAGTGTTCAAATATTCCTGAATGTCTCACTTTTTTAAAAGTTGGTTTATTTAAACCAAGATCCACAAGTTGCTTTTCGTTGATATGTCCCTTAAGGTACTTTTCTACTCTTTTCCTCATAGAGTTTCTATATTTTCCTATATCTTTTGTGTGCATTTTCTGGAGGGTATATATATATATACCCTCCAGAAATTTTCTATATCTTCCATCATTATTTCTGTATTTTTCTTAAATTACTTTTTTCATGGTTAGAGAGATCTGTTAATTCTACTTTCTAAGTCATTGGTACTTTTGCTTCTATTGATCTCTTTCCTCCTTGAGTTTAGGCTATTATCCTGATCAGCTCAGGCTGCTATGACAGAATACCACAGACCAATATGCCGCAATCTATTACAGAAACTTATTTCTCACAGTTCTGGAGATCAGTAAGACTAAGATCAAGATGCTGGCTAAGGACCCTCTTCCTGATTTGCACATGGCTGCCTTCTTGCTAAATCCTTTCGTGGCAGAGAAAGGGACCATCTCTCCCATGTCTCTTCTTATAAGACCGTCAATCCTATCAATGCGGGACAGCCCCCCTGACCTCATCACCTCCCAAAGGCCTCACTTCCAAAAATCCTTACATTGGAAATTAGGGGTCTACATATGAATTTAGGGAGGAGGACAGTGAACATTCAGACTATCTATGATGCAAGGGTGTGTTAATTTCTCAGTGTGGTGTTGAAGTTCATCTTCTAGACTTTTCTTAGCATTTTTACAAGAATGATACTGTTTTATAGGTGTGTGTGTGTGTATGACATTTATGTTATGTATAAGAATTCATATTGTTCTTTGCAAAATAAATTAAGAGATTTTTTTTGTGGCTTTTTAATGCTCTGAAATAATTTATATAGTGTTGGAAATATGTGACCATTGAAATTTTAGTAGAATTCTCTATGTATTCAGCTGAGCTTGGTCCTTGTGTCGGTAGAATAGTCCATTAATAAATTTCTCAAATGTTTTCCTATGAAGATGGGCATATTTAAGCTGTATAACTCTAATGGTCCAATTTTGGTCATCTGAATTTCCCCAGGATATTATCAATTTCATGCATTTTTTTTTTGCATAGAAGTCTGCAAAATAGTCTCTTTATTTTTAAAATTTCTTCTGAAACAATGACTATTCCTTCTTGTCATTTTGTGTATTTATGCTTTCTCTTTTGATCGTTAGTGATTTTTCTAATTTAATTTTGCTAAGACATTAGGACTTTGATTTGCTCATTAGTTCACTCATTTTCCCATATTTTATTCAATTAATTTCTTCTTTTAAGTTTTCACTTTCTTCTTTGTATCTTTCTTGGTTTACTTTGTTTTTCTCCAGTTTTTTTGAGTTCGGAATTCATTATTTTCTTTTTTCATTTTTCATGATAAATATTTTCACTCTAATAATTTTTTCTCTGATAATTGCACTAAATATATTTCACTGATTCTGATATATAGTATTTTCATTGTTCTTATTAATCTTTATAATTCCAAAATTTCAATCTGTAGCTCCCTTTTTGCGAGAGTTGTTTATAGAAAGTTTTACTATTTCCATGTAGAAGAGTTATTTTGGGTTTTTTTGTTTTGTTTTTGTTAGAAATTTCTAGTTTTACTGAATTTTGATCAGAGAAGTTGTTTGTAATGTTTTTACTTTATGTAAATTATCAATGTTTTCTCTCTGACCTACTATATGATAATTTTTTGTAATTTCCCATAGGCATTCGGGAAGAAGATATAGTCTTTATAATAAGGGTATAGAGTTTAATGAATATTAATGAGATTGATTATGTTGTTTCCAGCTTTTGTATTATTCTTAGTTTTGTCAACTTAACGTGTCCTGTACTAGTAAAGCCTCGTATTATTAGTATGTTTCTCTATTTCTCCTTGAATTTTCTTTAGTTTGGGCCTCATAAAGATGGTTGCTATATTGGTAGATATATATTTCTAAATGTTATTTAGAAAGAGGTTTAGAGTTAAACCTATTCACTTTACTGCAAGGACTAACATGGTCAGTCTCTGCCACACCATTTATAATTTGGGTTTTGTCATATTTGTTATGCTTCTTCCTCTTTTAATAAGGTTTTTATTTTTATTCTAAAACTTTTTTAATGTGCTCATTCTCCCATTTTTATTATTTAATCTTTTACTAGTTTATCAGGGTGTTTTTCCCTTAACATTCTTTAACAGGTGCCAACTGCTTTATACAACAAACTTGTTCTAGTTTATTTTCCTCTCTCTCTCTCTCTCCTCTTCCATTTTTTAGATAAATTATTTCAGCTGTGTTAAACCAAATAAAGTTTTGACCTTGAATCCTTTCCTCTAACCTTTGCTTTAGTCTTAGATATGCAATTGCATAGACCCTCATCAGCTGTGTCCTCTTGTGTCAAAGTTTTTTCTAGTCATCACTCAGTGGGATGGAATACATACATTATTGAGTGAATATTCCTCAGGATAGGTGCAAAATTTAGCAAGTTCTTGTAAATTGAAAATTGTTTTTCTCTAGCCTTGATAGGTGAAGAACACTTGGCTGGATATAATGATCCTCCTACCTCAGCCCTCCAAGTAGCTGGAATTTCAAGCGCCATGCCCAGATAAAGTTTGTTGTGCTTTACTTTTCTGTTTGTTTGTTTTTGTTTTTGTTGGTGGTAGTGTTGTGGAGTGGAAACCAGTACTCCACACACCAGACATGCACTCTGTCACTGAAGTACACCCCCAGCTTCTGAATTCTCATTCTTTTTTGGTTGTACCAGGGATCAAACTCGGGACCCTGGGCTTTTGAGGCAGGTGGCGGAACCACTGAGCTAAATCCCCAGTCCCCTGGCTTCTGAATTCTTTAGCAAGGTGCTCCACTGTAATCTTGTTCGATGCATTTTAAAAAAAATATGATGCCAGCCTAATTATTTTGGCCTTGTAAATTATTTGATCTACTTATTTGGAGGTCTTTAAAATCTAATAGTGTTACTGGGATATGTGTTAAAATTGATTGTCCTGAATTAATGTTCCTAGGTGTCCAGTGAGTTTCAGTAGGTAGATTCATATATAGTGCTTTTCTATTTCTGGTAAGTTTTCTTCAAAATTATAAATATTTGCTCTGGTTTTTGTTTTGTTTTGTTATTTCAAGTACTCTGAAAATAAGGATTTTTTTTCCCTAGTCCTCTTTTTTTTTTTTTTTTTTTTTTTTTT
>NW_022900920.1:15985064-15997299 GCF_012274545.1 Fukomys damarensis | reverse complement strand
GGTTCGCGCTATATATTTGAGACTGAACTAGAACTCACTGTGTAGCCCAGGCTGGTCTCAAATTTACAGTGATCCTCCTGCCTCAGCCTCCTGAGTGCTGGGATTACAGGCGTGCACCACCATGCCCGGCTTAGCTCTGATATTTTTGAAGGTTATTCTGGATAAGAGTGGAATGAATATTTATGACACTAATTCCAGATCAGCCAGCACTCCATTCATGGGCTTTCTCTGCCATCTCTGGGGTTTTTCCAGGGAGCTGTGTTGGGCTTGATTCCTAGGAGCCGGAGCATAAAAAATTGTGCTGGCTTTTTCCTGGCTCTACTCTTTTTATTCACAGCTGTTTTGAAAAGTGCTTAAATTGCTCTATTTTCATTCCTATCTCTGGGGAATGAATGTCTGATTTTTATGTACATTTACTTTTCTTCTCTCCTGTTTTATATTATGTTGAAAGGGAATACTGGGAGACAGGTGGCTACGATGCCTCTATATTTTTTAGCTACCTCAAAAGCTAATTTAAAAACAGGCATTTAATGATTAAAATGATGTTCTTATTCTTTCTGAAAAGAAATATAGACTAGCCAGATAGATGGCCAAAAATCCTGTTTATTTAGGACTTTTAAATTATATAATTAGTACTAATGTCCTTAACGCTTTAAGGGTAAATTTACCATAAACCTTTCTAAGAAACAGTTTTTAAGTAGCTGTTTTCTATTAAAATCATAAAATTGCACAATGTTGGTAAAAACTCTCTAAGTTCTGATCACTGCATTTACAAATATGAAGGTAAATAGCTCTCGTTTCTCAGCTCGATTCTAATACATGTCTCATCGGTAGTGACATCTCTGGCTCGGGTGTAATTAGCACCAATGCCATTATTTTTCCACTGAAGAACCCTGTGGTGGTTGTTCAAAATGAAACAGCCCCACTCTTCATTCTGCACTATCTCTACCCTCCTCCGAGCCCACAGTTTCCCACTATGTTGACGCTAGATTTGATTTTCAGAAACGACAGCATAGTTTGGCTTTGGGATGCAAACAGATGTCTGAATTTTTGTGGGCTACAGCAGCTTGTTTTCATAAGAAACATGGTGTTTGCTAACCTCATCTACAGAGAAAGATGATAATGGAAATTGTGAGTAAGTGGAACTATATATTTGAATGCATCATCGAGTATCTGTTTTAGCAGAAAAAAAGAGACCCTTTACTACAAACCAAGATGCAGTTTCATGTTTCTGTCTTGGGGTATGGGGCCTGCATGGATTATAACACGTTCTGCTATTCCAGACTGGAACCTTATCCTCAAAGGCCTTGCTCTGGCATTAGACCAAGGTGATACCAGAAGCCACCCAGTCAGGGGCCCTGCTGGTCACTTGCCATTTAAACCATGGAGAGGGATTTGACTCGCCGCTCTTTGCCCTCCTCTCTTGGCATCCTTTGTGACCCAGTGCACAGGTCTTCTGATGGTTAGCAAGGGAAGTTGATGAGCCCTCTGGGTAAAGCTGATCACTTAGCTGTTGCTTCATACCAAACTACCACAAAATGTGGTGGTTTAAAACAAGAACCACTTACTAGAAGTTGACTTCTGTGGGTTGGCACTTGGCACAGAGCTGAGCTGCTCCTCCGGGTGGTTTTCTCGGTCTCAGCGGGGAGCCCTTATGTGCCTGTGGTCAGCTGTGGGCTGGCTAGCTGTCAGCCACAACTACTTAGCTGTGATGATGAGGGAGCCTGCTGACTCAGTGTAGTCCCAGAAAAAGGCAAATTTACATTAGGCCTTTGGCCTAGAGGAAGATGATGGCCCATAAATTCAACTAGATTGTCCTCTGTTGGTTTTGAGCTTCACCATTGACCACTGCCAGCCTCTGCCCAGTGGTGTCATCAGTGCACAGAACTCTGGGAGAATACCTCATAGGATTATGTTTAGGATCTAGCTTGTGGAACAAGAGAAATAAGTTTCCAGTAATCCAGGGTAACTGACATCAGAGGGGGTGATTACTTCACCATGAAGTGGTGAATTTCCCATGACCTGAAATATTCAGGCCAACCTAGAGCTTCCATGATTATCCCAGGTTCTGCTTTAAACATTCATGACTTGGCAAGCAACACTGCCAACCATACCTGGTGTCTGTCCCCAAAGAACCAGATTCCAGGTGATAATCGGAGCCTTTGAGACCTGACTCCAACATTCTAGAATGTGATTGCCCAGGTCTCCCCACTAAAAGGCAGTGCAGAGCAAGCTCTCCTGCCTGCTGAGCTCTGATATCTGTCCTTGATTTGGCTGCAGCCCCCTTTTCCCAGCTTAAACACCCTGTGTCCCTGCTATTCAATAGCCCTCTGCTTGCCCTGCACCCCAACTGCTTGGCTGTCTCAACCCTGACCCATTTCTGATCCTGTCAGCCAGAGCTTTCCCCTAAGTCCACCTCCTGTTCACAATCCCCTGGCTTCAATACACCCAAGCTCTATCTAACCCCAGGGCAGGTCTAGGCTGACTCCTCCTACTTCACCCTGCTACCTCATCAACCATCCCTGACAGAGCCAAACTACAGAAAATGAGGTATATGTCTGTACACAGCTAAAACAAGAAAACAACATGGTATCCATTGCAGCTGTTAAATCTGATCGGTAGGCATGGGAAATATTCTTAGTGTGTTACTGTTCCATTTTTTAAAAGAAAAAGAGTTTCAAAAAGAATCGTGTGATATGTACAGTCCCTGCTTTGTAGGTTTTGAGTTTATAAATTTGTATTTACACAGATGTCAACTGGGATCCCCCTGCCCCTAAAGACAAGCTGAAGTCCCTACCTGGTGGATCTCTGAAGCCAACCCCAAGACTTTGATGACTTCCCAAGGCTCAAACTCTCAGGCCTCCTCTGCCTTCTCATGTAATCTCTGTCCTATACCTTATTGACCCAGGTACGACTAAAGTTCAGCCCTTCTCCTAGTTTCAACCCCCATCTCAAAAAACAAACAAAAATTAAGCAAGACATAGTGAACGTAGGAATTTGGAGCTAAGATGTGCTCACCACGGATGCAGATCCCACTATTAAGAGATCGATGTGGCTGGAGAGCCACACACTATGTCACGACATGTACTTTGGAACTGAGCTGGCTGCTGTGCTCCAGGGCCTATAGCAGCTGGTGGGGATGAGGCTGCCTGTGGACAGCAAGCCTGGGCATGACCGGTTCTGGTCCAGCCATTTGCAGCAGAAGGGTAGATGTATTCGTCTTGTCTGTGATCACTGGGCCCTGACAGCAGGAGGTCCCTAAGTCCTTGCAGTCCTAACATTGTACAGGACTGTACTGCTCATATCCAAATTTCAAAGTGGCCTTAGAGATGGAGAAAAGGCAGTAAATAGGAGGCCAAGAGGAGGTACAAAGTAAAAGTTGTCATCTCACCCAAACCCACAGGGCAGCCTGGTCTTTGTGCAAATGAAGGTCCCTTGCCAGAGCAGGAAACGAGCAATGTCCCTTCATAAATCTCTTTCCTGCACCACAGCTGTTTGTTTGTATTAAACAGAAACATGGTAACAGAGCTATAAGTAGCTCCTTGCTCAGCTGTACAAGGTAGGGAGTCAGAGCAACTGAATTCAGTTTCTGAAAGGCAAGGTTTCCTGCCCGCCGGGGAGTCACAGCTGGCCTGCATGGTTGGATTGGTCAAGCAGCCCAGGGAGCTGAGGGTCAGGTAAACCTGAGTTCGCCCATGATGAGCAATGTAAACTGCGCCGGATAAGGCAGAGCAGCCCATGCCCTCTACTGATGTAGACCAATGGCCAGATGCCTGTGTGCCTGCAGGACCTTAGCTTGGTGGGACCTGGGCCTCTGATCCGAGTTGGGGGCTCTGCTTAGGGAAAGCACCTCTGGGATGGTTCTGTGTTCAGCAGTTTTTCACTGTGAGGCACCGAATAAACTATTGCCATCCTCCAGGCCTTAGCTTCTCCTCTGTGAAAGGAGGTTTTTAGAGAAGATGAACTTCAACTTTCTTCCAGCAACAAGAATTTAAAATATTCTATGCAGGGGGAAAAAGCAGAATTTATTAGACTTTTAAAATAGATACATCTCTATCACGTCACAGGATTTTTTTATCCTATGGAGAATAAAATATCATAGAAAATATAATCAACTGCCTGATATATCAACAATTCCCCATAGAGCATCACTAGGCTTCTCTCACAGGATACGGGGTAAAGACAGTGTGCAAACTAAAACCTTCCTGAGCCTGTTTTAGTACCAGTGAAATGGCACCCATATCAGCTTGTCTCCGACTCCCCAGGCCCCAGCCCTGCCCAACGCTGCACTGGCCTGGAGTCACTGTGGGGTCTGACCAGCCTCCTCCACCCCACCCGCCTGTGTATAACTCTTGCACACTCACACTGCTGGGCTGATCCTCGTGTTTCTATGTCCTCTCCTCTTCCAGACTTGCTCCCAGGCTTTGTGTCCCCAGTTAGGCTTTTGGTTCCCCCCAGCCTTGGCAGGCTGCCACAGCCCTGATATTTAGTCACTTGGTTCAAATCTGGGCCTTCTGTACCCCATCCTGATCAAGTAGGGGAATTCCTTAAGCTGGGACCTTTCCAATCAGCCTTATTTACTAACCACTAGAAATCCCATGCTCTGCTGTAAAGCTGAAAGAAGAAGAAATAAAGACAGGAAATTGTCTTTGAATTCTACGAAAATCTTCCCAATCGTAGCATCACAAGAGTCATTGCTTGCAGATTTCTATCTTTTGCCTTGTTCTCAGCTGAACTTTGGCCAGACCACTTAACCTCTCTGGGCTTTGACTATCCACCCACAAAACAACAACAACAACAAAAATAAAAACCCAATCCCACAGCTTTGCTGTAAATATTAAAAGGACCCGAGCACCTAGCTGTGCTTGGCACATATAAACAGCTCACTATTTATGGAGTGTGGTGAGTGAATTAATGAACTAAAGACTGCCCTGGTTTATAGTCAGGATGTTTTGAAGCTTTGGTGATACACCAGTAGAAAATAAAACTTCAAATAACCATCTTTTAAACAGGAAATAAATGAATTAGACATTGTCATCTTAAATTAAGATTAATTTTAGGTTAATTTGAGGGAAAGGTTCCATTTTACCTGGCCATTCAGGCACTGTCCAGAAAATGCGGAAAGAGAAATCTTAGGAATTCAGCCTTATTTGTGGCTAACTGCCTTGAATTAATTAAAATCCTAAATCCTGGATCTTTTTAAAGGTGCAATTTCATTTCTCCAGGGACACGGAGTGACTCCAGCTAATTTAACACTTGACACCCAGCAACAGCCAAATGGAGGGACTGAACTAGAATGACATGTCATGAGCCCAGCAAATATTTTAGCAGAAATGGCTTGGCCAAAAGTTCCTGAAACCATTTACTTTCTTTTCATTGAGCTCATGCTATTAATTTTCTCATCAAACATTTGTTTCTGTAAGTATACAGTTAGCTGTGCTTTATATTGCAGATGTGACCTAGTCCTTATTAGCATCTGAAATTCATGATTTTTATTGTAGGGAAGAGAAAAGAAGGCAATCTCTTTGTTTTATTAAAGGATTTGCCCTCTTGCAGGCTCCAAAGAGTCTCATTGTCAATAATGATATAATAGTCAATAGTTTATGAAGCACTTAATCTCTTCCAAGAGCTTTGTTGAAATTAACTCATCACAGCCATGTGAGGTAGGTATTATTATGATTCCCATCTTAGAAATGACAAAACTAAACAGAGCTGTTAAATAATTTGCCAGTGTTTTTACACTGAGTGAATGGTGTAGTTGCCATTCATACCGCAGCACTCTGAGTCCTGCTCACAACCCTCTGCTGCAACTGAAGTAGGTCCTCCCTAGAAATAAATAAGTAAGTGCACACACATGTGCATTCGGCCATCTGCTGTAGGAACGGAAAGCCGGTCATTTGAATGATGTGCAGGACAGAGGAAGCCAATATGAACAGGGCAAAGCTGATCAACAATGGATACATGGACTCAATGGCACATCATAGAAACTGACATTGAGGGTCCAGTCCAAACACTACCATTGGAAAGGGGGTCGGGGCTGAAGAACATGAGCATCCCAGATTCTCTAGTGCTCAGTTCCTGGATCCGGCGAATCTATCATTGTGTGAGACAGGGCTCTGGTTCCAGGAATCAGAGCTGAAAATTCTGTGTGTTTATTTCATCTCTTCCCAATTGGCAGTGGCAACCTTTGGTGCCTGATGGTGGCCAGGACAGCAGTGGTATGGCAGGTACCAGTGGTAATGCCCAGTGTCCAACATCCATGGACATGGTGATTCTGGTGGCTGCACTGGGGCCTGGAGTTTGGCACCAACGATGATGCCAGTGGACACCCGTTGAGGCAGCAGTGGTAGCTCCCGGGCAGGCCCATCCCTGGCATGACTTTAGCAGTGGCTCTAGCTGCCTGACCACGCTCTGTGTCAACCTGATTTGGCCTGGTTCTCCAAGGTCCCTTCTGCAATGTGAGCTATCCAGTTTCCTACCAAATAAATCCTCTTTTGGTTTGAGTTAGTCAGAAACCTTTTGGCTTTTTGCACTCAAGAGCCCTTACTAAAGCTGGTCATGACCATGACTGGAGTTGGTGGGAGAGCAACTACAGGCACCTTAGCTGAGAGCACATTTATACCACCAGCTGTTGCTCCAGCCCTGATTCCCCACCACTAGCCTCCTTCTGAGCCCCTGAGTTACCATGTGTTGATTATAATTACCAATTACAGTGACCAGTTACCAATTGCAGCTCTGACCAACTTTAGCATTGTAGTCTGCTTGTTCCACACCAATAAATGGGCACCCTGGTTTTTTGTTTTGCTTTGTTTTGCTTTTTGGTGCTGGGGATCAAACCTAGGGCTTCACACATGCTAGGCCAAAACTCTATCACTGAACTGTACCCCTAGCCCTGCACCCTGTTTTATATAAGCAGCCTTGTATATGCCAGTTGATGAGTTTGGTTAAAATGAGTTTTTCCCTGAGAGATAGATATTCCCTCAGCATGTGAATAAATTAAGTCTTGAGTTGAATCTCAGGTAGATGCCCCCCATGGACAACTAGCTTGTGTGTGCAGTTACTTTTACCTGGGAACATCTCCTTCAGGTAATGGAAGAAAGAGGAGGGGTGAAGATCAAAAAGTTGTGGTTGGATTTCTAGTCCCACCTCTATGTCTATCCTCTGGCCACATCCTGACCTTATGGAACCTCTGTTTCCTCCCCTGCTAAAGAGTGACAATGGTCTGATGTTATTAGTCTGCTATAAGGATAAGGTGTAAAACCAAGCACAGCATCAGGTGCATGGTGGGTCCTCAGGAAATGCTAATCATCACAAGAAGAACAATCCAACAACAATAATAGTAATAATAAAAGCACCTGGTAACAAGCAGCAAACTGACTAGAAGCCAGTGCATGGGAGGGAAGACAAGGGGAGGCCTGCTTTGCAGCCTCACATTGAAGGAACCAACCTGGAACTATTCCTTCTAAGATCTGAGGCCTTCTCTGAGCAGCTCCTTCCAAAGACATGGTCGGGGGGGCCCCTCAAATGGGTGGCTATGCAAGTGCTGTTTGTTGAGAAAAGCTGCCTGCAAGATGGTCCTAAGCAAGGTGGTAAGGGGGCTCTGACTTGTTTGCTCTGTCTTCCTGCCTCAACCTCCCACTCAGACCCTTCAGCACTGGGTCTTTCACTACTCTGAACATGCAGCCAAACCTATTCTTCCTCACACAACTTCTTCCTTCATGGAAGCATCTCTGTTTCCAGCCAGGGCCTCCTTGTCCTCCTCATTTAAAGCCCTGGCACCTTATTTTCCACCAGCCCAAGGGACCAGTCTGTCAGGCCCCCCACACATTCAAGACCTTTCCCATTTCCGTGCTTCTGCAGCTCTGGTTTGGACTGGGTTAAACTGCCCCATCCTAAGCACTGTGGGTGTCGTTGGCCTCCCAAAGGCCTCTCTAAATTCCTCAGCCTTACCTTTTTTCTGTAGCTTCTTCTGACTCCAAATTTCTTCTTCCATTGTATTCCCAATTGCTTGTGTCCTCCCAAAATTCCTATGTTGAAATTCTAATTTCCAGTGCTTTAGAATATCACTATATTTATAGGTAGAATCCTAATGGGTAGGCCCTAGTCCAATATGACTGATGTACCATCAGAATAGATTAGGACACAGACACAGACACACAGACACACGCACACACACACACACACAGAAGAGCTCTGGAAGTCATGGGAAGTAGACAGCTGTCTGTGAGCCAAGGAGAGAGGCCTGAAGAGAAACCAGTGCTCCTGTTACCTTCATCTAGGACCTCCAGCCTCCAGAACTGTGAGGAAATAAGTGTCTGTTGTTTCAGCCACCCAGTCTGTAACATTTGTTCTGACAGCCTGAGTAAACTAACACAAGGTCTCTACTCAGAGTAGACCCAGCCTTGGAACTCGGCCCTCTTACCTCATCCACACTCTCACACAAACCCCAGTCACTCCAGGCATTTGTGTCTACCACAGAGTTGATTGGGAGAGTGGTTTGTGGAGAGAATTCAGCCACAGAAATGTACACAACTGCAAATTGGATGCTGCATATTCGTTCTCACCTCAGGGTTCCCATGTGCCTCTGGGAGGACCAGGATCCCACTGCCTTCCCCCTCTCCTCAGAAGCAAACCCCCAATCCTTCCTCTCTCTTAGGGCTCTCATTGCTTGTACACTAGTTGAAGACCTGCCTTTTCATCCCTAATCATCTCATCCAAGGTATTTTGCTTAATAGGATTTTCTGTATTTTAAAAATTCTCCTGTGATTTAGTGGGCAGAAACCAACATTCTTGTTTCTCATCCTTCCAAATCTTAACTATATTGAAATCTCATATTGAAAGAAATCTTTTAAAAGTACTTTCAAATTTTTCCCCTCATAATGAAATTCTTTCTCCAAACAATAGCTTACACAGAAACCCAAGATGTGAAACATAGTTTTAAAAACTAAGAAGACATTCACATAACATAAAAATAATCACTTTCAAGGGAGCAGTTCCGTAGAATTTAATACACTCACAGCATTGCCCAAACTCTACCTCTGTCTAAATCAAAAACACTTCCATCGCCAAAAAATCAAACTCTAAACTGATTAAGCACTTACTTTTCCCTTCCCTCAGCCTCTGACAACCACCAATCTGGTTCCTGGCTCTGCGGATTTGCCTACTCTAGTCTAGTATTTTACATAAATGAAATCACACAGTACATGACCTGGCTTTTTCACTTACATAGTGCTTCTGAGGTTCATTGGAGTTGTTGCATATATCAGCACTTCATTCCTTTTTATGGATGAATAATTCATTTTGTGTCTAGACTGTGTTGTGCTTAACCATTCAGCCTTTGGAATGTGTGCACTTCTTCTGCTCTGATGAGCCCGAAGTGGGTCACTGAGCTCCTCCTGCACATCTAGCATTTCTCAAACACCTCCGAGAAGCTAGATAAGGTTATCTGGTCTCCAGAGAGCCTTTGATGAAATGCTGTTTTGTTTTCCTGAGTACTCCTACCTACCAGGGCTTCTGCAGAAGCTTTCATTTAAATGAAAAGTTCTGGTGCTGTACACACACACATACACACACACACACACACACACACGCACACGCACACGCTCTACTGAGCAGGAGGGTCCTTTGGGTGTGTACCCATAGTCCTAAAATGTCCACAGAGAACTCCACCACCCAGCGGGCAGGCCAATCTCCTGTTAGTGATCTAGGCACGCCTGCTGCTTTTGATGACTTCAGCCACTGGAACGCAAGCCACACCTGGGTGAACACATTCTGCACACACTAACAAGTGCCAGACTGCCACATCATTGTATTTTCACAAGTTTTCTTTGTCTTTCCATAGACTTTTCCCAGGTGCATACAAGAAACCCTGTGAGCATTTGATTATTTTCTAGAAAGAGAGTTGTGATGCCCGCTCTGCCTCACAAAGGCAAGCCTGAGGTTCCTGCCACTGTATTCCAGGGCCTGGACAGTCATGGAGTTAGGTGCAGCCAATCAGCTGACAGGAGCTGCTTTAGTAGGGATAAGCCCTTTCTAAAAGGAGCCCTGCTGATGTAATAACAGGGAAAAATCCTCTGTGCAAAAGGCTTTGGGAGGCATGGGCTGGAAATGCAGATTCTATGTGAGCAGGAAACTTGTATAATCTCCACGGGCCATGTGCCAGGTATGAAGCACAGCTGGTTTGTGCCTGTGCCAGCGTGTTTGCCCAACTGGTTGAGGTGGGTCAGGCCCTTGGCTTAAACCTCACAGGCTTCTGGATGCAGGAGGAGAAAGGCTAATTAAAAAGCCTTTAAAGGCTTTTTGAAAAGCACACTTTCCCTGGGCCACAGACTCCGAGGTCCAGAGCGTCCCCAAAGGTGAGTAGATGGCAGAGTTGTGGGTGCTTTCCTCACCGGCCTGGGGAAAGCTGAGCAGTGGGAGTTGCAGAGTCCCTGGGAGAGGATTGAGGTGCAGCCAGGCCTTCCCTTTGTGAAGCTGAAAGTTGCACTTCACCAGAAGCTGTTTTGCTGCTCTCTTTCGTGTGTTAATAAACTAACTCAGATGCCTTGATTTTTAATAAAATTATTGAATTTATTTGGTGAATGAGTATCAAAATTATATATATTAATATTATACGGGGCCATATATAATTATGATTTCATATGGTTCAACCCAACCTGCTAGAAACAAGGCAGTTAATAATTAACAAAGACATAATGATGGTAACACTCAATGGTCTTTTTTTTGGGGGGTGGCACTGGGGATTGAACTCAGGGCCTTGTGCATGCTAGGCAAGTGCCCTACCACTGAGCTCCAGCTCCAGCCTTTTGAAAGCTTTAAATTTTACTTTGGGATAGAGTTTCATTAAATTGCCTGGACTCACCTCATGCTTCTGATCCTCACGCCTTAGTGTCTTAAGTCACTGTGATTATAGATGCCCAGCTTCAATATTATTTCCTTATGTTCAGTCATCTTCCAAATGAAGAGAAAAAATAGACTGAAGTGATCGATTTCACATGAGATTGCGCATGCGTGTGTGTGTCCCCACAGGAAATTATAAGAAAGGAATAGTATCGTTTTAGTTAAAGAGTTAGGAATGAGAATTGAGCACAGAGGTAACCTTATTTACAATTTTCTCTCTCTGAAGGCATTTTAATTGGAACTGCTCACAGTACTTAGGTGTTATATTTTAGTGATTATTCATTTCACCTAGCTTGAACTGGGTGAACGCCATCAATGTTGGTTGAATAAATAGCATGTTTTCTGCAGAAACACTGTGATGAAAGCTCTATTTCCTGTGTACTAAATCATGACTTAAAAGGAAGGAGGCAGGCGGGTAGAGTACTTGCTGGGCACACAGAAGGCCCTGGGTTCAATCCCCAGTACCTGAAAGAGAGAAGGAGAAGGAGGAGAGAGAGACAGAGACGGGAGTGGGGAGACACAGAGAGAGTTCTATTTGTAGATTTTGATCTCCAAAAGTGGGATCCTTGGGAGGCCCCTTAACTTCTCTAGCCTCAGTTTCCCCACTGGACTGGTAACCTCTATGGTCCCAGCTCTAAAACATTCTAACTTTTCAAGTTTTCTATAACTGAGTGGCTGCATCTAGAAAGAGTAAAGGTAACAACATCTCAGTCCTGCTTGCTTTAGTGTCTCATGAACTCAGGGTCTCACGAACTCAGCAAAACAGTCAGGCACCTCCATGAGTGACACGAGAAAACATCCTAATTATGATAATGGCTAATGACCCAAGCGAGCCCGGTGAAACAATCCTGGCTGTCTTGTCAGCCTGACGGGATTGACAGGATGATCCGTTCCTAGTCTTGCCCCAACTACCTATTGCCTCAGCAAGAAAACCACTCTGCTTCCACAGAAACATGGGCAGAAATGAAACTGATTTGCCACAATGAGTGTTTAGAATAGAAACTATGAAAACCATATGTTATTGAAGAGAAGTGAATTTCACACCTCCTAATGTTTGGCACTGAGCTTTGCTGTCACCAACAGCAAGAAACCGGCCACGATGACTTTCCAAGCTGAATATAAGTAGAAGCAGAAAATACCCCAATGAGCAGCGCTCCTCCAGCTGCTGGCAAATGGACTCTTTCGTCACTTGTTAGTATATATACACGTGTGTGTGTGCCAGCCTGAACTCAGACTCAGCAACAAACTTGCCTTTCAGAAGAGTCTGCCAAGCAAGCCCAGGGTGGGGAATGAAAACACCAGCCCATGTTGGGAGACAAGTCTGGGTGGCATTCTG
>NW_022900920.1:15967729-15984672 GCF_012274545.1 Fukomys damarensis | reverse complement strand
AAAAAAAAAAAAAAAAAAAAAAAAAAAAAAAACCTTCAAAAGTAATTTTCCGTGATGAGGCTGCGGAGATAAACATTTGCCATCCTCTGGCTTTGAGTTCGGGGCGATGAGCAGACAGAAAAAGCCTCAGACCTTCTTCCACTTGACAGATATTTGTACCTTTGCATTTCTTCCAGTGGCCTCTGACAAAATTCTGAGGGACACTGGGCACCCTGCGTCACCATGGGCAACGAGAACAGCAACTTGGACCACCAGGTGGGTGTCAAGCTTCTCCCTGGAACTGCGCAGCTCTTAACTGACCTCGACTGCACCCCTTCTCCCCAGCACCGTGTCTCTGCCCAGAGAGGAGCAAGGGGAGACAGAGTTTGTGCCAGATCCACGCAGGCGTGTAGGCAGGCGTTTTTTTGCATTGCCTTTTCAGAAATCTCTCAGGATTCTCCTGCCTTCATAACCCACGAGCGCTAATTGTTCTTTTTATTCTGTGCTTTAAAAATTGGCATAATGAGAATTGGGCACATTTTCTCCAGATTGTCCCCACTCATCCACTTTAACAGGTTCAGCAGAGGAGGCTAAAATAAAACTCTTTTTCCATATTCCTCCCCTATGTAAGGTTATGGCCCTTCAAAATGATTTTAAATGGCATCAGTGTTGAGAGATTAAATCCAAAGTGTTGTTCTCAAGTTGGGCCAGGTTTTCAGAATTGAGGAGAGGACTTTAATTGCTTAATTGTGCAGATGGCTCAGATAATAAAATACACGCATATTCTGTCTTCATCCATTTTAAGTTGGCTATACCGACATAATGCCATGGTGGACGAAACCAAAGACGTACTTTCCCATTTATTTCCCACAGAGTGGAAATTCTGGATGAATGGTGTCGAGTTCTTTGTGAAAGCTGGATCTGAAAGCCAGCCTGCCGCAGTTCACTTCCCCCTTGCTTTTGCTCCTCTGCAATCTTCTTTCCTCAGTCAGCAAAACAGAAATTGTCAAAGGAAGAGGTGGCAAACTGCGGGGATTTTAGAGGCAGGAGAGAGGCGATAACGGGGGCTTTGAGACCATGGGAAGGAAGGAAACTGTGGCAAATGGGCAGCTGATGGTTGCCGTTAGGAGCCCGGCCCTGTGCAATAAGATTTTCCCATTTCTTCAAAAGAAGTAAAAACCTGCATTTTTCTGTAAAGCCATAAGTGATTTTAAAATAAACTTAAGAAATTAGAAGTAATGATAGCTTTTTTTTTGTGCTGGGAATCGAACTCAGGACCTTGCACTTGCTAGGCAGGCGTGGCACTAATAAGCTACCTACCCAGCCCGTAACCATAGATTTATATGCAGTTTAAGGAAGTGGTGCAGACAGATCACATGTACCCTTTACCTAGTTTTCCTGTCTCACAAAACTATCCTACAGGGCCAGGGATGTAGCTCAGTGGCGCTGTGCCCGCCTGGCAAGCACAAGGTCCTGAGTTCATCCCCAGGGCTGGCTGGAAACAACAACAACAACAAAAAACAAAAACAAAAAAATAAAACCCTAAAAAACCCAGAACTGTCCTACAGCATCACACAGTCAGGATTACAGAACATTTCCACTGGTAGACAGACACCTCTTGTCACATCCTCATTCCTCTTATTCCTTGTCCCTACCTTTGGCAACTACGAGTCTGCTTTCTGTTTCCATAATATTATTTCAATAATGTTTTAAAAAGCAGAATTATACAATGCGTGACCTCTTAGGATTAGCTTTGATCACTCAGCATAATGCCCTCGAGACTCACACAAGTTGTCATATGTATCAGTAGCTCATACTTTTCATGGCTGTATAGTATTCCACAACATGGAGGCTCCGTACAGTTCACTGAATCATCCACCTATTCAAACACACTTGAATGGTCTCTAGTTTTTCACTATGCCACGGAGTGCTTTTGTACAGTTTATTTTTTGTGAATCTATGGTTTCATTTCTCCTAGATAAATACCCAAGAGTATAATTGCCAGCTCATATGCTGATTGCATATTTAATTTTATAAAGAACTACCACAGATTTCTAGTCACTATACCATTTTACATTCCTGTCAGCAGTGTGAGTGATCCGATTTCCCTGGAAGCCTGGCTATCATTTGGTGTTGTTGTTACTTGCTGCAGCCATTCTCTTATGGTTTGAAGTTGCATTTCACCGATGGATAGTGAGGCGAAAAAACTTTGATGTGCTTATTTGTCATCTGCAGACAGTAGTTCTCTCCCTTATCTATAGTTTCTGTTTCTGAAGTTTCACTTACCCACCATTGACTATGGTCTGAACATATTAAGTGGACAAATTTCAGAAATAAACAATTCAGGTCTTACATTGTGCACTGTTCTGAGTAGTATGGTGCAGCCTCACACTGTCCTGCTCCTGCCAGTGTGGGATGTGAATCATCCTTCTGTGCACCTTATCCATGCTGTATATGTTACCCTCACATTCATCACTTAGCGGTGGTCTTGGTTCACAGGCCAACTGTCACAGACAGCGTTAAAGTGCTGTGTGCGTGACTCTTACATAGTAACCTACTGCTACGTCACAATGCCCATGTCATTCGCCTCACTTTGTCTCGCCATGTAGGCGCTGTACCACCTCACAGATTCACAAGAGAGAAACCACAGTCACATAACTTATTACAGTAATATATACATATATATGCATTGAGCCTAGGCCCTTCTTACTGAGCTATGTCCCCAGGTCTTTTCTTCCTTCATTCTTTCTTTCTATTTATTTTTGAGAAAGATCCCACTAAGTCACTCTTTTGCCCAGGCTATACTTAAATTTTAAAAATATGATTGCTATAGTTTATTATTAGTTATTGCTGTTCATCTCTTCCTGTGTCTGATTTTTTTTGTGTGTGTACTGGGGATTGAACTCAGGACCTTGTGCTTGCGAGGCAGGCAGTGGAACCACTGAGCTAAATCAACATCTCCCGTGCCTGATTTATAAATTAAACTTTATTAAAGGTATGCATGCAAAAAGTATAGCAAAAACAGGGTTTGGCACGATCCAAGGTTTCAGGCATCCACTGGAGGTATTAGAATGTATCCCCCATGGATAAGAGAGAATTGTTCCCTTTGGTGAAATATGTGTTCAGGTCTTTTGCCCATTTTCTAACTGGATTGTTACTGTTGTCTTAGAATTGAGTTCTGAGGGTTTTTTAAATAGTGTAGAGTAGTGCTTTGTCAGATTGTGGTTTGCAAATATTCTCTGTCATACTTCTCATTTCATCCCCTTAACAGGGTCTTTTATAGAGCAAATGTGTGTGTGTGTGTGTGTGTGTGTGTGTGTGTGTGTGTGTGTGTGTTTACTGGGGATTGGACCCAAGGCCTTTGAACTGAGCTACATTCCCAGCCCTTTTTATATTTTTAAATTTCAAGAGCCGGTTTCAATAAGTTGTTGAATTTCCCAGGTGGGGCTCCAATTTATAGCTCGCCTGCCACCGTTTCCCAGAGGCTGGGATTGCAGGCATGTGCCACCGTGCCAGGCAAGCTTTTAATTTTGAAGAGGTGCAGTTTTTCAACATTTCCTTTTATAGATAGTGCTTTGGGGATCAAGTCTAAGTACTCTTTGCCTACCGCTGCATCCTGAAAATTTTTGCTTTTTCTTCTAAAAATTTTAAAACTCTACATTTTGTAGTTAACTCCGTGATTCATTTTGAGTTGATTTTTGTATAAGGTATGAGATTTAGATTGAGGTACATACTTTGGCCCGTAGGGTCTTTGTTTTTGTAGAGTAGTTTCAGGTTCCTAGAAAATAGAGAGGAAGGTACAGAGATATCCCGCACAGCCTCTCAAACACACATGGCCTCCCATTGTTGACACCCTCCACCAGAGAGGCACATCTGTTACAGGTGACGGATCACACAGACCTATCCACAGATTACATGCAGCGTCACTCTTGATGTTGTACATTCTATGAGTTTTGACAAATGTATAAGGGCACGTATCTGCCATTATACTACATGCAGAACATTAAAAATCCTCTGTGCTTTGTCTTTCGCTACTTTCAACTCCTGGCAACCACAGATCTTCTCCTGTCTCCATAGTCTTGCCTTTTCCAGAATATCATAGAGTTGTTTTTTGTTTTGGTTTTTTTTTGGGGGGGGGTTTGAGACAGGGTCTCACTGCGTAGTTGAGACTGACCTGGAACTCGCTATGTAGCCCAGGCTGGTCTCGAACTCACAGCGATCCTCCTGCCTCAGCCTCCCAAGTGCTGGGATTACAGGCGTGTGCCACCACGCCCAGCTCATAGAGTTGGAATCATAATATGGAAATTGTAAAGATTGGCTTTTTTCATTTAGCAATTTAAGTTCCATCCATGTCTTTTCATGACTCACTAGCTCATATATATGTATATTTTGTTTGTTTGGTTGGTTTGTTTTGTGTTTTGAGACAGGGTCTCACTATGTGGTTGAGACTGACCTGGAACTCACTATGTAGCCTAGGCTGGTCTTGAACTCACAGCGATCCCCCTGCCTCAGCCTCCTGAGTACTGGGGTTGCAGGCGTGTGCTGCCGTGCCCGGCTAGCTCATATATTTTTATCTCAGAATAATATTCCATTGTCTGGACATACCAGAGCTTACTTATCTACTGAAGAACACCTTGATTGCTTCCAAATTTTGACTAAGACTTGTGATAAAAATCCATGTGCAGATTTTTGTGTATACATAAACATTAACTCCTTTGGACAGACACCAAGGAATGTGATTGCTGAGTCATACGATAAGGGCATGTTTAGCCATGCAAGAACCTGCCAAACTGCTGCCAGAAAGTAGCTTTACTATTTTGCGTTCCCATCACCAATGAATAAGAATTCTTATTTTTCCATGTATTCACCAGATATAGTTGCCCAAACCCAAAACATTCTCATAGGTTTTTAGTGATTCCTCATTGTTGCTGTAATTTGCATTTTATGATGGTGTGGAGCAACTTTTCATGTGCTATTTGCCCTCTATATATCTGCTTAGGTGAGGTATTTGTTAATTTTTTATTTGGCTCAAACACAGGACCTCGCAGGTGGTGGAACCACTGAGCTGAATCCCCGGCCTTAACTCACGACCTACTTTGTTAAGGCTATTGGCATTCTTGCTGTTGAGTTTTAAGGGATTTTTGTATATTTTGGGTAGCGGTCCTCTTTCAGATGTATCTATTGCTAATGTTCTTCCCAGTCTGTGTCTTCCCATTCTCTTGAGCTTGAGGTTCATTTTTTTGGTATTTGTTGGAAAGATTATTCCTCTACCGACTCGCTTTTGCATTTCTGAAAATTAGTGAGGCATATTTGTGTGGGCTTATATCTGGGTTCTCTGCTCTGTTCCATAAAATGTCTTCATTGCTGCAGCTTTATAGAACATCTTGAAGTCAGACAAAATGATCGCTCTCCTCTCTCCCCCACCCTCTCTCTTTCCCGCCCTCCCTCTTCTTCTCCCTCTTCCTCTCTCATTCTTTCTTCCTTCCAGTACTAGAGATTGAATGTAGAGCCTTCACACTGAGCTGTCACATGCCCTTTCTGGGATCAGTCACTGTGCCCAGCAGAGGGAACCCTCTTGCAGTCCGCCCAAACTGTAGGTTCCCACCCTGTGGGGCACGGGTGGGCCCAGCTGGATCATGGTCCACCAACATAGCTTGGAGCAGTTTCTCAAAGGACAAAGAGGCAGCACAGATCCATTTCATTGTCTTGTCTAACAGATTTCCCCCTGGCCACCCCTACAACCCTTTCACCCCACACCTGGATTGCTGCGGACACCTCCAAATTGATTTCTGAGCCTCTGCTTGCTTCCCTATCCCACCCAGGCTCCTGTTCTTCGGGAGCTCCTCATCCGTGAAGATGCACTTGTTTACAAGTGAACTCTCGGAAAGACAGATGTGCATCTGAATGAATATCCTGTGCATGGGTTAAGGATAAAATGTGGCGCACCAGCCATGTCACCAAGGCAAAGGATGAGCGACTGACCTGCCCAGACCTAGCTCTGCTCATGTCCAAACATCTTCAGGCCGTGGCTTCCTCTCTCTCTCCTCTGATTTCATCTGAGTGGCCACAGGCAGGGAAGGGGTACATTGCACAGGATCAGCCCGGGAAAAGACACCAGAGGTCCTGTGGGTCTCCTGTTCCCTGTGGTCTCTGCTGACCGTGAGATGCCTTTGCTTTCAGCAAGAGGACGCCGGCTTGCATGACGTCATCCTGTGGCCTCCAAACCCTGGTCCTCTGCAGGTATGGAGCATGTGGCCTCTGCACGGCTGCCTCCCTAGCATCTTGAGGGCTGCAGCACTTGAGGTGACGTGTGTATTTGAATATTTAGGTTTTCTCTTCCTTCTTCTCGATTGCCTATTCCCACCCACCCCCGATAAGTTGCAAAACACAGCAAAAAGCAGCTATACGTACTTAGCTTTTTAGAAATAACATTCTGGTGTGTCTGTCTGAGATCTGGCTTGCTGTGAGATGCTGAATAAGGCTTCTGTCATCCACGGTGTGGAACGCAGATGCTGGGAGCCGGTACTAATCCTTTCAGACTCTGATTGTTTGCTTTCTTTGTCCTGGTTTGAGGCTTGGGAAGGGCGTGGTGGCCTTACCTTTGCCTCTACTGATTTCATGACTGATTTGTCATAAAAATACATTAAATTCTGAGTCAGCAGCTAGGGTCATCATGCAATAATGCACCTAGCTGAGTTCACCTCCGCTTAAGGTGGAGGCTGCTGGCTGGAGGAAGGGAAGCAAATTAAGGAGCGTTGCCTCTGTTTCACAGTGGGTTTTTCTGGAGACGATGTGTGCTTGTGGCTGTGGTCAGGGGAGGCAGCAAAGTGCCCAGCTTCTCATGGGCCTGCTATGAAATCCCCATCATACCTGTCCGGCGTGTCAGCCACTCACATATGTGTTCTCTACTTTAAGAAAGAGCTGCACCACTCCTGAAGGTGGCTGTCAGGTGAGTGAGCTGATATCTTTGTTCCTCTACACATACCAGCAAGGAGGGACTTTTTTTTTGTACTGGGTATTAACTCAGGACCTTGCACTTGTGAGGCAGGCGTGCTGCCACTGAGCTCAATCACAGGCCCAAGGAGTGACATTTGAGGTAGCTACTTATGCAGAGAATGGCGAAGCTTTTGCACATGTGTGACTTTATCTCGCTCTCCTCGTGATCCCACGAGCAGGGCATGCCCTAAAGAGGCTCAGAAGGATGATGATCCCCCGTCACTTGAGTGAGTGGAGGAGAGTCAGAACCCTGGTCTCTAGAGGGTCAGAAAGAATGGTCAGCCTGGTGGTTTTCAAACTGTGTTCTGGGGAATCCTCGGGCCACCAGCATTACTTCAGTGATGGTCCCAAAGTCAAGGGGAGAAATTGGGAGGGGAGACTCTAGAGCAGCAGCCCATCCATCATCGTCCAACAGTGCAGCTTGCCTTTTATGGCCTTAGGTGGTAAGGCTTCTAGGAGAAAATGCTGGCGAATTAGAGTTAGAAGTAAGCCCGCCTCTGTTCCCTCCCATCATTTTTCAGTGTTGTGTGGGCAGTAAGAAGAGCAAGGCATTGTCCACTGCTAAGTCAGTGAAAGGTTCAGGACAGAGAAGCCAGTCTGGAGGGCTCTGGTCCACGGCTCCTATGTGTGCCTCTGCCCAGGGTGAGCACTGCGGTCTGGCTCAGGGCTCCGTGCAGCACTTCACAGCAGAACTCAAGACCTCAGTTACAAACTCCTACCCAGAGAGTTTCCCTGAAGTGACGGCTTCCCCTGCCGAGGGGTAGGAGCTTGTTTGGGTGCTATGGATCCACCCGCGAAGAAAACAAACAAGGCTCCTGCCTCATGGAATTTACATCCAGTGGGGAGCCAGACAAGCAAGTGAACAGACAAGCCAACAAGTAAACACACTGTTTTTATTCAGCACAGAGGGAACCGGGGATCATTATGTTAAGGGAAATAAACCAGACAGGTGAGAACTAAAAACCTTGACCTCCTAGATAGCGTTTGAGGAGACAGGTACACTTTCTGGCTGCCATGGGGCGAGCAGTTTTCCTCCACCATGCTCCTCTGCCATACTGTTCCTGCCTTTGAGCCAACCAACCATGAACTAACCCTTCTGGAGCTGTGAACCTTTATACTGCCTGGTGACAGCAAAGTGACTAACATGTACACTTTTTAATTTTTTTGGTAGGAGTTGAAATTAATTTCATTAATTAAAAAAGAGCTCACAGAGTACCTATTGTTTACTAGGCTCTAGTCTAGCATTTGAATGATTCGGCTATGGCCTAATGTGATTTCCCTTATCCTTGAGGAAAACAGATGATGAGCCAATCAACAAGTAAACATTTTATAATGTTCTTACCCACACAGGGCTGTTTCTTTTCTATTTATTTATTTAATTTTATTTTGAGACAGGGTCTCACTATGTATTTAAGGCTGTCCTTGAACTCACTGTGAAGGCCAGATTGGCCTCGAACTCACAGTGTTCCTCCTGCCTCAGCCTACCCAGTGCTGGGATTATGGGAGTGCACCACTATACCTGGCTTATCTTTCTTTTGTATTGTGCTGATGGATAACATAAAATTTACCCTTTATGTTTAAGTGTACAGTTCTGTGGCTCATAATTCTAGACAGATGCAGAGGCCCTGGGATAATAGAGAGCAAGGGCTCCTGGTCTCAGACCAGAGAAACACAGTTGGGGGTGCAGGACACCCTGTGGGGGAAGTAAAGAGGGTGCTCTCGGTGGCATCAGGGCCTGAAAGGGGCTCTGGCTTTGCAGGTGGGGAGAGATGAAATGGCTCGGAAGTAACATTAAGGAGCAGTAAGTTCCCTAACTATTGCCAAGCCCGACACCCTGTGAGTGTGGGGGAAGCCAGCTAGTCCTTGAGAGGTTGCCGGTTAGTGGGTTCTTGGAGGGCAGTCAGGAGTTATGCAGGGTGGGGAGGTCAGGGTCTGTGCCGTGAAGATCCCTGAGACCCTAGAGGAAGGGAGCATTGCTGATCTGGGGGCAGAGAAAGGTGTGGGGTGCAGAGCAGAGGAGAGGACACAGAGGCGGCTGCAGCAGGGGACTCGGAGGGGGAATCTCAGTGCCTGGGGCAGGACCTTCCTGCCATCACTGAGGGAAGTGCGGGCATCTCATGTTCTCTGAGCCTCTTGGCAGCGGGCTGGCAAATTATGTGAATTGTATTTGCTTTTGTAATTTATTGACAATGACTAAATGGCTGAATTAATTACTGACTATTTTACTTAATTCAAGAGGTCACACTTAATACCATAACAGTCCTACTGTTGGATCCGGCTAACCAGTCCCAGTTGTCTTTTGTTTCAACAGCACTAATGCTATTTAGACTGAAATTTATTAATATAGGTGTAGTTTCTGTTCTGTGTTCCACGGGAAGAGAAGCCATTGACAGAGAAAACAATCCTACTCTAGACTGAACCCCGATCTATCAGTTTGTGGATGTTTCCTCTTCATGAGCTGAGGCCTTCAGACCTCAGACCAGACCCTTGCAGCTCTTTTACTTCACACCAAGTCCTGCTCATTACTCCTGCTCCTCCCTCCCATGTCTGACTCACTCAGACCTCCTGGCAGGCTGCTGGCTGGCACTGACCCCGTCCCTCCCCTACATACAGCACACCGAGGCGCGGCCCTTCCTCCGTGGGACTCACCTTCCTGCACGCATGCTGGGTGGAAATGAAGAGAGAGCTGTATATGTAGCCAAGTCTGGGAGGCCAGTAGAATGCTTAATGTCTTGTTTTTTGTTTGTTTGTTTGGGTTTTTTGTTTTGTTTTGTTTTTTGAGACAGGGTCTCACTAGTTGAGACTGACCTGGAACTCACTATGTAGCCCAGGCTGGTCTCGAACTCCCAGCGACCCTCCTGCCTCAGCCTCCCGAGTGCTGGGATTACAGATGTGCGCCACCATGCCTAGCTCTAGAATGCTTAATGTTGAGCCAAGGTGCACCTCCGCCATCCAGGGGGTGTCAGGTCCTGGTTTGTGTGAGTCCCTCCTGGGGATGGGTGGGGGCGCAGCTGGTGCAAGCGTAGCTTCAACCCAACAGCCCTTCGCCGAGTTCAGGCCTCATGATGGCACAAAAGCCTCTATGGTAAAAAAAAAATAAAGCCCACGCCAGCCTGTGCTCCCAGGTCATGTACTAGGTATGGCAGTTGTTCAGTTCTGGGGAGCACAGAAAAAGCGTGTGAGCTGTCATCACACAGATTCCAGGGAGCAGGAGCAATGCCCTAACCTGCCCTGGACTTCCTCTGGGCCATGGTGTTGTCGTGACCCTGGTCTATGCCTCTGAAGGGGTAGAGAGCCAGGGAAAGACAGTCCTGTTATTATAATGAACTAATTTAAAAATGACTCCTTTCAAATAGCTCCCCTGTCTGGGTGTTTTCGTGGCTAGAGGTTCAGAAAATACGACTTTTCAGCTACGGAAACAGTGGTCGGTGTGATAAAACGAGAAGACAGATGAAAGTCCTGGCTGGGGAGTCAGGGACTGCTCCCCTGGTAGCATTAATTGCAATCCAAGCTGACAGTGAGCCGCGGTCGCAAGCTCAGAAGGATCCAGAGCCGGCTCAGTGTGCCTGCCTGCCCAGCACATCTCTCCAGGCACATCTCCCCGGGTCCTGGCCCAGGGTACACCGAGCAGCCAGGGGCTAAGGTTGGCTCCTGAGGAAGCAGCACTGTGAGCTCTGGTGCAAATTCTTTGCCGTCCAAGAAACAAAGGACCAGGAAAGGAGGAAAATCTGTGCTGCATGAGCTGTCCCCGGGGTCTGGTCACCCTTTGGAAAGGTGATGGAGCTTATTTCTGCCAGGTTGAGGTCAGCCTTTTCTTGTTATTATTTTGCATGTGTCTGCGTCATTGAAAACTACAAATGCCTATGCTGAGGGGAACAAAAGGGTACCATCTTCAGTTCTGAGGGACCCAGAACCCTAGACTGGGGCTGTGTCTTAGCTCCTTGTCCTCAAGGCATGGTATCCGACACCCACAATTTAAAGGAGGACAGGTGTATTTTGGCTCACACCCATCGTCCAGGAGCGCTATGGCCCAGGGCCATGGCAAATCGGTGCTGCTCAAGCCATGGGGACAAGGAGCAAACAGCGCTCAGGGAGGGGCTGTGAAGGGAGGTAAAATCTCCCAGGTCATGCCCGCACCAACCCATCTTTTCCTTCCAGGTCCGTCCTCCTGCCAGGAATCCAGCTATAAAGCCATTCATCCAGTCACTTCCAAAAAGGCCCATGTATAGGTGAATGAGGCTTTGGGGGGACATTTAGATATAAACCGTAACAGGCTGGAACAAGCATTTTCTAATATTCTCCTGGCAGTGCGTGGGCCTCGGGATGATTTAACTGCGTTTCACAGGAAAGACACTGAGAAAATATAATTGCCACAGGTCCCATACGTGGCAATGGAGAGCTTCTCTCCCGGGACTCGGCTGCTTCCACTGCTGGGTGCAGGATCACCTGGCCTTGCGGCAGGGCTGACTGTCACAGGCACAGTCACTAATGTGTGCAAACAGACGGGCTCTAGGTTTGGGCCAGATGTCTCTTCGGAAGGGACTGATTGAGTGGCTCCAAGCTGAGGTAGCCACCGGAGGTCTCAGTGAATGACTTTTGAAACTGCTCTTCTCATAACAATAAAATAATCACTAGCGTATGTGATGTCTACTATGATCTAGCCGTGTGCTAAGTGATGCACTAATCTTGTTTTATTTAACCTTCAAAAAAGCCTGTAGTTGTGATCTCCTTTTATAGATACAGAATTATGGCCCTTGTAGATATAAAGCCCAAAGGCTCACAGCTAATCTCGGTGGTAAATCTTAAAAGCACTGTATTCAGATTCCTGCACCTTTATTTTCGACTCGAGCCATATGCTGCAGTAGCATAAGACTACGTGGACATAGAATTCTAGAGGGAAAAAAACAAAACAAAACAAAACAAGTTTTTGGTCAGCAACTCAAGTCTGCCCAAGGAAACATTGCAGCACATTGCTGGCCACTCTGACTGCCCGGCCCCTTGAATAGAGAGAGACTCTCTCTCCCATACGTACGGTTCTGTGCCACCTACTCTTGTCATGTACTGGCACAGGAAGGGCAGGGATTTCGGTCCCCAGTTCACAGGCAGAGAAACAGCCTTGAGTTGGAGAACTGACCTGGCAAAGATTTGGGTTTTCTCACTTTGTCCACCCCTCCTGAAAACACACAGCTTCTAATATATTAAATGCACTCAGTACATCAATCTTGGGTGTGGTTTTCAAGTTTTGAAGACTCCCCCCACCTGACTAAAGCGGTCAGAATCTCTTCTCGGCCTTTTGGCTAAGATCATGTGTAAAGCAGTCAGAATGTGTCAGCTCTTGCATTTTTTGAGGTTCACGGGTCCTCTTAGGCTAATGCCCCCCACTTGTGACCCAAATGCTTTTGAGCAAGGGAAGGTAGATATTTACTGAATGTGTATTACTCATTCATTCTCTAAACTCTTAAGTTCCACGAGAATGGGCATTACATCTTTTGGTTTTAATTAAACTTTTTACTTAGAGTATTTCTATACTAATAAAGACAGTTGTGAAGACAGTACAGAGAGAACCCGTGTAGAAGCTCCCCAGCTTTTCTGACAGTTACCAGCTCACACCACACTCTTTACTCCAGTGCCTACCGGGAACATGGTCAGGCCTTATTATGTGCAAGGCACACTAACTAAAATCACACCGCAAACACCAGGCTGTTATTTTCTCCATGTTCCCCTTCCCTGATATTAGGAATTGAACCCAGAGCTACTGAGCTAGATTCCCAGCCCTTTTATCTTGTCTTTTGTTTTGAGAGAGGGCCTCACTAAGTTACTAAGTTGCCCAGGCTGGGCTAAACTTGTGATCTCCCTGCCTCAGCCTCTCACAATGCTGGGATCACAGACATGCACCACCATACTTGATATTCTCCATCTTTTACAGGA
The DNA here is from genome assembly GCF_012274545.1 of Fukomys damarensis. NCBI lineage: Eukaryota > Metazoa > Chordata > Mammalia > Rodentia > Bathyergidae > Fukomys > Fukomys damarensis. Next base: position 15,971,769 of record NW_022900920.1, on the reverse strand, counting down.
AGAATTAGGGGCCCGGGATTTAGGTCAGGTTTTTTGCGGCCTGCCTCACAAGCGCAAGGACCCCAGTTTGATTCCCCACTACCAAAAAAAGGAAAGAAAGAAAGAACGAGGGCTCAAACCCAGTTCGCTCTGACTCCAAAGCTTGTCCATTTCTTCCTGTGTATCTCACTGCATCCTGTCAAAAACACTCCTTTGGGGAGGGCTGAGGTCCCACCCACGCAGCCTCTGTTTTGTGAGCCTCCTGAGAGCCTGCTGCCTTAGACGGGCTGTCCCCCTGGCCTGCATTATGCCTCCCCTCTGGAGCCACCTCACTCTTTCCTGTGCACCCTGGAGGTGAAGACAGGTCAGGGATGACTTAGCAGAACTGGAGTGAGCAGTGGCCTTTCCTTGACGGGAAAGATGGGCAGCCTGCTGGCTGCAGCACAGAACAAGTGTTCATCCTCCCTATTTGGCCAGCCTGGCAGTTGTTCCTGAAATCCGACTCCTGGTGCCATGGGGATGACCTTTGGTCTACTTCCCAGCATTCACCTGCACTCACGCTGCTCCAGAGAAGCTCGTTCAGAGAGTGGACAGGGTGGGTAGACACGCTGGTCATGAGTTAGCCATGCTAGTTAAGCGTGCTTTAATTGGTTTTACTGGCATGGTTAGAGAGATGGAGCGCATTTAAGAGGTAAGTGAAGTCAGTGAAAAATAATATTTTAAATGGTGAGTGCTTTTGCTCTTGACAGAGGAATTTTTCAGGACCGAAAAGTTGCTATCACTGTTTAAATGTTGCTTTAAAGGATTAGGGCTTTAAAAAGTAGGTCTCAAGACTCTGGAGTATTCAGACTCAAAGAAGGCTGTTTGTTTAACCAAAGCAATAGCAGCAAAGGAAAGATTTGAAGAAGCACTTGAGTAAGGGAGTCTGTCTGTGAGAGTTGCTGATGAGTTCTCCAGCCTGCTGCTGTTTGGAAGTGTGAAGGGTAGCCCTGGAAATGCGTGCTGTCTGTAGTGATGCCTGTTGACAGAACAGGAATCCAGTAAGCAATTGGGCTTAGTGCTGTTGCTAGGATGGGAAACATGGAAGGGGGGATTCAAAGACATGGTAGGAAACAGGACAAATGTGAGCACTCCCAGGGCTAAGTATTTGTCCCTCGATTTGCAGAAGAGGCTACCAGAAAAAATGAGAATAACTGATTTTTCATGCATTCAGCAAATATTGATAGACTGCTTCTTCCATGCCAGGTACTATTCTAGGATCAATTCTGGCCATCAAATTTGGGCTCTTGTGCACATTATTCAGAAATATGCAGTTGCTTTAGTTACTTGGAGCAGGAAAATAGGGTGGCAGCAACCATTTCCACTATACCATTCAGTAGGTCAGAGCAGGGTTCAAGAGCACCAACTCTGGGGCCAGAACATCTAGGTCCAATCCCAGCTGTGTGACCTTGGGTGTGAGACTTGTCTGTGCTCTTCTCGGTAAAAGGGGGTAATAAGGATTACATCAATTTAAATATATAAAGTGCTCAAAAGAATAGCACTTAAGGGCTGCGGATTTAGCTCAGTGGTGCCGCTGCCTGCCTCACAAGTGCAAGGTACCAAATCTGATCCCTGGTACCAAAAACAAACAAACAAACGAAAAAACAGTAGCACTTGGCACATAGAGAGAATGTTTGTAGTATGATGTCTGCTATTATTGTGATAGCAGAGAGGGTGCTATGTGTTGTATATTAATATTATTGCGAATAGAGCCTTGGACCTCAAGGCAGAAGACTTGGGTAGAAAACAACTAGTCTTTGCTTCTCATCTGGAAAATGCAAAACATTGTTTTGCCAGTGTGTTCAGTAAACACGGGTTTTGTAAGAGTAAGGGGGACATCAAAGCACTTCATAAAGGGCAGTGAAGGTGTCCTTCATGGGGCTATCTCTATTGCTTGCATTTCTTTGTTTTTTTGTTTATTTATGTATGCTTGAGATTAAAACTATATATAAGCATGTGCTCTACTACTGAACTATACCCCCAGCTCTGTCACTTTTATGGTTAATTTTTGCAGTACCCCGAGCCTTTCCATTGATCACAATCCCAGCCCTTCTTTTTCTTTTATGTTTTGCAACAGGGTCTCCCTAAATTGCCCCGGCTGGGCTTGAATTTGCAGTCCTCCTATCTTAGCCTCCCAGGATGCAAGGGTTCCAGGCATGCACTACCATGCCCACTTTATATTTTGACTGTTCAGATCTGTTTCTGCCAGAAAGAACTGCTACTGTTCCTGCAGATTAGCTTTCTGGTAGCCGAGGAAAGGGGCCTGCTTGGTGTTCTTCAGAGGCGAGTCAGAGCCCTCGTTACACTCCTTTCCCCCCTTAGTGAGAGCAGAGATCCATCTCCTTATTCCATCTGTTGTTTGCATCTGTCTGGACTGTGCAAAGTGCTAGCGTCTTTCAAGAATCACTTGAAAGAAACCTTAATCACGGAATCCAGAGCTTGGAGATTCAGCTGTGAAATTGCCTGCAGACCAGTGGGGATCATGTGGTGACTGGAACAGAGGCCTGGATGCCAGTGCTAGTAGCTGAGGTTTGTCTGACATCAGACAAGTGGGAATTGGGTTTCAATTTTTAAAATTCAGGAATCTGATATAAAAATACTACTCACGTTATACTGAGATTCTTGAGTTACAGTAAAATGCGAAAATCATGCATCTGAAGGTAGCAATAGTTCATGGATGACCGGGGAAGGGCACTTTACCGAGTGTGATTTCATGTGTGCGCTTGTCTCATACTGTCCTCTAGGTCTGGTTGCCTTCCCAGAGGCACAGATGGAGGCTGAGGCCCGCAGTTTGGGGGAGGGAATTCTCATTAAAGTATTCGTTAGAGCGGCATGGAGGTTGTTATGGCTTGTACGTAGCCATCATCTTGAACGTTGTAGCCAGTGGCCTATTGATAAATGCTTCTGTGTTTTCATAGATTTCCATATAACTTCTTTCCCAATTTCTCTCTCTCTCTTTTTTTTTTCTGGTTCAGAGGACTTCATCAGCTCAGAGTCCAAGATCCGTGCAGCCACCTGGGGACAAGAAGGGGAGAGATTCTCCCAGAATCCCTGACAGTGGGGACTTGTCCAGGTAGGGAGCCGGCTGTGAAGGGTGGACCCAGCCCGAGGTATGGCCAGCTCACTGCCTGTTTCAGTGTTTGCTTTGCTCGGTTTGCTTGGGGAAATTTTAAAATATGTGAGATCATCCTCAGTGCTGAGACATTGAAGCAATGGTTTGTACCCATCTTTGTGACTAAGCTTGCAGTGATTGGAAAATTCATAGATATTTTTTTCTGCCCTAAGATTAAATTAGTAATTATAAACTTCCATTACAGCAGCACTCCAGAAAGTTTAACTTCATAGTCAACTGAAAATGGGAAAGATCAAGGTTTCCAAGGGGCTTAATCCGAGGCCAAGTGGGGTATGTGTTCCCAGAGCAGGCCATGTTGGCACTGGATCATGAAACAGAGGTTTCAGACAGCAAATCCTCAAGCCAAGGAGCCTGGTAGATTAATTCCAGAAGTCACCAAGACCACACAGTGGCAATGGAACACGGCCAGCACAGATGTGGCTCATTCATCAGTGGTCCTCACTGGTTCCCTGCCGTGGCTCCCTACTGGAACTCTCACCACAGTGTCATGCACACATAGTTTTGGGGGTACTCAGGAGCAGAGGGCCAGAGGACTTGGGGGCTCAGTTGCCAGCATGGACATAGGGCAGGCACATTGGAGCCCACTAGTAACTACTTGTGGGTTCAGCTCATGATTAGGTGTTGGATCTGGTTACCATAACCTTTTTGAACAATAAAGCCCAGGTTCCAGGAGCCTATAATTACAGGCATTAAGGGAACAAACTAGAGTGTTATGCAACAAAAAGTAAACAGTAAGCCCCTTGTCATAGTGAAACTTTGGGCCACTTACAGCATGCTTCATAATAGCGTGTGTGTGTGTGTGTGTGTGTGTGTGTGTGTGTGTGTGTGTGTGTGTGTGTGTGTGTGTGTGTGTGTGTGTGTGTGTGTGTGTGCGCGTGTGCACACAAGA